>NC_133526.1:115172089-115852089 GCF_048544455.1 Silene latifolia
CGATCCGAACGCAGTGTTTTAATCTTTCTACCCAATAGGTTCTGCACCCTATTCTGGTATTCTTTGAATTTCTCAAAGGATTCACTTTTGTGCTTCATTAAGTAGACATAACCATATCTACTTAAATCGTCCGTGAAAGTGATGAAATACCTATAGCCTTCTCGTGCGGTGATTGACATAGGACCACATACATCCGTGTGTATGAGTCCTAATAGGTCAGCAGCGCGCATTCCAACACCTTTGAAGGAAATCCGAGTCATCTTACCGATGAGACATGATTCACACGTGCCAAATGATTGAAAATCAAAGGCCGAGATAGCTCCATTTTTGATGAGCTGTTTTACGCGTTTCTCATTAATGTGTCCCATACGGCAGTGCCATAGATACGTTTGATCTTTGTCACCAACCTTTAACTTTTTATTCATTACGTGTAATATTTCCGTGGTCTGATCTAAAACATAAATTCCGTTCATGGAGACTGCCTTGCCGTAAATCATATCGTGTAATGAGAAAATGCAAGTATTATTTTCTATTACAAATGAAAAACCAAGTTTATCAAGTGCAGAAACTGAAATAATGTTTTTCGAAAGACTAGGTACATAATAGCAGTCATATAATGACAACTCAAATCCGCTAGGAAGCTGGATCACATATGTCCCCTTTGAGATGGCAGCCACTCTTGCTCCATTCCCGACACGCAGTCCACCTCACCCTTTACGAGGGGTTCGATGTTTCGGAGCCCCCGCACATGATTACACAGATGAGAACCACAACCAGTATCTAGTACCCAAGTTCCGTAACTTGCGTGGTTAATCTCAATCATATGAATAAAAGTAGAAGAGAGAGAAGACATACCAACAGGTTTAACACGACCTGCCTTTAAGTCCTCATGATAAACAGGACATGTACGCCTCCAATGCCCAGTCTTGTGGCAATGATGGCACTCCATGTTATCATTCTTGCTCTTTGTCGCGCTTGATGAGGTGCTCGACTCACCAGGCCCACTCTTACCTGAACCTGACTTCTTGAACTTCGGTTTACCTACTGCTAGGTTTGCCTGAGCTTTGCCCTTACCTTTCCCTTTGTTTGACACAACGAGAACATCCTGTTTCATGCTCCCACTGAACTTCATGTCCTTCTCGGTGCATGTACGAGGAGGGAGTGCAATTCATGGGGAGTTTTCTTCAAATCATTCATATAGTAATTCGCTCTAAATTGCGAATAACCATCGTGGAGTGAGTGAAGTATGCGGTCGATAACAATGTTCTCGCTGATGTTACAATTAAAGGTCTCTAGCTTCTCGACATTCTCAATCATGCGAGAATGTGTGGGCTAACTGGTTGGCCCTTACGAGTCTCGCATCAAAGAAGCGAGTGGTATGCTCATAGGTCACGATTCTCGGTGCTTTCGAGAATTCCTTGGTGAGCGTGGTGAAAATCTTGTTTGCACCATGGGCTATGAAGCGTTTCCGCAAATTGGGTTCCATTGCAAAAATGAGTACGTTTTTAATCGCACCCGCTTCCATACGAAATCATTAAACTTGGTGATTTCAAGACTCTAGCCGTGGGACCTGGGTTTGCCGGGATTGGCTCTAATAGATGTTTGAGCTTCCCATTAGCGGCGCAGCATTCCGTAATGCCGCCTCCCAGGTCCGCGAAGTTTGATCCATCATTCTTGATTGAGTAGACGATTCATCGATTCATGAAGATCCGGCCGGACTCACGGTCCAATGTGGCACTTGGCATTGGGTTATCAGTAGAACCAGCCATTTGTTATTTAGCAGTTTAAAAGTCGTGATCTACACTGAAAAAGAAAGAAAAAACAAAACGAAATAAGCAACTCATCAAGATGATTTAAGTCTATTTTAAAATTCATTTTAAACATGTAGACTCTCGCACTTGCATAATTGATTTCCCTCAAGAATGATACAAGTGATCCCAAGATTCAATTTCAGTAAATTGATAAGCCAACTGTTTAGCTAATTCTTCCGGAAGAACTCTTGGTCGATAGATTTCCGTAAATCCTATCTATAGTCCACCATAGTCACAGGATCGTACGAGTGACCATAGTGTTGAGATAAAATAGGTCAATCGGTTCCAACTTACCCGACGTAGAAGGGGTCATATTATGCCTACCGACGAAGAAGGGACTCATTGGAGTTTGACCTATAAAGACCGTTCTCAATTTTTGTTTATACGAGGAAGATCCCATCAACTTAATTATAATTCATTTTAAGTGAACGAATAACTAGCGTCTGCGTGAATGAATCAATTTGGGTGATGGCTTAAAAATCGTGTGACATGAGAATGTCAATGAAAACTAACTCGTGACCTCTATATGTGTCAGTTTTCATGCAATTATTAGGTGGTTTGGTTTTTAGGCGGAATATGATGCATACTATCGTTACCGAAAAATAAATAAAAGAATGCAATACGTAAATAAAAATTCCTAGTGTGGCCTATCCTAGTAAAATAAAACATAAAACAACTTTGGAATCCACCGTTGGACCCGAGAAGCTTGTCTTGATGTTCCATCTTGATCCAAGTAGCGGGAGTGAGCATCCGGTCTCCATCTATGGTCTTCTCAAAAATTACAATTTAAAATTACAAATATAAACCTATTTACATTCTAATTAAAAACTGTAATTAAAAGAAATAAAATGGAGATACGAGATCTCAAAATACAACCAAGACCGTGTTCCATCATTACGGTAACACGTTCTACTAAGGCCACACTAAGTTACAACCGTTTGCAAAAATAAATAAATACGTAATAAAAGGCATTCAAGGCATTCAACAAAACGATAATTAAATGCATCAACTAAAAACAAATTCATTCGTGACATAATTCTGTAATTATGTTAAATTTATCCAAACCACCTTTTAATGATTAAAATTCATGTGATAAAACTGCTTCTATCAATTTAATTTTAATCCATTACAATCCGTTACTTTAAATACGCTTTAAAATAACTTAATGGTACGTGTGTGAACCGTTTCACAATCATAGCGAGTGTACAATATCCGTATAATGTACATTTTGTAGCCAAAAGAAAATTTAAAGCAAAAGGAATAAATTTTCAAAGTCATGTCAAAAATCCCTCGATCCAGGGACACAGGTGCTCGATCGAGAAAAAGGGCTCGATCGACTGAACTGCAAGTCGATCGAGAGGGTTGCCAAACAGAAAGTGCTCGATCGACTAAACTGGTGGTTGATCGAGTACCTTTATCAGCAAATCTACTCGATCGAGTACGAGGACAACTCGATCGAGCAGTAGGGTTTTGAAAGGGGTCGATCGAGTACAACAGGGACTCGATCGAGCAAAAACAAGACAGAAATAGCACTCGATCGAGTAGAAATACGCTCGATCGAATGCAAACATGGCTGAAAATTCAAAACCCTCGTGAAAACAGTTTGTCGAGACAAAATCAATTGCAATTTTGATCAAAAACGCATCAAAACAATTTAACAATTGACAAAACTTGACATGTTGCTATAATCTCCGTATAAAATAACAACATGTAAAAGAACAAATCGAAAAACAACCCAAGACAGCCGTGTAAAACAGCCGCACGGTTTTAACAAAGACGCAACATCCGTGTATACAAGGCACGGATTTCGAGACAAACACAACCGTTTCAAAATCGTTTTATGAAAAACACATAGAAAAATTTACGTGGCCTCGCTCTGATACCACTTGTGGGGTAATATCCGTATAAGACCCTCTAAATTTAGGACTATAACGTAAATTTAACATGCGAATATCGTCATAAAACATAAATACAATAGAGAAACGATAAGGAATAAGAATCAACCTCGGGTCCTTTGATGCACGGCGTAAAGAACAGAAATCAACAGAGATTTCCTCCTAATTGTTGCACCCAAGACCGTCTGAGAAATGCCCTTGTGCTAGAAGATGTTCTCTGATTGCCTTGCAATATTGAGAGAACTTGTTGTGAGGTTTTCGAGATGTGAGATCTAGGTTTCAGAGAGAAAAATGTCTCCAAAACCCTAATTATTTTTCACTAATGATGATTAGGTCAGAAGGGAGGAGAAGCTCTCCCTTTTGTTCTCCTAATCTCGGCCAAACCGAGTCCATGGGGAGGAAATGGGCTTTTCCATTTCCTCTTCATTTTAACTCGTAGTCCGTACCCAAATGACTAAATGTATATGACGCGGTTTTTATAAATCGTCATCGGTTATCGGCTATTAAAACATCAACTAATAATATGGGTTAGTTGAAGTATTAATACATGTCCGACAAAGACGATATTGTATAATTAAATTCAATATACATTAATCAAATATAAAACGCTTATATTTAATTTTACGAATTAACTGGTTAATTCGCCTTAGCCCATAATATTTAATCCGTATTAAATATAAATATCTCAACATCACATTTTGACTAAATATTAGTCAAATAACTTAGACTAACTGGTTAGTCAAATTTGGCATCTACATGACTGTATTTTCATACCGTCACATCTCTCAAACGTATCCTATAGGTGTGACTTTTAGGGACCAGTTGATCACCGCCATCTGTATGACAATAACGTCAAACTTATCTAGCAAGCCAACCGTTATTGATAAACGTGGATCAACTGATAATAATACCAAAAGTATGCCCTTTGATCCTTTTAGAGGTTTATAAGTCCTTGCACTAACTGTTAAGGACACCAACCCCAACAGTTCTTTCATATGCCCTATACTCCCTAACATTTTAAGTAAATTAAAAGGGGCTAAAAGAACAGAATTACGTAATTAAGATCCGTGAAGAATATCCCATAAAGTTTTAAATTTGATAAAATAATAAATAGCCGAGTACAGGATACAAAGTAAATAACATTTGTAAGAGTACAAAATTAGGATTACAATATATTAAACTATTAACCTACATTCTTCTGAAAAACACGAAATACACTCATTACACTATAATATGGTAGGAAACAAGTAACATTTAAATTACTTCTAGCTCTTGTGTTGTATCGCTCTATGATCTCCACTTCAAGAACTTCCTCATCTAACTCCTGTAACAATAATAGAAAACTAGCTTTTTCAAAAATACCCAAAGTGCTTCGCCATGCATTTCCCCTCATTTGCAATGCTAATTTTACCTGGAATTAGTTTCTGCAAGTCATCTTTCTTAAAAAATTTACTCACTCAGAAGTAACACTACGGTAAACTACTTCCTTCTCTTGCCGCCTCAAACAACCATCAAAAATCAAAGTCGTAACTAAAGAAGGGATAAACTTACCGGTTTCCATGGCAGCTTCAAGGGTATCTCTTCTATCAATGCTCAGGAGAGGTTTGACATATATCTTCTTCCTAATTAAATTAGAAACGTTATTCATACAAGTTGCGTTTCGCTTCTCCAATTCAATGTCAGCAAAAGATAAGTCTATATCAACTGCACAAAGCTTCTCCAATTCAATGCCAGCAAAAGCCAAGTCGATCTATATCAACTGCACAAATTCTTCCTAGACCCTCAATGACTTCAGCGTAAGAACGCTTCGTCATTCCTTTCACTTCATTCCTTTGCACTCCAATTTAAAAAAAAAACAACTCTCTTAGCAACGTAGTAATTTTACTATTTTAACTTAATTTCATTCGCCAAAGTTCAAACCTTTAATGTTGCTTAAAAATATGGTTACCATTGTATAGTAATAAAATATCGCTCCTACCAATCATTTACTTACCTTTTTATTCTTTGTAACGAGTATTTTAATTAAAGGTAAACAAATGATCGAGACAAGGGAATAAAAGGAATCAAGAAAGAATTTTACAGCAAAGTGGAATCTGTGACAGAACCATTTAATTGGGTATGGAGCTCCACTGTTGGTATGAACCCAGCTTTCCATATCCATCTTCTATCACTGAACCTACACTGGCTTCAAGCTTCCAAAAAAAGGGACTTCATTTTCTACTCTTTCGGTCCGATTAATTATTTACGATTGATAACAGGAAACTTATTGGGACGCAGGGAGCGTATCCAGTTAATTTGTCAACATGAAACTTATTGGGTGATGGAGCATGGGGGTTAGTCCAAATTTTAGGGGTGTGTAACTCCGTCTTGTGTTTAATTAAGTTCTTAAATAAATGAGTGAGATGAAGGGAGTCATGAGTGCTTATAAAAGTTAAAATTTATCAGTTTGTACATGATTTTTAATGGCTAATACCATTATTAGTTCAGATATACAAGCAAATCACACGATAAAAAGCCTCGTAAGTATAATCAGAAAATGAATAAATTATGAGGGAACAAGAAAAATTAGCTAAATAAATAAGCATTAGAGGCAAGTGAGGAACATAATTTTCACATTTTTCAAAATGATAACAACTGGTGTATGTATACTAGCTAAACTCTGACCTCATCAGTCAAAATTAGCTCATTGCTTGCGTCCTCCATATTTTCACATTTTTCCTGCAGAAAAAAAAGATAAATAAGCATTAGAGGCAAGTGAGGAACATAATTTGTGAACTCATAAAAGTCACAGAGTGAGTCTATTGGATGTTGTTTTGCTCTTTGTAACAGCCCATAATTTGTGAACTCATAAAAACCTATAGATTCTAATAGAAACACTTTCAACAAAAGAAGCTTCCTATGATATAGGCTCTCAAAAAATATTTATGTACAAAACTATTAGGAGTATATGAGTACCCCATTTATTTTAGAAGTATATAGCAAGCTTACTCACTATCAGAATTGTCCATCTTCCAAAACCCGATTAAGCTAACTTTGAGGAAGGCTTCCATATTCTACAGTACCTTTTTATCATAAAAAATTGCCTAGTGCACAAATTCCTCAAAAGAAAGACCCATCTTGAATATTAAACATGACAAATGTAATCCTGTATATTTCACAAAGACTTCATGAACAATGAATCCTCAAAACTTCATTCCACAAGTCCAAGGCATCATAGTAACCAATCCTTGTGTACTAAAATGTATTTTTAAGACTCGCCAGCACTAAGTAAACTAATTCTGTTGAAAACCCTCCGTCATCCAAAGTACTATTTACTTCTAACAATTTCCAAATACCAGCAAAACGAACAACAACAATAATAGGCCATTAACACTAGAGCTAAGCTTTGTAAATTGAGGGATAGTGAATGATGCGTGTCTTTTATATGATGTTTTACATCCCATTTTACACGCATTTCAGAGCTCATTCATGTAGTTTATGCTACATTTCTCCCTGTTTCCGTCTACTTCCGTATTTTTGTACATTATTGCAGAAATATGAAGAATCCAGCAGAAATCAAGCTAAATTCGTCCCCGAATATCCTGCATTGCATTTGGCGTGAAGTATTCGCTTAAGGAACGAGCTTGGTGCGCAATTCAAGGCCCAAAAGGAAAATCCACGAGTTTATAAAAGGCAAGTAGCAGCTCATCCAGTCGATCGACCACTACCTTCAGTCGATCGACCAACCGTCGGGTTCCAGAAGCTACTGTTCATTGCTACTCAGTCGATCGACCGGTCATAACAGTCGATCGACCAAACCGCTAAACAGGCGAGAATTAAAAGACCGTGAATCTTGAAGCCCAAAGTCATGTTAGGTTTAGGAAATAATGTTACGTTATTTGCTATATAACGTAACCTAGAACACCAAGTGATGGATTCAGTTTTGATTCAGAAATTTACATTAAGTTTTACATACGGTTCTTAGAATTAGGGTTTGGAGTATTGTTAGCATTGGAATTTTCGTTCTTGTTCTTAATCTTTCCTCTGCAATCTCGGTATTTTTCTGCCCTATTTCAGTTTACTTCTATTTCGTTATTAGTATAGAATTGCTAGTCAAATTCCCGAAACCATCTTATTGTTGCGTGTTAATTGTTTGTCTTACCGCTTTAATTATGAATTCAATACTTTTATGCCCTAGTATTATTGTTGTTATCACTTTCAGCATGAGTAGCTAAATAGTTTGTGCTAGGATGTAGGGGAATTATGGCGTAGGCGGCGTAGTATTAAATTGGACTGAATCGCATGTCAGTCGATCGACTGCCTTATCCGGTCGATCGACTGACCACGTGAGGTTACCTTTCGTTTTAATTAATTTTAATGATGTATTTAATGAATCGAATGCATGCGACCAGTTAGATGCTTAATTTATGACTGACCCATTAGATCGAAAGATAGGGGAAGTTATTTGATCACCAATTAAGATGACTAAACTGTGCTGAGATCGAAAGATAGGTATAGTTTAGACCGTTAGTCACTTTTCAGGACGAGAGTCAGTATTAGTGATATTAGGGACCTATAGCGAGATCGAAAGATGCTATTTGTTAAGAGTGGACCGAGAGGACCTTTTAAATTCCCGCCTCACATGTGTTTGATTTAGACCTGTTTGGTATGTTGCCGCCGAAGCCATAATGAACCGACCATCCTAGTACCCCTTCTTTATCTGTTTAATCCGTCTTTTTAGTTTATTATCTTTACTTATTCTTAGTCTTAGACCAATTCAAATCAACCCCCAGAATCGTTAATTTAGACTATTATTAGACAGCTAGAAATTACGTCTGCCTCCTTGTGGTTCGACCCTGTTACCACTAGCCTAGGTTAGTTTTAATAGGAAAATATAAATCTTATTTTTGGTACTCACAACGACGGGTATCAAATTTTGGCGCCGTTGCCGGGGAGGCAATAGTTCTAATTTTTAGCTGTTTTAATTTAGTCTTTCTTAGTTTAAGGAACATCTGTTCCTTAAACTTTTCTTATATTCTTTCTGTAGTTTCCTCTTATGTGCAGGTCACAGGGTGGTGAACTAGTACCATTCGATCCTGAGATAGAGAAATCTTTGCGCGAGTTGAGACGATCACAAAGGATATTACCGACAGAGGAAGAGCTGAGTACTCTGTCAAGCTATTACGAGAACGAGCTGTTCGAGGAAGATCCACATTCTTCACCCGTTTCCACCTCTTGGTAGAGACAGTCACTTCTCCGAAATTCCGATTATGGTGAGGAAGCGAGTATAGCTAGTCATTCTGAACCGACAGCTGCAAATTTATATAAGGGGTTCGAATTACCAGGAGATGTCAGGAAGTTCGAACCAAAGCCTTCATACATTAGTATGGTTGAGAGAAACCAGTTTGGGGGAGCTGCAAATGAAGGTGCAGCTAAACATATGGAGACATTTATTGACTACTGTTGTTCCATACCCCCACCAGCCGGCGTGACCCAAGACCAGATCAAGGAGACCATGTTCATCTTCTCCCTTCGTGATCTTTGCAAGGAGTGGTATAGAGATTTGGACCGAACCGTTCATGGGATCACCGACTGGAATTCCTTGGCATTGGCATTCTACAAGAAGTACTTTTCTGCTTCAAAGACGATTGCTATTAGAGCTCAAATCACGAGCTTTAAACAAGGGCCGGACGAAAATTTCCACGAAGCATGGGTCCGTTTTAAGAAGTTGGTGCGAACCATACCGCACCATGGTTTCGAAAAATTGAGCTTGTGCAATCATTTCTATAATGGGATGTACGATGATCGAGGGCTATTTTGGATCTTTGCCCAATGGCCGATTTGTTGAGAACTTGGGAGCAACCAAGGGGTGGAAGATCATTGACGATCTAGCCACCCACAAGGTGAGTATGGGAATTCCGGAGGGAACCGAGGAGAACTGCTGAATCTTCCTCTGTTCTTTGCGCTTGAAGCTCTTCTTGCGAGATTTGACAAGTATGAACTAGGAGGAGCTTCAAAGGGGGTATTTACCAAGTAAATCTTTGTGTCGACGGTCCTTTCGTCTGTAGAAGGTGTGGAGCTGAGGGGCATGTTTCAGAAAATTGCCCCAGTCCTTTCGAGTCTTGTGCTGCCTTTCAACATTATAGGTAGACAAACACCTACTATGAGCCGAATACCCATCCAAACTTGAGTTGGAGGAGCCAAAATGTCCTGAATCCAACTCAACCTCCGCCGCAGCAGCAACCTTATGTACCTCCTCATCAAAAGCAACAACAATATCAGAAACCTCCCTATGTGCCGCAGCAGCAACAATCGCAGAATTCTGAATATTACGAGCTTAAGAACTTGTTGCTAAAGAAGTCCCAATCTAGAGAGGCCGTGATGAAGTTGCTAGAAAGCCAAATTGCTCAATTGGCTAGGAAAGGTAACACTCGAGCTCCGGGACACCTACCGACTCAAACTCACCAAAAGGAGACCCTAAACGCTATCACGTTGAGGAGTGGGTCCACCCTTGAGGGACCTGCCATGGTCGAAGACGCTGCTGGAAAAGATGAGCCGGAAACAAGTCAAAAGAAAGCTTCAACGAACAAAAACAAGAAAAAGGCGTCTACCAGGTATATCGATCGATCGATATACCGTCGATCGGCCCGATGTGCGCACTACAAGAGCTTAGGCTGTTCATCTCGGTCGATCGGTACCGAGCAAGGTGGTCGATCGGCCGAGGTCACTTTCTTGTTGTCGAGGAATTTCGTCCTTTAATGCCCAATAATCGAGAGACCACCTATTTCGGGGTACCACATCCCGAAAATATTGAAATGAAACCGAGTCTTGATGGGTCGATCCGGTTCAAGTTCGACCCAATGTCGGTTAGTGGTTCTCATTTGAGACGGTCTGAGGAAGGTTCGAGCTTCAATAAGGAGAAGGTGGTGGACTTTCAACCTAAGTCCACGGATACCGGCACACGCGATTTAGAGGAGAGGGCTAAGGTACTTCTTACAGCCCCATATCCGGAAAGACTAGTGCCGACAAAGGAACAGGTATCTTTCAATAAATTTGAAAAGGTTATCCGTAGTTTGAATGTACAAGTACATTTCCTTGAGTTGGTCAATCAAGTGCCTGCATACACTAAATTTATGAAACAACTCATGTCTAAGAAAAAGTCACTTGAAAATGTGCATACTGTCGCACTAACCAAAGAGTCATGCTCTTATTTGTCTCACACTGCACCCCATAAGCTAGAGGACCCGGGTAGCTTTTCTGTTCCTTGCAATATAGGTACCTTCTCTATTGAGAAGGCATTATGTGACTTAGGAGCTAGTATAAGCGTCATGCCTTTGAGTCTAGCTAGGAAGCTCAAATTGACTAGGTTTGCAGTGACCGACATGACCGTCCAGATGGTCGATCGCTCTGTGGTCCAACCCGTAGGAGTCTTAGAGGACATCCCTGTCCAAATAGGGAAGTTTTTCTTCCCTGTAGACTTTGTGGTCCTTGATATGCCTGAGGATGCTCATATACCCATTATTTTGGGTAGGCCATTTCTGCACACTGCTGGTGCAGTCATAGATGTCGGTCTAGGAACCTTGACTTTCAAAGTGGGAAAGCACTCCATTGTTTTTGCCCAACCATCTAAGAAAAAGGACCCCATGTGGCCTGTGACTTGTAATACGGTTTCTGACAAGAAATCGTACTTTGTGCTTCCTGATTTACCTATCTCTATTCCTGTTGTAACCCCTCCGCCCCAGATTGGGAGCAAAAAGGAGGAAGATTCTTGTTTTAGACATTGCAGGAGCTGGTTTGGGGAAGGAAGAGCTGCAAGTCACTCTAGCTGCAAGGAAGCCACTTGTTGCTCCAGCCGCGAAGGAGCAAATCATTTCACGAGGAGGTCTTGGTTGCCTTAGCTATGCCACTGATGAGGAAGTTGATGACGAACCGGTCAAGGCACGGAAGTCCGACTTGGACTTTGATGAGCAAGAAGAGGTCATTGATTGGGGAGACGATGAAAGTGTTGATCCGTTGAGCCATATGGACGTGGAAGCTAAGAAGGGTGCAGCTGCTGAGATAAGCACCGTTGAGGCTACCTCTAGTAGCCAGAAGCCGACAAAGTGGGCCATACCGTGGCCATTCTTGATCAACTATTAGTTGATCGAGCTCTTTATAAACTTCATTTTATTTGCTTTTGTTAGACAATTTTTATTGCTTTTGTGTGCGCGAAACTTCGCATTTTATTTTGTTTGTTTAGGATTTTTAAGTACTTTAGACTTTATTTTGGGTTTTGCGCAATTTTGGGCGCGTATTACTGTGCATTTGCAGGTTTTTAGACCTCATTAGCTCAAGTAATTGAGCAAATACGAAGAAATAAGGAGTACAGCAGTATTTTTAGTCGATCGACTGGCCACATTGGTCGATCGACTGAGTTGCACTTTCCAGAAGCTACTGTTCCTGACACATTGGTCGATCGACTGCCATCCTTAGTCGATCGACTAAGGACGCTGTTGTACCTATTCACGACCTCTCCCCTGCTGTGTTTGGTCGATTTGCGGACTTAAGGGAGTTTTCTACTCCACTTTATCTTCCGTCAAATTTATATACTTCTTCTGTTCTCTCATTTATGCACAACTTTACCGCTTCAAAATTGTTTTTCTCAGTCTTATGCGTGGTATCTGTCTTTCAGGTACCTATTAGTAGCACTGCTGGCTACTGAAACCTCCTAGTTCACACTGGTTTGGGGAGGTTTCCTTTGCTGCGCTTAAAGTCTTGTGAGTTCCCGACTTTCGCTTCATGTCTTATTTACTTAATTTTCTCGCAATTCCCGTTTTTCATTTTTCTTCATTACATGATTTTGCACAATGGGGACATTGTGCGATTTGGTTTGGGGAAGGGTTTTGCGTCGCATATCATTTGCTTGCATTCACGTTTACATTTTGTTTTGCATTGTTTATTTCTTTATATATTTACAAAAATCCAAAAAAAATTGAAAAATTTCAAAAAATTGCACGTTTATTTTAGCATGTAGGTCGAGTCGGAACGGTAGTATTTCAATGATGACATTGCATTTGCATTTGTTTATGCCTAAGCCTTGCTAATTGACATGTTATTAGTAGAATCGTATAAATGCATACCTACGAGTTTTCGTTAATTTTTGATGGACTTGAGACTTGACTTAGAAAATTGGCAAGCTACATCATATTTCTGAGATTTAGAGCCTATAACTGGTGACATCTATGACCAGTTTATTTAGGAATGTGAGTAGTTACTCCTTATGAGGCATGTCACATAAATGTGCATAAATATGAACTTAATCTTCTTAATACCTGTTTGCATTCGGTTGGTGGTTTGTTGACACATGTGGTAGAGGTTTCCCTTTTCTCGTTTTACCCACAAGCTCCACACTGCCAAAAACAGCCTTTTTGTCCTATTTACTACATCCTACATTTAGCCTGCCTTGTCAAGCTAGTAGTTTAGTTTTTGGGATTGTTACTCGTTTTTGGTGGCATACTCTCTTTTGAGATATTGTTGGAAAGATGAATAGGAGGAAAGAAAAAAAAAAAAGATGAAAAAATGATTCGAAAACAAAGAAAAAGAGTTATGTATTGTTCATGCGGTCGATCGACTGTCCCTTTTGGTCGATCGACTGAGGTTCGAAAGTGAAAGAATCAATTCGCATAATTCAAATCCTTTATCTTATGGCGATTTTTTCTCCCATGTTTTATTCTGATCTTATGGGGAGTTAGTTGATTACTTTTATACCTGGAGATTGTGAGATTTGTGCTTGCTATAGCACCGTGCCATTTGTTTTTGAGCAAGAAGTTGGATGTTGTCATATGGCTTTGTTAGGTACTAGCTTGATCACCTGTACCTCCACACTCCCATAATTATCTTTGCCTCTTCTTACCCATTACCTCACATATCCCATATATACCTCGGCATGTGTCATGGTCTTTCGTTGGTTGGAATGCATATGTACGGTTATAGAGATTGTTTTCATATTATATTGCAGGTATGTTCTTATAGGTCGTAGTTAGGTGAGAGTCATTACATATTTACTTCTTCCTATCTTTACATTATTCACCTGTGCTTATGAGTGATTCGAGCGACCCGTGAGAGTCCAATTTGATGAGTCTCTACAGTTGACGGTTCAGCAGTTTTTAACGACTACATAACTCGTTTGCATGATTCATTTGCAAATTGATTGTTAGTTGTAGCATTAAATTGGTTTAGGCTTTACATGTTGCATTTCGCTCTGAGATCGAACTCGTTCCATTAGGTAATTAGATCGAGTCTAGTTCTTGCTTGGGGACAAGCAAGGGTTTGGTTTGGGGAAGTTTGATGCGTGTCTTTTATATGATGTTTTACATCCCATTTTACACGCATTTCAGAGCTCATTCATGTAGTTTATGCTACATTTCTCCCTGTTTCCGTCTACTTCCGTATTTTTGTACATTATTGCAGAAATGTGAAGAATCCAGCAGAAATCAAGGTAAATCCGTCCCCGAATATCCTGCATTGCATTTGGCGTGAAGTATTCGCTTAAGGAACGAGCTTGGTGCGCAATTCAAGGCCCAAAAGGCAAATCCACGAGTTTATAAAAGGCAAGTAGCAGCTCATCCAGTCGATCGGCCACTACCTTCAGTCGATCGACCAACCGTCGGGTTCCAGAAGCTACTATTCATTGCTACTCAGTCGATCGACCGGTCATAGCAGTCGATCGACCAAACCGCTAAACAGACGAGAATTAAAAGACCGTGAATCTTGAAGCCCAAAGTCATGTTAGGTTTAGGAAATAATGTTACGTTATTTGCTATATAACGTAACCTAGAACACCAAGTGATGGATTCAGTTTTGATTCAGAAATTTACATTAAGTTTTACATACGGTTCTTAGAATTAGGGTTTGGAGTATTGTTAGCATTGGAATTTTCGTTCTTGTTCTTAATCTTTCCTCTGCAATCTCGGTATTTTTCTGCCCTATTTCAGTTTACTTCTATTTCGTTATTAATATAGAATTGCTAGTCAAATTCCCGAAACCATCTTATTGTTGCATGTTAATTGTTTGTCTTACCGCTTTAATTATGAATTCAATACTTTTATGCCCTAGTATTATTGTTGTTATCACTTTCAGCATGAGTAGCTAAATAGTTTGTGCTAGGATGTAGGGGAATTATGGCGTAGGCGGCGTAGTATTAAATTGGACTGAATCGCATGTCAGTCGATCGACTGCCTTATCCGGTCGATCGACTGACCACGTGAGGTTACCTTTCGTTTTAATTAATTTTAATGATGTATTTAATGAATCGAATGCATGCGACCAGTTAGATGCTTAATTTATGACTGACCCATTAGATCGAAAGATAGGGGAAGTTATTTGATCACCAATTAAGATGACTAAACTGTGCTGAGATCGAAAGATAGGTATAGTTTAGACCGTTAGTCACTTTTCAGGACGAGAGTCAGTATTAGTGATATTAGGGACCTATAGCGAGATCGAAAGATGCTATTTGTTAAGAGTGGACCGAGAGGACCTTTTAAATTCCCGCCTCACATGTGTTTGATTTAGACCTGTTTGGTATCTTTGCCAAGCCATAATGAACCGACCATCCTAGTACCCCTTCTTTATCTGTTTAATCCGTCTTTTTAGTTTATTGTCTTTACTTATTCTTAGTCTTAGACCAATTCAAATCAACCCCCAGAATCGTTACTTTAGACTATTATTAGACAGCTAGAAATTATGCCTGCCTCCTTGTGGTTCGACCCTGTTACCACTAGCCTAGGTTAGTTTTAATAGGAAAATATAAATCTTATTTTTGGTACTCACAACGACGGGTATCAGTGAAACAGACAAATGTTGCTTTTGTGAAGATGGAGAAGAAACAATTCAACATCTTTTCTTTGGTTGTGAAAACAGAACAATATGATCTTAATATCAGATGTATAAATTTTAAGCAAGGGTCATAATAGAATGTGGGTAAACTAATTCCCGATCTGATAGGCATTGAGCTAATCCTGTAACCTAGTAACCAACAAAATCATCCAAACCTTGGTTTACACAAACTAACCAACCCTATGCATGTTCAACAATTGGACCAACTAATGATGACTCCAGGTAGAATGCAGACCAACTAAATTGTGAGCCACCATTTGCACAATAGCAAGACTTAAGCTATAGATGACTCCATGAATGATAGTCAAAGGGACACTTTTAAACATGAGCAACAGACTACAAGACATAAAAAACACAAGGTAGACATCGACAGCTCACCTACAATAAACATGAACCGCCACCTCTCCAAAGTTAATTGAACTTCGGCACCTGGAAACAGGAAAAATGATTCAGTAATTAGGGTGAGGGCTTTTATAATCTAATCTAATATCTTAATAAATCTCAAGTAGAATTATCTGGCAGAGATGACCAAAACATGTCAGTTCAATTAACTACAGTGAGAAAAG
The DNA here is from genome assembly GCF_048544455.1 of Silene latifolia. Classification (NCBI taxonomy): domain Eukaryota; kingdom Viridiplantae; phylum Streptophyta; class Magnoliopsida; order Caryophyllales; family Caryophyllaceae; genus Silene; species Silene latifolia. The sequence goes on from NC_133526.1 coordinate 115,188,218, forward strand.
TAAGGAGTTATCTTAACCTGACAGGGAAAATAGTTTGCAGCCTAATGAAATCAATGTCAAATAATACCAAAATATTTTCAATGATGTGCTTCAACTTGGTATACTACAACCAGACAGATTGACTGACAAAGCCATATAGTGAAGGTTTTACGATAACAGTGAATGGTTTTAAGTTAAAAGTGAAGGTTTCCAAAATTTCTCATTATTGTATACAACAACGCTTTAACTAAACTCGCAGTTTAATATGAACATACCTGTTTTTCTCATCAAATTTCACAGCTCTATCTTAAAACATCGCCTTGAATTATAATTATCCCAAATTAACAAGAAGGATACGTACCGATGGAATTAAAGCAATGAGTTTAATCGGTCAATTTGGTACTGTGAATTCGAAACAGAGAAAATGCAGCAAAAACAACAAGAGAGAAAGAGAGGGATAGTCGGACAAATGGTGACTGAAACCCTAGAAGGATACAAATCGCAAGCATGTTAAATTCAACTCTCGTATCTCCCAAAGATGTATAAAATTTCAATCAAATATATAAAAAAACAAACAACCTAAAGTAACAAAATTAAACTCAAATCTCACGGAAAATTGACTAAAATTGAAGGAAATAAACCTAAAACAACGAATTCTCAAGCTTAAATCACCTAAACTAGCTCAGTTCTAGAAAATATTAAATTAAATTAATAACCTAAAAGTAACATGACTAAACTTAAATCAAAATTCGGGAAATTGAAAGAAAAATTAAACCTGAGAATCAGAGATCGAGAAGATGTAGAGGAGCGATTGGAATGGTGTAGGGGAGAAGATTCGAGAGAGGCGGCAATCCAGATTAGAATTGAGGGAGATGAACATCGTATGACAATTGAATAGAAAATGAAAATGAAAATTAATTAGGTTTTGATTAGGGTGTGGCAGTTTGATTTTTGAAGGGAGCGCAAAATGAAATTTTTTTAGTGTTGATGAGAACAGCGAGGGAGATTGAGTGTTGAGGTTTTTTTTAATTAAAAAATAATTATTATATTACTAAAATGGATATAAAGTGGAAAAATGGGTCGACGCTTATAAAAGCGTCGACCATAAAGCGTCGGGAAAGTAAGGGAATTGTAGTAGTGAAAACGGTTTTTCAAACCGTGCTTTCCGACTCAGAAGTTATACACTTTGTCGATTTCTTGTCAAGCAACCGAACATGTAAGTATGAGGGTGTAATTAATCATCTTCTTTTATGTCCTTTTACTTTTTTCATGACTTTCATATCATAAAACATGCATAACACGATTCAAAACTTGGAAAGATCGAGCCAAAACCGAGTTCTGGCTTGAGGCAGAAGCTCGTTGCCTTGCCTAGGGGCTTGCGCCTCATATGGCTTCTCAGGTCAGAACTCAACGTGTTTGAGTTCATCATTCCTCAATGTTTTATTTCATTTTTCTTTTCTTTCTTAAAACGGTTTTACCATTTCAAATCATTTTTATGATAAACATTTTTAACCATAAATCAGAATCACCCTTGGTTCTTTATACCATGAAAGTTAATTCCGTAATTCGGTGATATTATTTGGTTAATTACACTTTAAAGGGTATTCTAAACCAGTTTCTTCATTTTGAAAATTGTTCCTATATTATTCACATTTGCAAGCATTTTAGTCGTATTCATAGTCATCATTTGTTCTACATACCATGTCGGTTTAATCCCGAGTGCGATGACAAACTTTGACTAATTACAAAGCATTGAACTTAATACAATTAGTTCATATCAAGCACTTTCCATTTTATTTCATTTCATTTTCCTCTTTGTCTTGACCATATTGCATGTCACCCTTGGCTAACATACGTGCCATGTCGATTTAATTCGAGTACTGTGATAAAACGGTTGAGCAAATACATTTTACACGTTTATTTACGAAACTATTCATGTCAAACTTGCAAATTCAAACCCGACAACGAATATCATCATCATAATGATGAATACTCCGAGTCATATTTTGTACTTGGATACAAACACGGTCTTAACGACCTTTTCCACAAAAAGCGGTTTTAACAACCTTTTAAACGGTTTTAACAACCTTTTGCAGAACCAGAAGGTTCACTTGGGCTGCCGCCTGATCAACGCCCCAATGCTCTTCTGTTCTCCACCTTTTACAAAACCAAGGGGAGCCCCTTACACCACCCATAGGCTCGCGCCTCAAAGGTTGTCTGGCACTATTTCTGCCTCATTTTCAGCACTTGTCTAGGACGATCTTGATTTTGGTTAACCCGAATACATGACGGATCAGATTGACGAATTTATATTTTACATTTTACATTTTTTAAAACACACCCTTTTTAGACAAATGGATCGTGTTAAGCACCGTAAACCTAACTAGGTAAATGGATGTTTAATTTCCGTCTTTGCATGCAAATCAACTCTTAAATCCAACTCGACATCAATTACTTGATACTTGGATAAACAACCGACATAGCAAATTTCACATGTTAGGTTTAAACTTGTGGATGTGTATTCATGCATTTAACCCGTTTTATTAACTTTTGCACTTAACCAACCATGATCGATCAGTGGAGGCCGCTTCCGCGGGCGGGATTGAGTGTCCGATTAAAGGGCTTCCCAATACGTACCTTCAACCTCTTACTCAGAACCTTTGGATAGTGGATGGCCTTATCCAGGGCGCACGAGAGTCATTCTAGCGATAGGATGCTAAAAGAGGGACGAGTCCTTATCTTTAGTACTTATGACAAGCGCTGTTTTGTGCTTCGTTTGATCGTGGTATAAAGTGGATTTCGAACGGTTTCCAGGTATCCCATAATTGCTTGGTGGCGACTACGAACATCTCTGCATCGTTTTCGAGACCTTCATCGAGACGAAACCGATCGATCTAAAGCGACCCAGTCGAAAGCATTTCTATGTTCCCGAACGTGGCTTTCAGGCCGCTACATGTCCGCAGATTGGCGTGTAGGTGGCCTATGTCCACACTTATGTGGAATCCATTTTAAAAATAATGCTCAAAAATAAAATATTTATTGTTTTGGGTCGGTTTTGAAACTATTTGTCAAAATGGTGTCCACGTAGGCTCGGGTTTTTAAAACCCGGAACACGGGATAGACACGCCATTAACAATGGCGTGTTTACTGTCAAACTAATAATTTAAAAAAAAAAAAAATTGGAGACCCGCCATTAGGTATGGCGTGTATGTCAACCAAATAAATTCCTGCCTTTTTCCTTCAAATTTAACAGTTTCGTGCTCAATTTCGTCCTTTATTAAATAGCCATCATCATCCACCGTGAGCACTACCACAAGCATCACCTCGCCGGCACAACCTCACCACGACTCCTATTTTATCAGCCTCCTTCCTATTTGATTTACGCATCACCGAACCATACATCATACTTTCCGATTACGAATCACTACCAACGCTCCTACGCGGATCTAGTTGATGAATTGTTGAGGAGCGGTGGTGACGATGTGGAAAACATAGCCGGCTAATGGAGGTTGCGTCAATATGTGGGGTGCAATTGACCATGGTTATGGTGAAGGTGGTGGGTGGTGCTTAGGCTCAAAAATGGTGATAACTTAATTGTTGACGCGATTTCTTTGGAATGCTTATGGTGGTTTACATGATTGAGAGATGACGGAGATTATATAATGGGATTAGAGGAGTGATGCTGATTGATTGTTGTGGGTAGACACAAAAAAGGTAGAAGGGCTATTGAGAAATTAGCAGGTGAAGATTGTATAGCAGTATACATGTTTTATGAAAACCAAAGACACGCCAGTGCCAATGGCGTGTCCAACTTCAATAATTTTTTTTTCCGAAAAGTTATACTCCATTAAACACGCCATTGTTAATGGCGTGTTTGTTCCGTGTTTTAGGTTTTGAAAACCCGAGCCTACGTGGACACCATTTCGACAAATAGTTTCAAAACCGATCCAAAACGAAAAATATTTTATTTTTGAGCATTATTTTAAAAATGGATTCACTTATGTGCTAACCTTACATGGTATTGTAATTGTTTGAGCTTAATGTTTAAGTGAAAAAACTTTAACGGAAAATAAAATAAATTAAAATCTAAGTTATAATAAACTTTAATAAGGTCAGCAAAATACACATATGCTCAAAAGTAATAAGCTTAGAAAAAATCCGATTTTTTTTTTCTCTATCAGTTGACCCAAAACCTAACTGAACCGAGAGCATTACTCCCGTTTGATACACAAGTTGGTCGGAATCGTTAATTGGAAATAAGCAGCAGCGACTACAGTGGAGAAGAGTAATGGAAGGAAGAAGAATAAGAAGACAATCGAGAACAAGAGCGCAAACTCTATTACCACTGCGTTCAACTCGCCTCTCTAATACCCTTTCTTGCTGGTCAATTCTTCTTCCTTTTATTCTTTCTCAGTTAACCATTCAATTTATGATAATAATATCATTGAATTATTATGCAGGTATTGTGATCTTAAGATGACTTGTCTTAATAAACCACTTTACCATTTTGGTCAAAAACATGCCAGGTTCTTCTTGCACCTATCCTTTTACCATCCCACATGGATGATAGTTGACTCGTCACAAGCTTGTGACGATATTGTCTATCAAAAATGAGAATTTGTGCTATATTATACCCCGTAATGTTTTTGTACAGGTTTTTGAAAGTTTGGTTTACTGTGGGGACTGGTTTTAGCTTAAGCATGCTGCTTGGAGTCACCATGGTTAAGAACATGCTAATTTATACATCTCTGTTCCTTTTCATTTTATAGCTGATACATGTATGTTCATTTATTTTGTTTTTGTGCACTTTTACACCGGGGCAGGTACTTATTTGGCAGGCTGTTACCACTTCATGGCTAACCCGAGAAAGCAATAAGCTTACCCATCTGTTTGACTCCTTGCTGTTTGGTGTCAATCCATGGGTGAGCCTTTTTGTTTCTGTTCTTTTCATGCCATTGCTTTCACAGCTTTTGATTTTTGAGGATTATATTTAGAACTTAAAACGAATATTTATGTGTAGGCAATGAGGTTTAAAATGTCACTTGCTGATCTTGGATACATGGTCGGCGCTACTATAATATCTGTTACTGTACATGAATTTGGCCATGCTTCTGCTGCTGCAAGGTCAGATCTTCATTCCTAATGGATGTATGATTCATTTTTCATCCACTTTAGTCAATTACCCCATTTGCCTTGTTGTATGAAAAAGCATTTGAATGACGGGCCTTATTGGCTAAGGTTCTAATCGGCAGTATCGGAATGATGAGCTCAGTACTTAAAATTAGTTTTCATTTCAAGAGCGGCTTCCTCATTTTTTCTGTTGTAGGAATCTCTTCAACGGGAATCAGTGAAGGCATAGAATTGGAATACATTGCAATATTTCTTGCTATATTGTTTCCAGGAGCACTGGTTGCGTTCAATTATGAGTTACTGCATTCTAAGCCACGCTCTACTGCCCTTCGCATATATTGTGCTGGTATTTGGCATAATGCCGTGGTGAGTTCTCCCCCTTCTTGCAGATCTTGGCTATGTAATACTCAAAGAAAATTTAACATTTTAATATGTTTGGTGGAAAGATGAAAGGTTTATTATGATTCCAGCTTTGTATGCTTAGAACTAACTGTCTGAACTTCTTTTTAAAGTGTTGTGCAATGTGTGGACTGGCGTTGTTGCTTTTGCCCCTACTTCTTTCTCCTCTTTTCATACATGCAGATGGCCCTATGGTAATTGCAAAACGTTAACATATTCACAAACCAAATATACGTGTGTAATCAATCCGTTTCAAAACTGAAGTTTATTTATTAGAATTTTTTGTATATTGCGGGTACAGGTAGTGGACGTGTCTGCTAGTTCACCTTTGTCTGGCTACCTGTCTCCTGGTGATAACATTGTGTCATTGGAGGGAGTGAAAATGTTTAGTGCTGTAGATTGGATGGAAATGGCTAGTTCTCTGGAGAAGCGGTCACTGGCGAGCTCTGAGTTTGAGGTTCTGAAAGGTTATCCAGTTGTGAACAAAAGTTATTGCGCCCCGAATGTTTTGGTGCAGAATAGTGAAAGATTGTTCTCAGTGTCCAATCATTCTGCTTGTCCTGATGAGCATGTTGCTTTTGTGTCCACTCCCTGCTTTGACTTAAGGTCCCATTCTGCTGGCACTGGATACTGTCTTGGTTCTACTGATGCTGTTAGTCTTAAGAGTTGTGGCAGCCTGGGGATGTCTGAAACTACATGTGTATGTTCAGAGGTAAAATCTTTGGGTCTGAATTTTTATTTTGTGTTTTTCTTTTGTGGGCTGGCTGACCTAGATATTTTTCACCTTGCAACCCCATCGAATATTTTAAAGATACTAGTGCAAGTGTGCAACGAAATTACTCCAGTTTTTCAAGAGCTCCCGCAGATGGCGGTAGGGTGGAGTGTAACCAGCCTAACCCCTCAACACCTAGAGGTTTAGCATTGCGTCAAATGTCTGGTACTCTGTTACTCCACTATAAAAGGAAGCACATGTAGTTTAGTGAGCCATTTTGCTTTCGTCCATTATAATTTGAACCAAAGAATAGTGAGCCTTTGAATCCATTTGAAAAGGGATTATTTGAAAATATTATTATATTAAATTTTAGTTTTTTCTTTTTAAGCATTAGTAGTGCTTAAAGTGCACTTATTTTTAGCCTCTGTTGTTCAAGGACTCTGGATCCCATGAGGTGCATCCGCCATTACGAGGGATATATTGACTTGAAGCAAATAGGTCCTGAGATGACTAACTATGCCATAGGTCAGGTGCGTTTTGGGGTGATGGCAGTTACGGTACTCATTGATTTGATTTGATGTCTCTGATTTTCAGAATGAGATGTGCTTGTCACCGGTTCAAGAGCCTGGTGTAGTGTGGGCTGAGATCACTTATCGAAGTCCTCGTAATCATCAATGCAACTCGTCTACATCAGACGGTTCTGATTCCCGAGAAAACTGTCACAAGTCTTTCCTGTATGTGGGTGATGCATTTTCCATGACGCGTTCTCTCAAGCTAACATCATATCAACCACGTTTCACCTTCCCCTTTGCTACATATTTACCAGATATGTTTGAAAACATTTTGGTGTGGACTTTTAAAGTATCGTTAGCTCTGGCCCTCCTCAACAGTCTTCCGGTAAGTTGATCGTATATTATATTTAAAAGTTTTGATTGATGTCTTTGGGTAATAGCATGAAAAGATTTTTATGGTAATTCTCTCGGGCATATATTTATATCAAAAACCAAGTCCCTGCTAAATTGCCACAACTTTTGGACAATATATCAAAAATGAATTGTTATTCGTTTTGGGTTAAACTCTTCTACTTACAACTTAATAAATCCGATTACCCGAAGATCTGTATGTGACTCGTTGTGAGGTTTACCCTTTTATTGACAACTTTATATAGTCCTGATTCTCCACTACTTGTAGGCTGTACACCTTGTACAATAACAGTTTTCCTGAGTGCCAATTATTTGATGTCGGTATGCATTAAAAATCCTAATGGCTGATGAGCTTTGATTACTTTGGGATTAGCTATGTGTTTCAAATGATGATTCATATTAGCCGTCCGCGTGGGTCAAGTCTCTATGTGACTATTCTTGTTGATGATGTGCATTCGCTTTACGTCCATCAAAATATGGCGTTACAGTGGATTGATTTAAGAGACTGATTTTACTCTGTATCGTATCTTTGTCATATGTTCATCTAAATGATCATTTAATGATGTAATATCTGTCTTACTATCAGGTCTACTGTCTTGATGGGGAATCGATATTGGAGGTGAGCTCTCTTTATGTTACTGTCTTCAGTCCTCGAAAGAGGAGACTATTTCTTCAAGTATCCCTCTTTGGAGGCTCTGTACTTGCCTGCCTTGTATTTCTCAGAACTTTGCTCATCCAACTTTGATGATAATCAGTAGACAGTATGTACTTGTACAAGTAATGTATGAAAGGTTGTGACTTTATGCTTTATGTCCATTAGTAAAGTTTCATGTCAGCTTTGCTAATAGACTTCCTTACCATAAAACAAGGATTACACAGGAAGGGGGGGCATGTTTTGCAGTTTTGTTTGGAGGGGGACTTGACAGATTTGCTGGACTTGAAGGTATGAATGGCCCCCCTTATTTTTGTGGACCAATGTTTTGGTAAAGGTCGGCCACAATCATGCTTTCCTGGACCAAATCTTTGTTTGGCACAGCTTTGGGCCATATATTTAGATTCTTAAGCGCAGAAAATTTCCAGTGATTAGTAATTGCACTTCTGCATTTAAAAGCCTAGAATGGACGACTTTATCACTTTATGCATGCAAGTGATGCAAAACCAAATTACTTAATATATTCCAGTATTCTTTATCTAATAATGAGGTTAATAACTTGGTCGTATGCATACTGTCTTATACTCGCTCCGATCCAGCCAAATGGTAATATAAGGGAAAAAGAGTTATTTAAGAAAAGGTACAAAAGTGGGGGGTAAAGTTGGAAGCTTTGAATGAGCCATAAGAATAATATATTGTGTAATTAAACATTGAGTGAGTGGGTGAGTAGGCTATTTGATGACAAACATGTAAATGGATAGTGGGTTGTAAGGGTAACTTAGTCATTTTTTAGGCCAAATAAGGTATGTTATCATTGGATACACATGCTCTAAGATAAATGTATATTTTCAGATTCTATTGTTTGGTAATTTGAACAATTGTTATGTGTAGGTACAACTTGCTTACCCCTTTTTACTCCTAAGATATCTGATTAAAGTGATCTCGCAATTAGTTTTTTTTTTTTTTTTTTTTTTTTTTTTTTTTTTCATTCAAAGGAGGGCACTTATGTCGCGGATGAGGATCGAATCCCTAATTTGATGGTTGGAGTAAGAGAGCTCTTTCAACTTGAATTAACTCTTGTTCTAAGTCATAGTAGTATAATAATATGATAGAATGCTATACAAAGTAATGGGCTAGATAGCACCAAAATGGACACGGACACAGACACGTGATACTACATCCCATGAAATTCAGGACCCAAGACATGTTATTTAAATTTGATAAAATATATTCCCTCCACATCTATTTGTTCTGCTCATTTACTCTATACATGGTTTCCTTAGCGACATTTTGACCATCATTTCAAACACCTATACATTATTTGTTTCGATTAATAAAAAAATTGTGCAATTTTTTTATAACAAATGTAATTATATAAATATCGTATTATAAATTATTATTTTATGATGTATTTATGGTCAAAGTTTCAATACTTTGACCTCCAAAAAGGTAAATGGGTAAAACAAATAGATGCGTAGGGAGTATATATTTTCACAAATAAGATTATACATCCAATTGTATATAAGCATTGCACAACCAAGTTATAAGTATTTGAGCTTATGTGTATTTTTTCTGAGCTAATTCAAAGTACATATTTTTAATGTTTAAATGGATGAGCTATGTAATACCCGACCTTTGTGGGACCCGTACTTTGACCTTAGGATGCGTGAGGGGACCTTTAGATCGATAAGAGATCACTCGGGAGGGAAGGATAGCCTTACACTAGACCTAGACTAGACCAAGTGGAGTTACAGCGGATCGAGTGGACTCGATCCACTCGGTCGAGTGAAGAGTATACTCGATCGAGTGAGTCCACTCGACCGAGTAGAGTACTACTCGGCCGATTGAGTCCACTAGACCGAGTGGACTCGTCACTCGGTCGAGTGACGCTGTTTCAGAATACGGGATTAAACCCTTTTCTTCCCTAACCCTAAATCATTTTCTACTTTTCTCCTTATCTCTCCAAACTCTCTCCCTTCTCTCTAAACCCTCACAAACACCTACTACTTGGGATTCAAGCTTGGATTAGTGGATTTTCCACCTTCCTCTTCATCTCCTTCACCTAGTAAGTAAAGATCTACCCTTTTCTAGTCTTTCAAACCCTAACTTTTGGGGGATTTCGTTATGGTAATTATTTAGTAGTTAGCATGTGTAATAGGGGCAATTAAGGGGTAGTAATGAGGGTTTTAGTAGTGAATATTAGTATAAGATGTATTGTGATAGTTATTATGTGACTTGTATAGGATGAGACGATTCCTTGAAACGGTTTCGGTCCGGATTCGAATAGCTTGAGGAGATTGCTAAAAGGTAGGTTAATCCTACTCGGTTTCAATAATGTGATGTTGTTTATATTGATGTTGTAGTTAGTCTTGTATAATTAGGGCATTTGCATTATAACATGTTTAGTGGTAATCACATCATTAAGAGGATGATTATGATATGTTGGGTGTGGTTCATGTATTGGTTATTATCATATACATTGGAGGATTTCTTGTTGTTGTTGTTTTAAAGACGTAAGACGGTTGGGAGACCGTCTTACGCTTAAGTCGCCTCTTGGAGTTTCCTACTCCAAGAGGGATGTGCACATTAATGGCTTGAGTCACGGAGGGACTCGTGTGGTTAAGACACGGCGTCCGACAGGGGATCCGGTTGGCTTCCGGACCCGGTACGTCTGGGCGTGCCTGGTACCTGTTTGTGGTTGTCGGTATGTCTGGGCGTGTCCCGGTACCAATGAGGTTGTCGGTATGTCTGGGCGTGTCCCGGTACCGTGGTAATAGTGGTTTGATAGTGGTTCATTCATACTAGTAGTCATGTTGCATGTTCACACACTTGAGTTATGTCACACTTTATTTGTTTATTGAAACTGACGTTTGTCTGTCTGTGTAATTGTCACCTATTTTCGGGGTGACCTGTGTCGATCCATATGATATTTCCGATCATATGGGGAGCAGGTTAAGTACAAGTTGTTTGGATAGCATGCGGGAGACGGGACGATCTTGATGAGTCACGAGACGAATATAGTTGGTTAGATGAGCATAGTAGTCATGAGTTGTATTTATTCATTAGTTCATGGTTTGTGATCACTAAACTTGTCATCTATAATGAATGTTTCTTTATCGTATCTCCGATTTACCGCCTTGGAAAACCGAGAAGGTAACTGATATAAAATAACCACAAGTTTTACCAAATTGAAGTAAAACTAGAACAATTTTTTATGTTTTCATAGATAATTTTGCAGCAGAAGTAAAAACGATATATAAAAGGATATGATTTAGTTATGAAAACCGCGGAGGACCCCTCAACTAAAACTAGGATATGACGTGAACAAACTCTCCTTTCTCGCAAGAAATTCGAAGATATACACGAATGATGGCTCTCATCTTGCAAGGATTGAATCACACTAAAATCTCAACCTTGCAACGAAGAAATAAAGAACTTATAACTCGCAAGCAATAAGCACACAACAAGAAACTCTTGTATTAATTCTCAAACTCCAATTGATTGATTGAAACTGAATAAAAAGACTCCTATTTATACTAATATAGACCAACTTAGAGAGACTTAAAAAAAAAAATAAACTTTCCTGAATTAATTAGAAAATAACAACTACTCTATCAAGAATTAAGAAACTAAGCTTTCCTAAATAAATTAGGAAATTATTACACCAACCCGAATTAGGAAAATAATAAGAGTTAGGAAAGTAACAATTCAATTCATCCTTCATCCTTTCCATCTTGTGTTTGCATCAATTGCATCATCTGCGTCTAAATTGGACATCGCTCAACTTAAAACGACCATATCTCATTAGTTACTTATCCAAATAAAGCGTGTGACCACTTGTTGGAAAGCTAAAATTATGTACTTTCATTTTAAACCGTAATCACACCAAAATTAGCCATATTTTTGAAGATATTTAGCTTTTAAATCAAGTTAACGAATCTGAAATGTCAAGAGTGACTTGAACTTGCATTTTGAACATATACCCATATCCCTCCTGTATCATTCTCCCCTTTTTCAAAAAGATTCGTCCTCAAATCTTCAAAATCTTGAAGTATAGAATCCATCTTATTGCCCACCAGGATCAAATACAAATCTGAAAAACATGTAAGTAAGAATATCTAAGGAGCATACGAACTTATTTGTGCACACTTTTGATCTCTCCTTGAGTTCATCATCTTCAATGTATTCTTCAAGTTTTTCAGTTTTAATTGATTCGTCAAAGTAATGACGACATACATAGTACTCTGTGACCCTCTTGTGCCATCTTGTCTTGTGCCTTATTTTCTTGTGCTTTCCTTCCCACCACCCTCCATGCACAATTCTACCAAAATCCAAGTAATAGTTGCTCGAAACAACAAGATCATCATGAGCTTCCATAAAAATTGACTTCAATAAGAAATTAGAGTTCCCACCATATAGCTTCTCATCAATGTATTTATCAATTGGTGATTGATACGGTTCTTTAACTTGAGAATCTAAATTAATGTTATTGTCCAGAAACTCCTCATCTAAGATTGGCATAAGATTAAGATTATCTTGATTTGCATCGTCATAACTTGTATGATGACTTTCTTGTACATGAGCTTCATCATAAACTTCTTCAAATTCTTCATCAAAAACAATTGGTAGATTTGGATCAAATAAAGAAGTACCTTTTGTATGAGATTCATCCTCAAAAGAAAATAGGTCATCTTCAATCACATCTTTAATTTGATCATTATCACTTAATGGCTCTACTATTATAATCTCGTCTTCTTCTTTTGGTTCATCATCCTGAAACTGACAGTCGCCTATCTGACAGTCTTCTGCAACGTTCGTTTCAACAAGATCAGGCATCATCGTCTCCACGTCTTCTAGATGCTTCACTTCTTGTTCCTTGTGAAAAACATCAAAAGACTCGATTTTTCTCGCTTGTTTCTTTATTTCACAAGATTGATGAAAGTCACGCTCAAACTTCTCCATCTGGTTCGACAATTTGGCAAGACCTCTTTCTAAATCTTTCCATAATAATCGTTGCTTAAATTCCTCGAACCCCTTCCAAAATTGTTTGAATTGCCTTCGAGACATGACTATGAACTTCCCAAGACAAGTTTGTTAAGAAACAAACTAAAACCTGACTCTGATACCAAATTGATATAAAATAACCACGAGTTTTACCAAATTGATATAAAACTAGAACAATTTTTATGTTTTCAGAGATAATTTTGCAGCGGAAGTAAAAAAGATATATAAAAGGATATGAATTAGTTGTGAAAATCACGGAGGACCTCTCAACTAAAACTAGGATATGATGTGGACAAACTCTACTTTCTCGCAAGAAATTGGAAGATATACACGAATGGTGGCTCTCACCTCGCAAGGATCGAATCACACTAAAATCTCAACCTCGCAAGGAAGAAATAAAGTACTTATAACTTGCAAGCAATAAGCACACAACAAGAAACTCTTGTATTGATTCTCAAACTCCAATTGATTGATTAAAACTGAATACAAATACTCCTATTTATACTAATATAGACCAACTTAGAGAGACTTAAAAATAATAATAAACTTTCCTAAACTAATTAGGAAATAACAACTACTCTATCAAGAATTAAGAAACTAAGCTTTCCTAAATAAATTAGAAAAGTATTACACCAACCCGAATTAGGAAAATAATAAATCTAAACTCGAGTTAGGAAAGTAACAATTCAATTCATCGTTCATCCTTTCAATCTTGTGTTCGCATTAATTGCGTCATCTGCGTCTAAATTGGATAGCTCAACTTAAAACGACCATATCTCATACGTTACTTATCCAAATAAAGCGTGTGACCACTTGTTGGAAAGCTAACATCATCTATTTTCATTTTAAACCGTAATCACACCAAAATTAGCCATATTTTGAAGATATTTAGCTTTTAAATCAAGTAAACGAATCTGAAACGTCAAGAGTGACTTGAACTTGCATTTTCAACATATAGCCATATCCCTCCTGTACCAGTAACATCTCCCAACTACCTTGGCCGGGTAAGAAGGGGGTGTTACAAAGTGGTATCAAAGCGACGATTTTGAAACCTAAACCAATTAACCAAAATGAACCTTGGCGTGTCTAATAAAACGAACCCGACATGAGTACCATAGGAGATCGGTTTTGGATGAGTGGGCGCCCTTATATCAAAACTAGTGCCTATTATCTCGGTTGGTCATTACGTGGGTGGTTAAGAGTATGGGTGAACGGTATGTGGAAAGTTGTATAGTGGCATGATTGCGTGAATATGTGATTTACATTAAGTTCTTGTACGATAAAGTACTTGCCATGATGCATGAAGGTGTGTAGAAGTTGAATGCTAGGTTGTTAGGAGTAGTATGCTTAGAAATAGTTGGTATATGTGAAAATTTCGTCTTAAATTTTCGAATTCTAGACAAGTCATGCCCAAATTTTGATTTTTATGAGTAAAACCATAGGTAAGCTTAAAGACCATAAATGGCCGGATTTTAGACTACCAGGTGACACTCGGCCGAGTGCCGTTTTCACTCGACCGAGTGGCGGTCCACTCGACCGAGTGCCCATTTCACTCGATCGAGTGAGCCTAAAACAGACCCTGAGAACTTTCTGTAAAACCCGCACTCGACCGAGCGACACCCTCACACGACCGAGTGACATCCCCACTTGACCGAGTAAGTCTCCACTCGACCGAGTGGACTGTTTTGATCTTGTTTTGATGACTTTGACCCGACATGGATTGAGTACTTTCGTGTTATGACCCTACCGGCCTCCCAATAGTTGTGTAAGCGTAGAAATCATTAACGAATAAATTGGAATGAGTTGGTTACATTGATATGTGCCGCTTTGTACGTTATGACACTTAATATGTTTAGTCGATGGACGAGATCTAAAATGCTTAGTAAGGATACTAATGATACGGTAATTGGTAAGCATAGGTAAGAATTCTATGAGTCTTATACATGATCGAGTCTCGTGGCGACTAGACTGGGAGGATATGATACGAGATAGATAAGAACACATGCATGATCATGTGGTTTATGCACAACATGAATTAGTCGAGAATAAGTAATATGGAAGGAAGTAAACCACAATAGACGAGATACTCGACCATGTTACGATTATTATGTACGGAGTCATGAGTTATACATGTATACCTAGAGTCACAAACTATGCACGATATGACTGGAACTTAGCCATGATAGTGGGTATGAATGTTTAGCTTGACTTGTACTCGGACCCATGAGCCGAGATCGAGTGAATAAGAGAATCCTTCTCGCGAGAGATCGAGTGGTGAAATTCGGGACGAAGTTCTCTTTAGGAGGAGTGAATGTAACAGTTAGGAATACGAAAGGGCATGAGAACATAAAAGAGCACATACGGTAAAACACTAGCGAGATATGAGTGAATGCTTGAAGAAGAGAATGGGAGTGAGGCATGACACGAATGAGACGTAATGAAGTGTTAAGGAAAAGTGAGGGTGAGGTGAACTTCGAGGACGAAGTTCATTTTTAAGGAAGGAAGATTGTAATACCGGGCCTTTGTGGGACCCGTACTTAGACCTTAGAACGCGTGAGAGGACTTTTAGACCGATAAGAGATCACTCGGGAGGGAAGGATAGCCTTACACTAGACCTAGACTAGACCAAGTGGAGTTACAGCGGATCAAGTGGGTCCACTCGGTCGAGTGAAGAGTATACTCGACCGAGTGAGTCCACTCGACCGAGTAGAGTACTACTCGGCCGAGTGAGTCCACTCGACCGAGTGGACTCGGCACTCAGTCGAGTGACGCTGTTTCAAAATACAGGATTAAACCCTTTTCTTCCCTAACCCTCAAATCATTTTCTACCTTTCTCCTTATCTCTCCACACTCCCCCCCTCCTTCTCTCTAAACCCTCACAAACACCTACTACTTGGGATTCAACCTTGGATTAGAGGATTTCCCACCTTCCTCTTCATCTCCTTCACCGAGTAAGTAAAGATCTTCCCTTTTCTAGTCTTTCAAACCCTAACTTTTAGGGGATTTCGTTATGGGTAATTATTTAGTAATTAGCATGTGTAATAGGGGTAATTAAGGGGTAGTAATGAGGGTTTTAGTAGTGAATATTAGTATAGGATGTATTGTGATAGTTATTATGTGACTTGTATAGGATGAGACAGTTCTTTGAGACGGTTTCGGTCCGGATTCGAGTAGCTTGAGGAGATTGCTAAAAGGTAGGTTAATCCTAGTCGGTTTCAATAATGTGATGTTGTTTTTGTTGATGTTGCAGTTAGTCTTGCATAATTAGGGCATTTGCATTATAACATGTTTAGTGGTAATCACATAATTAAGAGGTTGATTATGATATGTTGGGTGGTTCATGTATTGGTTATTATCATATACATTGGAGGATTTGTCGTTGTTGTTGTTGTTTTGGAGACGTAAGACGGTTGGGAGTCCGTCTTACGCTTAAGTCGCCTATTGGAGTTTCCCACTCCAAGAGGGATGTGCACATTAATGGCTTGAGTCACAGAGGGACTCGTGTGGTTAAGGCACGACGTCTGACAGGGGATCCGGTTGGCTTTCGGACCCGGTACGTCTAGGCATGTCCCGGTACCTGTTTGTGGCTGTCGGTATGTCTAGGCGTGTCCCAGTACCAGTGAGGTTGTCGGTATGTCTGGGCGTGTCCCGGTACCGTGGTGATAGTGGTTTGATAGTGGTTCATTCATACTAGTAGTCATGTTGCATGTTCACACACTTGAGTCGTGTCACACTTTATTTGTTTATTGAAACTGACGTTTGTCTGTCTGTGTAATTGTCACCTAATTTCGGGGTGGCCTGTGTCGATCCATATGATATTTCCGATCATATGGGGAGCAGGTTAAGTACAGGTTGTTTGGATAGCATGCGGGAGACGGGACGAGCTTGATGAGCCACGAGACGAGTATAGGTGGTTAGATGAGCATAGTAGTCATGAGTTGTATTTATTCATTAGTCCATGGTTTGTAATCACTAAAATTCTCATCTATAATGAATGTTTCTTTATCGTATCTCTGATTTACCGCCTCGGGAAACCGAGAAGGTAACATCTCCCAATTACCTTGGCCGGGTAAGAAGGGGGTGTTACAAGCTACATACTTTCTAATAAAACCCATATTCTTTAAAATAAAACTCGAATACTTTATTACAAATCTCAGATTCTACATCTTACGGTACAATTGGTAGCATTGTCCATGAGTTGATATATTTTATAGTTAAAAACGTACGATTTTATTTTTGTAAAAGTATTTGATTTTAAATTTAAATAAGTGGAAGTAAAACTTGACTTTGATTATAACTCATTCTCATTTCTCACCTAGCGTCTCTAATCAATCTTTTTCAACATCTCATTACTCATCTAAAGAATATCATTCACACCCAATTCAACTCATTTCTCCACTATAAAGCAATGCACACTATTCAAACTTGATTTCGTTTGAAAGTGTGTTTAAAATGTGTAAATATCATGGACACATGTCCGAGACATGTCCAAATACCATAGATACGTGTCGGTCACATGCCCAAATAAATGAAGAACGTTAGACATGACTTTATAGGTGTTCGACACGTTTAGGTATGTGTGTCCGACGAGATACAGTGTTGGATACGAGACGGCTAGTTAGTGGAGTGTCCGTACTACCTAGGTAATGAGTAGTTGTTTTGGGACCTCCAAATGCCACAACTACCATGACTTTGATTTAGGGGTATTCTTTAAACAAGCTTCAACATAAACAAGAGTTAATGAAATCTGTAATTATTACGGATAATATATAATTGTAGTAACTAGACTTAGATGCTTATAATTTTTTTTTTTTGGGTGTAAGGTAGGTATTATATTAAATTCCAAACAATTACAAAAATATTTGTGTAAATATACATGCTCAGCTCCTATAACAACCACTAGATATCAACAATTTCTATCAAAAACTGCGTAAAATAACAAACTTGAATTGACAGCTAAAGCTTCTAGCCATCTGGAGTCCCTCAAAGTCAATGTAGTAATGTTCTTCCTCAGCACTCTCCCTTTAATATCATGCATAATTTGTAGTGCAATCCTTTCAGGACGACTGATAACAATCTGGATTCGAACTTCATTACTGGCTTTCCAAATTGCATATACAAGTGCTATGTGGCAAGCACCTATATATCTCCTTTGTAGCTTTGTTTTCCCTCTCCCATTGCTACTCCATTAAACCAGATCGTTCAGCTGAAAGTGAACTTGTAGCTATTCTTGGAGACACTTCATGCATTGTCTGGTAAAAGGACAATCCGTCATCAAATGATCATGAGATTCAAGAGCAGACCTGCATAAGTCACACAAATCCTCCATCTGCATTCCCATTTCCTGTCTTTAGTAAGTAATCTATGGTGCATCCATGCCCAAAAGATAAAAGCGGTATTTGGCATATTAAGAGTATTCCAACAAATAAACCTCCAGTTAACCTTTGGAGCTCGATTCCTTAGCCAATTATAACCTCCAGCAACTGAATAGTTCTGATTAGTGTTCAACCACCTATTACTAGTGTATGCTTGTTTGAAAATGGTCATAACATGAGTAATCTTCCTCCATGACCAGCTAAAGTCATAAGGTGCATTATACTGTGTCCAATCCACACCTTTCATATATACATAGCTAACCCACTTGACCCATAAATGATCTTTTTTTGTTGCTAGCCACCAAGCACACTTGCCTAAGAGAGCCTTATTCCAACTTTGAGACTGCTTATACCCAACCTTCATTCCTCTTTTGGTAAGTAACAAATGTCCCAGCTTACATTTGGAGCTTTCTTATAATTTTCTGTACCTCCCCAAACAAAATTCCTACAATATGAGTCTATTTTCTTCATTATGCCATTAGGCATAAGAAATATTGAAGCCCAGTAGGAGTGAAGGGAAGTGAGGACAGAATTAACCAGTACCAATATGCCTGCATAAGATAAGTGCCTAGTCTCCCATCCTCTTATTCTTGTAACAATTCCATCCAGAAGTTTCATACCCTCATTTTTGTTTAGTTTCTTAGATGAAATTGGAACTCCAAGATATTTAAAAGGTAAGGTCCCTCTTTTAAAACCCGAAACCTGAAGAATATTATCAATCACAACACTTGTTACCCCATTAAAATAGATATCAGACTTGCCTTTGTTTAACTCCAACCTAGAGGCAGCAAAAAATGTAACAAACCCTCTAAGTAACCACATTATGGAAGGTTCAATGCCTTTGCAAAATAGGAGCAGGTCATCAGCAAAAAGGAGATGAATCAACTTCAAGGGGCCACATATGGAGTGAAATTTAAAGTCAGCTTGATATGCAACCACACCCAAAATCCTAGACAAGTATTCCACGTAGAGAGTAAAGAGAAGGGGAGATAGAGAGTCCCCTTACCTCAATCCTCTTTCTCCTTGAAAAAACCCAAAAGATCTACCATTGACACAAAGGGAGAAGCTAGGATTAGTCACATAAATCATGATAAGATCAATAATATTTGCAAGGAACTTCAGAGCATATAACATTTGTCTCAGGAAAGCCCATACAACAGTGTCATAAGCTTTCCTTAAATCAATCTTGATCAAGCATCAAGGAGAGGCAGATTTTCTATTATAAAGCCTCAACAAGTCTTGGCAAATGAGAACATTTTCAACAATGTTCCTTCCTTTCACAAATCCTCCTTGATTCATACTCAGAATATCAGGCAATACTTCACTAAGCCTATTACACAGAATTTTTGCAATACATTTGTAGAGGATGTTGCAACAAGCAATAGGTCTAAACTCAAGGACGCTTCCAGGATTATCAAGTTTAGGAATAGGAGTAAGCTTTGTGGTGTTTACCCGCTTGAGCATTTTCCCAGTATCAAAAAAATCCTTCACAACATTAATGATGTCATTACCAATGATCTCCCATGAGTCTTTTTAAAATTGACTAGAGAAACCATCAGGACCTGGTGATTTTGTTGAAGGAATAGAAAAAAATACATGCCCTGATCTCATCTGAGGTCACAAGAGCCATGAGCTTAGTAACATAATCTTCTTTTATCAAGTTGACAGTCCTAGCAGTAGGGTAGTGAACACTTGCAGTTTGTTTTTTGTGCCCAGAAGAGAATTATAATATTCTAAGAATGCTTTCCCAATCTCCTGAAACCCGGTATGCATATTATGATTCATATCCCAAAGCTGTAATACAGCATTTCTGATTTGCTGAGATATGATATGAGTATGGAAAAATGAGTGTTTTCATCACCCACTTTAAGCCAGCCAATCTTTGCTTTTTGACTTAAAAAACTATGATGAATCTTCGATAATTCTCTGTAAGCCTTTACAGCTTCACTTTCTGCCTGAAGTACCACTTGATCAAGAAGATTCTAATTCATTTGGATTTGAAGATCATCAAGAAGTGCTTTGGCCACCCCCACAGCCTTTTCAACATTAGAAAATCTATGCCTATACAAATCTCTCAAAGGCTTTTTAAGATTCTTAAGCTTGATTTTAACTTGATACATGAGAGTACCAACCACAAGTGATGTAGGGTTGTCGTCGTATGCTCCATCAAACACATTTATATTCTCAACAAAAAACTAGTAAGTGGTTAAGTCGAGGTCGATCCACGGGACGGTGTACTTTGGGTTCTAAGTTTATCTATCTCAATTTATGCAAGTGTCACAATTGGTTTGGGGGTTGGAGTTGTGTTCTAAACTATAACAAGGAAATGTAAACAAGACAAGTAAATAGAAACAAGGGCGTAAACAAATGATAAACAATACTAGGGAATCTTGGGATCATAGGGGAATCATGGTAAAATAGCCTAAATGAATCATATAGATACAAGCAATTATTATTGTTGGAATCAAGTTAGTGTATCTCTTATAATTCCTAGAGAAACTTAGGTCTCGGAGCCGAGTCGGTCAAGACTTTACAACACCTACAAGTCGACTTGGTTTTCCCTATTCAAGGTGAGATAACATAAATGAGTCCTAGGAAAGTTTGGGTCCCGGAGCCGAGTCGGTCAAGACTTTACAACACCTACAAACGACTTAATTCTTCCTAATCAACTATATGCATGGTCTAACAAGCCTTGAGTTGGTTTATGTCTTACAAGTCTTGTTGAAAGGGTAAGAGAATCAAGCTAGGTTGTCAATCAAGCAATTCATCAAATATGATATGTGCATAAGTTGAAAGAACAATAAGCAAGCATTCATATGAACTCATTAAGCATAAATTTACCCCATGATCAACTCCCCTAATGCCCCACTAATCTCTAGTTAGGAAACTACTCACTACTCATCATGATTATTATGCTAGCAATGGTGTCAAACATCACAACACAAGTGAACATAATGATTAAGCAAGATAATAAACAAGAGATTAACAAGTAAATAAAAGGGGATTAAGAATGTTACCAACTTGGAGAGTAAAGATGAACATAAATAAAGAAGAATCCTTGAATAAAGATGAAGACTTGTCACTTAATCTTCAAATACATACCCAAGAGATCCAAATGTAAACAACTTGAATTGAACAAAGGAAATGGAGGAACAATGGAAGAAACCCTTTGATTAATGGTGGAGAATTGTCAATTCCCCAATACAAACCCAAGAATTCTTCAAGTACTAAGCTAAATCTAAGATTGTATGAGAAATTATTGAGGAAAGATTAAAGTGCAATTTTGTGGAATGATTAAAGACTAATTTATTCTAATCTAATCCTAATCTAATCTAAGGGAATTTAATCCCAACTTAAAGGACTTTGCCTACACTAAGAGGGATTAATCTCTTTATTATTAAAAATGGAGTATATATAGTGGTACAACATTAGGTCAAGCAAGGGTAGATTAGGAAATAATATGCTTAGGTGTCGAATATAGTCTTGCAAGTCCTTAGGGAGCCCCCACGACTCCCCATTGCGAAGACAATCTTCCTGCCGAACAATCCGCTCGATCTGGGCTAAAAACGAGCGTCCTGAGCTTCAACTCGAGCGGGTTGAGGAACAACTCGAGTGGGTTGCTCCTGACTCGGGCGGGTTGAGCTGCAGATTCCCTTTTTTTGTTTTTATGCCTATGATGCTTCTATATACTCCTTATTTCTACCATATTTGGTCATCATTCTTGCTTTCTCTTCATACTAGTCCATCTAAGATCATCAACAAGCTTCCTAATATGCGCGAGAGACGGGAATTCCGCCTCATTATCTCCTTTTCTACAAAACATATAAAATGCACTAGGAAAGCAAATAGGAAGCAAATGACGAATAAAATGGTTATGAAATGCTATATTAGTATGCAAAATGAGGCTTAGTTAGGGCACTAAATGTGCGTAATTATGACTCACATCAAAAATCCCCAAACCAAACCTTTACTCGTCTCGAGTAAAAAGGTGGCTAGAACTAGACCTTTATTTAAACTATCCTAATAATAATATAAACGATGTGAGACAATTAGCGGATCTCACTCCGCCCCTTCAACTCATAACAAGATATCCATGAGGTATGATACCTTCTTGCAAGGCAAGTTAGGGCTTGCCAAAATGGCGACACATCCAAGCATTAAGCACACAAAACAAATAATAGATGCATCAACAAAAGAATAGCCACTTCCCTCATCTAAGTGGCGGAAATCACCTACAAGGGAAGCAATTCAAGGGCACACACTCCATCATAGATATTGGTTCTCCTAGTTACTAAGTCCAAGAGGATACAAACAAGTCACCTCCAAGTTGTGTTAAACTAGGTCACCTTTGTCCACAATTGCTAAATGCGTTTGTCAAGAGCCAAGTCCTTATGGTGTTAGAAAACACTTTAGGATCACAGAATTCCCCCTCTTGCCTAGACAAGAAGAAGGGTCGTCCCCTCTCCACCATGCAACAAAGAAAGGATCATCAATGGATAAAAGGGTTTCAAAGTGTATGAGTTTCATGATAGTTGTTTGCTTTTGGGTTTATTTCCCCCCCCCCATTTTTGTAGCATTTGACGATTAAGAACATTCCATGCCATTTTTGATGTTTGGCATTTTGATACTTGGCAATTTCAATTTTGCATTTTTTTTTACATTTTTCAAACTAACCCCATTTGTAGCAAGGGTACTTATATTAAAGCATATGAGTCTATTTTTGCTCCTCTTTTCATTTGATGCAATTCGCAAACATTTGATTTCGATTTGGTACTTGAACTCAATTTGATGTTTTTTTGGCCATTCTCTTTTTGTTGACAAAATATGATGATAGAAGTGAAAGAACGGTTGCATGGCTTCAAAGGTCACCTTGGAATAAACGGTAGCCAAGGAGTTATCACACCACAAGGTACTCTTGACTAGGCCTTAGTCCATGGGTCAAAAGATACTAGTATGACACATCCTAGGGTGTCTTGAGGGTATTCTAGCAAACAAAGTCTCAAGGAGAAAAATTATCTACAAGGGCCTTATATACACTTGTCAAGCTTTCCAAATAGGCATTTTCACAAAAATTTTCTAACCATGCAAACTACATGCCATGATGCAACTAACATATATACAACTCTAATGCATATACTTCTATCAACTAAAATGCCATATAATCTAGATGCAAACTCTTAGCAATACATTGGTTCATACCGCATAAATCAAAATATAGCCATACTGTCATTAACATATAAAAAGGAGGAAGGAGATTTGGAAAGATCATACCATGCGGTCTTCTATTTCCTTCGTGCCTCGAATGTGGAATAGTCGACCCTGAAAGATCATAGATCCATATTAGACTCTCTAATAAAAATTAAATTATCTCATAATTTGTCATTTAGGTGATCTATGTAACATGCATGCTAATATGAAAGCATAAAAAGAAAGTATAAGGAAAAACAATTTCCTTACATTGATTTTGTGGTAAAAAGGGCACAAACTAGTTCACCTTACTAGCTTGTTCTTGAGCTTATTCCAAATGGATGATCCTCCTTACTAATCTTCAAAGAGAAGATCTCCTTCTTGTTGCACCCAAGAAATTACCCAATAATAATAACAAGTATTGAACTAGAACTTGTTAATATTGAACCCTTGATATTATTTGTGATATTACTAACAAGTCTTAGTAATAAAAATATGAATACTAACAATTTTAGTAGAGATGTGTATTATTTTAGAGAGAGGAAGACCAAAATGATTCACATGCAAAGTGAAGAAGTGAGTGATAAAAAGAACAATAATTTTGGTCTATATGGGAAGGGAAAACCGGGTGGGTGGAGTGTTAGGTGAAGAAGAGTGTAAAATTTATCTTATATTTTTTATCTTACATCACATGCAAAATCTTATATACGATAACTTATGCTAGTATACAAAGTAAGGTGAAATGATTATGTTCCTAATCATCCACTACTCAATATTACACGGTCCACTTGCCCATTTACGGGTCCATGTTGGTTCTTATATTTGTCGCACAAATACGTGTAATTTTATTTTAAACATCGTTTCATGTTTAAATACTTCCATAATTAATTCGTCCAAATCACTCCGTAAATATACGTGTACCACTACACATATTATTTACGTACTAATATTAATCACATTAATCAATTAATACAATTTTAGTGAATTAACAATTAATTAACTAAAACCCGTCTCCCAAAATTTATTATTCAATTATCACATAATTAAATAATAACTGCCGTTCCTCGAGTTCGCAACTCGAATTCTCTCTTAAAATAATTGACTAACCTTTTAGTCTACAAATCAAGGGACTAAATAAATTATTTCTCATACAATTAATTAGTTGTCTATTGGGGTTCGTTCCTATAGGTGTGACCGAAAGGGGTTAGTTGATCACCGCCGTCTCACGACAATAACGTTAAACTCTAGTCAGCCAACCGTTATCGATTCACATTAATCAACTGACGAGGATCAAATAATAAAATATCTGATGATATTCCATTAATGAGATTTATTATGTTAACGCACTATTGTGGAGGACACTAACTCCAACAATCTCCCACTTGTCCGACACAAGGTGTGCGCTACCAATTCTCTTCTCCGTTATAATCTCCCACTCAATGCAAGGTGTCTTTCAGGTCGCACTTGCATACGAACATATCGCGAGTGGTTTTCTCGATCGGGAGTGTGACTACCTGACCGGAAAAATCTCTCACAGATTACTTCCGAGCGTGGCCACGCATTTGTAATCATTAACTCCTCGAGTGGCCTTGAGATATAGTTACCCAACGTGGGTGGACAATTCCTGTATGCCCTATCTATCCTATTGCACAATACAGCTCACCATGACCTAGTAAATGCCCTTTTGGCCTCCTTTCACGGCACGAGCTAGGACAAAAACCAAAGTCACTCGGAAACTGCACTTGCTCAGATAATAGTCTCCAGTCAAAATAATCGACTCATTAGAACATCTTAGAGATCCCCGCCACGACCATGCGTCTATAATAGAACTTAGGGACTCTCTAAATGGTCATTGTCCGGCAAAGTGTCACACACTCTGCCTATGTAATCGACCAGTCATCACATATGACCTTATGGTGTTGAACAACCATCAATTGACTTACAATCTAGTCACTCCGAGACGTCACCTCATTAAGTGACTAGGGACAAAATACAATGTGCATCTTATTCACTTGAATATTGTTCAACATTGTCTCCACAACTTATTCAGATAAACAAGGTATTCATGTTTTCAGTCAAACTGAATAATTGAGTTCTTAAGAGACTCAAACAATGAATGCGATCATCACTTATGTAAATATCAATACTCTATCCAATATTTACATAACGATCTTCAGCAATTAAGGTATACTGCTCAATCACATTGAGATGACATAACCATCATGTCTACCTTATGCCAACGACTTTGGTTAGAGGATTTGCAACAGTTGCATCACTCTAATTTCCATTGCTATTTTTCCTTGTTCTATGCAATCTTTTCATCACATAGAGCCTTTCTAAGTACATGTCTAAACAAGTTTTTAGACTCTGGTTCTAAAGCCAGTCAAACACTTCCACTGTTTTCACAGTCTCTTGGGATACGATATTCGGCTAACAGAACTACTCTAGTCCCATTAAATTCCGGTTATCTACTATCTCTCTTACAACATCGGATGTTGTAATGTACTTAGCTTTCGTTCATGATTTGTACGTATAACACTTATACATACACATCCTTCATATGACATCTTTTATGTATGACTCCTCATACATGTTAGCTTTATACATGTATAACTTCTTATACACATATGTATAACTTCTTATACATATAATTCTTTATGCACATAGCACTCTTACATGCTAATCATTCCTTAACGAGGCTCATAACATCTTATAAGCATAGGAATGTAATCGTGTATCCCTTTTACAAGAAATTCATTAATTCCTCCAGTCAAGAGTAAATCCTCAGTGCTTCTCAAGTACTCAAGGACGCTCTTGATAATCATCTAGTGACACTCACTATAAAATGATTGGTAATGACTTCTCATATTCTCAACATGATAAGTCCCGACGAGAGCAGCTTTTAGCATATTTAATAGATCCTGCAGCGGAAGCACAAGAGATCATATTAATTGTTCAACAACTTGAACGAGTCAAAAATCTTATCACATAAGTCTCTTGACTATAATGCTAATATCCATGGAAATCTATCTCATTAGATCCGGATATTTATGATGCGCCATGCTACTCTCAAATATTCACCCGAGAATATTTTAAGTCACTAATATGTCAAACACATATTTAGACTAAGAAACATCACCTTAGCTACATTTCTAGTCACTAATATGTCAAACACATATTTAGACTAAGAAACATCACCTTAGCTACATTTCTAGTCACTAATATGTCAAGCACATATTTAGACTAATAAACTCACTTTAGCTCCCACTAAACTCCATGTATCATCATGTTATCTCGACACTCGAGTAATACCGTTTTGATAGACTACATGATAGAACCCAAAGTTCCAACTCTTTGACGTATATAGATCACAAAAGGGATCTTTCAAGCATGCTAGGCTTCTTAGCATTGACAACATCAACAAAACTTCTCCCAAGGAGAAAGTTTCATTATTCTTTTGCCGAATCTCATCCTCATGAGAGGCTATATTGCTAAGAACATACGAATTGATAAAGGCATTTGGGTTGTCATAAACTCTCTATAACAAGCCCAAATTTTAAACATCTTATGTAACCTTTACGACAAGATCAAGGTAACCAACCAAAGTATTCACCTTAAATCAAGTCTCGAAAACATCTCGTGTTTCCTTCCTTATAGCATCATGTGCAAGGAGATCAATTCGAATTGCATGGTGACACGCCATCACATAGAGTTCATACTATAGAAAAGCCTTTGATGAGGGCTTATGATTCGTCACTTTTAAAAAGTAACGTAATATTATCGCAAAATTATCTCCTTATAACCACTGAGCCACAATAAAGAACGTCTTCTTGCATTGTACTCACCACTGAGCCTCAATAAAGAACATCTTCTTGCATTGTACTCAGTTTGCGGGTCTTGGACTTCCGCAAGTTCAAAATTTCTCCCACTCTCTTCCGTAAATGAAAATCTTTCTGGAAAGATGATTATGAGCCACAAACTCTTTGTTCTCATTTTGGAGGAGTAAAAACCAAGTGGTTCAATTTTGGATAACCCTCACAAATACACAAATTGGTTCTGAACATAAACATTTATGATCCCAAATGTATAAAAGACAAGTTAAGGACTCTCCCTATCCATATCTCATATGGAGTCATTTAGGCTATTATAGTCGGGTTTTAAACTTTTAGTGAGAAAATAGCTTACAAAAATTGCGAAAAACCTCAAACTATATCTCATAAAGTTCGGTTTATATACTTCACTACACCATACTCTATGGTGTCCCAAGGAGAAGGTATTATGTGAACTGGTTCACAATCTTCTTAGTGATTATCAAGGTCATTACTTGATATTACCCATTTGATCTTCAAAGTCATTACTTTGAAATTTCCGATCAACATTATGATCTTGTCGTGCTTTTAGTTTACTACTTCATTTTGAAAATATAACACGTTTCAAAAATCACTTTTATGTCTTATTAAATAGATACGAGGTTTTCATATCTACTTAACATTACGGTAAAAGTAACGAAGTATGTATATTACCAACTATCGGCCTTACACATCCGTATGTATATGGTCAATTACCTCACTATTGTGTTTTTTTTCTGCAAAAGAAAACATAATTTATGCACACACACCATAAGATTCTCAATCAAATGGTTGTTCGATGTGCTTATCGTTTATTCGTTTAAACGATTTTACTTGAGGTTTGGTCAATTGGGTTCACCAGATTTGAGACTTTAAAATCTACAAGATAGTATAACATTTAGGTTTCGTGAAGAATGTAAAATTCCTCTAACTTAAGTGGTCTAAACCAACCACCAAGTTATCATAGGAGTAGGTACAACCTTTTGTTTTAAATCACATGAGTGATGCCTTCTATGTATAAACATAGATGATTACATTCTCTTAAAACCAAATTTAGGTACATTTGTCCCTATCGAAATCATTGCTACTCTAGCACCATTTCGATACAAAAATGTCCTATGCTAGACGTCTTACGTTTTATTAATTCATGTAAACTACTTTACAAAGATATGACCCGTACTTGGTATCTCATACTAAGATAGTTGAACTAGCCTATCCATTGAGTAGATGTCTCTTTCAACTTTGTTCTATCGCATACATCTAGGGTTGATACTTCTAAACTCCCACTCACTTTCACATTCCTCTTTGCTTCAATCAAGCAAAAATGAATCTCATGAAGACCTCTCTTCACATCATTCGTGATATTTTATACACTTAGTAAGAGTGAATTACTATAAAGTGAGTGCAACATGTGGCAAAATCTCAACTTCTTGCGAAATTGGACTACCTAACCGTTCAACTGTTATCATATGCCTAAACTCTTTAGCGCATAAACAATCGATTTGGCCTTTATCGAAGTGAGCCATTTGACGGTATCATATTGGAGTATTATAAGTGTTTTTGAAAACTCTTTTCGCAAACTTTTGAATTACTCTTGAGTAATTAAAACTAATATGTCATCTTCATGACGGAGGTGTCACTTCCGAAATCAAGACTCTCTTGATAAAATGTGAATCCCTTTTAAACTCGTAATAAGAGTTTGCAACATGAAAACCCCTTTTTAAATATGTATGGACGTTAATTAAGTTGTATAATAATCGTAATAATTGTTGTAAGCTTATGTAGGTGAATTGGTAAATTATGTTACCAATCATTAATTCCTTCAAAGAAACCGCTTCCTATGAAAGAACGAAACGAGTATAAAAATAAATAGAGAAAGGAGGATGAAATGCGCGATGTCATACATTTATGAGAATGAACGTAAAATAGGAAAAATTAACATTCAATGTTTTAATTCTACTTGTGAAACATGTTCAACAAGTTTTAACATTTATATAATGATCTCCCACTAAATTATATAAATGATTCCAAGACCCAAATATTAAACAAAAATGAGCATCGCTTGGGCGAAACATCCCATAATTGTGTAAATTCGGTAAGTCACGTTGACTAATTCGACCTCTAGAACTCTTGGTCGACGAATTTCCTTAAATCCATCTACTAGCCCCGGAACACAAGACCGTCTTATATCCCGTTGAGTCCAACCAATTTTAGCGTGTGATAACCGTTTACCACCCTACTTACTCAAGGTAAAAAGAGAACACCCCGCTTGGGCGAGCGTGGCTCTAATGAACAAGAGATTCATAGGTGTTACTAATTGGTAAGGCTAATCTCAATTTTACATATGTGAGAGATCTTGTCAATTTAGTCATAAATTCCTTATAAGTGAATTAATTCGGTGAATGTAAATGACGTGAATTGACAACCGCGAAAATAAAATGCATGTGAATGGCGATTTTGGCATGCGCGAAAATAAAACAAGCAAACATGTAAGCATATGAATAAATCTTAGTATGGCCACCTAGTTAATAAAAACTAGTCTATTACATTTCGAAAACCAACTCCTTGGTCCCTTGCCTCTTCATTCTATAAGTGGCTCTTCCTTGTGGGATTTGGAACACCTTCCAAAAATAGACTCCGTCTCGTTGTAATCCGTCTTTTGGAAACACCGGTAAAAATAACTATTACAATTAAATTACATAGCTATTCCTATTATACATTAATTAATAAAATAAATAAAACTATTAATTAATTACAAACCGACGATACGAGATCGTATTTAATTACAAACAAATCGATATTCCCATTCATTTCGGGTAATAACGATTAAAATTAACTAGGCCATACTAGGTACAACAAGATAAATACTTTAAATAAATGACATTCATTCATTCAACTTAAATAAATATGCTTAAAATGCTGTAAATGTGATGCCAAAATCGCCCTATCTATCAATCGTTGGTATCCATCTCGGTTTTTGTGGATTTAATCGATTTTTAACATGTAAAAATCAATAATCAACTCTTAATTCTCATTTAAGTCCAAAATAATTGTCCAAACTGTTTTGAACCTCAAAATGAGTCCTCACTAATTTTATGATAAATAATTAGTTTGATTTGGTGATATTTTGCTAATTTAATCGATAAAATCATAATATTTAAGTAAAAATTCAAAATAATTGAAACATTACCCAAAAAATTGAAACAAAATTTTTTTATTATTCTGGAACACTCCCAAGAACACCAAAATGTTAGAAAAATTGCCCAAAAATTCCGGATAAAGTTTATGAAGAAAAAGATCGATATTTATCGGTTTATAACCACTAAAACTAAAAAACATCAAAACAAAGTGAAAACACACATGCAAAATCACTTTTAACATTTAAATAATATTTTTAAATGTACATAAATTTATCATGGGCAGAATCAAATGTTTCGAAATTATGATTAATTAATTTCACTTTTATCGACTTTTATCTCATAAAATCAATAAACATGCAAAAAATTCGAACCAACCTTCAAATTTTTGCATACAATCAGTAGAAAACATGCATGAAATACCATAAAAAATCCATGCACCGAATCCACTTTTAACTATTTTTAGTCAATTTTTAACTAAAATACGACATTTTGACTCGGTTTTCTACCAAAAATCATTAAAAATAACAAAATAACTTCAAAAATCACCAAAAAATACCACAAACCTTTTGAGATCAGTAGGTATGCATGTCCCAAAAATTTCGTGCTAAAACCTCTTCTAACACAATTTTTGAGTTTTTATAAATTATCTCATAATTCATTAAAATGCTTAAAATCAACATGCAAATTACAAGCCTAAGCTCCGATACCACTTGAAAGATCATAGATCCATATTAGACTCTCTAATAAAAATAAATTATCTCATAATTTGTCATTTAGATGATCTATGTAACATGCATGCTAATATGAAAGCATAAAAAGAAAGTATAAGGAAAAATAATTTCCTTACATTGATTTTGTGGTAAAAAGGGCACAAACAAGTTCACCTTACTAGCTTGTTCTTGAGCTTATTCCAAATGGATGATCCTCCTTACTAATCTTCAAAGAGAAGATCTCCTTCTTGTTGCACCCAAGAACTTACCCAATAATAATAACAAGTATTGAACTAGAACTTGTTAATATTGAACCCTTGATATTATTTGTGATATTACTAACAAGTCTTAGTAATAAAAATATGAATACTAACAATTTTAGTAGAGATGTGTATTATTTTAGAGAGAGGAAGACCAAAATGATTCACATGCAAAGTGAAGAAGTGAGTGATAAAAAGAACAATAATTTTGGTCTATATGGGAAGGGAAAACCGGGTGGGTGGAGTGTTAGGTGAGGAAGAGTGTAAATTTATCTTATATTTTTTTATCTTACATCACATGCAAAATCTTATATAAGATAACTTATGCTAGTATACAAAGTAAGGTGAAATGATTATGTTCCTAATCATCCACTACTCAATATTACACGGTCCACTTGCCCATTTACGGGTCCATGTTGGTTCTTATATTTGTCGCACAAATACGTGTAATTTTATTTTAAACATCGTTTCATGTTTAAATACTTCCATAATTAATTCGTCCAAATCACTCCGTAAATATACGTGTACCACTACACATATTATTTACGTACTAATATTAATCACCTTAATCAATTAGTACAATTTTAGTGAATTAACAATTAATTAACTAAAACCCGTCTCCCAAAATTTATTATTCAATTATCACATAATTAAGTAATAACTGCCGTTCCTCGAGTTCGCAACTCGAATTCTCTCTTAAAATAATTGACTAACCTTTTAGTCTACAAATCAAGGGACTAAATAAATTGTATCTCATACAATTAATTAGTTGTCTATTGGGGTTCGTTCCTATAGGTGTGACCGAAAGGGGTCAGTTGATCACCGCCGTCTCACGACAATAACGTCAAACTCTAGTCAGCTAACCGTTATCGATTTACGTTAATCAACTGACGAGGATCAAATAATAAAATATCTGATGATATTCCATTAATGAGATTTATTATGTTAACGCACTATTGTGGAGGACACTAATTCCAACAGACCCAATGTGATAAGAGTGACAAACAAACAAACAAATATATACGATATATACAATTCTACACTACAAAGAAAAGAACATGTTTTTGGAATTTGAAATTTTCAAATTTTTATGCATTTTTGTTTTTATGAAATTAAAGAACATGTTTTTGAGTTTTTTCGAGATTTTCAAATTTTTATGCATTTTTGGAATATAAATTCCCATCCCCCACTTCATTTTGGACATTGTCCTCAATGTACATGTAGGAGTAGGAATGAAAAAGAAATACATATTTTTGGATTTTTAAAGTTTTATGGAAATTGAAGTACAAATGCAATGATATGATATGAATGAATGCATGCCCTAAGTAGATGCAATTCTATATGACATATATAACAAATGAATGCAATCTAAACTACACTATATGATGCATGTTCTCTATTAAGCTATGGTCACCTATGATCAAACATCCCCAAACCAATTTAAGCACTATTTCTAGTGTAGAAAGGAATAGGTTTGGTCATTAGTGACTATGCATGAATGCAAATTTAACTATATGCAACTAACTATATGAGACATGTGAGATATATTACAATGCAAGGTATACTATATGATTAATTATGATGTAGGTTACTTCATGGTTGAACCTCCCCAAACCGATTTTAAACACCATTGCTAATGTAGGAAGAAAGGGGTTTAGTCATGAGGTAACTACATAAATGCAACCATACATGAGAGATAGGGAAAGAAAAAGGTTCTTACAATCATGATCTCAATGATTTGTTTATTGTAGAAGATGAAGATGGTAGATAGGATGCATATATAGCCATGTCATGAGCCAAATGAGAGAAAAAGTGAGATTTTAGCATCAACCCGCTCGAGTCAATTCTGTCCCGCTCGAGTTGAGGCACGACCCGCTCGAGTCAATTCTTAACCGCTCGAGTTGAGGCTTGGGATGCTCGTTTTCATAGGAATCCGCCCGGATTCTCAGGCAGGAAGAATTTTTTTCATTCCTTTGATTTTAACTCGTACGAGTTGGCCTCTGTCCCCACGGATTGATGCAAGAATTGGCCCAAACCTTGAATCCTTCATTTTCTTCATTTCTTTGCATTTCCTATCTTCTCATTTTCATCAATTTCCTTCAAGATGCTCAATCAAAATATGAGATCCCTCCTTTTTATCTCTCATACGATGAATGTATGCAAGATTACACTAAATGCAAGTATATTACAGATGGCGGTTTGAGATAGGACTCCACCAAACTAAGTCAAATGGCAAATTTCATTATCCATGGAGCTTAATGCTCTTAGTAGGCGATCAAAGGCTTTTGAATAGGCCTCAAATAAGCACAAGTAGGACCTTGACCACTTCAAAATAGAATAGAGCCAATCCTCCACAAGGGGCTTCTTATGGAATTTTCTCTCCTTCACTTTGGCCTTTTCATCATAGCCTTTTTGGCTCTCCAAATTAGCAAGCTTAGAATTCTTTTCATTGGGAGGCTTCCATTCTCTCCCGTCTCCCTCAAATATGGTGATGATGATAGCATTTTGATTTATCAATCCTTCAAGAATAGAAGGATAATTCTCATAGCATTGATGACGGGATAGCTTAGGAATTGAGATTGTGGGTGCCAAGTCTCCACATGTAATCTAATTAGTAACTTTGTTCTTGAGTTTTTCCACCAAGTACCTTTTATATGACAATTTGACCTCTTGAAGAAGGTTTACCATATCGTCTCCAACAATCATAGATTCCATGGTGGGTGCGAAAAGGTCTTCATAGTCAATAGGAAAGAGACATTCATCTTCTCCATGGAAGCATACCTCAAACTTCTCAAGGATGGGCTCCTCAAGTGAGGCAATCTCACAACTCCATTCCTCTTCTTCATTCCATGAGTCATTGCAAGACACATATTCCGCATAATCCTCTTCCATAGGCTTGTCATCATCACTATCTTCATATGAATCATAAATGGGGGCTTCACTCCTCCTCCTTAACTCTTTCTCCAACACCTCAACGTTCACATCAAATGACACACCCTCATAATCACAAAGGCTAAGAGTATTTGGCTTACTCAACCTCATATCTTCTTTATAAAATACCACACTTTCATATTCACAAGAGCTCAAGGAGATTGGCTCTTCCCACTTCACATCTTCTTCATCAAAGGTTTTTACCTCAAATTCACATTCATGGTCAATGCTCAAGGATTGGTGAGGAGTGGTTGGTTGGGTGGTTTCTTGGGTTGCCTTCATTTGGGCAATTCGAATTGCCAACTCCTCACCATAGGTAGCAATGCTTTGAAGAACATTGTCCCTATTTTGGCTCTCCTCTAGCAGTTGTTTGAAGAAATTTTGTTGATCTCCCATCATTTGGAGAACCACATTTTGAATGTCAAAGTTTGGGTCATCTTCTTGTTGTGTGTGGGTGTGAACGTGGTCATATTGTGGCATTTGGAATTGGTTGTAAAGTGAGTCTTGGGTGGATGGTTGTTGTGGATATTGGATGTGGGGATTTTGGTGGGAAAAGTTGGGGTAGTAGTTAGGATTTTTATTGTATGAGTTGTAAGGTAGGTTTGTGTTGACTTGCTCCTTAAACTCCCCATACAAATAGTCATACTGAAAAGATCCACCATATACTCCATATGTCAAGCCTTGAGCCATCATAATAGCTAAGACAAGAAAAAAACTACAAGAACGGAAACTACAATAAAACGGTAAGAACGACCTTGAGGAACAAGTTCCTCAAGGTGAAAGAAAAATTAAAATAGACAAACAAATAAGAACTTAATCACATAACACTGTCCCCGGCAACGGCGCCATTTTGATGTAGGGTTGTCGTCGCACGCTCCATCAAACACATTTATATTCTCAACAAACAACTAGTAAGTGGTTAAGTCGAGGTCGATCCACGGGACAGTGTGCTTTGGGTTCTAAGTCTATCTATCTCAATTTATGCTAGTGTCACAATTGGTTTGGGAGATGGAGTTGTGTTCTAAGCTATAACAAGGAAATGTAAAGAAGACAAGTAAATAGAAACAAGGGCGTAGACAAATGATAAACAATACTAGGGAATCATGGGATCATAGGGGAATCATGGTCAAATAGCATTTTGAATCATAAAGATGCAAGCAATTATTATTGTTGAAATCAAGTTAGTGTATCTCTTACAATTACTAGAGAAACTTAGGTCTCGTATCCGAGTCGGTCAAGACTTTACAACACCTACAAGTCGACTTGGTTTTCCCTATTCAAGGTGAGATAACATAAATGAGTCCTAGGAAGCTTTGGGTCCCGGAGCCGAGTCGGTCAAGACTTTACAATACCTACAATCGATTTAATTCTTCCTAATCAACTATATGCATGGTCTAACAAGCCTTAGGTTGGTTTATGTCTTACAAGTCTTATTGAAAGGATAAGAGAATCAAGCTAGGTTGTCAATCAAGCAGTTCATCAAACATGATATGTGCATAAGTTGAAAGAATAATAAGCAAGCATTCATATGAACTAATTAAGCATAAATTTACCCCATGATCAACTCCCCTAATCCCCTACTAATCCCTAGTTAGAAAACTACTCACTACTCATCATGATTATTATGCTAGCAATGGTGTCAAACATCACAACACAAGTGAACATGATGATTAAGCAAGATAATAAACAAGAGATTAACATGTAAATAAAAGGGGATTAAGAATGTTACCAACTTGGAGAGTAAAGATTAACATAAATAAAGAAGTATCCTTGAATAAAGATGAAGACTTGTCACTTAATCTTCAAATACATACCCATGAGATCCAAATGTAAACAACTTGAATTGAACAAAGGAAATGGAGGAACAATGGAAGAAACCCTTTGATTAATGGTGGAGAGTTGTCAATTCCCCAATAGAAACCCAAGAATTCTTCAAGTACCAAGCTAAATCTAAGATTGTATGAGAAATTATTGAGGAAAGATTAAAGTGCAATTTTGTGGAATGATTAAAGACTAATCTATTCTAATCTACTCCTAATCTAATCTAAGGGAATTTAATCCCAACTTAGAGGACTTTGCCTACAGTAAGAGGGCTTAATCTCTTGATTATTACAAATGGAGTATATATAGTGGTACAACATTGGGTTAAGCAAGGGTAGATTAGGAAATAATATGCTTAGGTGTCGAATAGAGCCTTGCAAGTCCTTAAGGAGCCCCACGACTTCCCATTGCAAAGACAATCTTCCTGCCAAACAATCCGCTCGATCTGGGCTAAAAACGAGCATCCTGAGCTTCAACCCGAGCAGGTTGAGGTGGACCCGAGCGGGTTGAGGGACAACTCGAGCGGGTTGTTCTTGACTCGGGTGGGTTGAGCAGCAGATTCCCTTTTCTTGCTTTTATGCCTATGATGCTTCTATATACTGCTTATTTCTATCATCTTTGGTCATCATTCTTGCCTTTTCTTCATACTAGTCCATCTAAGATCATCAACAATCTTCCTAATATGCGCGAGAGACGGGAATTCCGCCTCATTATCTCCTTTCCTACAAAACGTATAAAATGCAGTAGGAAAGCAAATAGGAAGCAAATGACGAATAAAATGGTTACTAAATGCTATATTAGTATGCAAAATAAGGCTTAGTTAGGGGAC
The DNA here is from genome assembly GCF_048544455.1 of Silene latifolia. Lineage (NCBI taxonomy): Eukaryota > Viridiplantae > Streptophyta > Magnoliopsida > Caryophyllales > Caryophyllaceae > Silene > Silene latifolia. The sequence goes on from NC_133526.1 coordinate 115,225,118, forward strand.
TAAATGTGCGTAATTATGACTCACGTCAACCGGCTTCCTCCAGACTGGTTGAATCAAGCTCTTAAAACTAGGGTCTAAACTCCACATATTAAAGTATTGAAACTGAGCCTTCCGTTGATCTCTAACCAACATCCTATAACAGACAGCAGAATTATAGTCAAATAATCCTCCAGGAAGGAAATCAACCATAGAATCAGGATACATCATCATCCAGGTAGGATTAACCATAAACCTGTCTATCCTTGAAAACTTCCTAGAATTAGGATCCTGTTTGTTGTTCTAGGTAAAAAAAATACACTTGACCTTTTAAGTCCACCAGATTGCAGAAGTCAACACAATTTCTGAACTCTTTAATTTCACCCCATTAAACAACCCTTCCTATTATTTCATTAAAGTTGAGTACATTATTGAAATCACCACAGACACAACAAGGACCAGTATGAGTATCCTGAATATTTTTTAATTGAGCCCATAGATCTAGTCTCTCAGCTTCATCATTAAAACCATAAACTACAGAATAAATGAAGTGATCACCAAAAGCAAGTTCAGTAACTTGAGCAATAATAAGCTGAGCTGAGCAGTATACAATAACAATATGAAAAAATTTTGGGAGCCAAATAATCCACACCCTACCACCATGATGATAGTTATTATTATTCAGCTATTTCCAATGAGGACCAATGTTATTCAAAGTAGAAGCAAAATCCTGATCTTTCACCTTTGTTTCAACTAAATCTTATAGCCCTATATTATTCTGATATAAAAATCTCTTATTATCCAATTTGTTTATTCACACCATTTATTCCCTTTACATTCTATGCTCCAATACTATCCGTTAATAATATTTCCAGGTGGTTCCTCATGTCCCCTTACACCTTCCTTTGTAGGTGACCCAGTCCTCACAGCCTCTGCAAAACATTTACTTGGTGACAAAGATCCTTGTCCAGATTGAAATTCCTGTCTAGTAACTTATGTGATAACAGTGGTAGGAGTGATAATGGAAGAATTATGATAAGTAGGTCCTCCAAAAGGTGGCGTAGTAAGAACTGGTCGTGAAAAAGCAGTCCTTACACCAGGTTGTCTTACAACAATTTCAGGGGCCTTATGAGTTTGCTACACTGGTCCCTTAGTGACAGGCCTCCACACCCAAATGTTGGCCTTCACCACAGGGACAAGGATCTGCTTTTTCCTACGCACCTCATGTAATACCACGGGTTTCTGAGTCCAGTTTACTCGGTCGAATAGGGCTAACTCGGCCGAGTAGGGTGTCATGTGTTTTCTGGTCAGGTTACTGCCCAGGAACACTCGGCCGAGTAGTGAGATACTTGGTCGAGTAAGGCGTACTTGGCCGAGTACCCCAGGTACTCGACCAAATAACCGGTCTGACGGGAATAATTTACGCGGTTTGATCTATGGTGATTAGAGATTATATAAACTTTGTTTAACAGTTACTATTCATTTTATCAAAACCTAAACTACGTTCTTCACTTCTCTAATCACCCTAATCACTCTCAAGGAAAATTGATCGTTCGTGAGTCTTTCTTTCGTCTCTTCCATATCAGTTTCGTTGGTAAGTCACTAGTGCTTTGTCAGTTAGTTATGTTTGTCTTTTAGGGTTTTGCCCTAGTGGTTTAGATTGGAAAAAAGGTAGATTGGTATGATTGTGATATAATATTATTGTGTTTATTGTTAGGTGAAGGATTCATAGAGGATCAGTTCTAGCTTCCGCTCTGTTTATGATTTCGGTATCGTTATAAGGTAGGGTATTCTTACTCAGTTGCATGTTTAATTAATTTAAGACGATGTTGACTGATGTACTGGCGTGATTAGTATTGTTATTGGACTTGTCTTTCTTGGATGTTTGGATTGGATTTTGTTTGTCTGTGGTTCTCAAGGTGCATCCTCGGCTGAGTGGAGTCACATCACGAATGGCTTCATGCCCTTGATTCGCTCCTTGTGGTTCCCGTCACAAGGGGGATGTGCACATTAATGGACATGGGTTATTGCTCGTTGAGCTGAGCGGGCCTTAGGGGGGCAAGGCTGCAATCCCCCACTGGCGGTGATGATTACCTGTTGCGATGGGTAATCTGGCAGGGCTACACACTTGAGTGTGTAGTCAGTTACTGGTTACTGATGGAGTTTGGAGGAATGTGTGTGGATTGACATGGATGTTGTTTTCTTTCTTTCTTATTTTGATTATACGGTGAACTGACCCTGTTTATTTTTTCTAAAACTGTGGTGATCCATTCGTGGATGGTGAGCAGATATTGACAGCTGATGATTTCGTGTTAGCTGATCGAGGATGAGATATCATCACCTAGAGTCTTAGCATCCGATGTCACGAGTTTTTAGATACTTTATGTATCACCCGCGTCAACCAAGGAGCCTTAACAAGACCTTCTCTAGCAGATACGGGCATTACAATCTCGGTTGCTCGAGGAATAGTATATATCATAATGTCAATAATAGAACTATAAAGTTTATTACAAGGTTAACTCAACAAAAGAAAGGTACAACCGATGAATAAAACAACTACGGTGAGACTACTCCAAGCCAAGACTCGGTGAAGGACTCGTCCCTCGAACGCACCCAGATAAGCTCCACATATCAACACCTGCTAAGACTGACTGCTCACTATAATGGATCACGACAAACACATAACAAGAAAGAAACACAGACAACACCACACAAGGTCAGTAACTGAAGAGCAACATACAACATAAGGTACAACACAACACAAAAATATCCAACTCCAATAATCCATCAATCACCTGATTAACCCGAAGGTAAAGTCCTGCCGGATTACCAATCGCAACTAGTAATCCACACCGCTAGTGGGGACCGCAGCCTTACCACCTAAGCCCCGCTCAAAACCATAGAGCGAATAATCCAATGACCATTAATGTGCACATCCCCCTTGTGACGGGAATCACAAGGGGCAAATCAAGGGCTTAAAGCCATTCCCGATGATGACTCCACTCAGCCAGGAACGCACTCCACACATAACCACAATGCTACTATCACACAATCAACGATACTATACACCACACATGACAATCAGTCAACAGTACGGAGTAGAAAAACCTACCTTTAACAGTCAACAACAACATCACATACATCTATACGAAGACAAGACAACCTCTTTCCATACCTATCACAACCAGTAGGGAAAAGCCAATTACATACAACCATAACCACAAAGAAACCTAAGGATGAGGTTGATGACTTACCTATGCTCGGTATTCCAGCGACAAGACCGCTACCCGACTCAAGTCTCCATCCCATGGTGTCTCCAAGTGTAAGGGATCTCAAAATGGTGAGGGTTGGTGAGGGATAATGTAATACCCGCCTTATTAGAGACCCGTTGACCACCGTTGACTGACCTTAGCCACATGTCTAGACCTCTGGAAGCCTTAGTAGTTCGATCTTATGTCGTAGGAACCTTTGGGATTAGGAAGCTCAATCTAACGGAGGCTACTTGATCGAGTAGCTATGAGACTCGATCGAGTAGAGGCCACTCGATCGAGTAAGTCCCATACTCGATCGAGTAAGTGGAGTTCAGCGGTAAAATATATATCGTGAAGTCGTGAACCCAAAATCAGTTTTATTTCATTTCTCCTAAACCTAATTGTCGATACATCTCTCTCCTTCACCAATCTTCATCCTTTGGAGCCCTTTGTGAGTTGAGACACTATGGGGATGAGAAGCATAAGTCAGGTAGCGGTCTTGCCGCCGGAACGCGGAGTATAGGTAAGTTATCATCATCATCATCGTCTTCCTTAGTTTTGGTTATGATTGTGTTGGTAGTAATAGGGTTTGTCATGCTGTTTGTAATAGGTGGTAATGATGGTTGCTTATCGTCGTACGGTCTTATGTGGTGTTGTTGCGGTTTGTTAAAGGTAGGTTTTCCTACTCAGTACTGATTGATTGTTTGGTATGCTGGTTGTGTTATCTAATTAGATTTGGTATTGTTGTTGGTATTATAATTGGTTGTGGTTGGTTGTCTATGGTTTGAGAGGTGCGCCCTCGGCTGAGTGGAGTCACTTACGGGAGTGGCTTCACGCCCTTGATTTTCCCCTTGTGGAACTTGCCACAAGAGGGGATGTGCACATTAAGGAACATGGGTTTTCGCTCGGTAAAGATGAGCGGGGCTTAGGTGGGAATAGCTGCGGCCCCCCACTGGTGATGTGGAATATCTGTTGCGACGGATATTCTGGCAGGACTTGACCTTTGGGTAGTCAGAGGAGCGATGGGTGATTGGAAGTTGTGTTGGGTCTGTTATGCTGTATCTAGTGTTTGTGTGTTATTCTTCAGTTACTGATCTTATGTGGTATTGTCTGTGTTTTTTCTTGTGTTGTGTCTGCCGTGATCCATTATGGTGAGCAGTCAGTCTTCGCAGGTGCTTGTATGTAGAGTTTAGCGGGTGCTTTGGAGGGACGAGTCTATCACGAGTCATGACATGGATAGTATCACGTAGTGGATAGTTTGTTATCAGTTGTGCGTTTCTTTTATTGAGATAACTTGTAATAAGTTAATTGTTCTTTTATTAACATTTGATATTTACTATTCCTCGGGCAACCGAGATGGTAACACCCTTATCTACTTGGGAAGGTCTTGTCAAGGCTCCTTGGCAGATGAGGGTGTTACAAAGTGGTATCAAAGCGACGATTTTGGAACCTATAACTAATAAAACCAATGAACGTAGTGAGTCTAATAAAATGAACCTGGTGTCTGTGTATTGGGAGCCCTGGCAATTGCTTGATTTTGGGTGAGAAGGCGCCCTCGTTCCAAAATCCTGGCCCGAATATGCTTAAGCCATTCACTCCGAATGGGAATATTGAGTTGGGAATTTTGTGTGTATATGTGTGTAGTATACAAAGTGGATATAGGAATATGTGAGTACTATATGATGCCTTGTGTATGTGTGCAAGTGGTAGAGTAGGAGTGTGTAATTGTTTGTATAGTTGAGTATGCATGTATGTATGTCGAGGAATGGTGGGGTGTGTGGAAAGCATACATGGGAACATATGATGACGTGAAAGTTGGTAATGAGTTACAAGTTACTGTATGTGTTTTAGATGATATCAATTCGTTATGTAGTGTGGTGGAATTTAACAGATGAATGGTGTAGAATGCCGTTGTGAATATGCGTGAAAATGTGAATTATAACATATGATCACCGGGTTGTGTGTGATATGTCAAGTAATAGAGCTGAAGTATAAGTGGTAGTTGATCTACAGATTGTAATGTTTAATAAAATCGACTGCACAATGTTGTATGGTAGAATTTGATATGCATAAGTATAAGTAGAGTAATGTTGTTGTTATAAATAGATATGTGAGTTAAAGTGTGTCATGGTCGGATTGAATCGTGTGTTGTTTGAACGTAGTAGAATAAGAGTAAAAGTGTTTGATTGCGGTAATCGTGTTGTATGCAATATTAATTGATAGTAATCATATGGAAATAATCAGTGATGAGTTCTAAGTATACCTTTGACTCCGAACGAGTTGTTGTTTTGCAGGAACGATTAATCGAATCTGTAATATTTTGTCGCTTGTTTTAATCTTACTCGACCGAGTACAAGTGCCTACACGACCAAGTAGGCCTTTCTCGATCTAGTAGTTGGGTCACTTGATCGAATTCGTTGGAAAACAGAATCGTTCTTTATTCTGCCCCGCAGGAACTCGATCGAGTAACCCTAACTCGATCGAGTAAAGGCTACTAGATCGAGTACCCAAGTCACTCGATCGAGTAAGTATGCTATAATACACGGGATTTATCGGGACTTATATCCCCTTTTTCCTTCCCTCCCTTCTCATTCTTTATCTTTCAAAAACCCTAATAATCATATTAAACTTCCTTCTCTCAAAATACTTGGGGTAATTGTGTTTGATTTCATCTTGAATCCTCCTAGTTCTTTCACTCAACCTAATTGCAACTCATTCAAGGTAAAATTTCTACTCATTTTCTTTGATTTTAATCAATTGGTAGCACGTGATAGTGTTGGATTTTCTGGAATTTTGATTTATACCCAAAGTTTTTGTTTTATAATTGTTGTATTTTGATAGAAATCACTTTAAATCATTGTTGTTGATGTTAGAAATTGCAAAATCAAACCGATTTATGATTATATGTGGATCGAAATTTCTTGGGTTTGCTCTCCAAATTAGATTTTTGTTCATCTTTTGCATCTTTAAAGGCTGAAATAGAGTAAGGAATGCAATCAATATCATGTTTAGTGCTTGATTTTGGTTAATGTTATCAAACATTTCGTCTTAAAACTCCGTCTTAAAAGTGCCCAAAACTAAAATTTTGCCCCAATTTTTGTGATAATAGTCTTTTTGTGAAGTTTATTTTGAGGGATTAAGATCCAAATACTTCTATCTATTGTGAAAAACTTGATGTTTGAAGATTCAAAACCGTCTTTTTATGAAATTATAAGGGTAAAAGGAAGTGGAAATTCTTGTTTTGTTTTAAAAGTTTTACTTCAGTTGATACTTTTCTTCACATGAATACTTTGGAAAGTTCACTTTGATTATGTAAAACCCGATATGTGTGGCTAAAAACATGTTGAAACAGATGCCGAGAGCTGCAGCTACAACCCGCCAGAGTAGGAGGTCGAGGGCCGCTGAGCCTGAGGTAGGGGAGGTAAGTCAAGGGCGTACTGTTCCACGGGTTGCTAAATACCCTACCGTAGTCTTTGCTGATTTTAAGCAAAGAGATGCTTTTGTTAAGTTGATGAGTCGTCGTATGAGATCCACTAGGTGCATCGACATGGGTATTTTGGAGGACCTGAAAATAGAGGTTGATGTCAGGCATATCTTTGAGACTCTGGGTTTGGCGGGGTTATATCAACTAAGGAAACACTCTTATCCTTTTATGACCTTAGAGTTTAGGAGTTTCTTCGCTTATAATGTGCCGGAGAAGACAGTAGAGTTCCGTCTGATGAACACTAGTTTCTACCTGACCATGGACCAGTTTGCTACTCACCTTAGGCTTTCACGACCCGAGAAGGGATATCTTAGAGATATCCCGACTGAGTGTGGTGCTAGCAGCTACATGCCTTGTTTCACTGGTAGACCTGTTCCTACTTCAAGTAATATGTTGATTAATGATGTTCAGCATGTTACTCCGAAGATCTTTCTCCGAGCCCTGACTTGTTTGCTCTATGATATGAAGGATGTGAGTAAGCTCAACTCACATGAGGTTATGTTGTTGGTCGACTACCCGAACCCCACCCGAGTGAAGCGTGTTGGTTATAGTGCCCCAGCCATCGTATGTGCCAGTTTGGCCTTGATGGTCAAGTCTCCGACCCGTTACCTCAGTTATGGTGCTATTTCCACCCGTTTAGCATATAGGTTGATTAGCTTTGAGGCCACTTTGGCTCTGAAACCCTTGGATCCGATTGTGCCCACTATGAATAAGGCTTACTTCATCGGCCAAAAGTGGCTGAGGGTGTTGGAGGATGGTGGGTTAGCTTGGAGGGTGAGAGGTAAGAGTTGGATGAGAGTACCCGACTCGGACCATCTTCTAGTGACTGAGCCGCTGACTGCCGTTGTGGTTCCATCGGACTCGGATGATGATGAGCTCGCCCCTACCCGACAGACCTACCTGATCGAGGGTGACCTTTTAGAGGAGATGCAGGAGCCGGTAATGGGAGACCAGGATAGACCAGAGGACCAGGTACCTAGGGTAGGGAGAAGCCCTAGGAAAGTGAGAGAGATGGTTGGAGAGACCCAGCCAGTGCAGCCCGTTCCACTACGGTACTAGTACCCCGGCTACCCTTCCTGTTTTAGCCCCAGATGCAGGTGAGTGAGCTCATGGAGAGGGTGTCCAACGCTTTAGTGCTCCGGAACCTTCATGAGATGGCCTACATGCAGGGAGTGGGCACCAACCAGTTTGGTGGTGAGGTGTCAGGAACGATAGTGGAGTCTTTCACTCCTACGGAGTGGACCCGGCCACATGGGGAGTTCCTGAGAGCTATCACTACGGGTGTGTGGCGCTATGGAGAGCAGAAGGAGACCCAGGTACGGGAGAGACCACAGGAGGCGGCACGTCAGGAGCCAGCACATCTAGAGGAGGAGGAGGAGATATGGAGATGGAGGAGGACCGAGGTGGCGACCTCGAATGATTTCCTTGTTGTTGTTGTTGTTGTTTAACAGATTTATGTTACCTGTTACATTAGTTTCATCGTACATGGATTTATCTTTGTTGTATCTGGCCATAAGGCCACATTTTGTTCGATTTTCGGAACTTGTTATGCAGATGTGTTATGTCGGGGTGAAACCCCAGAGATTGGTTATGTTTCCCTGGCTTAATGCTGCATTTGGAGAGTGATTTGACCTGTAGATACTCGATCGAGTGCCCTTTACTCGATCGAGTACCTGTTGTGGACCATTGAGGGAGTGTTCTGACCTTTAGGTACTCATTGAGTACGCCTCACTCGATCGAGTAGCCTAACCCAACCTCGATCGAGTGCCATCAACTCGATCGAGAGCCCATGTTGATGACCCTTATACTCCGTTCCCTTGGAATAATGGGAGGATTTGGTTGATTTATATTTTATTTCATGGTTATTATTCACGTTTCAATATTTCATTTTGCACTTCATGTGGTATCAAGGCGGTTTACACTAGTCCTCATCCTATGTGCTTAATTAGTTTTCTTGTTATCTTTCTAAACCATGGTTAAGTTATATCGTCGGTGATGATAATTTCAAAGCTAGTTATATATTGAGTAATCATGTTTTTGTAATGTCACCTAAAGCAAGTACTTAATTCCAACATATATTGGTTTGGTAACGCTGCGTTTCATGTACTCATTTTTGTGTTGTTTTCATTTAGTATACACATATGCATACATGTTATATAGGTAATGTCAAAGGAGGTAATATGGTAATTGTTGGTTTCATCATATGTTAACTCACTTCGTAATGACAAGATCATGTGAAGATATCATTTTCGTGTAATAGTTATATCTCGTCTTGAAGGTGAACTTCGGGGACGAAGTTCCTTTTAAGAGGGGAAGAGTAAAGTCGCATGAGAAAATGTTAAAAATATCGTGTTTTGGATAAATTGTTGATAAAGGTTTACTATGTTGTACTCCATTTTGTTAAATAAAATTTAAACTTCAGTGGTGGAAAGTAATGTAAGTAATTGTTAAATTGTTTTATTAAGTAATTTAATTTGTTGTGCTGTATAAGTTGTTTAAATAAGTTAAATGGATGCTGAATCACTTATCGAATAATTGGTTGATAATTTACAGTATCTTGGTTGTTTAATAAGTAATTGTTGGATGAGTAAGTAGAGTAATGATGCCGAATGTGTATGATATGTATATGTATGATGTATGGAGTGGTGCTGAGTTAAAATTTGGCTAGTAAGTTAGAAGTAACAGTCTGTGGTAGTGTGTCTTTTCGTGCCTAATACGTAGTTGATGACTCGGAAGGAAGTTGTGTTTGATGGTTTCCTTCGCGGAAGTAGATGATGATGATGAGTAGTCGGCATGGGCAGGTGGGTGGTATGTTAAGAATGGTTACGATTGTTCTTGTCGGGATGGGTTATCGTCGGTTACCTTAGTTCATGTTGCACCTTGAGTTGTGGGAGACGATGAGTTGAACTTCGGGGATGAAGTTCTTTTTAAGGGGGTAAGACTGTAATACCTGCCCTGTTAAGGACCCGTTGACCGCCGTTGACTGACCTTAGACACATGTCTAGACCTCTGGAAGCCTTTGTAGTTCGATCTTACGTCATTGTAACCTTTGGGATTAGGAAGCTCAACCTAGCAAAGGCTACTCGATCGAGTAGCTATGAGACTCGATCGAGTAGAGGCCACTCGATCGAGTAAGTCCCATACTCGATCGAGTAAGTGGAGTTCAGCGGTAAAATTTATATCATGAAGTCGTGAACCAAAATCAGTTTCATTTCATTTCTCCTAAACCTAATTGTCGATACATCTTTCTCCTTCACCAACCTTCATCCTTTGGAGCCCTTTGTGAGTTGAGACACTATGGGGATGAGAAGCATGAATCGGGTAGCGGTCTTGCCACCGGAACGTGGAGTATAGGTAAGTTGTCATCATCATCATCATTGTCTTCCTTAGTTTTGGTTATGGTTGTGTTGGTAGTAATAGGGGTTGTCATGCTGTTTATAATAGGTGGTGATGATTGTTGCTTGTCGTCATACGGTCTTATGTGGTGTTGTTGCGGTTTGCTAAAGGTAGGTTTACCTACTCAATACTGATTGATTGTTTAGTATGCCGGTTGTGTTATCTAATTAGATTTGGTATTATAATTGGTTGCGGTTGGTTGTCTGTGGTTCGCGAGGTGCGCCCTCGGCTGAGTGGAGTCACTTGCGGGAGTGGCTTCACGCCCTTGATTCGCCCCTTGTGGAACCCGACACAAGAGGGGATGTGCACATTAAGGAACATGGGTTTTTGCTTAGTAAAGATGAGCGGGGCTTAGGTGGGAATGGCTGCGGTCCCCCACTGGCGGTGTGGAATATCTGTTGCGACGGATATTCTGGCAGGACTTGACCTTCGGGTAGTCAGAGGAATGATGGGTGATTGGAAGTGGTGTTGGGTCTGTTATGCTGTATCTAGTATTTGTGTGTTGTTCTTTAGTTACTGACCTTGTGTGGTGTTGTATATGTTTCTTCTTTTGTTGTGCCTGCCGTGATCAATTATGGTGAGCAGTCAGTCTTAGCAGGTGTTGATATGTGGAGCTTAGCTGGGTGCTTTGGACGGACGAGTCTATCACGAGTCATGGCATGTATAGTATCACGTACTGGATAGTTTGTTATCAGTTGTACCTTTCTTTTATTGAGATAACTTGTAATAACTTAATTGTTCTTTTATTGACGTTTGATATCTACTATTCCTCAGGCAACCGAGATGGTAACGCCCTTATCTGCTGGGGAAGGTCTTGTTAAGGCTCCTTGGTAGATGGGGGTGTTACAGAGAAGGTGTATCATCTATTAGGTTTAAAAACAAAAGAAAATGAAAACTGATTTGGGTTTACGACTTGACGATTAATAACTTATCGCTGAACTCGACGTACTCGATCGAGTATGTTTCTTACTCGATCGAGAGGCCTCTAGTCGAAAGAGTCACTAGACTACTCGATCGAGTAGCCTACGCTAGATCGAGCTCCCACCTCCCAAAGGTTACTATGACGCAAGTCCGAACTAGTAAAGGTTCCAAGAGGGCTAACATGTGTTTAAGGTCAGTCAACAGGCAGTCAACGGGTCCCTAACGGGGTGGGTATTACAGTCTTCCCCCCTTAAAAAGAACTTCGTCCCCGAAGTTGAACTCATCACCTCCCAAAAACCGAAAGTGTCTGCTAAGGCCAAGATAGACAACAACAACCCAACCCGACAAGAACTACTATAACCATACTCAACCATACCACCCAACCTCCTATGCCGACTAATCATCATCGTCCTTTCATGCAAACATACTATCAAACACAACTCCATCTCGAGTCATCATCCAAACGTTAACAACTGAAAAGATGTATACATACAACTACTACTTCTATTTTACTACGCAAATTCAACACCATAAAACACGAAACAATTAAATTCATATCTTCATACAATGCAATAATTAAATACTCCACAAATGATTAACCATTTACACATATTTTAAAAGAACTAACAATTAAATTACTAATAAATTTCTTTAAAACACGACATTTTTGGCATTTTCACGCGCGACATTACTCTTATCCTCTTAAAAGGAACTTCTTCCCCGAAGTTCACCTTTAAAATGAGCTCTATCATGATAAAACAAAACTCACAACCTATCTTTTGACATTACCAACTAATCATGGATTTATGTTAACATATAATATGAAAATAATACAAAAGCAAATTTGTCATGCTCAGTAATACCACTCGATATATATCTAGAAATTAAAAGTAATTCATCCATGTAACATCATGATAGAATGATTCCCAAACATAACCGTCCTAAAAGGATTATCAAACGACTATATAAACATAACAACCACATAGAATGATAGTTAAAGAATATTAGTAACCACATAGAATTATAATTACCGCATACCGTCTTGATATCACCCATACATAAGTATAAAACACAAGGAAATAACCGACAATCATGATAACGACATATAACGTCAGCCAAAACACTCCCATGATCCCAGATAACACAAGTTAAACGGTCTCTATCTTTAAGCAGAGGTAGTTGATCGAGTTAAGTGTCCTCGATAAAGTACAGAGTAGGGTACTCGATCGAGTTAGACATACTCAATCGAGTATGTGCAGGTCAGAATGCTCAATAAAATGCAATATACGTGGTACTCGATCGAGTTGAAGCTACTCGATAGAGTAACTCAAGGTCAGAATATCCGTTAAAGCCAAAGCAAGCAAAATATATGCAAGTTCCGGGATTTCATTTCCGCCATCATTGTACCTACATAGCAATTCAAGAAATTCCAAGCACAAACTATGGCCTTATGGCCGATTAAAAACCAAAATAAAAATCCAAATACCAAAGTAAAAGTAACAATCCAACATAAGTTCGCTAAAACAAGCATAAACAAGAAAGATCACTCGAGGTCACCGCCTCGATCCTTCTCCATATCATCATCGCATCCTGCTCCCGAGGTGCCAGCTCCTGACGTGCCTCCTCCAAACCCTCCTCCGGTAGCTGCTCCCATCCCTGGATCTCCTCCACTCCTCCACGGTGCTAGGCATCAGTAAGGGTAGCTCGTAGGGGCTCCCCATGTAGCTGGATCCACTCCATAGGAGTAAAAGACACCACTATCATTCCCCACGCCGCGCGAAACTGGTTGGGCCATGTTGGTCCCCACACCCTAAACATAGGCCATCTCGTGAAGGTTCCGGAGCACCAAGGCGTTCAACACTCTCTCTGTGAGCTCACTCAACTGCATATGAGGGCTAAAGGAAGAAGGGTAACTGGGGTACTAGTACGAGGGTGGTCCTGGCTGAAAAGACGGCGACTCCCCAACAACTAGTTTAGCTCTCCGGGGTCCTCTACCCACCCGAGGCACCTAGTCCTCCCTCATGGTATGGTCTCCCCCGAACGGCTCAGGCATCTCCTCCCGAAGGTCATCAATGATCATGTACGTCTGATCGGGAAGGCTAGCCTCCGCACTCCCAGGGGCAGCCTCAGCCAAAGGCTCAGTCACAGGTAGGTGGTCTGGGCCAAGCACTCTCATCCAACTCTTCCCCCGTACTCTCCAAGCTAAACCTCCATCATCCAAAACCCGCAACCACTTCTGATGAATGAAGTAGGCCTTATCCAAGGTCGGAACGACGTGACTCATTGTTAAAGAGCCGATGAAGCCTCAAAGCTGGTCAACCTCTCGGCTAGATGGGTGGCGATAGTGCCGCAACTAATGTGGCGAATCGAGGACTTAGCCATCAAGGCTAGGCTAGCACACTCTATCGTCGGAGCACTGTAAGCAAACCTCTTCTCCTTGGTGGGTTTAGGGTAAGATATCAACAACATCACCTCATGTGAGTTAAGCTTTCTCACATCCTTCCTCCCGTAAAGTAAACAAGTCAAGGATCGAGAAAAGATCTTTAAGGTCATGTGCTGAACATCATTGATCAGTATAGCACTCAAGGTCGGGGCAGGTATACCGGTAAACAAAGGTAGGTAGCTAATAGCACCACACTCAGTTGGGACATCACTAAGATATCCTTTCTTGGCCCGAGTAAGCCTCAAATGGTCGGAAAACTGGTCAAGGGTTAGATAAAAGCTCGTGTTCATCAACCAAAGTGTTGGGTTCATTTAACTCCTATTAGACTCATCTAATACATTTTATGAGATTATTCATTTTTATACTCATATGGATCTAGTTGCATGCATAACAAAAGAACAAAATATAAGGAGAAAATCATTTTCTTACATATATTATGGTTCAAATTTTGGGGCACAAGTAAGGTCTCCTACCGTCACTTGTTCTTGAGCTCAATACATTTGGAATGATCCTCCAAGATCTTCAAGTCTCAAGTATAGAGACACTCCTCTTAGTTGCACCCAAGACTAATCCCAAACACTAATACAATTACTTACTAGATAACATGTATTAGTAACCTTAAATAATTAGATCTAATATTATTTTACATTACTACTATAGTAATTTTTGAGGTTTTTATTAGATCTAGAACAAAAATGCATAAACAATTTTATGTTGACAATTAGAGAGAGGAAGAAAATTTTGAGCATAAGATGATAATAAAAATGAGAACATCACATCTCATTTTGGTAGGGGGTCACCGGTTTTTGAGAGGCATGAGGAAGAGAAAATGCTTTTTCTTTTTGCCTTCTCAAAGGCATAGGTAGGGATCTAGCATCCTTAGGTAATTATAGTGTTTCTATTTTTTTTAACATTAAAAACAACAACTATCAATACTCTAAAATACCCACTAAAACCGGTGCACATGACTTAAAATGGAATCCATATTATCTTTTGTAATTTGTCATTTGTAATATGTTGTGATATGTGACATATAACATGTCATTAGGCATAATAATGTATATTTAACAAATTAAATATCATTATATATTAAATAAATTACATTTAACAAATTAACAAGTAATTCACAATTACATGTATATAAAATGGGTCACATTAAGTCTAGTTAATATAATCTACAACATCTTGTAATTATGACTAACTAATTACACTTATCTGAAATGTTTCACAAACATTAATCAATTTTAGTAATATAACATATTAATTACTAAATTGAATCTTATTTAATCACATTACAATAAGATATATAATTCTCACTTATAAATAAATTTGTTCAATTTAAGGATTTAATTAATCTGTATCAATATACAATTAATTAACTTTCTTGTTTGGGAATCGTCCTATAGGTGTGGCCTTAAGGGATCAACTGATCACCACCGTCAAACGACAGTAATATCAAACTCTAGTTAGCTAATCATTACCGATTAATGTTGATCAGTTGACTATATAGTGAATCATCCCTTACGTATTCTTATTATGAGATTTAATTATGATGTTTAATCATGTGATCACACTATTGTTGAGGACACATACTCCAACAATCTCCAACTTGTCCGAGACAAGTGTGCGTCACCAATTCTCTTGTTCTATTACAATCTCTTGCTCAATGCAAGGTGTCTTGCAGGTCGTACTTGCATTTGATCATATCTTGAGTGGTTTCCTCGATCTGGAGAGTAACTGTCTGACCGGAATAATCTACCGTAGATACCTTCCGAGCGTGGCCACGCATTTTCAGTTCACTACTCCTCGAGTGGTCCTGAGATTTTAGATAACCCTGACAAGGGGGTGGACAATTCCTATCGCACTATTCCCTTCGAATAGTCACAACTCATCATGACCCAAAATATGCCCATTTGACCTCAGTTACGAAAGTCGTAGAGCATAAATTAAAGTCACTCAGAAACTGTGCCACCTTGGGCGAACAGTCTCTAGTAAAAGAATCGACTCATAAGAATACTATAGTAGCTCTCGCCACGACCAGGCTTTATAAAAATTACCAGAACTCTATAAGCGGTCACTGCCCGACAGAGTGTCCCATACAGTCTGCCTATGTGATCGACTAGTCATCCCTTATGACTCTATGGCACTTGAACTTGCCATCAATCGCATCACACTCTAGCCACTTCGAGACGTCACCTCATATAAGCAACTAGGGGCCAATACTATGTTAATCCAGTTCACTTTAATAGGGTTCAACGTTGTCCTTACAACCTATTTGGATATAACAAAGTAATAAAAGAGTTTTTAATAAAACTCAAACGATGAATGCATTATCACATATGTACAATTGATACCATATCAATTACTACATAATCTATAATCCATATTCCATTTTGTATATAATTGCACATTTCAACTCAATTGAAATGACATGACTTATCATGTTAAGCCTGTGAAAAGGCCTTTGGTTAGTAAGTCCCAGCAACACCTTGCACTCTTCCTAACCTTACAATATACTATTTCCCATTGTTATGTATAATCTTTATTAAAAAAACCTTTTGAGTACGTGTCTAGATCCAATCTGGACATAGGCTCTCTTGCCTTTGAATAACTCCCGCTGTCTTTACAGTGTGTA
The DNA here is from genome assembly GCF_048544455.1 of Silene latifolia. NCBI lineage: Eukaryota > Viridiplantae > Streptophyta > Magnoliopsida > Caryophyllales > Caryophyllaceae > Silene > Silene latifolia. The sequence goes on from NC_133526.1 coordinate 115,241,224, forward strand.
GGGATAGGACCTTCGGTTATTGGAACGAACTACCATAGTTCCTCCAATTCATAAAACCGAATCCTAATATCATCCCTTCCTTCTTGCATATGTCATTATTGCAAGTGTACTCAATTTCCGTTGTGTATATATCATTGTTCAACTGCCTAGGATGTGCTATCAGATATCCTCCTTAAATAATATAGCCAAGATGGTTTTCTAACCATCATTATGTGTTTAGAATATGGTTTTTGTGTAACTCCATGCACATAAATCCATCTTAATTCTAATCACTTTAGCTTCATCTCTTTAGTGCTTCATGAGTACTAACCAATGAACTATATGGCTATATAGAGACTTCTCTCAAAGATTCGATTTGTAAGTTTTCGTCATATTCCAAGTATATTCATAAATCCATATACGAAATTTAAGAATGGTGATACATCTTAGGGTAATGAATTAATCCCGCAGCGGAAGCAAGTGGATTCAATTTCTACATGTTCAAAACCTTTGAACATGTCTAGACTCTTATCAATATAAGAATATTCATTTAACGCTAATATCCTCTTAGCACTATCTTTATAGATCTGGATACCTTAGAGATGTATTATTCTTCTCCTAAGTCTTCCATCATTCACAATGATCAATATGTCCCTTACATATAAGACTAGTAACACCACATTATAGTGGATAATGTCCTGATTTGTCAAGACATGGTAAGGATGTACAATAGGAAAGTTACTTCTCCTAGAACTCTTATCAAAATTGACCTTAGAAAAGCCTGTGATACTGTGGAATGGAAGTTTGTTCGTCAAATGTTACAAGCCTTGAAATTCCCTTCTTAATTCATTCACCTTGTCATGATATGTGTTACATCTCCTACATATTCTCTTAATGTCAATGGGAACACTTTTGGTTTTTTCCAAGGCAAGAGGGGGTTGAGGCAAGGGGATCCAATGCCCCCTTGATTTTTACTCTGTGCATGGAATATCTCTCGAGGATTCTTGTTACTGTTGGCCAGCAAGAAGGGTTTAGGTTCCATCCAATGTGTGGACAAATCAGACTTAATCATCTGCTATTTGCAGATGATCTTTTACTATTTTCCAAGGGTAATGCATTGTCTATCATGTGGCTCTTGAGAGGGCTCTCTACTTTTTCTGCTACTTCTGGGCTTGCTTTGAACAATGATAAGACTGATATTTATTTTAATGGAGTCAGTAAGGAAATTATGGAGGACATTGTCAAAGTTTATGGCTTTAGAATTGGTACTCTACCCTTTAAATATCTAGGTGTCCCAATCTCTTCAAATAAACTCTCTAAATTTGAGGAACATAAGCTGATTGAGAGGATTGTCCATAGAATTAGAAGCTTGGGAGCAAGACAGTTGTCTTATGCTGGCAGACTTGTGCTAGTTAAGACAGTGCTTTCTTCTTTACATTCCTATTGGGCTTCGATATTTTTAATACCTCCTGGCATTATGAATAAGGTGGAATACATTTGTAGGAACTTTTTATGGGGAGGAAGTGATTTCTACTTAAAAGCTCCTAATATAAAATGGGATACATGCTGTAGACCTAAACCTGAAGGGGGATTGGGTCTTAAGAATGCTAAGGTGTGGAACAGAGCTCTTCATGGAAAGTACACTAGTTGGCTAGCCTCAAAAAAATATCATTTGTGGGTTAAGTGGGTTAATCACGTGTATATGAAAGGGTGTGATTGGAAAGAGTATACTTCTCCTCCTGATTGTAGTTGGTCCTGGAGAAAAATTGTTCAAGTGAAGGACATCTTTAAGACAGGTTACTCTAACAACCAGTGGATAGCCAAATCTTCTGGGTATTCTGTAGCAGATGGTTATAACTGGCTAAAAGATAATTCCCCTCTGGAGGCATTTGTGTCGGAATGCTTTGAATGTGCCAAGAAATTCTTTTATCTTTTGGGCTTCTCAGCAGGGCAAACTTCTTACCCTTGACAGACTGCATAAAATTGGTATTGTTCAGTCTACCGTGTGTTTTATCTGTGGATCTGAAGCAGAAAGTCATGAGCATCTCTTCTATAAATGTGAGTATAGCAAAAGATGTATGCAGTTGATGCAACAGAAACTTCACATCCAGTTTCATGTAGAAAATATGGTGAAATGGTTCTCCTTGAGTAGGTCCAGAAGCGGCTTACAAAGAGTGGTCATTGGTGCTTGTTTTGTAGGTCTGATTTATGGTATATGGCATGTCAGAAATCGTGCTAGAATACATCAGCAGGTGCAAGTTCCAAGTATGTTGGTGAATCAGGTATGGAAGGAGGTCAAGGACATATGGTTACATAGAAACAGACGATTCCTCAGTAGTTATGCTCAGCTATGGATTAATTCGATACATTAATGTCTTGATAGATAGAAGATAGTGGCGTTGCTTGTATACTCATTAACATTTTGATTCTTTTGATATATATATACTTACCCTTCACCAAAAAAAAAAAAAACACCACATTACTCCCACTAAACTCTATGTATAAACAGAACTACTCGACAATTCGAGAAAAGTTTATCACATGACTCATAACCAAAAAATAAAATTTAATTCTTTGACATCTACTTAAGATTTCTTCTTAAGTTTGCATCGTACCTTAGGATAGTTGCGATTTACAAAACTCATGCAAGATGATTTTAAAATCCAACTATATCAAATCATATCCGAATTCAATGAAGCGTTGTTGTTGCGTGCGAAACCCTTTGCCACCAACCAACCAAGCTAAATAAACATTTTCATGTTTATGCCCATTTCGGACTTTTGCGGAGTTTGAAACTATATAGAGCATTTTAATAAGTTACAGGATTGTTACTTTCAAAAGGTAACATGATTTCTGTCAACTTAGGTTTCGAAGACATAATTACTGATTTTGACCAAGAAGGAACATCTTCCTACGTCTTATTCTCAGTTTGTGGCTCTTGAACATTTTCTCCCACTCTGTCTTTAAGAAATACTCCTCATTTCTTTAATAGACAGCATCATGAGCCACAAACCCTTTGTTCTCGTGATCATGTAAGAATAGAGAGCACATGTTTACTATCGAAACAAGCTACAATTTAGGTACTATGTCTAACCATATCTCATATGAAAAGTAGATGATTGCTTTATCATGTTTTATTTTAGTGGAAAATTTAAATGCCAAACAAATTTTTATAACAGAAACTACCACCAACTATATTGTAAAGATTCAATCATATCATAATGAAAGTGAACTTGTGATACGATATCACACTGTTTTTGGTGCAGATAAAAGTCATTACTTTATTGTTCCCCATCTTAACAAAGTACTATGCTTTGATTATATAATCTTTAGGTTTCGATACTTCATGTAAAGAATTCATTCAACTTATTCAAAGAATTTCTCTTCTTACCTCATTAAGTGGATATCAAGTATCTATCTAATTCGTTGGTAAAAGAGATGAAGAAGTAATAACCTTCTCTGATTGAAATCGTATTCGACCATACACTTCAAAGTGTAAATAGGGCGAATATCTTGTTCTATTCATAATCCTTTTCTAGAACAAAAAATCATGAAACAACTTGCTTTGAATACAAGGTTCGCACACACCAAAAGATTTCCAATCAAATGGTTTGGGATACTAGTCAAAACTAGTTTCTAAATATGATTTTCAATCGAGAATTGAAAAAGGATTGGGGTCACCAACTTGAGTTTTATATATATGACATTTATTTTTAGTTTGAATATAATTACCTTGATTTGTATGTTCTCACCATACACTTAATCGTGGTATGTAAGAGTTCAATGCTTGTATTAATTGCATAATGGTAAAACCCTTTACTTTTTGTACAAAACACAAATTATATTCTTATTTAGACATATTATACATCATAACAATTATTGTGGTACATTTCTAAATACAAAACTAAAATGAGTACACTACAACATTCATATGTTCATGGATGAAATGGCAACTACCTTAGTTCCATTCATGCAAATTTTTGAACTTATTCTTGATAGTCATCACATAATAATTCCAAATATGATGAAATCTATAAATTGTATCAAATACTCATGATGTGGTATTTGGTAATAATGTAATGTCAATATCATAGTTATTCAAGAAGGAATATGTTGGAGTCACACAACCAACTTCCTAGATCTTTACTTATTTGGGGTTTGTATCTATTTTAGTGTCTAACACCTTCTCTTTCGAGCCTAGTTCTATCCTTAACAATTAAGATAGGTACTTACTTCTTATTGCTCCCACTCACTTCAAGAATTTCTACTTGATGAAGACTTATCTTCATATAAATTCCTAGTTAATCCTTCACAAGGATGAACTCTTAGTGTGGTATTTGGTCAATCAAAATTTCTAGCAAATAAATTTAAAATTGTCATATTCTTAACAACTTAAGTGCTTGATGACAAGTGTTTAGGTTGAGCAATAAGACTTTTTAAACCGTGGATGCATAGAAGATATTATCAAAACATATTTTGACTAATCATTACCTTTAGTTATATTTCTTCACAAGAAATCGTACATCGGTATGTTAGGAACTTTAAGATGCTAATCTTATATTTGCATAGGATAATTCCTATCGAGTTCTATGGAATAGAACGATTCCTATGGAGCTAGTCCATTACCTATGATACGGTTCATTTGAGGATTAACAAAGAGATTCTATTTCTATTTAGCTATAGTGGTTTAACGGAGACATAAGTTAAAATCGAATTGATATCGCATATGAGTAGGAGTAATGAAATAGAAATACATTAAAAACAACGAAATAGTGGGAAAATTAAACATTCATCGTTATATCTAAAACATTTTAGCATGTTCTAGCATTTATATAATGACCTCCACCCAATTATATAAATGATTCCGAGACCCAAAAATTCATATTAAATCTTGGATGCGAGCCTCCGGGCCCTCTACACCTCTTGCTAAAATAATTTTGGTGGGTTAACCCTTTTAACCGATTCTACAATTAGAACTCTCGGTCGATGAATTTACGTTAAGTTCATCTTTAGCCCGAACCTATTGGGACAACGGTCCCTCTAATACTTTCGTTGAGATCAACCAAATTTTGAAGTGTAATAACTATTTATTACCGCACTTACCCCAACGTCAAATGAAGTACCCCGAAAAATCGTATTGTACCCCATATGAAATTGAGATTCATGGGTTCCTATTATTTGGTAAGGTTATGTCTCAATCTTAATAACGTGAGAGGTCGAGTCAATTTATTATCTATCAAATTTAACTGAACTAAATTTTCGAACTAACGATAATTATAATTGACACGGTCGAATACTCGATATGATATGTATGTGTTGTTTATGGCGATTTGGCAATGCATGCAGCATATAATGAAAAATGCATAAGCAATAAATAAATTTCCTAGTATGGCCTTCCTAAAATAGAAAATCAAATAATCTATTACAAATTCGGAAACCAACTTCATTGGTCCCTTGAATATTCAAGTGGCACGCTTCCCAAGGTAACACCATTTTGATCGGAACGCCTTTCCTACTCCGGAATTACAAATAATAATAAAATACATAGCTATTGTAATACTACGGTTTTCCTAGGTTGGTACTCGGTCGAGTATGGCCTACTCGGTCCAGTAAAGTGTGTCGTGTATCCTGTTTGCCTACTGCCAAGGAACACTCGGCCGAGTATGCGGAATACTCGACCGAGTAGAGGGTACTCGGCCGAGTATACTCTATACTCGACCCGGTATCCGGTCTGACGAATATTATTTCCGCGGTTTGATTTGGAAAAGATTAGAGTTATTTATAAACGCACAACAGTTTCTAATTACATTTTATAAAACCTAATCACTCAAACGACGCTCTAATCCTATCAAAATCTCTCCTTGTGTGTGTGTGTGTGATCATAACAAGTGCATTCATCTTTTGTTTCGTCGTCGGTAAGTCCTTGTTTCTATGATTCATTGGTTTATATTTAGGGTTTGTCTTTAATTATGAATTTGGGACAATGGGGTTTTGCATATAGTGAATGTTGTTATGTGATTATTGATTAGGCGGAGACTTCGTAGAGGAGCCGTTCTAGATCGATTGCTTATCTTCCTTGCTGATTGTTCTAAGGTAGGGTTTCCCTACTCAGTTGTGCTTAATTGATTTGAGATGCTTTGTTGTAATGTGTATGATTGTGGTTCGCTTATCATCGCTGGAGTGTGGTGTGGTGGTGTTGTGATGGTTGTGATGGTGTTGTGATGTTTGTGGTGAAGTCACTTGCGGGATTGGCTTCACGCCCTAGTTCGCCCTCCGTGGAACCCGCCACGAGAGGGGATGTGCACATTAAGGGACAAGGTTATCGCTCGTTGTTGAGCGTGATTTTGGTGGAGATTGGCTGCGGTCCCCCACTGGTGGCGTGGGCTACCTGTTGCGATGGGTAGTCTGGCAGGGCTACACACCTCGGTGTGTAGTCGGTTACTGTGTGAGATTGGGAGACCGGGGACGGAGGATGATCAGCTGGTTACTTTATGCACTTGTCTTATTTTAATTATGCAGAACTGACCCCGTTGTTTTTTTGTAAAAATCTGTGGTGATCCATTCGGGGATGGTGAGCAGATTGTGACAGGTGATGCATTTGGTGAGCTTGGGGCGGTCATGGGAGAGTCACCACGCCGGATTAGTTATCACCGTCATGAGTCTTAGCTGTTGTTTTGTAGTTGCTAGCATTTGGATATTTCTTTTGTTGGATTTTGAGACAATGTAACTTTTATAATTCTCTTACTTTAATAAATGTGTTTGGGACTGCTGCTATTGATATTTACTAACCTCGGGCAACCGAGATGGTAACAGCCTTTCGTGCTGGGTAGTCCTGGTAAGGTACCTTGGTATGAGGAGGTGTTACAAAGTGGTCTCAGAGCCGGCGATTTTGGCACCTAAAACTAATGAACCCAATGAACTTAGGGAGTCTAAATAAAATGAACCCGGGGAGAGTTGTTTAGAGCTACCGCAAAGACTTTGGAGACGTGCCGAAGTCGCATTAAGGCCCTTACGATCTCGAGCCGGTCTCATGGGGAAGTCTTGGTCAATGTTGTATGTTTGAGTCATGTGTGTGTAATACTCTTAACTTGAGCCTTGTGAAGTGGTTGGATGAAATGGTGAAAGTGTTGGAACATGGTTGTATATGAAAGGCGGATTGTGAATTCGTATATGATAGATCTTGAGCATGATGAATGGTAGTGGTACATGTATAAATGAGCATGATGATGTTAATGTTTGGTTTGTTGGTAGTAGCATGTGATTAAGGTCATGCGTCTATATATATATGAATGTCGTGTTTAATTTTCATGTGGGTATGATAAGAGTTCAATTATGTACTGGTTTTTAGAAGTATTGAGTTGTTATTGTTGCCTTATGCACGTTCAAGTTGTTTTGTTTAGAAAATTTTATTTGTATGAAGACCGATTATAGAAGGGCTGTCTTAAAACTGTCTTAAGTCGAGTTCTAGAAATGATATTGCTATAATTCCAATTGGAGGTGATATCTTGTCTTCTTCCGATTCTAACGATAGGTCACACGCCCAAAATGACCAAGTAACGAGTGAGATATGACTGTTTTATGAAAACTGGACGGTGCTGAGAACTGTGTCGATACTCGACCGAGTAGGCCGTACTCGGCCGAGTATCTTTCATACTCGACCGAGTATTCAGTATTCGGCCGAGTAATCTGTCTGTGACAAGTCTGTTCAGCTTCTGGAGTAGTGAACTCGGCCGAGTAGTCTCATTACTCGACCGAGTATCCTATACTCGATCGAGTACGCCATGTACTCGATCGAGTACCTCAGTGGGCGGTCATTATGAGTCGGTGGCTATGTTCTTACATTTGTTTTGAGTCGTGGGGTATGTGCACACGTATGTTTTGAGTCTTAACGCATTCTTTTATATATGTGACCGTCTTGCTACGTAAGTTACCGGATGTTCTGATATAGAGAATGTTGGCTTATGAGGGACATGTGTTGGATAAGGAAGACATGTGTTAATGTGGTTGTGAGGGATAGTGGAAAAAGGAAGGGGAAGAATGATGAGCTAATCGAGGTAAAGAGCATGTTTTTTGAGATATGGTGAGTGATATAGTCGTGTGTTGAGTAATATAAAAGTAAGTATATATTGGCAAAAGTGATGTAAGTGTAAAGAAACGTGAGAATGAAAGATTGAGATGAGGGATGCGAATAGTGGCAAATTGGGATGTGTAAGGATTTATTGAGGGAGATGGATAGGATTGTGTTGCTTAAGGATATATGTAATGAAAGGTTGCTTTAGAGGGATGGAGAAGTGGGGTATATAGTGAACTTAGATGGAGTTATGTCGCGACGTGGATTTGTAGATAGTGACTGAGTTTGGGAGTTTGGATTATCAAGAGGTGAGTCTAATGTATAATTCTTTGGGCAATTAACGGTACGAGGTGAATTCTTGAAATAAAACTGAAAAGAAAACCTAAGAAAAAAGAGCCAACTGAACTCACGATCAATCTTCATCATTTAGGGCTGTAATTTCTATTACTATGGCTCGTTCATCATCATCTAAATCTCCAAAAAAACATAGAAATAGTTCTAGTAGTAATGAAGTAGTGCAAGGCAGTGATAGAAGGACAGGAAATGAGACGAGGAAGGGACCAGATGAGGGAGACGTGTTACGTACAAAACCCATGCATGAAGTGAATCCTGTACCAGGATTATCATTTGAGGATGAGGAGAATCCGGATGCAAGCATCCAATGGGTCACCAAGAGAGGTAAAAAGAATGGTAAGGCTTCTGTTGTAGTAGAGACAAGTAATAGTAATGCTGAGACTGATGATAATGATATGGAAGAATTGTTACAGTTCTCTAGTGCAGATGTCAGTGATGAGATTGCCTATTGGACACAGGCTGTATATTGCTTTGTGTTAGGTGCTAACCCTCCATGGGAGGTGGTGCAGGGGTATGTGCATAGAATATGGGGGCGTCATGGTATTGACAAGATTTCCTTTTTACCTAATGGTGTTTTTTTGGTGAGATTTAAGGAAATGAAGGATAAAGAGGAGGTGTTGAATGCTGGATACCATATGTTTGATAACAAACCGTTAATAGTGAAACCATGGCAGGAGAATGTTGATCTTCTAAAGGAAGAGGTGAAAGTAGTGCCAGCATGGATTCGTATTCATGGTCTGCCTCTCAAGTTTTGGGGGTCATGCTTACCTGCCATAGCTGGACTGGTTGGCCCTTATGTTAAGTCTGATACTGCAACTGTGGAGAAAACGAGGCTAGGCTTTGCTAGGACTATGGTCGAGTTGAAGGTTGGGCAAGCTTTCCCCTCAGCTGTTAAGTTTAGGGATGAGAATGGGCAAATTGTGCAGCTAAAGGTTGAATATGAGTGGAAACCAGTCTTGTGTGAAAAATGTAAGGGGCTAGGGCATGAAAGTAAAAATTGCGAAGGGGCCGGACGAGACGGGGTCAAGTCGAACTGTTGGTAGGAAAGTGTGGAGGCCAATTCCTAAGTCCAGTGGGGGGAACCCTGCTATATCTGAGAAAGACTTTCCTGCATTGACTGTGATACCTACTCGTGTGCATAAGCCAGCATCTGAGTCATCAGCAGCTACAGAAGCTCCTAAATCACCAGATAAACCAGACTCAGTCCCAGAACCTGCTGTTTCAGGCTCTTCTGATTCTGGTGATGGCAATCAGGTGGTTGAGATTACAGATGTTACTAATGAGGAAGAAGATGAGGAGGAAATTCATGTTGAGGATATTGGTGACCCAAACATTAATTTATCCAATAATGAATAATATAGGGTTTTGGAATGTTCGAGGTATGAATAGTGTAAATAAGCAAAAAATTGTTAGAAGTTTTATTCAGAATAATGAAGCTTGTTTATTTGGTTTGTTAGAAACCAAAATAAATGGTGTTAATGTAGGAAATATTGCTCATAATATGCTTGAGGGGTGGAGTGTCACAACCAATTGTAGTTTGCACAAAGGAGGAAGGGTTTGGTTATTATGGAGGCCAAATATTTTTGAGGTTCAAATTATTCAATATGACCCTCAATTCATTCACTCCCAAATTACTGTGAAAGCTACTTAGAAAAGATTTCTCCTGACATTTGTGTATGCTTTTAATGAGGGCTCAGAAAGATTGGATTTGTGGGATAAATTAAGGACCTTTGTTAGGCCATGTACTCCTTGGGCAATTGCTGGAGATTTTAATACAGTCATATCACCTGATGAGAGGTTGGGTGCTGTCACTAAACAGGAGGATATGGAAGCATTTGTTGATTGCCTAGCTGAATGTGGAATGACTGATATACATGCTACAGGAGCATACTTTACATGGACAAATAAACAGGACCCTGAGCACAGAAAGTATAGCAGGATTGACAGGTTCCTGATAAATCATGACTGGTTAGAAGAATTTCCTGATATGAATGCTCATTTCCACCCAGAGGGACTAATGGATCATACCCCATGTATTGTCAGGAATATCAAATTGGATGGTAGAAGAAATGCAAGCTTCAAATATTTTAATATGTGGGGAAGTGCTCCTGATTTTCATAAGATTGTCCAGCAAATTTGGGGTCAGCAAGTTGTAGGTTCTAAAATGTTTGGGGTGGTGAAGAAATTGAAAGCTCTTAAGGGAGAACTTAGAAACCTGAACAACAGCTGTTTTTCTGATGTTGAACTCAGAGCAAGCCAAGCTATTATCAACCTGGAGAAAATCCAATTACAACTTGAGGAGGAGTATGATAGAACAGATCTAATAGCTGATGAAGTGCAGGCTCTGGAAGAAGTGAGGTATTGGTCTAAAGCTAGGGATAGTTTTCTGCAGCAGAAAGCAAAGACTCAGTGGTTGAGTGAAGGAGACAGCAACACAGCTTATTTTCACTCAGCCATTAAGTCACGCTGCCTGAGAAATAAAATTGTCCAGATTGAGGACCAGAGAGGCAACCTTTGTACTGATACAGTCAGCATTCAAAGAGCTTTCCTGAACTTTTATCAGGATCTGCAGCCGAAGGGGACTGAACAAGTGAGAAGTACAGATCCTGCAAACAGGTCCTTTCTGCAATGAGGGTCATATAGCATCTTTATTAACTCCTGTTACTAAAGAAGAAATCAAAGGGGTGGTGTTTGCAATCCCTAAAGATAAAGCACCTGGGCCTGATGGGTATACAAGTGGCTTCTTTAGAGATTCCTGGGATATTGTTGGGGATGATATTTGTAGTGCCATCATGGAGTTCTTCACCTCTGAAATATGCTTACTCAGATTATCGCTACTAATATTACCCTCATTCCTAAGTGTGATAGACCTACCACTCGTAACCATTTTAGACCAATAGCATGCTGTAACATGGTCTATAAGGTGATATCCAAGCTGTTGTGTAACAGATTAGCCCTTGTTCTTCCTGATATTATTCATGAGAACCAAGGAGCTTTTATTAAAGGCAGGTCAATCATTGAGAATGTTCTCATATGCCAAGATATTGTCCACCTATATGCTAGGAAAGCAGTGACTCCTAGATGCTTGTTCAAGATAGACCTGCAGAAAGCTTATGACACAATTGAGTGGGATTTTGTAGAACAAATGCTTCAAGGGCTTAAATTTCCCTCTCACTTCATTCAGTTGGTGATGCAATGTGTTAGATCTACCTCTTTTACCTTATCTCTGAATGGGAGTAATTTTGGATACTTTAAGGGACAGAGGGGCTTGAGACAAGGAGATCCAATTTCACCACTTCTTTTCACTATCTGTATGGAGTACTTGTCCAGGCTAATTAAATTTGCTACTGATAGATGGCCATTTCAGTATCACCCTTTATGCAAGAACCTAAAGCTTACACACCTCATGTTTGCAGATGATTTATTGCTATTTTGTAAAGGAAAATCTCAGTCTATCTGGTTGCTTATGAGGGCTTTCTCTTCATTCTCTAAGGCTTCAGGGCTAGCAATGAACAATGCTAAGTCTGAAATCTTTTTTAATGGGGTTGCTGAAGATATTAAGGAAGGGATAAAAATGGTGACTGGTTTCAAGGAAGGAACAATGCCATTTAGATATTTGGGAGTGCCTATTAAGGCAGGAAGACTTACAAAATCTGAATGCAGTGCTCTTACTGAAAAAATGGTAGCTAGGATAAGGGGATTGGGAGCCAAAAAGTTATCCTATGCTGGCAGGGTGACCCTTATCAATGCTGTACTAAATACTCTTCACAATTATTGGGCTCAAATGTTCATAATTCCCAAGAGTGTCATAAACAACATTATGGCAATCTGTAGGAATTACTTATGGGATGGCTCTTCTGAGTACCATAGAGTTCCAATGGTGGCCTGGGATAAGGTAACTTTACCTAAGAAGGGAGGTGGTTTGGGGATTAGAAGAGCTGATACCTGGAATATAGCCACTGTAGGTAAACTGGTTGATTGGATTTATTGTAAAGCAGATAGGCTTTGGATCAAATGGGTGAGTGATGTATATATCAAGGAGAAGGACTGGTCTTGCTATACTCCTCCTGCTGATGCTACATGGGTATGGAAAAATATCTGCAAAGTAAAAGACAAGCTTAAGACTGGTTATACTAATGGCAGTTGGACTGTGAGTCCTAAAGGATATTCTATCAGGAGTGGTTATGACTGGCTTGCTCCTGATCTTGTTCCTCTTGATTGGCCTGCAATTGTATGGAATAACTGGAACATTCCTAAGCATTCTATGACTACCTGGCTTAGAATGCACGAGGGTATGAATGTGAAGAGTAAGCTGATGAGATATGGATGCTGTCCTGATGATATGTGCCTGCTCTGTCAGCTACAGTCTGAAACAGTGGAGCATTTGTTTACTTCCTGTGTATATGTTACCAAAGTTCAGTCTTGCTTAGCAAAATGGTATGGTGGTGGATTTCCTACGGTGGATCGGTCCGCTTGCTACTCGGAAAGATAGCATCCAATGGAAGGTAAGGGTAGCCATGTTCAATGCTTTTACATATTCTATATGGTATCAAAGAAACAATGCTAGAGTGAATGATGTTCTGCTGAGGCCTGAGCTAGTGGCAGCACGAATAGAGGAAGAAGTCAAGAGAAGGGTTAAGGTGAAGTGTGGAAGTGTTCTTTGATCAACCAGGTTGTGGTTGGTCGCAAAATATGGGAATGAATTGATTGCTTGTAATGGGATTCGATCCCCTCTCTCTTGTAACTATTGTCTTAATTTTTGATATATAATATACTCACATTACACCAAAAAAAAAAAAAAAAAAAAAAAAAAAAAAAAAAAAAGGGAGACACAACTAATTAAAGGGTAACCGTTAGTTATGGGGACTTGATGGTGACAAGTGTGAGTAAGTAGTATGACGAGAGAGGATGAGTGATAAAGAAGAATGAGAGGATATTTATATGAATTAATGGAATTTGAGTTGTGGAGCAATAAGAAGGTAATCGGATTACTAAAGAGTTAGGTAGAAGAAGGTAGGAGATGATTTATTAATTGGTATTATTGGATGGAAGTAAGTTGGGAGAACGTTGATCAAAGTTATGGGACATGAAAATAAGGAATCATGGAAAGGCACGATAGCATTATGAGAGGATGTGAGTTAATAGTTATATAGGAATTCAGGACGACATGTTAGCCGTCGGTTTTTTTGAGGTATTAAGGGAGTAAGGAGTCAAGGCGAGTGTTTATACGATATGAGATTTTGGTGGAGGGTTAGGTTACGACGCGATAAAGGATAGAATTGGAAATAATGATGAGGTAGATTTTGTTGATGGATTTGATGTTCGTTATTTGGGATGATAACCAAAGAGAGGAAACGGATTGTTATATTAAGAAGTGATAGTAAGAGAGTAGTCGCATGAAGGATGTTGGTGTCATAGTATTGTCACTGGTGGTTGAGGATGATGTATTAGGGAAGTTAGTTGTTCTAATGGGTTGATTTTGTGGAGACTGATTAGTATGTATGGTTGTGAGGGATTATAAGATGTGGATATATGAGGTGTTCGCTGGAAGTTGAGTACTGATGATATGTCTACCTTCGCCGGGTGGTGATAATTGTGTGTATGAGAGGATATGTTATGAAGGGCACCTGAGTTTAGTCCGGATGTGAGGTATTCATTATCAAGTGGTAACTTACGTAATCAGGATTGGCTAGTTACATTCGATTATGGGTCCACGATATGTGTAAATGTTTGTGTAAGGTTCTAACCTCACGAGTCATGGTATGGATAATATTCATAAGGTTGGTATCTGTGATTCCGTGTAATACGCTGCGTCGTGATCTAGAAGAGCAGTTTTAAGAAAGTCTTGTGGTCAAGGAAGTTGTGCTGAGTCAGTGTTATGAGATTGTAAAAGTTGCGATGACTATCGATGTGGTTGTTGTGCACTGTGCACGGTAATTCGTGTTGTGATACGAGGATTTTTCGTGTTGTTATAGATTGTTGCTTGATTACTGTTGTCTGATGTCAGGGTCGGTCTGGGCATATAGAGTGTTGTTTTGTTTATTAATGTTTCTTATCAGTTTCGGCTTCGGTTTGAGGGTATAGTAGGTTATGTAAGAATGTTGAGTATGTTTCCGTTGTTGTCATGGTATTGTGATATTCTGTTTTGGGACATAGTGGTGGCAAGAGTTTTGTGGAATGGGTGTGTGCTGAGTTAGAAGCGTCAAGTGGCTCGTGACCTTTATTTGGGACAGTGCGTGTAGGGTGTTGGGAACTAGTATTATGTTAAGTTATGGATGCGTTTTACGGCAATAAAAAGGAGACTTGGGGATCTAGTGTAAGTGTATGTAACAGTTGTGGATTGTGAGCTAAGATCGTGGAGGTGAGTGTATATGTATATAGAAGTATGTCGCTTTGTGGTAATGTGGAAGGGATGGAGTAGTGGTTATACTGAGGATTTTATGATATATGTTATATGAGTACAGAATAACTGGAGGCACGAGAACTGTTAGAGAAAGAGAGCCCTGGATATATGAATGGTTGTAGATGTGAGGTTATAGTGGGTTATCGTTGACATTTGGTGGTTATTAGGTTTATGGGAGGTATAACAAAGAACCTCATATTTGTGAGTTACGAGGACGTAACTTTTATCTTAACAGGAGTAGGAGGAGACAAGAGAGTTGATGGTCATACGGTTGCAATTAGAAGTTTGAGTGTTGGTGTAGAATAAGGATGGAGTGTGTGATGGTCAATTTTATTACAGGTAATGGCAGTTCTCGTAGTAGTATGATGTTTAGGAGTATGAGTAAACTTCGATAGTGTTAACGGATTGTGTGATGATGTTTATGTGTGTGAGTAAACTATGAGGACGAAGTTCGTTTTGATGGTTGATCTTGTCCGGTGGATTGTCTTGGTAATTGAGTGTGCTAGTGAGCGTTATGGAAGTAAGATAGAGTTGACAACACTTATGTTGTGGGTACCTGATAGTATTATGGAGTTAGTATTGGAAGACTTTGCTGTAGTTGAGACGATATCGTGAGCCACGTTGTGAGGGAGCGTGGTTGGTGGAGTTAGTGTTAGGTGTCCATGTTTAATAGGTTGGGTTGGGTTGGAACTTCGGGACGAAGTTCTTTTTAAGGAGGGAAGACTAAAATAATACGGTTTTCCTAGGTTGGTACTCGGCCGAGTATGGCCTACTCGGTCGAGTAAAGTGTGTCGTGTATCCTGTTTGGCTACTGCCATGGAACACTCGGCCGAGTATGCGGAATACTCGACCGAGTAGAGGGTACTCGGCCGAGTATACTCTATACTCGACCGAGTATCCGGTCTGACGAATATTATTTCCGTGGTTTGATTTGGAAAAGATTAGAGTTATTTATAAACGCAAAACAGTTTCTAATTACATTTTATAAAACCTTATCACTCAAACGACGCTCTAATCCTCTCCAAATCTCTCCTTGTGTGTGTGTGTGTGTGTGTGATCATAACAAGTGCATTCATCTTTTGTTTCATCGTCGGTAAGTCCTTGTTTATATGATTCTTTGGTTTATATTTAGGGTTTGTCTTTAATTATGAATTTGGGAGAATGGGGTTTTGCATATAGTGATTGTTGTTATGTGATTATTGATTAGGCGAAGATTTCGTAGAGGAGCCGTTCTAGATCGATTGCTTGTCTTCCTTGCTGATTGTTCTAAGGTAGGGTTTCCCTACTCAGTTGTACTTAATTGATTTGAGATGCATTGTTGTAATGTATATGATTGTGGTTCGCTGATCATCGCTGGAGTGTGGTGTGGTGGTGTTGTTGTGATGGTTGTGATGGTGTTGTGATGTTGGTGGTGGAGTCACTTGCGGGAGTGGCTTCACGCCCTAGTTCGCCATCCGTGGAACCCGCCACGGGAGGGGATGTGCACATTAAGGGACAGGGTTATCGCTCGTTGATGAGCGGGATTTTGGTGGGGATTGGCTGCGGTCCCCCACTGCGGCGTGGGCTACCTATTGCGATGGGTAGTCTGGCAGGGCTACACACCCCGGTGTGTAGTCGGTTACTGTGTGAGATCGGGAGACCGGGGACGGAGGATTATCATCTGGTTACTTTATGCACTTGTCTTATTTTAATTACGCAGAACTGACCCCGTTGTTGTTTTGTAAAATCTGTGGTGATCCATTCGGGGATGGTGAGCAGATTGTGACAGGTGATGCATTTGGTGAGCTTGGGGCGGTCATGGGAGAGTCACCACGCCGGATTAGTTATCACCGTCATGAGTCTTAACTGTTGTTTTGTAGTTGCTAGCATTTGGATATTTCTTTTGTTGGATTTTGAGACAATGTAACTTTTATAATTCTCGTACTTTAATAAATGTGTTTGGGACTGTTGCTATTGATATTTACTAACCTCGGGCAACCGAGATGGTAACAGCCTTTCATGCTGGGGTAGTCCTGGTAAGGTACCTTGGTATGAGGGGGTGTTACAGCTATTCCTATTATACATTTATAATATGAAAAACTAATAAAAATAAAAGTGATACGAGATCACATTAAATTACATCCAAATCGGTAATCCCTTACATTACGGGTAATACCGATTAAAACTAAGGCCATACTAAGATAAATTACATAATTCAAAATTACTTAAATAAAATATGACATTCATCAATAAAATATGCAACATTATTATATGATCTAACA
Source organism: Silene latifolia (assembly GCF_048544455.1). Classification (NCBI taxonomy): domain Eukaryota; kingdom Viridiplantae; phylum Streptophyta; class Magnoliopsida; order Caryophyllales; family Caryophyllaceae; genus Silene; species Silene latifolia. The sequence goes on from NC_133526.1 coordinate 115,258,292, forward strand.
TGCCAAATTAAGTGCCAAATCGCCCTATTTAAACCTTATATCGTATATAATCTGGTTTTATGGAAATGTGTGACAATAACTTATTAAAATCACAAATCAATACTTAAATCAAATTTAAGCCCAAGTTAATTATCCTAACCTCCTTCGGACTCAAAAATTAGTCTTCAATAAATATTTGACAATAATTCAACTTGGTATTGTATTATTGCATATTTAAATTTTTTTTAATCATAACAATTATGAAATAATTCCCAACAAATCATAAAAATTTGGAAAAATTCGAAATTACATTTTTGTAAATATTGGAATATTATTAAGATTCCAAAAACTCAATAAAATTTTGCCCACAAAATATTTATAATTTATTTCATTAATAAATCGCATAAAACATAACTTTCACCATTTAATTCCAAATTAAACATAAAAATTATGAAAAAATCAAAATCAAAATTTTGAACATTTATAATTTCCAGAACCTGGAAATGGCAAAACTTTAACCAAAAATTTCGAATTAATTTTTATGACTAATAAAGTTGCCCTTTTATCGATTTTATCACATAAAAATTAATAAACATACCAAATCAATCAAAATTAATCATGCAACTTTAGATCTGATGTTCATATCATATATAAAACATTAGGGAAAAATTTCATGCCATAAAATTCATTTTAGCTATTTTTTGCTAAAAATAGTCACTATTTATAACATTTTAACCATTAAATTTATAAATCATGCATAATAAATCATATTTATCTCTAATTTTACATACAATCTGTAAAATATGCATGTGACATCATATTAAAATTTTATGGCCTATTTCGAAGTTTAACTATTTTTAGTCATTTAACCTCCATTTATACCATTTTTATCACATAAAAATTATAAAACATGCAATATTAATCACATTAATACGAAATTTTACATATAATACATAAATATGCATGTGAGGTCATACTAAAAAATCACGGCCATTAGTGAAGTTTAACTATTTTTAGTAAATAAAAGTTCATTTTACTCATAAAAATGTAATTATTTCACTAAAAATCATTAAAATAAGCAATAATCATCCATAAATCATCAATATGACCTAAAAATATATTAGAACCAGAATGTATAACATCCAAAATAATTTCATGGCTTTATCACATAAATCACAAAATAACTAGTTTTAATTAAGTTACATTTAACTCGGAAAAACCAAACCGATTATGCATGCAACACCAAAGCTCTGATACCAATTGTTGGGTTCATTTAATTCCTATTAGAATCATCTAATACATTTTATGAGATTATTTATTTTTATACTCATATGGATCTAGTTGCATGCATAACAAAAGAACAAAATATAAGGAGAAAATCATTTTCTTACATATATTATGGTTCGAATTTTGGGGCACAAGTAAGGTATCCTACCTTCACTTGTTCTTGAGCTCAATACATTTGGAATGATCCTCTAAGATCTTCAAGCCTCAAGTATAGAGACACTCCTCTTAGTTGCACCCAAGACTAATCCCAAACACTAATACAATTACTTACTAGATAGCATGTATTAGTAACCTTAAATAATTAGATCTAATATTATTTTACATTACTACTATAGTAATTTTTGAGGTTTTTATTAGATCTAGAACAAAAATGCATAAACAATTTTATGTTGAGAATTAGAGAGAGGAGGAAATTTTTTAGCATAAGATGATAATAAAAATGAGAACATCACATCTCATTTTGGTAGGGGGTCACCGGTTTTTGAGAGGCATGGGGAAGAGAAAATGCTTTTTCTTTTAGCCTTCTCAAAGCCATAGGTAGGGATCTAGCATCCTTAGGTAATTATAATGTTTCTATTTTATTTTTTAACATTAAAAACAACAACTATCAATACTCTAAAATACCCACTAAAATCGGTGCACATGACTTAAAATGGACTCCATATTATCTTTTATAATTTGTCATTTGTAATATGTTGTGACATGTGACATGTAGCATGTCATTAGACATAATAATGTATATTTAACAAATTAAATATCATTATATATTAAATAAATTACATTTAACAAATTAACAAGTAATTCATAATTACATGTATATAAAATGGGTCACATTAAGTCTAGTTAATATAATCTACAACATCTTATAATTATGACTAACTAATTACTCTTATCTCAAATGTTTCACAAACATTAATCAGTTTTAGTAATATAACAAACTAATTACTAAATTAAATGTTATTTAATCACATTACAATAAGATATATAATTCTCACTTATAAATAAATTTGTTCAATTTAAGGATTTAATTAATCTGTATCAATATACAATTAATTAACTTTCTTGTTTGGGAATCGTCCTATAGGTGTGACCTTAAGGGATCAACTGATCACCACCGTCAAACGACAGTAATGTCAAACTCTAGTTAGCCAATCATTACCGATTAATGTTGATCAGTTGACTATATAATGAATCATCCCTTACGTATTCTTATTATGAGATGTAATTATGATGTTTAATCATGTGATCACACTATTGTTGAGGACACATACTCCAACACAAAGACCCACCATGTTCCCAACCACGTTATAGGTAAAGGAACTCATAAACTCAAGGGTCAGAAAGACATACGAATGCTTCCTTAAGTGATACAACCCCTCCAAACCCAACACCTCAAAGATGTGACGAACATCTACCTCTATCTTTAACTCCTCCAAAACAACCGAATCTATGCACTTTGTGGGTCTCAAGGTGCGGTCTAGAAAGCTAACAAAGGCATCCCTTTGTTTGAATTCAAAAAAGATTACCGTCGGGTACCCAGGTACCGGCGAAACAACGGGTCCTTGGCTTTGTTCCCCCACCTCTACCGTGGCGACGGTGTTAGCCTGGGTCTCTTTGGTATGTCGTGTAGCAGCAGTTCTCGGCATCTGTTCCAACATAGTTTAGCTAGACATCGGGTTTTACAAATTCAAAGTAGAAACTTTCAAATGCTTTATACGGAAAGAGGCAATGCTTAAGGTGGTTTTTCTTGCTAAAACATGTAAAATTTGAGAGCAAAACATGAATTTACCAACTCCCTTTAAGTTTTTGCAATTCATAAAAGATGGTTTAAAGTCTCAAAATATGAAGTTTAAGCAAGTTATAAAAGAACTCCGGGTTGGTTTCTACCTTAATTGAGCTCAACAATACAACCTTTATAGCAAATTTGGAACAAAATTCCAAAATTGTATACTCAAAAGATGAAGCTTTAAGACGAAATTTTCGATAAAATAGCTAGGATCAAGCATCAAATATGATTATACTAGCATTCCTTGCCCTTTTTCAACCTTTAAAGATGAACAGAATCAAAATTTTGGGAGCAAACCCTAGAAATTTCGGGTTGATTACATCACAATTTGGGCTTAAAATTATTGTTTCTAACATCAATTAACAAGGATTCAAGGTGGTTTCTATCAAAATCTAACAATTACAACACAATCTTAAGGCACAAAAATCAAATTTCAGAATTTTCCATCACTACCACATGTTTCTATTTGTATCAAGATCAAAAAAAGAAGTAAAAAGTTTACCTTGAATTAGTTTGCAAACGGATTAGACAGATGAACTAGAAGGAGTTAGGAAGAAATCAAGCATAATTTACACCAAAGCTGTGTAGAGGAAAGAGTTTTATGAGGATTTTAGGTTTTAGAAGAATGAAATAAGAGGAAAGAATGAGAAATATTAGGGATATATTTTCCGAAAAATTATAAAACCCGTGTTCTGTAGCAACGGTACTCGATCGAGTAGCCTCTATTCGATCGAGTTGGGGTTACTCGGTCAAGTTTTGACGTTGGCAGAATTAACATTGATTCTGTTTTCCAGCAAACTCGATCGAGTGACTCACCTACTCGGTCGAGTACTGCAGTGTAAGCCACAGGGACAGACACAATTTTGACAAACCCTGACAACAGACAAGGGACAATTTCAGGGAATGCAATGAACATTAGGATTTTTATAAAAATAATAAATGACCCTGATAAATTATGAAAATTAGTAACAATTTAGTTAGGATAGTAAACTAAAACTGATCCAAGATTCAGAATTTTACAAGTATTCTATGTATTTTAAATAATTAGAAAACCAGACTTCAATAGGTTGATTCTCAGACAGTTTTCTCAGCAGAATTGAATGACTCTTTTTGTGCCTAGAAACCAGGATATAATTATCAAATTCACCCTCAAGCAAGAAAAGAGGTTAAACTTAATAATTTGGGGAGCCTGAAATGAATTTACAAAAGCAAGCACAGAGTAAACACAAGACAGACAGACAATGCACTTAAAACATCTCAAGCAAGCACAGACCTGTTCTAAGTAACACCACAGATCCTTAATCACCTTCTAAGCAAGCATAAGAAGATATTAAGTTCGACTTACAACTAATACTCAGCAAAGTTAATAAGATTTACAAATTTTGAGAGAAATCTCAAGGTTTTTCATTAATCAAGTCTGCCTTTCAATAGCAGCCTCAAGGTCCTTATATAGGCCTTGAAATTTAGGTTTACAATTCGAAGGACATTTATCCAAGGGCCAGGATTTCCTTTAGGATAAGTACAACTGGAAAATAATATTTTACAAACTGAAATTGAAAAGTAAACTAGTAAAAACAAGAGCTATGGGTAAAAACAGACTGTGACTGAGGCAAAAACAGTCTGTCCTTGGCTTGTTGTGTGAAGGTCAGACTGCTCAATAAAATGCAATATACGTGGTACTCGATCGAGTTGAAGCTACTCGATAGAGTAACTCAAGGTCAGAATATCCGTTAAAGCCAAAGCAAGCAAAATATATGCAAGTTCCGGGATTTCATTTCCGCCATCATTGTACCTACATAGCAATTCAAGAAATTCCAAGCACAAACTATGGCCTTATGGCCGATTAAAAACCAAAATAAAAATCCAAATACCAAAGTAAAAGTAACAATCCAACATAAGTTCGCTAAAACAAGCATAAACAAGAAAGATCACTCGAGGTCACCGCCTCGATCCTTCTCCATATCATCATCTCATCCTGCTCCCGAGGTGCCAGCTCCTGACGTGCCTCCTCCAAACCCTCCTCCGGTAGCTGCTCCCATCCCTGGATATCCTCCACTCCTCCACGGTGCTAGGAATCCGTAAGGGTAGCTCGTAGGGGCTACCCATGTAGCTGGATCCACTCCGTAGGAGTGAAAGACACCACTATCATTCCCCATGCCGTGCCACCAAACTGGTTGGGCCAAGTTGGTCCCCACACCCTGAACATAGGCCATCTCGTGATGGTTCCGGAGCACCAAGGCGTTCAACACTCTCTCTGTGAGCTCGCTCACTTGAATCTGAGGGCTTAAGGAAGAAGGGTAACTGGGGTACTGGTACTAGGGTGGTCCTGGCTGAACAGACGGCGACTCCCCAACAACTAGTTTAGCTCTCTGGGGTCCTCTACCCTCCCGAGGCACCTAGTCCTCCCTTCTGGCATTGTCTCCTCTGAACGAATCAGGCATCTCCTCCCGATGTTCATCAATGATCATGTACGTCTGATCGGGAAGGCTAGCCTCCGCACTCCCAGGGGCAGTCTCAGCCAAAGGCTCGGTCACAGGTAGGTGGTCTGGGCCAAGCACTCTCATCCAACTCTTCCCCCGTACTCTGCAAGCTAAACCTCCATCATCCAAAACCCGCAACCACTTCTGATGAATGAAGTAGGCCTTATCCAAGGTCGGAACGACGGGACTCATGGTTTGATAGCCGATGAAGCCTCAAAGCTGGTCAACCTCTCGGCTAGAAGGGTGGCGATAGTGCCGCAACTAATGTTGCGAGTCGAGGACTTAGTGTAGATACCCAATATCTGCACCTTCCAAAAACCACCCGATGATGATCGGACTCTAATGTGTTTTTGATATGCGTGCGTGAATTGGCTATATGTGACACCCCGCGATAACGCGGAAAATATAACTAATAAAATGCGGAATTTTAGGGAATTTTTAAAACTTTTAAAATTTAAAGCGCGGGTTCACCAAAAACTTAAAACACAAATAAAGAGTGCGGAAATAAAGATTTAAATTATACAAACGTGATAGTCAAGGTGAGGGAAAATATATCCCTCGAATGACAATATAATAAAAGGTGAGTCTAATCAATCCTAATAAACCGACTACAAGGTCAAAGTGCTCGCTAGCTCACACATGTCTTCACCCCATAAATGCACCAACTAGTACTGTCATTCATGTAAACATGAACGCCACGGTCGGGGGGAGTAACTCAAGGTTCTCCCAGCCACAAAATGTCAAAACGAACATAACAAGGAACTAAAACAGGTAAGTCATATAAGATGCATACAAAAGATAAGAATATCAAGTTTATATGTAAACATGGCAAATAATTGAGATGGAACAAGATAGGCGACCATTAGCTTAATAGAGATTCGACTGATCATGTGAGACAATTAAATAATATGAAAGACAAGAATACGGTCATTTATACAAAAGCACGCATTTCAAGGGATTACAACATAGATATGAGATTAGAATCCGAATCATGTGAAACAGTTAGGTAGGGGATCGACCAATGCAAATTACAAGAACAGAAACCGTAGCCATTACTTGGAAAACCACTTAGAAAACATTGCACGGACGTGGCTACTAATGTCACATTCATACTTATGGCTTGCATCTCACCATAAGAACGGATGGGAGCATCAATCCCGACGATCATATCGCAACTAGAGGGCTTATAGCTCACCCCTAGTATCCGATAGGACCAAGACAAATAACACAAGGCATAACGCTTACCTTGCAAGACAAATACCAACATCTATAACCAAGCAAGACCTTTACTACTCATATATAAATATATAATTCCCCTGGTAGGACGACAATGGTACTCCCAAGACTCAGTCCTAGTCTAAATCGCCGACTCTCGGGCGAAATGGTCCCCGATTCGACATGCGGCAGAACAGTCCGCATCCAAGACTCGATCGACAGAACGGAAGTCGAGAACCCACAATCAGCAGAACAGTCCGAAAGAGGCGGAAAATATGAGCTAAACCCACAATCGGCAGAACAGTCCGAAAGAGGCGTAAAGATAAGTCAAGCAATACGGTATAGCATAGAGGCATTATCACCAGAATACGATATGAGCTATCCCATTATCGGCAGAACAGTCCGAAAGGGGCGGGAAAAACATAAATCAACCAACTCCCGGCAGAACGGCACGAGAGCGATGTAAACCAATACTTGGCAGAACGGCACAAGTAAGGCGTATCATTATGACATTTTCACAAGAATACGACTCATTACAAGTGGTTACTTAGAATAAATCACTCATACTTGAAATATGATGGAAACATGGTAATGAGTAAGTACAACCATAAATGAAATATACTAAGTCATTTCATACTTGAAACTTGATAAAGATTCGACCATGAACAAATAAGAACTCATATGTGGAGTATATATTACCATTTCAATCTTATGTAACTTGAATAAACCTTATATTTCGTATTTATATGTCACTTGAGCTCAAAATGGAACAAGTGAGCTCAAAATGGAACAAGTAATACAAAACACATGGCAAAAAGTAAACAAATGAATATGAACTCAAATATGAAGCATATAGCATCATTTCATGCTTTCTTATCATGAATAAATATTTTATTTCACATTTACATGTTACTTGAACAAAGTATAAATAACCGATAACAAATGAATTAACTAATACGAAACACGAGGCAAAACGTAAACAAACCAAAATCCGAACAGCCTATAAACATATACGAGTCAACTTTGGAAAACTTGGGTCATGATACGAATAAAAAGCATAAACAACCATCATACACAAAGGATATATATATTTATATAACTTGAAACGGTAAAACGGTCGCCATTTACTCATACGGACTCCGAATCGAGTGATTCAAGTGGCTAAACCACCTAATTTTTCGACGCCGGTCCATCTGTCATATTTTCAGCAGTATTGGAGGTCGCCCCGGTCAGGAATGACAGGTGTCCAGGCCAACACGGGCGATTTTAAGACGGGTTTCTAAGCACGAGTAAAATGGTATTCGTCCATACTAGTTACCCAAATCATACATGTATATACACAAAAGGCGGAAATTAACAATTTGGCTCAAATCACCCAAGAAACCGACTCAAAAACAGTCCACAAAACACACCCAATACTTTATATTGGAGTTGGAGTCGGAGTTGGGGTTTTACTGATTCAGCCTTCGAAGAAGGGGATTTCTGTGGTCAAGAGTCAGGAAAAGGGTAATCTAAAGGGACCTAAATTTGCCCAATACATATCCTTACCAGGGTCTTATAGCAGCAATAGCCAAGCGACAAAATGGTCGACTGCAGACTTAGATGGGTTCAAAAGCGCAATTGGGTTGCCCGTATCACTCGACAGGAACGAAACTTTAACATTAGCCTCCACTGCACTCTCGAATAGACTATAAAACACCACTGTAATAGCCATTAATGCCTGGAATAATGGAGCAAAGACGCGTTTCAAACCAGTCTACCTCCCATATCACACATGGTTTCTAGACAATTAGTGAAGCCGTCTTAAGATAAAATTTTAAGCACGAAACATGTAATCTCCATTCAAATAAACTACCCAATTCATTTACCCACTTCACCATGAATCTAAAGGTACCATCTTTTCTCAAAATAGATTAGTAAAACTTGTATAAAACCGTCACATACAAACATGGTACAAACACAAGTAAAAATGTAAACTTGTTCACTAAAAGAGTAAACAACCACATAAATTCAACATAATGTCGAGTAACCTATCACCGTTACCTTTTTGCTCTCCTAAACGTCCAAGAAATCGCCCTACGATGATCTTAAACCCAAAATGGCACAGAAAAGCTCTAAAATCGGATCCTTTGAAAGACGACCGAAATGCAACAGACGAAAGTTTGGCTCTTTTTTACATAGAAAGAAGGAGAATGAGGAGGGGAAGCTAATGGTACAAAAATAATAGAGTTTGGTTGAGAAATGGGGGATTAATCTGTGGTTGAAGGTCTGTAAAAATGGCGTACGGACTTGCTGTTTTTGTTGTTTTGAAAAAGAAGGAGAAGAGGACGAAAGTGAGGGCAGGGGAAATGCAGGGGGTGTGGGGTTTGCGGTTGGATAAACAACAACATTCATAATAATAATAATAATAATAATAATACTAATAATAATAATAATGATTATATATAATAATAATATATAAATATATGTAAAAGTAGAGTGTGGGTGAGTAGGTGTATGTGTTGTTGGTTTTTAGTTGGTCCGAATTAAGGTAGGTACAAAGTGAAATGTGACGGTCTATAGCTAGACGGAAAAATGTCTCGAGTTTATTTTAACTTGAGACGGAACTAATATTATTACTGTCACTATTATTGTCCGACCAAAAATATGTATACATTTATTCTTGTATAAATTATGACTCAAAGATATAATTTAGAAATACGTATTTTTATAAAAATGAGCTTTTATATAATACGTTTATAAAAAATCGTGTTTGACATAAAATTAATTAAATAGAATAATTCAAAAATATTTAATAAAGTAATTCAAATGGTTTAATAAATTTTAAACGTCAAAATGAGAAATTCGCGGGTGTTACACTATACATGAGACGGTTTAATGCACTACTCGAACATGAAAAATGATTTCAAAAGTTTTCTAACTTCATTTGCATTAAAATATTACTATTTAGAGTTAAAACCGTCTTCGGACCCAAAACCGACTCAGTAACCCGCAACTCCAGTCAACCTGAGTCAAATCAAATCTCGAATGTCAAAAATAATGCCATGAATTTATTTATCATGTCATTTCCATTAAAATGACCCTAATTAGAGTCAAAATCGTCTTCGGACCCAAAACCGACTCAGAAACCCGCAACTCGAGTCAACCTGAGTCAACCCAAATCTCGAATGTCAAAAATAATGCCATGAATGTCTTCATCATGTCATTTCCATTAAAATGACCCTAATTGGAGTCAAAACTGACACCGAGCCAAAACCCGACTCGAAATTCAAATCCCGACTCACACGGGTCAAACCCGAGTCAAGCACACAAAACACCTACCTCAAATGACACCCAAAATCATCTTATTAGATACCCATATTGTTACACGACATCTCATTTGGTTACCACAAATCAAACCAACCAAATAATAGATGGAGCAAAGGCCACGTCCAAATTGAAAAGGACAATACACCCATTTGTATCACAAGGTAGCTCGCGCCTAAAGCAGGTGTCTGCTTAGCCTCTAAGCAAACTCAACCGACCTACCTCCCCACATTTCTCTATAAATACCACCCTTCACACAACACAATCCTCACGCGAGAGTCCGCCCCCTCCTTCTCCCTTAAACTTCTAGACTCGACTTCCTAAGTCACAAAATCGACACGTGTTTACGACCTACCGATCGTAAAAAAAAGCCTTACACATTTTGTTTGGTACCGTCGCTGATGCGTGTCATTTATATGACGCTTTACACCCTATTTTACACGCATTTCAGAGCTCATTTATGTAGTTTAAAGCTACTATTTGCCCCATTTCGTCTACTTTCGTTTTTTTATGTAATATTGCAGATTTATGCGGAAATGAGTAGATTTTGAGCCAAATCTGTCCCCAAGTATCTTGCACTGCATTTGACGTGAAGTATCACTTAAGGAACGAGCTTGGTGCGCATTTCAAGGCCCAAAAGACAAATCCACGAGAAGTTAGAAGTCAAGAGTCAGCTAAAGCAGTCGATCGACCGGGTCCTATGGTCGATCGACCAACCCACGGGTTCCAGTAGCTACTGTTCAGCATAGACCAGTCGATCGACCAGTCCCAGCAGTCGATCGACCAAGCCGCTACTTCAGACGTGAATTAAAAGATCGAGGAACTTGAAGCCCATTGTATTTAGGTTTTGGAAATAAGAGCTACGTTGTATTCTATATAACGTAAGCTAGGTATTCAGAATAATATGGAGAAAATTATCAAGTTTTACATTGAGTTTCATCAGTTCTTAGAATACTAATTAGGGTTCGAGGATTATTTCGGTATTGAATACAATTCACTTTGGCATTCGACTTTGTTCTTTTCCTTCGCAATTCACACGGTACTCTCTGGTTTTGTTCAGTTATTTTGCTTTCGTTCATAGTTATAGAATTGCTAGATCAGTTTCCCAAGCCGAATTGCCATCTTATGTTGATTGTTTATTTTACCGTATTAATCATGAATTCTGTAGTTTATTTAGCCAATTTTATTGTTGCCTTTAATTTCAGTATGAGTAGCTAAATTATTCGTGCTAGGATGTAGGGAATCTGTAGGATTAGGCGGCATTAGAATAGTAGACTGAAATCGCGTGTCAGTCGATCGACTGCCATACCTGGTCGATCGACTGACCACGTGAGGTGTTACCTTCGTTTTAATTGTTTTAATTTATATATTTGACGAACCGAGTGCACGCGACTAGTTGAATGTTTAGGATTTGACTGACCCATTAGATCGAAGATAGGAGAAGTTGTTAGACCACCAATTAAAATGACTAAACTATGCTGAGATCGAAAGATAGGTAAAGTTTAGGTTTTTAGTCACTTTTCAGGACGAGAGTCAGTATTAGTGATATTAGGGACTTGTAGCGAGATCGAAAGATGTTACTTGTTAAGAGTGGGCCGAGAGGACCTCCTGTTTTCCCGCCTCATGTGTTTGATTTAGACCTACTTAGTATGCTGCCGCCGAAACTATAGTGAACCGACCATCCTTGCACCCCTTTTTAATATTTGTTTTATCCGTCTTTTTAGTTTATTATATTTATTGCCTTTAGCTACAGACCAAATCAATTCAACCCCCACATTCGTTACCTTAGACTAGAATTAGACAATTATTAATTACATTCGCCTCCTTGTGGTTTGACCCTGTTACCACTAGCCTAGGTTAGTTTTAATAGGAAATATAAATATTATTTTTGGTACTCACAACGACGGGTATCAGTCGCCGTGCATTCGACCGACCCATTTGACCAACTCAATTCATCAACATGTTTTAATTAACATATTTTCAATATATTTTCAAAACAAAATCCTTTTTTAAGGCACTCTTTTAAACTTCTTTGATCGCGAGTAGTCGCTACGAGAAAACCGTCCCTAAAGTCGTCCACGTCGGAAACATCAATACACGTAAGTTTGAGGGTGTAAACAACTCATTTATTTCATGTCTTTACTAATTTCATAACTTTATAAACAGGAACAATGCATAACACGATTCAAACATAGGTTAGATGAGCCAAAACCGAGTTTTGGTCTGAGACAGAAGCCCCTTGCTATGCAGGGAGGCTCGCGCCTCTTGTGAGTGTCCAGGTCAGACTCAAATGTGTTTGAGTTCGTCTTTCCTTCAACACTTTCTTTTATTTTTACTTCTTTTCTATTACGGTTTTTACCATTTCAAATCATTTTTATGATAAACATATTTTGACCATTACAAAAATCATCCTTGGTTCCTTATACCATGGCGGTTTAATCCGTAACTCGATGATATTATTCGTTAATTACATTTTAATGGGTATTTTAACACCCTTTTCTTTTATTTACCATTTTTCTCATTTATTTACACTTGTAAATATATTAGTCATAATTCATAGTCATCCTTGGTTCTTTATACCATGTCGGTTTAATCCGAGTACGATGACATACTTGACTAATTACAAAGAAATGAACTTAACATAATTAGTTCAAATCAATCATTTTCCTTTCACTTTTATTTCATTTTATTTCATCTTTGTCTTGACCATATCATATGTCATCCTTGGCTAATATATATGCCATGTCGATTTAATTCGAGTACGGTGGCAAAACAGTTAAGCACACACATTTTACATTTTCATTTGTAAATTATGCTTTTCAAACTTGCAAATCCGACAAAGAATATTACTAAGATAATAGTAATTATTCCGAGTCATGCAAATCATTTAATCACAAATACGGTTTTAAATAACCTTTTTAACAACCTTTTAAAATGGTTTTAAACAACCTTTTTACAACCAGGAGACGCCTCTTAGTTCGGCTCATGGCTCGCGCCCCAAGGCAGCTCCTGTTTTATACATTTCAAAACCTGGGCAGACCCTTTACCTCGCCAATGGGCTCGCGCCCCAACGAGGCTGCCTGGCACTGCTCTGCCTCATTTTGGTACTTGTCTAGGACGACCCCGATTACGGTTAATCCGAATACATGACGGATCAGATTGACAAGTTTACGTGTTTTTACACTTTGTCATTTGACACCCTTTTTCAAAACAATGGATCGTGTTAAGCATCATAACCCGAATTTGGTAAATGGATGTTTAATTTCCATTTTCACATGCAAATCAATCTAAATCCAACTTTGACACCAATTTATTGGTACATGCATAAACAACCGGCTTAGGAAATATTCACATGTTAGGTTAAACTTTTGGATGCGCATTCATGCGTTTCAACCGTTTTATCAACTTTTTCACTTAAACAACCACGATCGATCAGTAGAGGCCGCTAACGCGGGCGGGATTGGGTGTCCGATTAAAGGGATTCCCAATACGTACCCTCACCCCTTACTCAGAACCTTTGGATAGTGGATGGCCTTATCCAGGGCGCACGAGAGTCATTTTAGGCATAGAATGCTAAAAGGGGGACGAGTCCTTATCTTTAGTACCTATGTCAAGCACCGCTTTTTGCCTTGATTGACCTAGCTATAAAGTGGATTCGAACGGGTTACAAGGATCCCACAAATGCTTGGTGGCGACTCCGAACATCTTTGCATCGTTTCGAGACCTTTACCGAGATGAAACCGACCAATCTAAAGAGATCCGGTCGAAAGCATTTTTACGCCGCCGAGCGTGGCTTTCAAAAGACTGCTGCAATGTCCACATATTGGCTTGGCGTGCAGGTGGCCCGTGACCGCAGATCGGTAGGTGGCCCAAATCCACAGACCGGCTTGTGGCCCATGTCCACAGATTGGCGACTCCATTGGGGAAAACTTGGACACTTGTGTCTTTGTGATCCTTAGAGGTGAAACTCGAACGAGGTCGTGGTTAAAGTGCATTAATTGATATTACGGTCATAAGTCGGTTTCCTTGTCCGGGCCCACAACCTAACCCTTTTTGACCAATTGGCTCGTCTCGTCGGCGTGAGTTTTCTCATCCCCGCGTTTTGAATCCCGATTGAGTCAAGCATACCGTTGACGTTACACATTTCTGTTTCGTCAAAGAGCTTTCATCACCTTCGAGCACGAGGCTAGGGCACCCTCCTTACACATTTTGTTAGGATTGGTATCCCTCTCGCAAATCGGGGTTTGATCGCTTGGTGTGTAACCACCCTTATTAAGCCAAAACCCGTGTCAGCATTATGCATAATATAATGAATTGTGAGTGCTTATGTGTTATGTGATCATAAGTCCTCCCGTGTCATTTTCAACTTTCAAAAACACCCTTTTTGTGCCGTTATAATGGCCGTTTCAAACCTCGGTCTTTCGCCGACCGTTGCACGCCTTTTTAGGCCATTATAATGACGATTTTCAAACCCGGTTTTTATAACCATTCAAAACACCTTTTTGCGCCGTTATAATGGCCATTTTAAACCTCGGTCTTTCGCCGACCGTTGCACACCTTCTTAGGCCTTCATAATGACGATTTTCAAACCCGGTTTTCTACTGTTAGAAATCTATATCTCATTACTTTACATATTCATATATGTTTCAATTAATTTAGTCATAAAATTAATTTACAAATCTTATGCATGCAAACTTAAATTAAAAGAGAAGAAATCATTGTCCTTACTACATGATTTCGGTTTTATGGGCACCAACAAGATCTCCTTCTTGTTAGTTTTTGAGCTCTCTAACAATGGATGAACAAGATTCAAGTTTAGAATCTCTCCCAAAAGCATATACCCAAGGAAAACTCATAATAACTAATATTATTTTGATCTAGTAATAATATTAATCATACTTAAATTTGACACAAAAATGTTATTTTTGCTCTTGAATTTCGGTTCAAGAGAGAGCTTTTGTGAGGTTTTTATTTCTCTATAAATGTCATAAGATGTAGAGAGAATAGTCAAAATTTCTTACACTAGAAATTTTATGATAAGAGTGAATGAATAATGTAGAGGAAACACTCTCTATTTTTCATGGTGAAACCGGTTGGAGGGAGTATATGTGCCCAATGCATGGGCAAGTTTTTCTACCCAAGAAAATGATAGGCATGCATGGCTAGTAGTTAGCTTTTATGATTGTGTTTTCCACTTAAAACAATTTACACAATTTTTCCACTAACTCCCTTCAATATTTCGGTACATGTCTATAAAATGGGAGGTCCATTTTATTTTGTCATTTGTCAATTTTGTCACATGTAACATGTTACATGACATGTCACAATGTAATGTATTTTTAACATATTAAAAATCAACATACTCATAAAATATGTCATTTACAAAATCGAATAGTAATTCGTAATTACTTGTACCAAAATGGTTTGTCAATTATAAATCACAACATCTTGTATTTATAATAAATCATTCATTCAATCTCAATTCAATATCAATTGTTTCGTAAACAATAATTTTATCCAAGTAATAAAACAATTCGATTACTAAGACCGTATCTAATTTAATTGAATTACAATAAGACACGTTAACTTTACTCACAAAATCATCCGTCAATTTTGAGCAATTTAATTAACCCGTATCGGCATACGATTAATTAAATAATCAATTAAGAGTATTTCCCTATAGGTATGACCTAAGGGGATCAACTGCTCACCACCGTCGCACGACAGTAATGTCAAACTCTAGTCAGCCAATCATTACCGATATGTGTGGACCAGTTGACTGTAAAATATTTACATCCCACATGTATTCTTAAAATGAGACTTAAATATGTGATCATCATGATCGATAGTTGTGATCGCATTATTGTCGGAGGACACATATTCCAACAATCTCCCACTTGTCCTCGACAAGTGTGCATCACCAATTCTCTTGTCCTATTACTATCTCCCACTCAATGCAAGGTGTCTTTCAGGTCGTACTTGCAAGTGATCATATCGAGAGTGGTTTCCTCGATCTGGAGAATAACTGATTGACCGGAATTAACTGCCATAGATACCTTCCGAGCGTGGCCACGCATTTCCAGTTCATTACTCCTCGAGTGGCCCTGAGATATTGTTATAACCCTGACAAGGGGTGGACAATTCCTATTGCACTTATTCCCTTCGACTGGCCACAACCATCATAACCCAAAATATGCCCATTTGACCCCATTTACGATGGTCGTAGTAACACAAATCAAAGTTAATCTGAAACTGTGCCACCTTAGGCGAACAGTCTTTAGTCAAAAGAATCGACTCATTAGAATACTATAGTAGCTCTCGCCACGACCAGGCTATATAAATTTGCCAGAACTCTATAAGCGGTCATAAGGCTCGACAAAATGTTCCTAACAGTCTGCCTATGTGATCGACTAGTCATCTCACATGACTCTATGGCACTTGAACTTGCCATCAATCGCATCACACTCTAGTCACTTCGAGACGTCACCTCATACAAGTGACTATGGGCGAATACTATGTTAATCCGTGTTCACTTTAACGGGGTTCAATTGTCTCTACAACCCGTTTGGATATAACAAAGTATGAAGGAGTTTTCAGATTTAAAAAACTCGAACGATAAATGTGATTATCATATGAGTAGTCAATACTTGATTACTACTTCATATTCTATAATCCAGTTTGATCTTGAATGTAGTTGTTCATCTCAATTCAATTGAAATGACATGACTCATCATGTTAAGCCTATGAGAAGGCTTTGGTTAGTAGGTTTTATCAACTTCTTGTACCTTACTCAACCTTACTACATACTTGTTTTCCTTTGTAATGTATACATTTGCATTACAAAACTTTCTGAGTACGTGTCGAGATCCAATCAAGACATAGGCCCTCTAGCCTTAGAATAGCTCCCACTGTTTTCACAGTGTGCGGGACTCATCCTTCTTGCACATCTCATGATTGCAAGTGTACTCAATTTCCGTTGTAAATATTTCTCATTGTTCTTTATTGCCTAGAACGATTCTAGAAAATCTATTTCTTAGATAACATAGCCACAATGGTATCTTAACCATCATAATGTGTTTTGATTATGGTTTTGTCAGAAACCATGCGCAATCTCAATTGTCAATTGTCATTTGTGTAACACCCTTACACAAAATTGCTTCAAAAACACTTTGCATTACATCCTTAATGCTTCTGCAAGAACTTAAGGGTAATCTTTATGGCTTACTAGGTAACTATTACTTAAATTCGATTTGAAACAATTCATCATACTCAAAGTATATGAAGTGTTATACATCATTTCCTATTTAATTGACTCGGCAGCGGAAGCAAATGGAATCAATCAAATGTGTTCAACTTGATTGAACTAGTCATGAATCTTATCAACATAAGACTTCTTATTTGACGCTAATATCATGTGGATTTATCTACATAAATCTGGATATTAAAGATGTATTATATTACTCCAAAGGTCTTAAATCATTCTCAATGATCAATATGTCATCCACATATTAGACTAATTAAAATTTCCGTAACTCCCACTAAATTTCATGTATAAACAAAACTTCTCGACTTATTGAGAAAAGTTTTATCACATGATCAAAATGTTGATTCCAACTCATTGATGTCCTACTTAAGACCCTCTCTTAAGTTTCATATTATCTTAGGATTGCAGGAATCTTCAAAACTCAAGACATGTATTGAATACATTCCTTCTAATTGAAGAAGTGGGTTTTAGATTCACTTGCTATATGTATATCATCATAATGAAACACAATCCCTAAGAAGATCCAAATAGACTTAAGCATTTCAACTGGTGCAAAACCCTTTGCTACCAATCAAGCTTTGAAATCTCTCTTTATTAGTGCAAAACCCTTTGTCACTAATCAAGCCTTTTATTTCGGATTTTCATGGCTCTAAGCCTTGTATTGAGTTGTGACTTAAACACTCTCATGTAAGTCATATGTTCATTACTTTCTAGAAGTAATCAACTTGAATCAAACGATTTCTTTGTAAGTTGCAAGCTCTTTGCTTTCTAAAAGAAACACTTATTCATCATCTTCAACAAGTGATAACTTTAACCTCCTAGGTTTTGAAGAAACAACGGACTACAGAAAACGTCTCATGTAGTCAAGAAAGACCAGTTTCTTGTGACATAACATTCTTTGTGGCTCTTTGAATAATTTCTCCCACTCTGTCTTCTAGAAATAAACTTGTATTTTAGAAATACAGCTTCTTGAGCCACAAACCCGTTGTACTCGTGATTATAATAAGGAAAAATGAGCATTTGTTTCTTGTGAGAACTTACAAACATGGTACCCTACCATTCCATATCTCATATGAATTGTTTTAGATTTAGTGGAAAAATAAGTTAGACGAAAATGATAAATTCCCCAAAAGTATCAAGTAACTCGAAGTAACTTGATTGAAGTCCAAACCATATTGAATAGCGTTTGAATTCTTATCCAACCACACATTATTCCATAATGCGTGCTAAGAGAGATTTTACTTGTGATACTATATCACATTTTCTTTGGCTTAT
Organism: Silene latifolia; assembly: GCF_048544455.1. Classification (NCBI taxonomy): domain Eukaryota; kingdom Viridiplantae; phylum Streptophyta; class Magnoliopsida; order Caryophyllales; family Caryophyllaceae; genus Silene; species Silene latifolia. Next base: position 115,276,884 of record NC_133526.1, read on the forward strand.
ATCAAAGTCTTCACTTAGATAATCCCATCACGACTAAATCGTGATTCTTTAAACTCTTTGAACTTCTTCAAGGATTTCTCTATTTACCTTATTAAGTGAACACATTAGCGTCAACTTAAATCGTTGGTAAAAGAAAATGATCAACCTATTATGGATCAATGATTTACAACCTCGATCTCCTTTTCAACCAAAAGGCACGAGATATCTTGCCTTGAATACAAGATACGCATATACCATAAGATCTAATGGTTTCAAGAGTACTCGATAACTCTTTGCGTTCATCATTTCAGAATTTAAGGTTTAATCTTGGGATACCAATTTGAGTCTTGCATCATCTACATGATATATCATTCTAGTTTGGTTTAGAATATATTCACCTTGATAATGGGCTAACCATACATCAGGTCGTGGTGTATAGGGCCACAAAAGTGAAACCTCTTTTGTAACTTAACAAGTTTATATTCTTATTTAGAGTTTATGCACTTAATAGTCATAATTAAGTACAACTATAAACCCGAAACTAGATTGATTACACAATGACTCTATCTCTCAACATCATTGTTGCTAGTCGTCATATTCTAATCATCCTATGTATCAAGTACAATGATGAAAACCACCACCGGTTTCTAATATTGACGAAGTAGTACTAGCAAAATTTATGTCAATCAAATAAATAAAGAACTAAGTCTTATTAGATGTCCCACAACTAACTTGCTTATTCTTTAACAACTTGGGGTAGTTTCCTTTCTAGTGTCCAACATTTAAGACAATGTAAACTTTATCGGTCGGGATTGATAGGTTTAGTATTGTTATTCTCAATAACGTTACTTTTAACATTACCTTGTATCAATTCCATTCTAATTTTACTTCTTAGAACCTTATCCTCTTCTTAACGGTTTAAGAGAATGCTCCCACTCATTTTAATGAGTCTTTGCTTAGAGAAGCAAAATTTAATTTCATGAAGACTTCTCTTCATTCGTTCGTTTAGTCTTAAAACTTTCATTAAAGTGGTTGCGGTATTTTGGTCAATTTTGATTTCCATCAAATCTAGTTACCAAAATGATTTAACGTTTCAAGGTACTTAATTTAATTAAGTATATGAAAAACAATCCATTGTAAGTAGATGTGTTAGTCAAGAATCAAAAACCTGTTTGATAATGAATAACTTTTATCTATACTCTTCACAAGAGATCCTTACAATGGATAATACGAGGTTTTAGAAGGAAAATTCAAATTTTGTCTTTAGTTACGATGTTTTAATGGAGATTTGAATTAAAATCGAAATGATATCGCATATGAATTGTGGTAAAGAAATAGACCAATATAATAACGGAATAATGAAAACAAAACATTCATCGTTATAATAATACTTGTAAATAAATTAACAAGATATAAGCATTTATATAGTGACCTCTACCCAACTATTATAAATGATTCCGAGATCCAAATTCATATTAACTTGGGCATGGGATAGCCGATGAAACCCTTATCAATATAACTCGGTGGACTAACTCTTTAATCGATTCTACTTTTAGAATTCTCGGTCGATAAAATCACTCTAATATTTATCTATAGCCCGGAACACATGCGACTACGGTCACGAATACTTCCGTTGAGGTCAATCAAAATTTCAAATAAATGTGTCCATGTTCCAAATTCACATCAACTTGGGCACGGGATAGCCGATTAAACCCTCATCATCACGAATTCGGTGGATAGACATTTATCACCCACTTCCCCTACGTAACAAGGTTTGTACCCCGGGATGGCCGAGTGCACTCCCTCGCGAAATAGGTTTTCATGGTTTCTACTTTTTGGTAAGGCTATGTCTCAATTGTTTGTTTTTGGCGAGAGGTCATGTCAATTTATTATCTATCACGTTTTAAGTGAACTAAAGCGGTGAACTACGATAATTGTAATTGACACGGTCGATAAACTCGATAAAAATGATAATGCATGTTTTAGTTATGGCGATTTAGCGATGCATGCAACATATAAATAAAATGCAAAGCATAAATTAAATCCTAGTATGGCCTTCCTAAAATAGAAAATCTAATTAACTATTACAAATTCGGAAACCAACTCCATTGGTCCCTTGAACTTCGGTTATAGCACGCATCTCGAGGTAACACCGTCTTTATGTATCGCCTTCTTGAGTGACACCGTCTTCAAGGAACTCCGGAATAAATAAATTACATAACAAATTACATAATTTCCTATTATACATTTCTAATTAAAATAAAATAAATCTATTAAATTACAAAACGGTGATACGAGATCACAATAAATTACAACCGAATCGATATTCCCATACATTTCGGGTAATACCAATTAAAAACTAAGGCCATACTAAGTAAAATTACATAATTCAAAAATTACATAAAATAAAATTATGACAATCATAAATAAAATGCAGCATTATAATATGTATGAACATGCCCAATTTTATGCTAAATCGCCTTTAAGGAGCCAATATCAAATATTAAACGGTTTTTACGGATTTGCGTGATTCAACCTTTTAAAATCACAATAAATTACATAAAATCATATTTATGCACAAGTTAATTACCCTAACCAACTTAGGACTCAAAATTAGTCTCCACTAACTATTTGACTATAATTAACTCATATTTCCTAAAATTGTTCATTAATGGACTCAAAATTACAATAAAATGCTATAAACTTCAAATAAATCATAAAAATTTCAAATAAATTTAAAATTTGAAATTTAAACTCATGAACATTCTGGAAAAATACCATGACACTCAAAATGTTCAAAAAAATTAGGTTAAAAATTTTGAAATTTATCGGGAAAAACAATGTTGCGGTTTATCGGATTTATTAAATATAATCATAAAAATATGAGAAAAATTATATTTATCAACTTTTCAATTTTAGATCTGAAATGGGTAATAAAATACAACATGTGACGTTTTTCCTTAGTCATGAAGTATGTTTTAGCAATTATACACTAATTAAAGTCACTATTTATGTTATTTTTCATCAAAAATTCATAAATCATGCATAAAGACTTCATTATAGCCAATTATTTTACACACATCTTGTAAAATTGCATGTGACAACATACTAAATTTCTATGATCAGATTCGAAATATTACTCATATTAACCTATTTTATCATTTAAATTCGAGTTTATCATGAAAAATCCATATTTCGAGCTTAAAAACTCCAAAAAATCTGAAAATTTACAGTTCAGCTAAAAATAATATATGTGAAAACATATCCAAAAATCACCGGAAAATTCGAAATTTAGCTAATTTTAGTCCGAAAATGACATTTTTATCATAAAATCATATTTTAATGCCATTATTAAATAAAATGAACAATAAAAATCCATAAATTAACCAAAATATCCTAAATACATTTTCGGATCAGAAACTTTAACATGCAAAGTTAATTTCGTGATATATCATAATAAACACAAATTTATGAGTTTTATATGTTAATCGTATAACTCGGAAAAACTATAACCGATTTGCATGCAAACAACCTAAGGCTCTTGATACCGCTTGTTAGAAATCTATATCTCATTACTTTATATATTTATATATGTTTCAATTAATTTAGTCATAAAATTAATTTACAAATCTTATGCATGCAAACTTAAATTAAAAGAGAAGAAATCATTGTCCTTACTACATGATTTCGGTTTTATGGGCACCAACAAGATCTCCTTCTTGTTAGTTCTTGAGCTCTCCAACAATGGATGAACAAGATTCAAGTTTAGAATCTCTCCCAAAAGCATATACCCAAGGAAAACTCATAATAACTAATATTATTTTGATCTAGTAATAATATTAATCATACTTAAATTTGACACAAAAATGTTATTTTTGCTCTTGAATTTCGGTTCAAGAGAGAGCTTTTGTGAGGTTTTTATTTCTCTCTAAATGTCATAAGATGTAGAGAGAATAGTCAAAATTTCTTACACTAGAAATTTTATGATAAGAGTGAATGAATAATGTAGAGGAAACACTCTCTATTTTTCATGGTGAAACCGGTTAGAGAGAGTATATGTGCCCAATGCATGGGCAAGTTTTTCTACCCAAGAAAATGATAGGCATGCATGGCTAGTAGTTAGCTTTTATGATTGTGTTTTCCACTTAAAACAATTTACACAATTTTTCCACTAACTCCCTTCAATATTTCGGTACATGTCTATAAAATGAGAGGTCCATTTTATTTTGTCATTTGTCAATTTTGTCACATGTAACATGTTACATGACATGTCACAATGTAATGTATTTTTAACATATTAAAAATCAACATACTCATAAAATATGTCATTTACAAAATCGACTATTAATTCGTAATTACTTGTACCAAAATGGTTTGTCAATTATAAATCACAACATCTTGTATTCATAATAAATCATTCATTCAATCTCAATACAATATCAATTGTTTCGTAAACAATAATTTTATCCAAGTAATAAAACAATTCGATTACTTAGACCGTATCTAATTTAATCGAATTACAATAAGACACGTTAACTTTACTCACAAAATCATCCGTCAATTTTAAGCAATTTAATTAACCCGTATCGGCATACGATTAATTAAATAATCAATTAAGAGTATTTCGCTATAGGTATGACCTAAGGGGATCAATTGATCACCACCGTCGCACGACAGTAATGTCAAACTCTAGTCAGCCAATCATTACCGATATGTGTGGACCAGTTGACTGTAAAATATTTACATCCCACATGTATTCTTAAAATGAGACTTAAACATGTGATCATCATGATCGACAGTTGTGATCGCATTATTGTCGGAGGACACATATTCCAACATCTACAACCATTTCAACACGCCTTTCTAGGCCGTCGTAATGACGATTTTTAATCCCGGTTTTTATAACCATTTCAAATACACCTTTTTATGCCGTTATAATGGCCATTTCAAAACCCGGTCTTTATAACCAATTTCAAATGCACCTTTTCATACCGTTGTAATGACGATTTCAAACCTTGGTTTTCATAAACCATTTCAAAATACCCTTTTACGTCGTCATAATGGCCGTTTCAAACATCGGTCGGTCGCCGATCGTTGCATTCTCAAAGCGCCCTTTTACGCCGTCGCAATGACGAATTCTACCCTCGAAATTTTAAATTTCGAAATCAATTTTCAAAGAAAAACGTTCTTCAAACCGTCGTAATGACGATTTAGACCCGTGCAACTTTCCAACTTTCAAATCTCGTTTTTGAAATCAAATTTGGCTTTTCTAAGCCGTCGTAATGACGATTTCAATTCTCACATTTTTCGATTTGCATACCGTCTTTCAAAGGTTAAAACGGTTTCTAACCCGTCGCAATGACGAACTCAATCCTCATACTTTCCAATTTCAAATCGTTTGAAAACGAATTTAACCGTTGTCAAATTTCAATTTAAAAATCAAATCTTTGAAAACAAATTTAACCGTTTTCATATTTCAAATCCAATTTCATATCTTTGAAAACAAATCTAACCGTTTTAAAATTTCAAATCCAACTTCAAACCCTTTGGAGACAAATTTAACCGTTTTCAAATTTCAGATCCAATTTCAAATCATTTGAAAACAAATTTGACCGTTTTTAAATTTCAAATCTTTGAAAACAAATCTAACCGTTTTCAAATTTCAAATCCAACTTCAAATCGTTTGAAAACAAATTTAACCGTTTTCAAATTTTTAACACAATTTCAAAATCTTTGAAAACAAATTTAACCATTTTCAAATTTCAATTACAATTCCAAAATTTTTAAAAACAAATTCAAACGTTTTCAAATTTTAAATCCAATTTCAAATCTTTGAAAACAAATTTAACCGTTTTCAAATTTCAAATTCAAAATCAAATCGTTTGAAAACAAATTTAACCGTTTTCAAATTTTTAACGCAATTTCAAGTTCTTTAAAAACAAATTTAACCGTTTTCATGGCCATTGTGATGACAATTCCAAATTCTTCAATTCTCGATTTTCAAATCCGTGATTCGGAATTTCAAAAATCGTCTTCAGAAACAATACATTATTTCCAGAGCCGCCGCAATTTCAACTTAAACGGTCTTTTGAAAACAAACCTAAGACAACCCTTTCAACTGGCCGACCTTCTAAAGATCCCTACTCTTCGGAAACCGTCCATAAAACGACAAATGAATCTTTTGAAAATTTCTATTTTCGAAAATTTCAGTCCACCATTCCGATTCAGCCTCGAGTCGATTTCAAGTCAAGATGTCTAGATAATGTCGACTCTCCGCCGAAGTTAGTACCTACCTACCTTCTGGTCTAGGTCGTGTCGCCTAATTGTCGAGACATCTTCAACAGCATTAGCAGAGTCAAAACCTCTTGGGTATTAAACCCGTCTTTTCCCTACATTACGGGTCAAAGGTCAAGTCTGTGTACGTGTCTTGTCCAACGGCGTCACGCCAGAAACACACATCCAAACCGAGTCAGAAGTCGTCTATCTAGGCATCACTATGCCAAAGTCGACACTCGAGTCAAGTTCAACGTCATGCACAAAGAGTTCAAATGTAACACCCCGTAATTTCGGACCGTTATTATATTGCGGAAGTAATTTATTAATCAAGTTGAATTTAATATTAATGTATTTGAAGTAATAATAATTCAATGAAATATAATTCTATTATATTTTGAAGTAAAGTATTTATTTTGATAGTTTCGAAATGTTTAAAAATAGTCTAAACCATGTAAAAACCTTTTATTTCGAAATAAGGGTATATCGGGGAAAATGGCAAGTCTTGTGAAAATTGGGCAAACGATTTTGGAAATGGGTCATATGAGTACTCAATATTCTTGTAATCTCGTGTTTAAGAACTTTGGCATTGTCGGAATATGCATTTGACGAACGGTTCTAATTATCGTCGAAACGAGCCAAAACCGACTAATGAAATTCCGCCTAAAATCCCGCTCCTCTTCCTCTTTTGGGCGGCACCTCTCCCCCTTCCTTCCCTTTGCATTTTTATTTTCCAACTTCATATTCCTAGGACATTCTAAAGTGTTCTAACTAAAAACACCATTTTCATACCTAAAACCTAAGCTTTCTAAGCTAATTTTCATCATAATTTACTCATTTCTACTCCAAATTTCATAAGGATTACATATTTGGAATCCTCTCTTCATTTCCAACATCCTAGTATGTTTTAAATTCAATTTCCCTAAATTTATTTTATCCACCATTTTTAGGGTTTTGATTATAGTGCTTATAATTGTGTTTTTATTGTTTATTTAGGTGAGGATGTAGAAGACGAGTTTGGAGACTCGTACATAGTTGAAGATAGTGGCTAGCATGTATATTAGGGTTTGGTGTTCAAGGTGCTAATTGCTCATTCCTAGCTAAAGGTAACATATTTCGAGTTACTCGACGAATAAATGTCACATTCTTTGCTTTTTGTATGATTTTGTGAATGTTATTTGAGTGGTTTATTTCACATGAAAATATGGGTTAAATTCATGTCTTTTGTAAGTTTAAGTTCACATATTAGTATGGAAATGAATTGGGAATGATTAATTGATGCTTAAAACGATGTTAAAATGAACAAAAACGGAGAAACAGAGGAATTGGAGTGGCGGCCCAATTGGCCCGGCGGTTCAGTGCGAGCCACGAGCGTACAGGTTGGCCCGGTCACTGTTGCTTGTTTTCGCGAATTTTCATGCGTTGTTCGTCGTTTCGGGTTTAGTAATGTTATATTTAGTATAAGTAACATATGGGTAATCTTTTGAAATGAATAATGTTAGTAGTAAATATAATGTTGATGGTAAAATCATGCTTATATTGGTAGTTTGCACATGTTAGGATAGGTTATGAGATGAAATTGTAATGAATATGCTTAAAATGAATTTTATAGCGATAATTGCAATGTTTGGATGACTATGCCGAAAACTGAGTCCTTAGTCCCTTTGACTGAATCAATGTCAGTCAATTGTGTGATTGGTCAGCCGCGATTGAACCCGTGCACTGTCGCGCAGTGGGGTTGCGGTAAAAATTCGGTTGGATGAAATTATTGTGTGAATTGGATAATCGGCCTTATTCTTGTTTTAGGCCATTTAATATGTTTTTATTTCACATGTGTTGTTGGTTGATTTGAATGGTTTCTTATATTGTAGAAACGGCCCTAGATTCCCTGAAACCTTTAATATTGTTAATATTGCTTGAAATGGAATTGGTATTGAATGTTTCTTGCAGGTTGTTGTGTTTGTCATAGATAGGCCTTTATAGTCTTTGACGAGTATATGTTCACTGCTTAATAGCCTTTGTGTTCCTGACTTGGTGGGTTTATATCCAAGTTGGGGCATGACCTCGTTACTTATTTTGAGAGTAAGTGGTCAGCTTAAGTACTAGCCAACCCTTTGGTGGACTCCTTAGGGTACTCACATGGATTTATAAAATTGTGGGTCTTGGGTGCGGTGGTGTGTATCCGCATGTCTAGGTCTGCGCAGATTTAGGACTAGGGTTGTGTTGTGTCTTGGCCATGTTTTGATAGAACCTCTGAGCCAGGATACCGGTTCGATTACCTTCCCTACCTCGTGGTATAGACTCGAGTTACAGAGTGACTATTGACCGTGCTAAGAACTTATGCCTGTCTTTGATATATTGCCCTTTCTTGTATGGTGATTTTATGAATTGTAATAGGTGAGATGCAAGCCGGTTACAATTGATAAAGTTTGGATTACCGTTTGTTATATGTTTCACATGATAGCTTAAATTGGTCAGTTTAGTGTTCATATGTTAGAATACTCGATAATTAAATTATTTATGATGTTGTTTACATGTTACATTAAATATGACATTTCGTGGCTGGGAGGACTCGAAGTTACTCCCCACTGAATTGTGGCTTTCTTGTTTGTATAAAATGCGATTGACAGGTTGATGATATTTAGATGGGGTACATGGACGAGCTAGCGAGCAAAAGAACCTTGGACCTAGTTTGGTTATATTTTGTAGTAAACCTTTAAACATATGGTTGTGTTATATTTTGGGTGGGACGTATGTCTCCCTCTTTTACTTTGGTTTGTATCACTTTATTCTCGAGACTTTAGCAATGTTATGTAAATTAGTTTGTTAGTATTTGCAGGTTTTGACACTCTTCATTTGGAAATGTTTGTGAATGGTTTAGAAAAGTTTTTAAAATTACAGGTTTTATCTAGTTGAACCAATTACAAACATATCCTGTCAGTTTTTCTGTAGAATTTACGTGTTTATTTAACGTTAAAAATGAGGGTGTCACATCAAACACAAGAGGTCATTCACGATCTTTAATGAACTTATAACCTAGTCACACCGTCGCGTCATCACAACATAACTGCCTTTTATACATATGTGTCGTACTTGCCTTTGTTTGTGCGATGCCTTGCCAAGACAAGCTACAACGCCTATCGTTATGTCAATAGGAATCCCTTGGGTACCATCGATCGTCGACAAGAAACTCAAGAAGCCCATCAATCTGCATCTGCCATGACTTCTGCTGAAACCACCAACATGGTCCTTCTACTCCTAGCAACCGTGGAAAACTTGAGCACTCGTCTCTCCCAAGTTGAGGACAAAATGATAGCCGGGAATTTTCCTACTTCTGAAATTGAGCAAAGGGTTAAGCTCCTTGAAAGCCGACTACTTGCCAACGACAAAACCAACCATAGTTGGAAAGCATCCAAAATCACTGAAGCCGATTCCTTTGGTTCTCCACCAACCAAAACCAGACGACCTCATAGGTCCTTCACTGATTTGGGTATGCCTTATGCCACAGCCTTGGAAAGGCTAATCTCCAAAGGAAATCTCAAACCAATTGGTCCAACTCTAGACCCTATACCAAACAAGCGAGGACGTAGATGGGACGGAAAACTGTTTTGTCAATATCACCAAGGTCGTGGACATGACACTGAAACGTGTCTCCCCCTAAAAGGCGTCATCCTTGATATGATCGAAAAGGGCGAATTACCACAACCTCCCTAAAAAAACAAGAAAAACAACCATCCTGAAAACCCCATTGAACACAGTCAGGAATCATCCCTAGACTGCTCTCACCTCATCTCTCCTGACGATGAGAAAATTCATGCAATTGATGAGGATGTCATACAAAGCGCTATAATGATTCTCTCCGTCTCTATCAACAACATATTCTCAAAGCTACAGGTGGCTATTGATGACTTGAACACTCGGGTAGCTAATTTGGAGAAGAGGTTTGGTAGTGCCGAAAATAAACCTGACCACCAAGGAGAAGACCAACCCTCCATTCACCAACCAACAGCTATTGAAAATAAGGAGTCATCCGACGGTTCCCTCATCCATGAACCCACCAACAAAGAACATGAAATTGCCTCACCAAAATACCCTTCAAAATATCAAGTAATTTCCCCAAAACTTCCCATTGACAACGACCAAATCCTGCTTCCGCCCAGGATTGACAAAAACAAAAACAAAACTCACAAAAATATCCCAAAAAACACCAATGTTTGAACCATGGGAAAACATCAAGGGTTTTCCCAAATCTGGGAATAACATACGGCACCACTCTGGGGATACTTGCTTCAGAGGGAATACTCCAACCCATTGGTCCGACTCCGGACAAACCCGAACACAAAAGAGCCCGATCCTAGGATGGTAATGCCTATTGCCAATACCATCAAGGTAAGGGACATGACACCGAAACCTGTTCAAACTCAAGCATGCCATTCAAGATATGATTGAAGTTGGCAAAATCATAATTGCACCTCTTAGTCAAGACAATCCTTCTGGATGTCTCAAGTCAAACAGCAAGGTTGAACGTTCTCAAAGGACATCTACCAACCTCAACACAACCTATGCCGCAGCTCTTCAAAAGCTTGTGACTGAAGGGAAGCTATAACCAATCGGGCCCACTTCGTACCCGTCTGAACAGAGGAAAACCCGTTTCTGGGACGGCAGTGCCTATTGCCAATATCATCAAGGAAAGGGTCACGACACTGAAACATGCTTCAAACTGAAACATGTTATTCAAAATATGATCGACAACCATGAACTGATAGCTTCATCCCTATGCCAACCAAGTGATGAAGACAACCCTAATGTACATCTCTTTCTGCAAGGGGATGAAAGCCGCATCGACTATTGTCCTCATATCATTCCCAACAACGAGAGTGAAGTGCTCAAGTGGGTCAATGCTCAAAACCAGACATTCAAGCTGCTGGATGTTACGGAGGAGACCTTCGAGGAGGAACATGATGATTAGGAGTTCGTATCTACGATTAAGTCCGAGTCCGAGTCTTAGGCTTTCTCATATCTATCCTAGCGTCTGTCCTTTTATTCCTAAATGACAACTGGGGGCTGTCCCCATGAGTCACATGTATTAATCGAGTCTGTGCTAACCTCTTATTTATCTAAATAAAAGCATGATTTTCAACTATCATATATTCTCCCCTTTACCATTTCCCATTGACAACGAGAATTGATTTGAGAATTGATTTAAAACAAACAGTATGTTCCAATTCAATGTGAGTACACTCGAGTGACGTCCCGTACCGAGTAAGCAGAGGACTCAAAACTCCGTGTCCATTTTCTTTACCTATTCCATGTCTGGCAATAGAAACCTTTCATTAGCACCCGATCTAGAACGAGCTCTCAATCAAAGGGATCCTACGACGAACCTAGATAACAAACCAGAACCTCTCCTTGTTCATGGTCAATGACAGAAGGCAAGCCCATTCCCCACAAAAATATCCCATCACCAAATATCAACCTCTCACCAACGGGTACATCCCCGTCTGCACCTTTACCTGCCTCGAACGAAGGACGACAAAGAACCAATAAATCAAAAACCAAAGCCAAAGCAAAACCAGAGCCAAGGCCAAAATCAAAGGCCCAAGCCAATAGCCATTCACCAAAAGCCAAAGCGAAAGGCGAAAATTAAAGGCCCAAGCTAATATCCTTTCACCCAAAGCCAAAGCGAAAGGCCAAAAATCAAAGGTCCAAGCCAATAGCCATTCACCCGAAGCCAAAGCAAAAGGCCAAAATCAAAGGCCCAAGTCAATATCCATTCACCCAAAGCTAAAGCTCAAGGCCAAAGCAAAAACCAAAGCCAAAACCAATTCACTCAAGGCCAAAGCCAAAGTCAAAGTCAAAGCAAAAACCAAAGTCAAAGCCAAAGCCAAAGGCTACTCACCCAACGTCAAGGCCAAGACCCAAGACCCAAGGCAAAATCAAAACAAAACAAGATTGAAATCCTTTTCTCAAAAAGGCCAAAATCCAAAGAAGGCATCCAACACACAAAATCCTGGACAAGTGAGTACAAAATACCAAGTCCAGGACCAACAAGTCCAAATCCCAGGACCAACGAGTCCAACACACCAAATCCCGGACCGACAAGTCCAAAATGCCAAACAAGTCAGTCCAGAACACCAAGTCCAGGACCAACAAGTCCAAAGCCCATGACCAACGTTTCTTCCCTCCAAACTCTGGGATCAACAAGTATAAAACACAAATACCAAAACCTAATGTCAAAGAGCTTAAGTAAGAGCTCAAGACTCGTCAACTAACAACAAACCCAACACTGCTTCACCCTTAAGTCCTTCTAGAGACTGTAACAGGGAGACCTATCAAGGATCCTAGGTATTCCCCTCAAGATCACAACCAAAACTGCTAAAACCCTAATCCTTCTAAAGACTACTACATGGAAACCTATCTAGGATCCTGGGGATTCCCCTCAAGATCATAATCAACACTGCTTCACCCCTAAGTCCTTCTAGAGACTGTTACAGGGAGACCTATATAGGCTTTTGAGGATTCCCCTCAAGCTCGTAATATCACACCTTAACCTTTGAGGTCCAGACATGGGAATCTGATCCCACATTAATTACCAGCCATATCGTGCTCAGGCCACATCAAGCCTGAGACCCCATTCCGCACCACATTACAAGCCGTAACCCACCGGCCTAAACACCACAAAATACAACTCCAGATTTTTATCTGTCAAACAAACCTATTATTATCAAGCTCCACATTCTATAATGTCGAAGCCATTTTTTACCCTGACCCAGATACGGAGTCCTCGAATGCTTTGCTACCGAGAACGGGACATACTTAGTCTACCCTTAGGGTCCACTTTTTAGTGTGCTCACATGATAAGGAACATTTTCACGAATTACATCTCTTCGATTCATGATCAAGAAGGAATTATCTCAAATCAATTTCTCGAGTCACCAAACGGAGTTTACCATCGTGACCCTCATACTTTAAGGTCCTAACAGCTAGCTTAGGCACACACACATTCAGAACTACAATCTGGTTTGATTTCACTTCACGTGAATACGTAGGCACTCCTTCAAGGACACAACCATACCCCTCAAAATCACTTTAAGGTCCTAACAACTCGCTTAGGCACATACATTCAGAACTACGATCTGGTTTGATTTCACATAACGTGAATACGTAGGCAGTCCTATTACAAGGACATAACCACATCCCCACACACATTCAATTTTCAAACCTTCAATTTGCAACCCATTGCACACACACTCAGAACTACGATCTGGTTTGATTTCGCAAACACGCGAATACGTAGGCAGTCCCCCAACAAGGACATAACCGCACATCCCTTTCAAAACAATTCCAATTTTCAACCCTCAAAAAAACAGCTCAGAACTACGATCTGGTTTTATTTCGCACACACGCGAATACGTAGGCAGTCCTATTACAAGGACACAACTGCACACCCGTTTCAAACTCAACCATCAACATCAATCCTCAAAAGCAGCCCACCCAGCGGCAAAAAATTAATCTTATACCTCTTTACTAGGGGCTTCTTCCTTAAGACGTCGCCCATTCCTTGTTTTGTCAAAATTCCAGTCTTCTCACTCTAGGAGCTTCTCTTTCAAGACGCCACCCATCCTTTATCCCCATACATCTTTTGAGTCTAAACTCTAGTCCAAAATAAAACCACCCATGGCCTAGTGCTCGGTTCGGATGATGACGAGGTCTTGGTTCCGCTCTCCGAATCATCATACCTCGAGAAGGGATCTCAAACAAGCAAACGGAGGCAAAGATGTCTAGAGAAGATAATCAATTCGTGTTCCCCAGTTGAGCGGACCTTCTACTCCAAGGATTTGATGCGCGTTGTCACCCTCTTTTGGCTAAGGAGTTACACTTACATTGGCAAAGTCTGTCAAAGTAACCCCCGTGTCGTGTCGCTACTGAGTTTGTGTCGCATCCACGACCGCCTATTTGTCAGTCTGTCAGTATGCGTCCGTGTGCGTCAATGTCGCAACGGTCACGTGTCTTCAATCTATCAAATCACGGATCTACAAGCAACAAGATTCAATTTTAAGCTTCACAACTTTCAAAACTCTTATCTCCTTTCACGCGAGATATTACGTGCTAATTGCTTACATACTTATGTGCTTACGTGCTTATATGCTTGCATTCAACGTGCTTGTCTATGCGATTGCGGATTTGTGTGGTCACTAACCATGCAGGTAATCTTGAGAAGACAAACTCACTCCAACTGAGTACTGGGTTCTTCCCAACAAACGGCGACCCGTCAAGCCCAAGAGGTTCATCCACATCAATTACATGGCATACGCTACCTTCCAACGAGCAACAAATCATATCCCCGGCGAGTCCTGAGAAGTTTCTAACTCCCCAACGAGGGCCTATTTTCAAATAAAAGTCACAAAGGTCTTTCAAAGATCCATGCAACATCATTCATGATCCCGATGCAGCGCTCTCCCTAAATGGTTTTCCAGAGAGCCTTGCTCAAATGATTTATCCCCATGGAGTTCATTTAGGACCCCATCAAGTTGGAGTTCGTTGCTCCCTAGCCGAACCTATCAACGTCAACCTGGTTGGAAGTCATAACCAGATAATATCTCGAAATAAGCCCGATATTTCAAGCTATTTCCCACAGTCGATCATTCGACCATCAACATAGCTGGCGAGCCTTTGCACGCACACAAGAAGCAATTCAAGGACATATCCCGAAGATGCCTCAGGTATGACTCCTTCCTATGGCTGACGAGCCTCAAAACGCACCTTCAACATGGCTGGCGAGTCTTTGCGCGCAAGCAATTCAAGGACATATCCCGAAGATGCCTCAGGTATGACTCCTTCCTATGGCTAGCGAGCCTCAAAATGCACCACCTTCAACACCGGCTTGCGAGCCTTTGCGCGCAAAAGATTAAAGGACGTATCCCGAAGATGCCTCAGGTATGACTCCTTCTTATGGCTGGCGAGCCTTTATAAGTAGTCTAATGGACTTTAAACGACCCGAACCGGAAGTCGACAGACTCTAAACTGCTCCCGACGGCAGGTCCTTGACTCGAATTCTCGAGTCGCCTTGACGTCGCCCTTCCCGACGGCAGGTCCTTGGCTAAAACCCTTTTGAGTCGCTTCGACGTCGCAATGGTCTTCAGGTTGTAATCTTCGATTGACTTGGAGGCTATACTTTGACTTTCGTCCCGTCCAAGCCTCAGTCAAAGTTGGGGCTCTGTAGATACCCAGTATCTGCACCTTCCAAAAACCACCCGATGATGATCGGACTATAACATGTTTTTGATATGCGTGCGTGAATTGGCTATACATGACACGGTTTAATGCACTACTCGAACATGAAAAATGATTTCAAAAGTTTTCTAACTTCATTTGCATTAAAATAACACTATTTAGAGTTAAAACCGTGTTTGGACCCAAAACCGACTCAGAAACCCGCAACTCGAGTCAACCTGAGTCAACCCAAATCTCGAATGTCAAAAATAATGCCATGAATTTCTTTATCATGTAATTTCCATTAAAATGACCCTAATTAGAGTCAAAATCGTCTTTGGACCAAAAACCGACTCAGAAACCCGCAACTCGAGTCAACCTGAGTCAACCTGAGTCAACCCAAATCTCGAATGTCAAAAATAATGCCATGAATGTCTTCATCATGTCATTTCCAATAAAATGACCTTAATTGGAGTCAAAACCGACACCGACCCAAAAACCGACTCGAAATTCAAATCCCGACTCACACGGGTCAAACCCGAGTCAAGCACACAAAACACCTACCACAAGTAACACCCAATATCATCTTATTATATGCCCATATTGTTACACGACATCTCATTTGGTTACCACAAATCAAACCAACCAAATAATAGATGGAGCAAAGGCCACGTCCAAATTGAAAAGGACAATACACCCATTTGTATCACAAGGTAGCTCGCGCCTAAAGCAGGTGTCTGCTTAGCCTCTAAGCAAACTCAACCGACCTACCTCCCCACATTTCTCTATAAATAACACCCTTCACACAACACAATCCTCACGCGAGAGTCCTCCCCCTCCTTCTCCCTTAAACTTCTAGACTCGACTTTCTAAGTCACAAAATCGACATGTGTTTACGACCTACTGATCGTAAACACAAGCCTTACATATTTTGTTTGGTACCGTCGCCGTGCATTCGACCGACCCATTTGACCAACTCAATTCATCAACATGTTTTAATTAACATATTTTCAAAACAAAATCCTTTTTTAAGGCACTCTTTTAAACTTCTTTGATCGTGAGTAGTCGCTACGAGAAAACCGTCTCTAAAGTCGTCTACGTCGCACATCAATACACGTAAGTTTGAGGGTGTAAACAACTCATTTATTTCATGTCTTTACTGTTTTCATAACTTTATAAACATGAACAATGCATAACACGATTCAAGCATAGGTTAGATGAGCCAAAACCGAGTTTTGGTCTGAGACAGAAGCCCCTTGCTATGCAGGGAGGCTCGCGCCTCTTGTGGGTGTCCAGGTCAGACTCAAATGTGTTTGAGTTCGTCTTTCCTTCAACACTTTCTTTTATTTTTACTTCTTTTCTATTACGGTTTTTACCATTTCAAATCATTTTTATGATAAACATATTTTGACCATTACAAAAATCATCCTTGGTTCCTTATACCATGGCGGTTTAATCCGTGACTCGATGATATTATTGGTTAATTACATTTTAATGGGTATTTTAACACCCTTTTCTTTTATTTACCATTTTTCTCATTTATTTACACTTGTAAATATATTAGTCATAATTCATAGTCATCCTTGGTTCTTTATACCATGTCGGTTTAATCCGAGTACGATGACAAACTTGACTAATTACAAAGAAATGAAGTTAACATAATTAGTTCAAATCAAACATTTTCCTTTCACTTTTATTTCATTTTATTTCATCTTTGTCTTGACCATATCATATGTCATCCTTGGCTAATATATATGCTATGTCGCTTAATTCGAGTACGGTGGAAAAACGGTTAAGCACACACATTTTACATTTTCATTTGTAAACTATGCTTTTCGAACTTGCAAATCCGACAAACAATATTTCTAAGATAATAGTAATTATTCCGAGTCATGCAAATCATTTAATCACAAATACGGTTTTAAATAACCTTTTTAACAACCTTTTAAAATGGTTTTAAACAACCTTTTTACAACTAGGAGACGCCTCTGGGTTCGGCTCATGGCTCGTGCCCCAAGGCAGCTTCTGTTTTCTACATTTCAAAACATGGGCAGACCCTTTACCCTCGCCAATGGGCTCGCGCCTCAACGGGGCTGCCTGTCACTATTCTGCCTTGTTTTGGTACTTGTCTAGGACGATCCCGATTACGGTCAATCCGAATACATGACGGATCAGATTGACAAGTTTACGTGTTTTTTACACTTTGTCATTTGACACCCTTTTTCAAAACAATGGATCGTGTTAAGCATCATAACCCGAATTTGGTAAATGGATGTTTAATTTCCGTTTTCACATGCAAATCAATCTAAATCTAACTTTGACACCAATTTCTTGGTGATGTGAACATTATTTGCGCACATTTAGTCCCCTAATTGAGCCTATTTTGCATACTATTATAACATTCCATAGCCATTTTATCCGTCAAATGCTTTCTATTTTGCTTTCCTAGTGCATTTCGTATGTTTTGTAGGAAAGAAGATAATAAGGCGGAAATTCCCGTCTTTCGTGCAAATTTGGAAGCTTTTTGATGATATTGGATGGACTAGTATAAAGAGGAGGCAAGAATGATGGCCAAGTATGTAGGAATAAAGTGTATATAGAAGGATCAAAGGGTTAAGACTAAGGATGACGAGAGGGAAGGCATTAAAAGAATTAATTGCTCGGAACCAAACCAAGGGTTGCTCCTTTGGCTCTGAAAGTATGCTAGATGGAACGGCGTCGAAAAAACAAGTGATCTAGGCATTTGAATCACTCCAATAGGAGTCCGGATGAGAAAATGACGTCCGTTTTACAATCCGAGCTCAAACAAAGAAGCTGTCCGCCAATCCGCTCGTCCCGAGACTCAAGACGCTCGTCCCCTGAGACAATCCGCTCGTCTTGCTCCAAATCCGCTCGTCTTCCTTCCTTAAAATCCGAGCGTCTTGCTCCAAATCCGCTCGTCTTCCCCTGCTACAATCCGAGCGTCCCGAGACCAATCCGCTCGGATTCCCTTACAGCAACTTTCGTGTTCTTCTTGTTCTATGAAGGATGCGCATATTTTTCAAAGACCGGCAAAAAGGAGACCGGAGTCTCTCTTGAGACCGGCGATTCCCTACCCAACAAATAGCATTGTTAAATTACTATTTTACCCTTACTTAACCTAATGATGCTCTACTATATATACCCATTTGTAATAATCAAACCATCAAGTTTTCTTAGATTAAATCAAGTTTTCATTAGGTGAAATCAATCCTTCCTTAGATTAGATTAGGAGTAGATTAGAATAGATTACTCTTTAATCTTTTCACAAATCTCACATTAATCTCTCCTTAATTATTGTTCAAGTTTGTTACTTTTGGGTAATTGAAGATTATTGGGTTCTTATTGGAGGATTGACAACCCTTCATCATCAATCAAGTTGTCTTCCTTTATTCTTTGCTTTATTATTTTTGGAATCTCCATAGGTATAATTCTCTTAATCCTTGTTTTAATTATTGTTAATCTTTCTTACTTGTTCATCATGTTTTACCTTGTTAATATGATTGACAACCTTGTTAGCATGTTAAACTTGATAATGAGTGAGTAGTCTCTTAGCTAGGATTAGTGGGTAATTAGGGAAACCAACACGGGGATTGATTCATGCTTAATCTAATATGTTTTCATAATCAAATTGCTTGCTTGTTGTGATGTCAACTTTATGTACATGTTATGTTTGATGAAATGCTAAGCCTATGAATCCTTGCATTTACAACCATCTCTTATCTACTCAACTTGACTTGTAAGATATAAACCAACTCGAGTCTTGTTAGACCATGCATAGAAGTTGAATAGGAGGAAAGTAAGTCGACTTGTAGGTGTTGTACAATCTAATCGATTTGGCTCCGGGACCCAACTCTTCCTATGAACCGTAAGACATAAACCAACTCGGTTCCTCCACAATATTAATTGCTTGCAACTTTGTGAACATGTTTGTATGATCAACACCATGAATCCCCTATGACCCCATGATATCCTAGCACTTTTGATCATTTGTTTACATGCTTCCTTTTATTGCTTGTTTTACTTTATTGCTTTTATTAGTCTAGAACACAACTACAAACCCAAAACAATTGTGACACTAGCATAAATTGAGATAGATAGACTTAGAACCCAAAGCACACCGTCCCATGGATCGACCTCGACTTACCGCTAACTAGTTGTTTGTTGAGTATTATAAATGTGTTTGATTGGATTTGACCCGACGACATCACCCATATCAAAATGGCGCCGTTGCCGGGGATGGTGCTATGTGATTAAGTTCTTACTTGTTTGTCTATTTTGATTTTTCTTTCACCTTGAGGAACTTGTTCCTCAAGGATTGTTCTTACCATTTTTGTGTAGTTTCCATGCTTGTAGTTGTTTCCTTGTCTTAGCTATGATGACCCAAGACTCGACATATGGAGTATGTGGTAGATTCTTTGAGTATGACTATGGGTATGGGAAGTTTGAGGAGCAAGTCAACACAAACCTACCTTACTATTTGTACAATGGAAATCCTAATCACTACCCCAAATTTTCCCACCAAGATCACCACATCCAATATCCACAACAACGACCCACCCAATACCCACTTCATAATGAGTTTCAATTGCCACAATACAACCACTTTCACACCTACCCACAACAAGAAGATGAACCCATTCAAAATGTGATTCTCCAAATGATGGGAGATCTACAAAACTTCTTCAAACAAATGCTAGAAGAGAGCCAAAAGAGGGACAATGTTCTTCAAGGCATTGTTGCCCAAGGTGAGGAATTGGAGATTCAAATCACCCAATTGAAAGAATCTCAAGCAACCACTCCCCACCAATCCTTGGACATTGATCATAAATGTGAATTTGAAGTAGTAACTTTTGACATGAAAAATGAAGAATGGGAAGAGCCAATCTCCGTGAGCTCTTGTGAGTATGAAAGTGTTGTGTTTGATGAGGAAGATTTGAGGTTGAGTAAGCCGAATACTCTTGAACTTTGTGAGTATGAGGGTGTGTCCTTTGAAGTGAGTATTGAGATGTTGGAGGAAGAAATAACGAAGAAAAATGAAGCCCCCATTTATGATTCGTATGAAGATAGCAACAATGATGATGAGCCTAAAGGATGGACTTGTAATACCACCTTGCTTGAGGAGCCTATCCTTGAGACATTTGAGATACCCTATCATGATGAAGAACGTCCTTCCCCTATTCCTCATAAAGACTACTTGACACCTATCATGGAGCTAATGATCATCGAAGAGGATATGGCGGACCTTCTTCAAAAGGCCAAAGCATCGTACCAAAGCTAAAAGCTACTTGGTGAAAAAGCTCAAAGAGAAACTTGCTCGTGAAGCTACTAATGCAAGCTTGGCACCCACAGAATTCTCCTTCTACTCTTGAAGGATTGACAAATTCAAATGCTATCATCATTACCAAAATTGAAGAAGAAGTTGGTGAGTGGAAGTCTACGGATGAAAATGAACCATACTTCATACCTAGTGTTGACAAGAATCATGGGCTTATTGGTTTGAAACATTGGGAAAGCTCTATTGCCGAGGACAAAGCGAAAGAAAGAACATATTACAAGCTTGTGTTTATTTGGAGCTTGTTCACAAGCTTTTGATCTCCTATTAAGAGCTTTGAGCTCTATGGACAAGAATTTCTACAATTTGAACTAGTTTGGTGGAGTCCTATCTTAAACCACCAATTGTAAGATATTTCTTGGATTCCTTACTTTGTATAATATTGTACATTTTTGCATTTGTATTTGATTTCTTGCATGAGAGTAGTGAGAGAGAGTCTTCTTACATTTTTATTGAGCAAATTCCAGAAAAAGATAAGGAGGAATAACAAATCGGTGAAAGGGTATGACTGTGCAAGGAAAAGAAAGAAAGAGAAGAAAAGAAGCCAAAGACGGCCGTCCCGAGGCCTGGACGCCCGTCCAGGGCCCTCATCGCATTACTGTTTAGCACTGTCTTAGAATCCGAGCGGATTCAGCACAAGACGCCCGTCTTCCCCTCAAGACGCTCGTATTCTCCACGGGACGCCCGTCTTGGAAGACACCTGAGATAAAGTTTTGAAACTGCAAGGAAATCCGAGCGGATTTTTGAGAAACCGCTCGTCCCGAGTAAGACGCCCGTCCTAAAACAGAAGACGCTCGTCTTCTGCATGCTCCAGATTTTGCTGAGGTTCTGTCTCAAAATCCGCACGGATTTAAAGGAAGACGCTCGGCTTCTATAAGCTAAAGACGCCCGTCCCGCAACAAAGACGCTCGGATTGGGTTCTTTTTCTCGAAAAATCCGGCCGGGTCCCACCCTTATCCGCTCGGCTTCCCCTCTTCTTCTATAAAATCACCCCCTTTCTCCCTCATTTCTTCACCTTATCTAACACTAAAACACTCATCTTCATCCTCAAAAACACTCCCCTCACATCAAAAGCCAACAAAAACCCCATTTCCTCAACTTCAAGATGATTAACCTCAAGGGCAAGGCTAAGAAGTTTGTTGAATCTGCCGGAAGAAAACGCAAGGGATCATCCTCTTCAACCCCGCGAGAGGTAGTGCCACCAAGGTACTTTCGTCCCATCATAAGAGGAGGAATAGAGCAACTTGAGTACTTCCAAGAGGTGCTCTTCGAATCCGATGCCCACCGCAAGAACTTTGTCAAATTGCTAGGTAAGAACTATGAACCCACTCAATTCATAGATACTAAGGTGTTGGAAGTCCTTGGGATAAGGTACCACACCGAGATGTTCTTTGATGGCTTAGGGATTGTAAAACTTTTCCATGCCCATGAGGAGACGTACCTTAGTCTCACCCTAGAATTTTTGAGTAGCCTTCGCATTGTCACGAACACTCGAACAAATGTGGGCATGGAGTTTAGGTTGTGCAACCTAGACCATAGACTTACACTTGATCAATTTGCCCACATTTTCGGTCTTGAAGTGCCCACCAACTATACCGAAAAATCTGCTGATTTCTATGTGGACCTACTTTGGAGGGCTATTTCCGGGAGGAATTTTACCGGTTTAAAGCAATGCTATACCTTCGCCATCCAACATCCGGTGATTCGGATCACCGAGCGCTTTGTGGCCGGTACCATCAATGGGAGGTACGAACAAGATAGGTGTACTCTCATTGATTTAACTTTTCTTGAGTCCTATTTGAATGTTCGGGGGACGAGGCGCTATAACTTCAACACCCCCTTGAGATACTTACAAGGTTTCATGATTTTGCTCAAGGGACCACCCAACTCAAGACCTTCGTAATGGGAGGTCTAGTTACTATTTTGGCCAACTACCTTTGCCCCGGGTTCAACTCCCAAGGGATTTATGCTCCTCTTGAGGGGAGTACTTTGATTGATGAACACGCCGTCTTCACCCACCACCGGTGGTGTAACTACACTCAAGAAGGGCGTGTAGAATGGCTCACAAAAGGGTGCACCTTCATCATCCTTGAGGGTTGGAATATACCGGGCACCGACCCAAGATTGAGCCCATATTCGCCTCCACCAAGCTACCTCCTTGATATCCAAATCCTCGACAATCCCCCTCAAAGGGAAGAGCCGCCCCGCCAACAACAAGTACCTCGTGGGGTATCGGCAAGGCCTACTCGCCCACCTTCCTATGTGCCTATCCCACCATACCATACTCCTTATACCCAATTCCGACCGGAAATCCCCAATACCCCGGGTATTAATGATTTGATGAAACTCATGAATAGAGTGGACCTCGGGGTACATGAAGGGAGGGTCGACAACTACTTGGCCCTTATCCCCAATACTATAACATGGCTCAACAAGGGTATATTGACCCCAATGGTCCTAAGCCCTCTTAGGCCCAACCACAACATTTGTTCCCTAATCAAGGGGACCAAGCTTGGAATCTCAGTGGTGGAGGGTACTCGGGCCAAAGAGGAGGGTATTCGGGCCAAGGAGGAGGGCATGACAAAGGAGGGTTTGACCAAGGAGGGTACTGGGGCCAAGCAGGAGGGTATGACCAAGCCGGAAGTTCTCACCGGTATGGTTACCCCCAAGATGAGGAGGATGACGAGTGAAAGAGGCCTACCTCATCACCTCTATCTGTATGATACTCCTCTATCCCTCTCTCTTTTGTATATACATTGCATTTAGTGTAGCTTTCGCATACATTTGTATCATATTTCATTTGCATTAGCTAGTTCATGTAGTATAAGTTGCATTGTAAAATATCTCACATGACTCATGTAGTTAGTTGCATATAGACTAGAATTCATGCATAGCCACTAATGACCAATCCTATTCTTTTCTACACTAGAAATAGTGTTTAAATCGATTTGGGGATGTTTGATCATAAGTGACTTAAGCATTAATCATGCATCATATAGTATAGTTTAGATTGCATTCAATTGTTATATATGTCATATAGAATTGCATTTAGTTAGAGCATGCATTCATATCATATCATTGCATTTGTACTTCAATTTCCATAAAATCAAAAATCCAAAAACATGTTTTTCTTTTTATTCCTACTCCTACATGTACATTAAGGAAAATGTCCAAAATAAAGTGGGGGATGGGAATTTATATTCCAAAAATACATAAAAATTGAAAAATTTCGAAAAATCACAAAAATATGTCTTTTAATTTCATAAAACAAAAATCCATAAAAATTTGAAAATTTGAAAAACCAAAAACATGTTCTTTAATTTAGTAGTGTAGAATTGTATATACTTGTGCTTTTGTTCTCTTCTCACTTAGATACAACACTACATTTGAGGCATTAGCAAGGGAAAATGAAGACCGCTTGGTATGCTCGTTCTAATCTCTATTTCCCTTCCATCTCTTTTTCATTATTCATATGAGGAGGATGGGCTTACATGTCAAGGAGGATGTGGTTTATTTTGTTGTTGCGGTTTGTGTATCTATGTGTTGTTAGGAGTTGCATTTAGTTTATATGACATATTAGTTGGTAGAAGCATATTCATTAGGATGTATAAATGTTAGTTGCATCATGTCATATAGTTTGCATGTTAGAAAAATTTTGTGAAACCGTCTACTTGGGAAGCTTGACAAGTGTATATAGGCCCTAGTAGATGCTTTTTCTTCTTAAGACTTTGCTTGTTAGAATACTTGTAAAACACCCTAGGATGTGTCATGCTAGTATCCTTTGACCCATGGATTAAGGCCTAGTCAAGAGTACCTTGTGGTGTGATAACTCCTTGGCTACCGTTTATTCCAAGGTGACCCTTGAAACCATGCTGTTGGGAAATGTGTCCTCAACAATAGTCCGATCACATGATTTAAATATCATTATTAAATCTCATTTTAAGAATACATGTGGGATGTAATATTTTACAATGTTAACTGGTCCACACATATCGGTAATGATTGGCTGACTAGAGTTTGACATTACTGTCGTGCGACGGTGGTGATCAGTTGATCCCCTTAGGTCATACCTAAAGGGTAACACTCTTAATTGATTATTTAATTGATCGTATGACGATACGGGTTAATTAAATTACTTAAAATTGATGGACGATTTTTGGAAGTAATATTTACGTGTCTCATTGAAATTTGATTAAATAAGATACGGTCTAAGTAATAGAATTGTTTCATTACTTAGATGAAATTATTGTTTAAGGAAACAATTGCATTTGAATGAATAAATTATTATAAATACAAGATGTTGTGATTTATAAATTGGTAAAATTTTTGGTACAAGTAATTATGAATTACTAGGTCGATTTTGTATATGACGTATTTTATTAATACGTTGATTTTTAATATGTTAAAAACACATAACAATTTTATGTGACATGTGACATATGACAAATTGACAAAGATAAAATGGAATCCATTTTATCTCATTTGGACCGAAAATAAGGAGGGAGAATGGTGTTTAAATTATGTTGTATTTTGAGTGGAAAACAATATAATTACACCTAGCCATAGCCATGCAAGCCTATGTTTTCTTGGATAGAAAAACTTCACCATGCATTGGCTCTCTCCTCTCCTTCCCACCGGTTTTCAAAGAGCAAAAGAGAGAGTTTTTCTCTATCTTATTTATTCATACTTTTGCATAATATTTTTCTAGGGTAAGAAATAAAAATGCTCTCTACATCTTATGAAATCAGAGAGATAAAAACTCCAAAAATACTTCCTCTATATACCGAAATTATAGAGTACAAAATAATTATTTTGGGTCAATTTTTAGTTAGATTATTATTATTCTAGATCTAATAATATTAATCTTTTAAGGGGTTATCTTGGGTATATGCTTTTCGGAGAGGTTCTACTTTGAACCTTGTTCATCCAATATTTGGAAGCTCAAGAACAAGTGAGTAGGTGAACTCACTTGTGCCCATAAAACCGAAACATCCAATGTAAGATGATGATTTCTTCTCTATATTTTATATTGTTTGCATGCATAAGATCACTTGTTAATTTTATGACAAATTAAATTAAAGCATATATAAATATGTTGAGTATATAGATCTTCTTTTCCTTCAATTGGTATCAGAGCCATGGTTGTTTGCATGCAAATCGGTTACAAGTTTTTCCGAGTTATAAAGATTAACATATAAAACTTGTAAAATTTGTGTTATTATGATATATCACGAAATTAATTCATGCATGTTAAAATTTCTGGTCCTAAAATGTTTTAGGATATTTTGGTTAAATTTACGGATTTTTATGGTTCATATTATACAATAATGGCATTTAAATGTGATTTTATGAGTAAAAATGTCATTTTCGGTCTAAAATTAGCTATACTTCGAATTTTCCAGTGATTTCTGGATTTGTTGTCACATATATTATTTTGAGATAACCTGTAAATTTTCATAATTTTGACTTGTTATGCTCGAAAAATGGATTTTTCATTATTAAATTCGGATTTAGGTGAAAAATAGGTTAATATGAGATAAATTTCGAATCTGGTCATAGAAATTTAGTATGTTGTCACATGCAATTTTACAAGATGTGTGTAAAATAATGGGCTATAGTGAAGTCTTTTTGCATGATTTATAGATTTTTGAAGAAAAATTGCATAAATAGTGACATTATTAGTGAAAAATTAATAAAACATAATCTATGACTAAGGAAAAACGTCCAATGTTGCATTTTATTATCTTTTTCAGATATAAAATTGAAAAGTTAATGTATGTAATTTTTCACATGTTTTTATGATTATTTTAGTTAAAACCGATAAACCGCAACATTTTTTTTATTTTTTTTTTCGGAAAAATTTCGTAATTTTTGACCTAAGATTTTGAACATTATGAGTGTCATGGTATTTTTCCAGAATGTTCATGAGTTTAAATTTCAAATTTCAAATTTATTTGAAATTTTGTGATTTATTTGAAGTTTATAGCTTATTTTTGTAATTTTTTAGTCCATTAATGAACAATTTTATAAATATGAGTTAATTATGGTCAAATTATTAGTGAAGACTAAATTTTGAGTCCTAAGAGGTTAGGGTAATTAACTTATGCATAAATATGAATTTATGTAATTTTTGTGATTATAAAAATATTGAAATCACGCAAATCCGTAAAAACCGAGTAATATACGATATTGGCTAATTAAAGGCGATTTAGCATAAAATTGGGCATGTTCATACATATTATAATGCTGCATTTTTCTTTATGATTGTCATAATTTTAATTTATGTAATTTTGAATTATGTAATTTTACTTAGTATGGCCTTAGATTTTAATTGGTATTTCCCGAAATGTATGGGAATATCGATTTGGTTGTAATTTTATTGTGATCTCGTATCACCGTTTTGTAATTTAATAGATTTATTTTATTTTAGTTACAAATGTATAATAGGAAATTATGTAATTTATTATGTAATTTAATTCATTCCGGAGTTCCCAAAGACAGATTTCTTCAAGAATGGCGATACATAAAGACGGTGTTACCTCGAGATGCGTGTCACAACCGAAGTTCAAGGGACCAATGGAGTTGGTTTCCGAATATGTAATAGTTAAATAGTTTTTCTATTTTAGGAAAGGCCATACTAGGATATATTTATTTTTATGCTTGCATTTTATTTTATGTCACATGCATCGCTAAATCGCCATAACTAAAACATGCATTTTCTTTCATCGAGTTAATCGACCGTGTCAATTAAAATTATCGTAGTTCACCGCTTTAGTTCACTTAAAACGTGATAGATAATAAATTGACATGACCTCTCGCTAAAACAATTAATTGAGATATAGCCTTACCAAATAGTAGAAACCATGAAAACCTATTTCGCGAGGGAGTGCACTCGGCTACCCCGGGGTACAAACCTTGTTATGTAGGGGAAGTGGGTGATAAATGTCTATCCACCGAATTCATGTTGATGAGGGTTTCATCGGCTACCCCGTGCCTAAGTTAATGTGGGTTTGGATAATGGACACATTTATTCGAAATTTGGATTGAACTCAACAAAAGTTATTGATAAGGGTTTCATCGGCTACCCCGTGTCCTTGTTGATGTGTTTTGGGCTATAGATAAACATTAGAGTAATTTTATCGACCAAGAGTTCTAAAAGTAGAATCGATTAAAAGGTTAATCCACCGAGTTATATTGATAAAGGTTTCATCGGCTACCCCGTGCCTAAGTTGATATGAATTTGGGTCTTGGAATCATTTATCATAGTTGGGTAGAGGTCACTATGTAAATGCTTTACTTGTTATTTACAAGTATTAATAAAACGATAAATGTTAAGTTTTCCACTATTCCGTTTTTATATTGTTCTATTTCTTTACCACAATTCATATACGATATCGTTTCGATTTTGATACAAATCTCCATTAAAACATCGTAACTAAAGACAAAATTTGAATTTGCTTCTAAAACCTCAAACGAACCATTGCTAAGGATCTCTTGTAAAGAGTATAGATTAAAGTTATTCATTATCAAACAGGTTTTTGATTCTTGACTAACACTTCTACTTACAATGGATTATGCTTCATATACTTAATTGAATTAAGTACCTTGAAGCGATAAATTGTTTTGGTGATTAGATTTTCAGAATTCGTAATTGACCAAAATAACGCAACCACTTCAATGAAAGTTTTAAGAATAAAACGAACAAATGAAGAGTAATCTTCATGAATTCAATTTTGCTTCTCAAAGCAAAGACTCATTGAAATGAGTGGGAGCATTCTCTTAAACCGTTAAGATGAGGACGATGTTCGAGAAGTAAAAATTATAATGGAATTGATACAAGGTAATGTTAAAAGTAAAGTTATTGAGAAATAACGATACTAAACCTATCAATCCCGACCGATAAAGTTTCCATTGTCTTAAATGTTGGACACAAGAAAGGAAACTACCCCAAATAATTGAAGAATCAACAAGTTAGTTGTGGGACATCTAATGGGACCTTCTTCTTTAAATGTTTATTTGATTAAACATAATTTTTGCTAGTACCACTTCGTCAATATTAGAAACCAGTGGAGGTTTTCATCATTGTACTTGATACATAGGATGATTAGAATATGACGACTAGCAACGATAATGTCGAGAGATAGAGTAATTGTGTACTCAATCTAGTTTTTGGATTTAAAGTTGTACTTAATTGTGACTATTAAGTGCATAAACTCTAAATAAGAATATAAACTTGTTAAGATACAAAAGAGGTTTCACTTTTGTGACCCTATACACCACGATTTGATGTATGGCTAGCCCATTATCAAGGTGATTATATTCTAAACCAAACTAGAATGATATATCATGTAGATGATGTAAGACTCAAATTGGTAACCCAAGATTAAACCTTAAATTTTGGAATGATGAACGCAAAGAGTTATCGAGTACTCTTGAAACCATTAGATTGTTAATGGTATATGTGTATCTTGTATTCAAAGCAAGATGTCTCGTGCCTTTTGGTTGAAAAAGAGATCGAGGTTGTAAATCATCGATCCAAAATAGGTTGATCATTATCTTTACCAACGAGTTAAGTTGACTAATATGTTCACTTAATAAGGTAAATAGAGAAATCTTTGAAGAATTCAAAGAGTTCAAGGAATTACGATTTAGTCGTGATGGGATTATCAAAGTGAAGACTTTGATATAAGCCAAATGAATTGTGATATAGTATCACAAATTAATCTCTCTTAGCACGCATTATGGAATAATGTATGGTTGGATAAGAATTCAAAAGCTATTCGATATGGTTTGGACTTCAATCAAGTTACTTTGAGTTACTTGATCCTTTTGGGGAATTTATCATTTTTGTCTAAATTATTTTTCCACTAAATCATATGAGATATGAAATGGTAATGTACCATGTTTGTAAGTTTTCACAAGAAACAAATGCTCATTTTTCCCTTGCAATTATCACGAGTACGACGGGTTTGCGGCTCGTGAAGCTGTCTTTCTAAAATACAAGTTTATTTCTAGAAGACAGAGTCGGAGAAATTATTCAAGAGCCACAAAGAATGTTATGTTGCAAGAAACTGGTCTTTCTTGGCTACATGAGACGTTTAGTGTAAGACATTGTTTCTTCAAAACCTAGGAGGTTAAAGTCATCACTTGTCAAAAGATGATGAATTCATGTTTCTTTTAAGAAAGTAAAGAGCTTATAACTTACAAAAGAAACTGTTTGATTCAAGTTGATTACTTCTAGAAAGTAATGAACATATGACTTACATAAGAGTGTTAAAGTCACAACTCAATACACGGCTTAGAGCCATGAAAATCCGAAACAAAAGGGCTTGATTAGTGACAAAGGGTTTTGCACTAATAAAAGGATATTTCAAAGCAAGATTGGTTGCAAAGGGTTTTGCACTAATTGAAATGATTAAGTCTATTTGGATCTTCTTAGGGATTGTGTTTCATTATGAGGATATGCATACAACAAGTGAATCTAAAACCCACTTCTTCAATAGAAGGAATGTATTCAATACATGTCATGAGTTTTATAGATTCTTGCAATCCTAAGATAATGTGAAACTTAAGAGAGGATCTTAAGTAGGACATCAATGAGTTGGAATCAACATTTTGATCA
This sequence comes from Silene latifolia, assembly GCF_048544455.1. Lineage (NCBI taxonomy): Eukaryota > Viridiplantae > Streptophyta > Magnoliopsida > Caryophyllales > Caryophyllaceae > Silene > Silene latifolia. The sequence goes on from NC_133526.1 coordinate 115,307,324, forward strand.
TGTGATAAAACATTTCTCGATAAGTCGAGAAGTTGTGTTTATACATGGAGTTTAGTGGGAGTTACAGAATTTTTATTTGGTCCGATATGTGGATGACATATTGATCATTGAGAATGATTTAAGACTTTTGGAGTATTATAATACATCTTGAATATCCGGATTTATGAAGATAAATCCACATGAGATTAGCGTCAGTAAGAAGTCTTATGTTGATAAGATTCATGACTAGTTCGATTAAATTGAACATATTTGATTGATTTCATTTGCTTCCGCTGCCGAAATCAATTAAAAAGAAATGATGTATAACACTTCATATGCTTTGAGTATGATGAATTGTTTTTCAAAATCGAATTTAAGTAATCTTTACCAAGTAAGCCATAATGATTACCCTTAAGTGCTTGCAGAAGCATTAAGACTATGATGCAAAGTGTTTATGATGCAATTTTGTGTAAGGGTGTTACACAAGTGACAATTGACAATTCAGATTGCGCATGGTTTCCGACAAAACCATAATCAAAACACATTAGGATGGTTAAGATACCATTGTGGCAATGTTAATTAAGAAGTAGATTTTCTAGAATCGTTCTAGGCAATAAAGAACAATGAGAGATATTTATAACGGAAATTAAGTACACTTGCAATCATGAGATGTGCAAGAAGGATGAGTCTCGCACACTGTGAAAACAGTGGGAGCTATTCTTAGGCTAGAGGGCCTATGTCTTGATAGGATCTCGACACGTACTCAGAAAGTTTTTAATGCAAATGTATACATTACAAAGGAAAACGAGTATGTAGTAAGGTTGAGTAAGGTACAAGAAATTGATAAAACCTACTAACCAAAGCCTTCTCAAAGGCTAAACATGATGAGTCATGTCATTTCAATTGAGTTGAAATGAACAACTACGTACAAGATCAAATTAGATTATAGAACATGAAATAGTAATTAGGCATTGACTATTCATATGTGATAATCGCATTTGTCGTTCGAGTTTTACTTTAAAACTCTTTTATTATACTTTGTTTTATCCAAACAGTTTGTAGAGACAACGTTGAACCCCGTTAAAATGAACCCGGATTAACATAGTATTAGCCCATATTCGCTTGTATGAGGTGACGTCTCGAAGTGACTAGAGTGTGATGCGATTGATGGCAAGTTCAAGTGCCATAGAGTCATGTGAGATGACTAGTCGATCACATAGGCAGACTGTTAGGAACACTTTGTCGGGCCTTATGACCGCTTATAGAGTTCTGGCAATTTATATAGCCTGGTCGTGGCGAGAGCTGCTATAGTATTCTAATGAGTCGATTCTTTTGACTAAAGACTGTTCGCCTAAGATGGCACAGTTTCAGATTAACTTTGATTTGTGTTACTACGACCTTCGTAAATGGGGTCAAATGGGCATATTTTGGGTTATGATGGCTGTGGCTAGTCGAAGGGAATGAGTGCGATAGGAATTGTCCATCCCCTTGTCAGGGTTAAAACAATATCTCAGGGCCACTCGAGGAGTAATGAACTGGAAATGCGTGGCCACGCTCGGAAGGTATCTATGGTAGATGAATCCGGTCAATCAGTTGTTCTCCAGATCGAGGAAACCACTCTCGATATGATCACTTGCAAGTACGACCCGAAAGACACCTTGCATTGAGTGGGAGATAGTAATAGGATAAGAGAATTGGTGACGCACACTTGTCGAGGACAAGTGGGAGATTGTTGGGAAATGTGTCCTCAACAATAGTGCGATCACATGATTTAAATATCATTATTAAATCTCATTTTAAGAATACATGTGGGATGTAATATTTTACAATGTCAACTGGTCCACACATATCGGTAATGATTGGCTGACTAGAGTTTGACATTACTGTCGTGCGACGGTGGTGATCAGTTGATCTCCTTAGGTCATACCTAAAGGGTAACACTCTTAATTGATTATTTAATTGATCGTATGACGATACGGGTTAATTAAATTACTTAAAATTGACGGACGATTTTTGGAAGTAATATTTACGTGTCTCATTGAAATTTGATTAAATAAGATACGGTCTAAGTAATCGAATTGTTTCATTACTTAGATGAAATTATTGTTTAAGAAAACAATTGCATTTGAATGAATAAATTATTATAAATACAAGATGTTGTGATTTATAAATTGGTAAAATTTTTGGTACAAGTAATTATGAATTACTAGGTCGATTTTGTATATGACGTATTTTATTAATACGTTGATTTTTAATATGTTAAAAATACATAACAATTTTATGTGACATGTGACATGTGACATATGACAAATTGACAAATTGACAAAGATAAAATGGAATCCATTTTATCTCATTTGGACCGAAAATAAGGAGGGAGAATGGTGTTTAAATTAAGTTGTATTTTGAGTGGAAAACAATATAATTACACCTAGCCATAGCCATGCAAGCCTATGTTTTCTTGGATAGAAAAACTTCACCATGCATTGGCTCCCTCCTCTCCTTCCCACCGGTTTTCAAAGAGCAAAAGAGAGAGTTTTTCTCTATCTTATTTATTCATACTTTTGCATAATATTTTTTCTAGGGTAAGAAATAAAAATGCTCTTTACATCTTATGAAATTAGAGAGATAAAAACTCCAAAAATCCTTCCTCTATATACCGAAATTATAGAGTACAAAATAATTATTTTGGGTCAATTTTTAGTTAGATTATTATTATTCTAGATCTAATAATATTAATCTATTAAGGGGTTTTCTTGGGTATATGCTTTTGGGAGAGGTTCTACTTTGAACCTTGTTCATCCAATATTTGGAAGCTCAAGAACAAGTGAGTAGGTGAACTCACTTGTGCCCATAAAACCGAAACATCCAATGTAAGATGATGATTTCTTCTCTATATTTTATATTGTTTGCATGCATAAGATTACTTGTTAATTTTATGACAAATTAAATTAAATCATATATGAATATGTTGAGTATATAGATCTTCTTTTCCTTCACATGCATCCATCCATCATCCATGTTCTACCACATTTTTATCATCAAAGGGAATGGGCACAAAAAGAAATTGATTTGAGTTCAATGGAAAGTGAAAAAAAGTTTGCAAATTGCATCAAATGAAAAGAGGAGCAAAAATAGACTCCTAAAGCTTCAAATATAAGGCACCCTCACTACATATGGGGTGACTTTGAAAATGTTCAAAAAGAAATGCAAAAAGTTGAAAAGTTGTCAAGTATTGAAAAGCCAAAAATCAAAAGAAATGGCAAAAAAAAAAAAGAAAAAAAAAAAGTGTTCTCAAATGTCATATGCCACAAGAAATTGGGGGGAAAAACAAAAACAAAAGCAAACTCCCAAAATGAAACTCAAATATCCATTGATCCCTTTATCCATCGTATCCATTTTTGTGCATGGTAGAGAGGGGACGACCCTTCTTCTTGTCTAGGCAAGAGGGGGAATTCCGCGATCCTCCAGTGTTTCTAACACCATAGGGAGTCTATTCTTGACAAAAGCATTTAACGATTGAGGACAAAGGTACCCTAGCTTGACACAACTTGGAGGTGATTTATTGGTATCCTTCTAGGTTTAGTAGTTGGAAGAAATTGCATCTATGAAGGAGTGTGTACCCTTGAATTGCTTCCCTTGTAGATAATTTCCGCCACTTAGATGAGGAAAGTGGCTATTCTTTTGTAGATGCATCCATTACTTGTTTTGTGTGCTTTAATGCTTGGATGTGTCGCCATTTTGGCAAGACCCACCTTGCCTTGCAAGAAGGCATCCTACCTCATGGTTGTCTTGTTGTGAGTTGAAGGGGCAGAGTGAGACCCGCTAATTGTCTCATATCGCCTATATTAGTATGTTAGTTTGAATAAGGGTCCTAGTTTTTGTCACCTCTTTACTCGGGACGAGTAAAGGTTCGGTTTGGGGATATTTGATGTGAACATTATTTGCGCACATTTAGTCCCCTAATTGAGCCTATTTTGCATACTATTATAACATTCCATAGCCATTTTATCCGTCAAATGCTTTCTATTTTGCTTTCCTAGTGCATTTCGTATGTTTGGTAGGAAAGAAGATAATAAGGCGGAAATTCCCGTCTTTCGTGCAAATTTGGAAGCTTTTTGATGATATTGGATTGACTAGTATGAAGAGGAGGCAAGAATGATAGCCAAGTATGTAGGAATAAAGTGTATATAGAAGGATCAAAGGGTTAAGACTAAGGATGACGAGAGGGAAGGCATTACAAGAAGAAATTGATTGGAACCAAATCAAGGGTTACTCCTTTGGCTCTGAAAGTATGCTAGATGGAACAGCGTCGAAAAAACAAGTGATCTAGGCTTTTGAATCACTCCAATAGGAGTCCGGATGAGAAAATGACGTCCATTTTACAATCCGAGCTCAAACAAAGAAGTTGTCCGCCAATCCGCTCGTCCCGAGATTCAAGACGCTCGTCCCCTGAGACAATCCGCTCGTCTTGCTCCAAATCCGCTCGTCTTCCCTCCTTAAAATCCGAGCGTCTTGCTCCAAATCCGCTCGTCTTCCCCTGCTACAATCCGAGCGTCCCGAGACCAATCCGCTCGGATTCCCTTACAGCAACTTTCGTGTTCTTCTTGTTCTATGAAGGATGCGCATATTTTTCAAAGACCGGCAAAAAGGAGACCGGAGTCTCTCTTGAGACCGGCGATTCCCTACCCAACAATTAGCATTGTTAAATTACTATTTTACCCTTACTTAACCTAATGATGCTCTACTATATATACCCCATTTGTAATAATCAAACCATCAAGTTTTCTTAGATTAAATCAAGTTTTCATTAGGTTAAATCAATCCTTCCTTAGATTAGATTAGGAGTAGATTAGAATAGATTACTCTTTAATCTTTCCACAAATCTCACATTAATCTCTCCTTAATTATTGTTCAAGTTTGTTACTTTTGGGTAATTGAATATTATTGGGTTATTATTGGAGGATTGACAACCCTTCATCATCAATCAAGTTCTCTTCCTTTATTCTTTGCTTTATTATTTTTGGAATCTCCATAGGTATAATTCTCTTAATCCTTGTTTTAATTATTGTTAATCTTTCTTACTTGTTCATCATGTTTTACCTTGTTAATATGATTGACAACCTTGTTAGCATGTTAAACTTGATAATGAGTGAGTAGTCTCTTAGCTAGGATTAGTGGGTAATTAGGGAAACCAACATGGGGATTGATTCATGCTTAATCTAATATGTTTTCATAATCAAATTGCTTGCTTGTTGTGATGTCAACTTTATGCACATGTTATGTTTGATGAAATGCTAAGCCTATAAATCCTTGCATTTACAACCATCTCTTATCTACTCAACTTGACTTGTAAGATATAAACCAACTCGAGTCTTGTTAGACCATGCATAGAAGTTGAATAGGAGGAAAGTAAGTCGACTTGTAGGTGTTGTACAATCTAATCGATTCGGCTCCGGGACCCAACTCTTCCTATGAACCGTAAGACATAAACCAACTCGGTTCCTCCACAACATTAATTGCTTGCAACTTTGTGAACATGTTTGTATGATCAACACCATGAATCCCCTATGACCCCATGATATCCTAGCACTTTTGATCATTTGTTTACATCCTTCCTTTTATTGCTTGTTTTACTTTATTGCTTTTATTAGTCTAGAACACAACTTCAAACCCAAATCAATTGTGACACTAGCATAAATTGAGATAGTTAGACTTAGAACCCAAAGCACATCGTCCCATGGATCGACCTCGACTTACCGCTAACTAGTTGTTTGTTGAGTATTATAAATGTGTTTGATTGGATGTGACCCGACGACATCACCCATATCACTTGGTACACGCATAAACAACCGACTTAGGAAATATTCACATGTTAGGTTAAACTTTTGGATGCGCATTCATGCATTTCAACCGTTTTATCAACTTTGCACTTAAACAACCATGATCGATCAGTAGAGGCCGCTAACGCGGGTGGGATTGGGTGTCCGATTAAAGGGCTTCCCAATACGTACCCTCACCCCTTACTCAGAACCTTTGGATAGTGGATGGCCTTATCCAGGGTGCACGAGAGTTATTTTAGGCATAGAATGCTAAAAGGGGGATGAGTCCTTATCTTTAGTACCTATGTAAAGCACCGCTTTTTGCCTTGATTGACCTTGGTATAAAGTGGATTCGAACGGGTTCCAAGCATCCCACAAATGCTTGGTGGCGACTCCGAACATCTCTGCATCGTTTCGAGACCTCTACCGAGATGAAACCGACCGATCTAAAGCGATCCGGTCAAAAGCATTTTTACGCCGCCGAGCGTGGCTTTCAAAAGACCGATGCATGCCCACAGATTGGCTTGGCGTGCAGGTGGCCCGTGACCACAGATCGGTAGGTGGCCCAAATCCACAGACTGGCCTATGGCCCATGTCCACACTTAGCCATCAAGGTTAGGCTAGCACACTCTATCGTCGGAGCACTGTAATCAAACCTCTTCTCCCGGGTGGGTTTAGGGTAAGATATCAACAACATCACCTCATGTGAGTTAAGCTTACTCACATCCTTCCTCCCGTAAAGTAAACAAGTCAAGGATCGAAGAAAGATCTTTAAGGTCATGTGCTGAACATCATTGATCAGCATAGCACTTAAGGTCGGGGCAGGTCAACCGGTAAACAAAGGTAGGTAGCTAATAGCACCACACTTAGTCGGGACATCACTAAGATATCCCTTCTTGGCCCGGGTACGCCTCAAATTGTCGGAAAACTGGTTAAGGGTCAGATAAAAGCTCGTGTTCATCAACCAAAGACCCACCATGTTCCCAGCCACGTTATAGGTAAAGGAACTCATAAACTCAAGGGTCACAAAGGCATACGAACACTTCCTTAAGTGATACAACCCCTACAAACCCAACACCTCAAAGATGTGACGAACATCTACCTCTATCTTTAACTCCTCCAAAACAACTGGATCTATGCACTTTGTGGGTCTCAAGGTGCGGTCTAGCAAGCTAACAAAGGCATCCCTTTGTTTGAAATCAGCAAAGATTACCGTCGGATACCCAGGTACCAGCGGAACAACGGGTCCTTGGCTCCCTTCCCCCACCTCTACCGTGGTGGTGGTGTTAGCTTAGGTCTCTTTGGTCTGTCGTGTAGCAGCAGTTTTCGGCATCTGTTTAAACATAGTTTAGCCACACATCGGGTTTTAAAAATTCAAAGTAGAAACTTTCAAATGCTTTATACGAAAAAAGGCAATGCTTAAGGTTGTTTTTCTTGCTAAAACATGTAAAATTTGAGAGCAAAACATGAATTTACCAACTCCCTTTAAGTTTTTGCAATTAATAAAAGATGGTTTAAAGTCTCAAAATATGAAGTTTAAGCAAGTTATAAAAGAACTCCGGGTTGGTTTCTACCTTAATTGAGCTCAACAATACAACCTTTGTAGCAAATTTGGAACAAAATTCCAAAATTATATACTCAAAAGATGAAGCTTTAAGACGAAATTTTCGATGAAATAACTAGATTTAAGCATCAGATATGATAATACTAGCATCCCTTGCCCTTTTTCAACCATGAAAGATGAAAAATGTGAACAAAATCAAAATTTTGGGAGCAAACCCTAGAAATTTCGGGTTGATTATATCACAATTTGGGCTCAAAATTATTGTTTCTAACATCAATTAACAAGGATTCAAGGTGGTTTCTATCAAAATCTTAACAATTACAACACAACCTTAAGGCACAAAAATCAAATTTCAGAATTTTCCATCACTACCACATGTTTCTATTTGTATCAAGATCAAAATAAGAAGTAAAAAGTTTACCTTGAATTAGTTTGCAAACGGATTAGACGGATGAACTAGAAGGAGTTAGGAAGAAATCAAGCATAATTTACACCAAAGCTGTGTAGAGGAAAGAGTTTTATGAGGATTTTAGGTTTTAGAAAGATGGAATAAGAGGAAAGAATGAGAAAGATTAGGGATATATATCCCGAAAAATTATAAAACCCGTGTTTTGTAGCAACGGTACTCGATCGAGTAGCCTCTATTCGATTGAGTTGGGGTTAGTCGGTCAAGATTTGACGTTGGCAGAAGTAAGATTGATTCTGTTTTCCAGCAAACTCGATCGAGTGACCCACCTACTCGGTCGAGTACTGCAGTGTAAGCCACAGAGATAGAGACAATTTTGACAAACCCTGACAACAGACAAAGGACAATTTCAGGGAATGGAATGAATTTTAGGATTTTTATAAAAATGGTAAATGACCTTGATAAATTATGAAAATTAGTGACAATTTAGTTAGGATAGTAAACTAAAACTGAGCCAAGTTTCAGAATTTTACAAGCATTCTATGTATTTTAAATAATTAGAAAACCAGACTTAAATAGGTTGATTCTCAGACAGTTTTCTCAGCAGAATTGAATGACTCTTTTTGTGACTAGAAACCAGGATATAATTATCAAATTCACCCTCAAGCAAGCACAGAGGTTAAACTTAATAATTTGGGGAGCCTGAAATGAATTTACTCAAGCAAGCACAGAGTAAACACAAGACAGACAGACAATGCACTTAAAACTGCTCAAGTAAGCACGGACCTGTTCTAAGTAACACCACAGATCCTTAATCACCTTCTAAGCAAGCATAAGAAGATATTAAGTCTGACTTATAACTAATACTCAGCAAATTTAATAAGATTTACAAATTTTGAGAGAAATCTCAAGGTTTTTCATTAATCAAGTTTGCCTTTCAATAGTTGCCTCAAGGTCCTTATATAGGCCTTGAAATTTAGGTTTACAATTCGAAGGGCATTTATCCAAGGGCCAGGATTTCCTTTAGGATAAGTACAACTGAAAGATAATATTTTACACACTGAAATTGAAAAGTAAACTAGTAAAAACAAGAGCTATGGGTAAAAACAGACTGTGACTGAGGCAAAAACAGTCTGTCCTTGGGTTGTTGTGTGCAGGTTGTTGTTGGACTTGAAGGCTTGTAGCATTACTCCCAAAGTCAAGGCTATTTGTGAGGTTTCGTGCCTTGCATTTAAATGGAAAACTATGCAAGGAGACTTTAAAAGCAGCCTCACAATTGCCTCACCAAAAGAGGAAAGTATGCTTTTTGCTTTTTGGTTTGTTTCATTCAGCAGCATGTGACTGGCTCTTGAGATGGTTTCTTAGATTAAATATTAACCCTAACTGGAGTGTGGCTTGGTCTCAGTTTAAGTATTCTCAGCTAGCTATGGTGGCAGCTGGTGGCTGGCTTGGAATTGATACTTCTGGCTTGGAAAGGATGGACTGATTGGGACTGTGCCCTGCTCAGGGTTGCTGTGAGTTGTTGAGTTCTGATCCTGGCTAGACTGGTCTAGGGTCATTGTAGAAATGTGATTGCCCTGGTCTGTGGCTCCTGATACAGCCTCCCCTGGTTGAAAAGGGCTTGGCCGCAAGCCTGTGACCTCCTCCCGCTCTGAATCTTCATAATATGGGCTAAGATCCCCCACATTGAAAGTTCCATAAACTCCATAATCTCCTGGCAAATAGATCTTGTAAGTATTTGGCCCAATTCTTTCCAAGACCTCAAATGGTCCATCTGCCCTAGGCATAAGCTTGTTCTTCCTCTTTGATGGAAATCTTTCTTTCCTTAGATGCAACCATACCAGATCTCCTGCCTCAAACTCTTTCTTCTTTCTAAGCTTCTTAGATTGATTCTCGTACAGCTCATTGGGCCTTTCAATTTGTTTTCTCACTGATTCATGTAACTTCAGCAGTTGTTCAACTGTTCTTTTGGCATCTGGATGGAGCTCTCCCCTTGGGACAGAAGACAAGTCCAAGGTCATAAGTGGATTAACCCCATAGACCACCTGAAAGGGACTGTGACCAGTAGCAGTAGAGGGTGCTCTGTTGAATGCAAATTCAGTTGTAGCTAGCTTTAGATCCCAATCTTTCATGGTCTTGCTGACTAGACACCTTAGTATCCTCCCCAAAGTTTTGTTGGTGACCTCAGTTTGGCCATCTGTTTGTGGGTGGTGGGAGGTATTGAACAAGAGCTTAGTCTTACGGAGCTTCCATAGGGTTTTCCAGAAGTAACTCATGAACTTGGTATCCCTGTCTGAGACAATTGTCCTAGGAACCCCATGGAGTCTCATAACTTCCCTGAAATATAACTCAGCAACACTGGCAGCATCCTCAGTTTTCTTGCAGGCTATAAAGTGAGCCATTTTACTGAACATATCCAGAACTACCATGACTGAATCCTTGCCTATCTGTGTCCTAGGCAGGGCTGCAATGAAATCAAGACTCACATCTTCCCAGGGTTTATCAGGGACGGGCAATGGAGTGTATGGTCCTGCTTGGAAGGAGGTCTTTGCTTTCTGGCATGTTGAGCACCTTCTAAGGACTGCCTGAACATCACCTATCATTCTTGGCCAGTAAAATTGATCCTGTAAAATCTCTAGGGTTTTCTGGACCCCAAAATGTTCCCCCTCCCCCCTAATCCTCCTGAATGGACTTCCCTGATCAGCAAATCCCTGTAAGATCCCCTTGGCACACAAAGTTTGTTGCCATGAAATAGAAAACCCTCTTGCAGCAGATATTTCCTTCCCTGGATTGGTCCTCCTTCTGTGTGAGTGATCTATTCCTCAGAGAAATCATGATCCTCTTTACACATCTCCTTCATCAATTCAAACCCAACGAGCTTGTTACTCATGACAGTCAACAGAGAGTGCCTCAGAGTGCCTCCTAGATAGGGCATCAGCTACTACATTTTGTTTTCCCTCCTTGTATTTGCTTGAAAAGGTGAATGCTTGCAGGAACTCCACCCATTTAGCATACCTATGGCTCAATTTGTGTTGGCCATTAATGTATTTCAGGTCCTCATGATCTGTATATAACACAAATGGCTTAGGTTTTAGGTAGTGACTCCAGTGTGTAAGGGCTATAATGATTGCATAGAACTCCTTGTCATAAGTTGAATATTTCAGATTGGCTCCATTCAACTTCTCACTGAAGTAGGCCACAGGTCTCTGGCCTTAGATCAAAACGGCTCATATCCCAACTCCACTAGCATCACACTCCATATTAAATAATTGTTCAAAGTCAGGCAGCTTTAGAATGGGAGTCTCACACATCAACTTCTTAATTTTCTCAAAGGACTGCTGAGCAGCTTCATTCCATTGGAAATCTCCTTTTCTCATGCACTCAGTGATTGGTGCAACAACTGAGCTAAAATTCTTGATGAACCTCCTATAAAAAGATGACCTGCCATGTAATCCCCTTACTTCTGTGATTGTCTGTGGGACTGGCCATGTCTGCATTGCCTTGATCTTATCATGATCAACTGATATTCCTCTCCCAGATATGATGTACCCTAGAAATGCTACCTCATTGACCATGAAGGTACATTTCTCTAACTTTCCATACAGCGTCTGTTCCCTAAGTATTTTGAACTCTGCTTCCAGGTGTAACAGATGTTCACTTGGACTACTGTTTTAGATAAGTATATCATCAAAATATACTACAGCAAATTTTCTAAGGCAAGGCCTCAGAACTTCAGTCATTAGCCTCATGAAGGTGCTTGGGGCATTGGACAGGCTAAATGGCATAACAAGCCATTCATACATGCCATGCTTGGTCTTAAAAGCTGTTTTCCACTCATCACCTTCTCTTATCCTCACCTGATGATACCCTTGCCTAAGATCTATCTTAGAAAATACCTTGGCTCCACTGAGCTCATCAAACATATCATCCAACCTTGGAATAGGGAACCTGTACTTGACTGTGATGTTGTTTATAGCCCTACTATCAGTACACATTCTCCATGATCCATCTTTCTTAGGCACCAGTAAAGCAGGCACTACACAAGGACTCAGGGACTCCCTCACAAAGCCCTTTGTCATCAAGTCCTCAATCAGGTGTTGCAGTTCCTTGGTTGCTGTGGGATCACATCTGTTAGCTGGCCTGTTAGGAAGTACAGAACCAGGTAGAAGGTCTATGTGATGCTCAATTCCTCTCAGGGGTGGCAATCTACTAGGCAACTCAGCTGGAAAAACTTCTTTATACCTCTGAATCAGAGGCTCAACCTCTGCAGGCACACCAATGCTCTTTTCAGTGTTGATTTCCCTTGACATCAGAAACATCACAGGTTGCTCTTGCTTTAGCTCTTTGATCATGGCTGCCTCATATAGAAACAACACTCCATTGACTTCCTCAGGCATATTAGGACTTCCATAGCCTCTTTGGTTTGGTGGCAAGGGAGTCAGGGTGACTTTCTTGCCATGGTGCCTGAAACTGTAGACATTATCCTTTTCCTGATGAGTGGTGTTCCTATCAAACTCCCATGGCCTCCCTAACAGCAGGTGGTAGGCATCCATAGGGACCACATCATATAACACTTCATCCTTGTACACCTTCCCAATTGAAAAAGGAACAATGCACTGCTTCTCAACTCTCACTTCAGAACCTTTGTTTAACCACTTTAACTTATATGGACTTGGGTGCTCCTGTGTGGGTAAACTCAGCTTGCTGACCATAATGGTTGAAGCCACATTGGTACAGCTACCTCCATCAATGATCAGATTACACGTCCTCTCCTGGACAGTGCATCTACTTCTGAAGTTCAGGGATCTTTGATCAGCTTCTAGAGGAGCTGGTTGAGAGTGCATAACCCTCCATAGGACCAAACTGTGCCCTGTGTCAGGGTGGGCTACAACTTGTCCTTGATCAGTTCCCTCCTCAGTTTCCACTTCTTCTAAGACTAGTGTCTCATCCTCCTCATCCTCAACTAAATATTCCCTTTCCCACTCTTCAATCTCCATAGCTGTGAGAGCCCTGTTAAAAGGACAATCCTTCTTGAAATGACCAAAGCCTTGGCACTGAAAACATTTGATCTTATCCCTAGACATAGGTGGGTTAGCCTTAGGGTACATGGGTGCCTTTCCCTTGTCTCCTGGGGTTTGGGTAGTTGGTTTAGGTGTCTCAGTGATCCTGACACCAGTGTAAGGTTTGAATGTTGGCTTGGTGGGGACTTTAGGTGTGACAGGTTTCACCTTTCCTAGTTTCTCAATTCTCAAAGCCAGATTGACTGCTTCATCAAATGACCAAACATGCTGCATCCTTACCCTGCTAGCTATCTTAGGATCCAAACCCTCAATAACCTCGCAATCTTTTGTTCAGGTTTCTCGGTAATCTCACATTGCAGGGTTAGATGTTCAAAGCTCCTAAGGTAGGCCTCAATAGATAGATGGTCTTGTCTCAACTGAGTCAGTTTAATAAAGATATCTTGGGTATCGTCTTTGGCTATGAATTTTTCCTTTAACTTCTTTTTTAACTTAGCCCAAGACCTGACTGGTTCCTTACAATCCCTAATCCTTTGGTGTTTAATGTTTCATACCAAAGAGATGCATATCCTTTGAGTTTTAAAATGGAAACTTTAAAAGCTTTTCTATCATCATAAGCCTTAAACTCAAAGACCCTCTCAACATATCTAAGCTAGTCTAACAAATCCTCAGAATTTAAACTACCATAGAAATCAGGGATCTCTACTTTAACATCTTTATCTCTAGCTAAGTAGTTACCTTCTTCCATCATAGATTCTTCTGATTCTAAGTTGAGCTCTTCTTCATTCTCATGCTGTGGTTGGTCTCTTCCTGCTCCAAAGAGACCTCTACCCCTGCCTCTTCCTCTGTAGGGTGGTGGTCTTCCTCTTTCTGAAGTGGGAATGTTTTCCATGACAATGTTTACATCTTCCAGGGTCACATTAACCAGGTTGGTTAACTGGTCCATTTTTGCTTTCATTCCTGCTAATCTCTCTTCACTCATGGTTAGTTTTTGTAGTTTTGATGTAGCTGGGAAAATGAACTCACTTTTCTCTCAATCAGGACTAACACAAGATGGGATTATGTTATAACCTAAGCTCTGATAACCAGAATTTTCAGTGTAAGCCACAGGGACAGACACAATTTTGACAAACCCTGACAACAGACAAAGGACAATTTCAGGGAATGTAATGAACTTTAGGATTTTTATAAAAATGGTAAATGACCTTGATAAATTATGAAAATTGGTGACAATATAGTTAGGATAGTAAACTAAAACGGAACCAAGATTCAGAATTTTACAAGCATTCTATGTATTTTAAATAATTAGAAAACCAGACTTAAATAGGTTGATTCTCAAATAATTTTCTCAGCAGAATTGAATGACTCTTTTTGTGACTAGAAACAAGGATATAATTATCAAATTCACCCTCAAGAAAGCACAAAGGTTAAACGTAATAACATGGGGAGCCTGAAATGAATTTACTCAAGCAAGCACTGAGCAAACACAAGAGAGACAGACAATGCACTTAAAACAGCTCAAGCATGCACATACCTGTTCTAAGTACCACCACAGATACTTAATCACCTTCTAAGCAAGCACAAGAAGATATTAAGTCTGACTTACAACTAAGACTCAACGTTAATAAGATATGCAAATTTTAAGAGAAATCTCAAGGTTTCTCATTAATCAAGTCTGCCTTTCAATAGCAGCCACAAGGTCCTTATATGGGCCTTGAAATTTAGGTTTACAATTCGAAGGGCATTCATCCAAGGGCCAGGATTTCTTTTAGGATAAGTACAACTGAAAGATAATATTTTACAAACTTAAATTGAAAAGTAAACCAGTAAAAACAAGAGCTATGGGTGAAAACAGACTATGACTGAGGCAAAAACAGTCTATCCTTGGCTTGTTGTGTGCAGGTTGCTGTTGGACTTGGAGGCTAGTATCATTACTCCCAAAGTCAAAGCTATTTGTGAAGTTTCGTGCCTTGCATTTAAATGTGAAACTGAGCAAGGAAACTTTAAAAGCAGCCTCACAATTGCCTCACCAAAAGAGCAAAGTATGCTTTTTGCTTTTTGATTTGTTTCATTCAGCAGCATGTGACTGGCTCTTGAAATGGTTTCTTGGATTAAATCTTGGCCCTGATTGGAGTGTGGCTTGGTCTCAATTTAAGTATTCTCAGCTGGCCATGGTGGCAGCTGGTGGCTGGCTTGGAATTGATACTTCTGGCTTGGAAAGGATGGACTGATTGGGACTGTGGCCTGCTCAGGGTTGCTGTGAGTTGTTGAGCTCTGATCCTGGCTAGACTGGTCTAGGGTCATTGTAGAAATTTCATTGTCCTGGTCTGTGGCTCCTGCTGCATGTACTCCCTCGTAGTCGGTCGAGTAAGTCGAAATACTCAACGAATCAAGAATGACTGGTCTCCTGCAAAATAACAATTCGTTCGGAGTCTAAGGCATACTTAGGACTCGTCACTAATTATCACTAAAATAATACTATCGATTATCATTACTTTACATATAACACAAGTACCGCAAATTAAAACATTATAATTCTACTCTACTATATGCCATACAACATACGATCTTGCTATTACGTACCTTAATCCACATATTCACCTATATCGATAACAATATTCTACCTTATTCATATCCATATCATATTCTACAACACAACACAACACAACACAACTTGCTCACACAATCTATTAGGTATTACAAACTTGTAAACCAGTTACCAAACTTACACGTCACCCATATCCTCATATCATTTATCAAATATAGCAAACGTTCAAACCAGTTATCACATACATGCCACCACATATCCATACATATGCTTCTAATACCTACTTACTTCTCAATTCACATAATCACGCATACATAACTATACAAGCAATTATGCATTACATTTACTATAATCTCCACACTTGACATTACCTTTACACATTACACACATATGCTCATACAATTCCCGACTCAATATCCCATTCGAAGTGGCTGGCTTAAGCATATTGGGACCAGGACTTTGGAATGAGGGCGCCTTCTCACCCAAAATCAAACATTCAAGGGGCTCCTAACACACATACATCAGGTTCATTTTAATAAACTCGCTACGTTCATTATGTTTATTGGTTACAGGTTCCAAAATCGTTGCTCTGATAGCACTTTGTAACACCCCCATCTAACAAGGAGCCTTAACAAGACCTTCCCTAGCAGATACGGGCATTACCATCTCGGTTGCCCGAGGAATAGTATATATCATAATGTTAATAAAAGAACTATAAAGTTTATTACAAGATTAACTCAACAAAAGAAAGGTACAACCGATGAATAAAATGACTACGGTGACATTACTCCATGCCAAGACTCGGTGAAGGAATCGTCCCTCCAACACACCCAGATAAGCTCCACATATCAATACCTGCCAAGACTGACTGGTCACCATAATGGATCATGGCAGACACATAAGAAGAAAGAAACACAGACAACACCACACAAGGTCAGTAACTGAAGAAAAACATACAAAATAAGGTACAACACAACACAACAATCTCCAACTCCAATAACCCATCAATCACCTGACTATCCGGAAGGTAAAGTCCTGGCAGATTACCAATCGCAACGAGTAATCCACACCGCCAGTGGGGACCGCAGCCTTACCACCTAAGCCCCGCTCAAAACCATAGAGCGAATAACCCAATGACCATTAATGTGCACATCCCTCTTGTGACGGGAATCACAAGGGGCGTAAAGCCATTCCCGATGATGACTCCACTCAGCCAGGAACGCACCCCGCACACAACCACAATGATACTATTACACAATCAACGATACTATTCACCACACATGACAACCAGTCAACAGTACTTAGTAGGAAAACCTACCTTTAGCAATCAGCAGCAACACTGCATACATCCATAAGAAGACAAGAAAACCTCCTTCCATACCTATCACAACCAGTAGGGAAAACCCTATTACTAACAACCATAACCATAAAGAAACCTAAGGATGGGGATGATGACTTACCTATGCTCGGCATTCCAGAGACAAGACTGCTACCTAACTCAAGTCTCCATCCCCATGGTGTGTCCAAGTGTAAAAGATCTGAAAAGGGTGAGGGTTGGTGAGGGAGAAGGTGTATCGTCTATTAGGTTTATAGACAAAATAAAAGGAAAACTAATTTTGGTTTACGACTTCACGATTAATAACTTATCGGTTAACTCGACGTACTTGATCAAGTATGGGACGTACTCGATCGAGTGGCCTCTACTCGATAGAGTCATTAGACTACTCGATCGAGTAGCCTATGCTAAATCGAGCTCCCATCTTCCAAAGGTTATTACGACGCAAGTCCAAACTAGAAAGGTTCCAAGAGGTATAACATGTGTCTAAGGTCAGTCCGCAGGCAGTCAACGGCCGGGTCCCTAACGGGGGGGTAGTACACTTTATGAGTTTTATTTTGGTTTAACATTTCTTATACTTTAATTTGGTTTTGGATACTTGTACTCAGTTAAACTTTATACTTTAATAATTGTTCTTTTATTGTCACTATTGATATACTTGCCTCGGGTAACCGAGATGGTAGCACCTTTATATGCTAGGGTGGTCCTTGGTAAGGCACCTTAGTATATGACGGTGTTATAAAGTGGTATCAGAGCGACGATTTTGGAACCTAAAACCAATGAAAAAAATGAACATAGGGAGTCTAATTAAAATGAAACCAGGTAGGAGTTATTTGGAGCTACTACAAAGGCTTGGGGGACGTTTTAAAGTCGCATTTTGGCCCTTATGGCTTTGAACCGGTCACTATGGGGGTGTCTTGGGAACCGTTACTTGCATTATCTATATGTTCTTGTGAGATTATTGGATGGATTGAAGCCTATGAATGCATGAATAGAGAATAATGTGGATATATGAATGTTATTATATGGCTTTTGGTTGATATAATATGTTTAAGAAGTAATATATGTACGAATACATGCGTTTAAGTTGAAGGGTAGCTCGTTTTGGCATGATTCGGCCAAGCAGGGCGGGTACTCGACCGAGTAGGAGATACTTAGCCGAGTAGCCAGGCACTCGACCGAGTGATGGTAAATAGATTTAAAACAGTAGCTACTAGTCATGACCACTCGGCCGAGTAAGAAGGGCACTCGACCGAGTGGGGCGTACTCGACCGAGTAACTTGAGTACTCGACCGATTATGCTTTATGTGTTTTGGAGGTCAGCTACTGGAATAGGATACTCGGCCGAGTAATCTCAGTACTCGACCGAGTAGTCCTTACTCGACCGAGTACTCCAGGTACTCGGCCGAGTACTTCTATAGCGGGTGATTTGTTTATTTTGAACCGTAGGCTATGTGCTTACGTTTATCTTGGTTATATCAGCTCAAAATGCCGCCAAAGAGATCAGCCGCGTACATTCAGGCATATGAGATGACTCTGGATGAGGTTGCCAGAATGATTGAGCAACAAGACGCGCTCATTAAGGCACTCAAGAATGTAGGTAAGGGAGAAGAGAAACCGGTGGATGCATCCCGGCTGAGCACCACCATTTCTCGCTTCCACCCCATTACCTGTGAGGGCACTAGTGAGCCAAAGTTGCTTGAAAATTGGCACCGAGAGATGGAGAGTGTGCTAGAGGTAGTTAAGTGTCTGGAGGATATGATGGTAGAACATGTTGTGTTCTACCTAAGGGACGAGGCTAGAGTTTGGTGGCAGAATGTGAGGGAAGAGGCTCAGGCATACTACAGGAACCGGGGCCAACTGTTATTCCATGGGTAGGTTTCAAGAGTGCTATGAGAGAACACTTTGTGCCGGAGCACATTCGCCATAAGTTGAGAGCCGAGTTCGATTCCTTGTCCATGGCTAATAACATGACCGCCACAGAGTACTATCACCGGTTTATCGAGCTGTCACGATACACAGAGGATATACAACTGAGTCAACGGAGTTTGGCTCTTTGTTTTGAGAAAGGGTTAGCACCAAAGATCATAGATAGACTACCAGCTGGGGTACTTACGGATCTGAAAGAGGTTTTTGTAAGGGTGGGGCACGCTGAGAGGCTAGTGGATTTGGCCAAGGAAGCCAAGGAAAAGAATGCAAAGAAGAGAAAGGTTGAGAGTGAGGGCAACAATTAGTCGAGTCACAAGAGGGGCAGTTAAAATAAGGCTAGGACCTTTTTTGGAGGATCTAGCTATGCGGGGGGATCTCGATCTTGGGGAAGAGGAGGCGGCCGGAGTAGTCGTGATAACTCCAATCTTACATGTTTTAACTGCGGTGGAATGGGTCATAAGAGGTATGAGTGTACGAGCGCTGCAAAAGGAGGAGGGGGTTTTCCAGGGACATACCAGCGAAACTTTTCATATGCTCCAAGTCAGAGCTTTTTTAGTAATAGGCTAGCTCGGTCGTGAGGTAATCGTTGAAAAAACAACAACAATGGCGGCTACAACCGCAATAATGGAGGGTCCTACCAGTGTCCGAACAACAATGTGACGCAGAGTTCGGCATCCAAACCTACTACTTCAGCAACCACGGTTCAGGGTGGAGGCTAGAAGAATAGTGGGAAGCTTTTTATGATGGGCAAGAAGGAAGCTGAGAATGATGCTCATGTTGTTACCGGTACTTTCCTTGATTATAAAATCCCATCTTTTGTTCTGTTTGATTCAGGGGCAACCCACTCTTTTATGTCTAGGAGTCACGCCTTAGCTATGGGTTTGGGAGAATATGAACTGGTAAAAGATAATGTCTTTATACCTTCGGGAGAGTCAGTGTCATGTTCTAAGTTGTATGGAGGGGTGTTCATCATTGTGGGGCAAGTAGACTTACCGGTCAATCTGTTAGAGTTTCATATGGATGGGTTTGAGGTTATCGTCGGGATGGGCTGGTTGGGCAAGTATGAGGCTAAGAGAGATTGTGGAAAAAGAGTATCTTTAAAAGGGCCTAAGGGAGTCAAAGTGTCACATAGGGGGTTTGTGGTAAAACCTAAGATGAAGTTGATCGCGGTAATGACTTTAAAGTCATGTTTGAGAAAGAAGTGTCCTTTAATCCTTTGTCATGTGAGGAATATGCGAGTAGAGGAGCCATCAGCATCTAATATACCAGTGGTTGGGGAGTTTGGTGACGTTTTTCCAGATGAGATACTGGGGTTACCTCCTGTTAGGCCTGGAAATCCGCAGACCTCCCTGATCAGTATCTCATCTTAACCTGACTATCAGGCTGTCAAGACGTCAGGCTATCAGGACACATGAAGATAGGCACCAGGCCATGGAAAGGACAACGCATATCATGACGATATCAGACGAAGAATTCACGTTATAAAAAGGAATATACACGCAGCATTGAATGGGAAGATCTCGCAGTAAATGCAGCAATTAAGGGAATAATATTGTCAATTATTACGGACAATTAAGGAGAATAATTCGCATTAATTCCAGCATTAGGCAGCCGTTCAGCTAAAGCTTATATAAGGAACATTTGGGAAACATTTTGGAGATCATCATCACAAGACAAAGCATACTTCTACGCATACAATACTTAGAGAAATACTACAAATATTGTCATTATCATACTTTTACTCTCCCAATTACATTGTGAAATTCTCTCCTGGCTTGGTGCCCGTGGTTGTTTCCCATTCAAGAGTTTTCCACGTACAAAACTCTTTGTTTTATTGTTGTTATTTTTATTATATTTATAGCCCTATATTTGACCCTGACGACCTGACTAACGGACCATATAGAGCTAGTTAACCCTACTCAAATCTACCCTGACCTGATTTCGGCTTGCGCAAAATCCACACAAAACAATTGGCGCCCACCGTGGGGAATCTAGCTCTTTAAATCCTTTTTTCTCATCTTACAAAAACTCAAAAATCCTACAAAAATGGCCCAGCCTACCATTGAGGAACAATTGAATGCAGCTCTCTAGCAAATCGCTGAGTTGGAAAGCTTGAAAGAAAAAGTAGCCCAAACTGAAGCAGAAATCCTGCAACTAAGAGAATCTGAGTCAACTCTGAAACAAAATTAGAGAAAACTCAAGGAGCAGGCTCTAGATTCCAGCCAGGAACCCCATTTGCATCAATCATCAAAAACATCAATTTCTCCAGTTTTGGGAGCCCAAGTGGTTCTAAATTCATTAACGTTGATGATGACGATGAACCAAAGAATGACAATGAAAAACCTGATGAATCTGCAGCAACCATTATGATGGCAGTGGTTCAGGAGATCAAGAAACTCAATGAAAAATTTGAGAAGATACCTGGAGTACCTGCCAGCATGGAAGAAGCTGCTCCTAACAGTTATGCTGATTCGCCTTTCATAGACGAAATAGCAAAAGTAGATTTACCAAAGAAGTTTGTGGTCCCATGCATGAGGGTCTATGATGGAACCACGGATCCGCAAAATCACGTGGCTCTCTATAAACAAAAAATGTTGGCTGCATCTATCCCCAGCGAATTTAGACAAGTTTGCATGTGTAAGGGATTTGGAACGACCCTGACTGGCCCTGCTCTGCAACGGTACATCAACCTGCCAACTGGGAGCATCCATTCCCTCGCCAACCTGATCAACAATTTTAACCAGCAGTTTGCGAGTAGCAGGGAGTCGGAGAAACGATCCAGTGACCTTTAACGAATCACACAGAAGCCTGATGAAACTCTCAGGACATTCCTTGCAAGATTCAACAAGGAGAAGGTATCCATTCCTAGATGTGACGTTGGAACAACAGTGGAGGCATTCAGGCAGGGGTTACTACCATATAGTGACTTGTACAGCGAGCTCACTAAATATCCCTGCCATACCTTCGAGAACGTCCATGCCAAGACTCTTGCCTTTATCAGGCTAGAAGAAGATAAAAGTTATAAACTTGGATCACCCAGTGGACCAAAGGATTACGAAAGGAGCAGTAGGAAGAGCAATAAAGGAAACAACTATAGGCCTACTCCATATTCCAGGCCAGATCAATCAGAAGTTAACCTGGCTCATGAGCATCAAGGTAAGGTTAAAGTCTATCCACCTATTTCTGAACATAACTTCAATGTTGATATTACAGGATTAATCCAGAGACTTGACAACATGGGATCAGCAGTCAGATGGCCCAGGAAGTCGGAAAATCCCAACCCCAGAAGGGACAATTCCAAATGGTGCGAATTCCACCTGGACATTGGGCACACGACGGATGACTATTTCATCCTGAGGAAAGAAGTGGCTTATCTGTTGAAATCCGGATACTTAAAAGACCTGATCAAGACGAAAGGCAGGAATGCGAACCAGGGCAAAGAGGATCAGGAGCACAAGCAGGATCGCAGCCTACCTCCACCACCTCCAATATAAGAAGTAAAATTCATATCCGGTGGATCAGAAATCTGCGGCCTGACCAGTTCAGCAGCAAAAAAGATAGCCAGGACGCCAATGACTATCTCACCCTGCAAACCAGACCATATCCCAACAATCACTTTCAATGATTGTGGCCTGGTAGGTATTCCTAATGTTCATCATGATGGCCTGGTAATTTCTATGCAGATTGGAACCACCACAGAGAGAAGGATCCTGGTAGACGGAGGCAGCTCAGTAACCTGATCATGCTTGACATGCTGAAAGCCATGAAGATCAACGAGGACCAAATCACCAAAAAATCCAGTGCCCTAGTAGGATTCAGTGGCGAAACCAGGAGCACTCTAGGAGAAATCCACCTCCCAACTTACGTTGAAGGAGTCTCATCTTATGAGAAATTTGGAGTCTTTGATTGCCTATCATCTTACAATGCGATCTTGGGTAGACTCTGGATTCATAATGTCAAAGCCGTACCATCAACCTATCACCAGTGTATCAAGATACCAACAGAAAGAGGCATAGCCACAGTCAAAGAGGATCACAAAATAGCCCAGGAATGCTACACAACAGCTTTGAAGAATTCCAAGGCAGGTAAGTCCCTTGCATAGAAATTACAGTACCCTGTCAGGAGCACTTATGTAGCACCTCCCAGAATGGAAACAGATCAAGTAATTCGGGACCCTGAGTGCCCTGACAGGTATGTTTTATGATGTGACCATAATTAGCACATATTTAGCCCCCGAATTAGCCTTGTTCCCATGCTTTTTAGTGCATATTTGGGTCATTTATTATCTTTATTTCTTTGTTTTGCATATTCTTTGAGATTTTGATCCCTTGGTAGGAAAGGAGTAAGAATCTTGCATTTTCATGGGAAAACGAGACTAAATTGATCGAATCCAATGACCAAGCATCAAGGAGAGACAAGATTAGAAGGCCTTTGTATATATGATAGTAGATGAGCAATGTTGAGAAAGGATCCTTGAGTCCCCAAGGAAATCCCCAAGGAATTTATGAAGAAAAGGGAAGAAAAGAAGAACAAATCTTGCTGAGGCACAATCCGTGCAGATTGTCTACAATCCGGCCGTCCTCCACCTGCACAATCTGTGCGGTTTCACCAGAAGACGCTCGGGTTCAGCCACCACAATCCGCCCGGATTCCTTCAAAGCCGCCCGTGTTCAACCGCCAGAATCCGCCCGTCCCGACACAAAACCGCTCGGATTCCTCTACAGCGCAATTTCCTCTTCTCCAAGCTACAAAGAAAGAAGCCCTTCCTTCGTAAAATACCGGCTCCTCCCTGCTCAATCTAAAAAGTGTAATTACTAGTTGAGCCCTTAGTTAACCCTAATGCATCCCCCTAATTTCCACTATAAATACCCCATTAGTCTAATTAGAAGAGCATGTTCTTCTTATCAATAATTAGAGTAATTAATAACAATCAAATCTCTCTTTAGTTTTGTAATCAACAATTAATCAAGTTCTAATACAAGTTTTATTTCCTTAATCTCTCTTTTGTTCATCCTTTATTTTGGGTAATTGAAGATTATTTGGGTTATTATTGGGAGATTGACAACCTCTCAATCAAGCATCAAGTACTTCTTTTATCTTTGCTTTATTATTGGAATCATTAGTAGGTATAATTCTCTTAATCCCTTTTTAATTATTGTTAATTACTTTCATTTATTCATCATGTTTCATTTTGTTGGTATGATTGACAACCTTGCTAGCATGATCAACATGATAATGAGTGAGTAGTCTCTTAGCTAGGGTTAATGGGTGATTAGGGGAAACCAACATGGGGAATGATTCATGCTTAAATTAATATGCTTTCATGGTTTATTTGCTTGCTTGTTTTGATCTCAACTCATGCACATGTTATGTTTGATGAAATGCGAGCCTATGAATCCTTGCATTTTTTACCCATCACCTATCTTTTCAATGAGACTTGTAAGACATAAACCAACTCGAGTCTCATTAGACCATGCATGTTGTTGAGTAGGGAAGATTAAGTCGACTTGTAGGTGTTGTATAATCTAATCGATTCGGCTCCGGGACCCAAACTTTCCTAGGATTGTAAGATATAACCCAACTCAATCCATCACAACAATAATTGCTTGCTTATAATTTGAGAACATGTTTGTATGATCAATTCCCATGATTCCCCTATGATCCCATGATACCCTAGTGCTTTTTATCAATTGTTTACAACTCTTTCAATTCATCTTGCTTGTTTATTTGTTTTGCTATTTTAGTTAGTGACCTTCTACATCAACCCAATTTGTGACACCCCTAAGACACCACTAGTTTCAATAGAAATCTCATCTCAATTCCCGTCCCTTGGGATCCGACCTTTACTTGCCTCTTTACTAATTGTAGAGTTGTTTGTGAAGCTATAAATTGTGTTTTGATTCGGACGTGACCCAACGACCACATCTATTTATTTGTGAACACGAAACGGACCGATCATTTTAGTAGGATCCGACGCCTCAGATAGTGGCAGGCCTGAACTGGTAAAGTTCCTTAAAAATAAATCATCTTGGTTTGCTTGGTCACATTTTGATATGACTGGAATTAGCGCTGATATAATTACACATAAACTCAATGTTGACCCATCTTTTAAGCCTGTGCAACAGAAAAGGCGGAAATTTGTAGCTGAAAGAAATACCATAATTAACGAGGAAGTAGAGAAACTCTTGGATATGGGAAAGATTAGGGAAGTAATATACCCTGAGTGGCTGGCTAACGTGGTTGTTGTGCAGAAAAAGAATGGAAAGTGGAGAATCTGTGTGACTACACTGACCTGAACAAAGCTTGTCCCAAAGATCCATTTCCTTTACCACATATTGATGCCATGGTAGATGCCACACCAGGCCATGAAATGCTGACATTCATGGACGCTTCCAGTGGATTCAATCAAATAAAGATGCACCCCGCTGACCAGGAGAGTACTGTATTAATTACAAACTGAGGCATATACTGTTACACTGCAATGCCTTTCGGCCTGAAGCATGCAGGGGCAATGTACCAGCGCCTGGTCAACATGATGTTTAAAGACCAAATAGGTGATATTATGGAAGTATACATAAACGACATGGTGGTAAAATCTAAAAATGCAGAGGATCACGTGAAGCATCTGGAAATAGCATTCGAAATATTGGAGAGATACAACATGAAGCTCAACCCTGGAAAATGCCACTTTGGAGTCTCGGCAGGCAAATTCCTTGGATACATGGTCACAAAGAGAGGCATAGAAGCCAGCCCTGAACAGATAAAAGCTATCCTGGAATTGCAGTCACACAAATCTGTCAAGGATATCCAAAAATTGACAGGCCGGGTAGTTGCCCTGAACCGTTTCATATCGAGATCCTCTGAGAGATGCAAAACATTTTACAAACTCCTCAGAAAGAATAAACAGTTTCAATGGACGGATGAACATGAGACATCCTTTCAAGACTTGAAATCTTATCTATCATCTCCACCCTTACTTGCTAAACCAGAAAAGGGAGAACCCCTGTCAGTATACTTATCCGTTACTGACACAGCGGTCAGCGCAGTCCTAGTAAAAGAACAGGATGGCTAGCAACATCCGGTCTACTATGTAAGTAAAAGCCTGCTAGATGCTGAGATGAGGTATGGATTGCTTGAAAAATATGTTTTAGCTTTGATTATGTCATGTACTAAACTGCGACCTTATTTTGAAAGCCACCCCATTATAGTCAGGACTGACTTACCCATAAAATATGTCCTACGTAAGCCTGAACTATCAGGCAGGATGGCCAAATGGTCAGTGCAAATTAGCACGTACGATATCTCCTTTGAACCCAGGGCAGAGATTAAATCGCACGCCCTAGCAGACTTTGTGGCTGACTTTAGCCCTAACCTGGAACTTGACCTGAAAAAAGAGGTCAACCAACTAGAAAATAGAACCCCAGACCAAGAATGGACCCTGTTTATAGATGGGGCATCCAACGCCAGGGGGACAGGGTTAGGATTAGTGCTTAAATCACCACAGGGAGATATGATAGCGCATGCTATAAGCTATGAATTCAAAGCTACAAACAATGAAGCAGAATATGAAGCTCTAATAGCAGGCTTCAAGGTATGTCTAGACCTCGGTGTTCAAAACCTAAAGTTAAAAACTGATTCACTTCTAAGTGCTAATCAAATAAAGGGAATTTATACGGCTAAGGATGTGAAAATGATTTCATATTTAGAATATGCAAAAAACCTTACCGCTAAATTTGCTCTATTTGATATAGATCATATATCAAGAGACCTGAACACCCAGACTGATGCTTTGGCCAGCCTAGGTTCAAATTTTACCCCTACAGTTTTCGACAAAATACCAATTGTTCATTTATTAGAGCCAGCCATCAGCAAGCCAGAACAAGTAAATCCTGTCAATCAGGATAATAACTCTTGGACTAAACCCTATTATGATTGCTTTCTCCGAGGAATAACACTTTATTCAAGAGATCGCAGGCTGGACCCTACCTGAGATGCTTGGAGCCTGACGAAGCCAAACTAGTACTTCAAGAAATACACGATGGACACTGTGGCAACCACAAAGGAGGAAATAGCCTGGCAAGCAAAGTTCTCAGGACAGGCTACTACTGGCCTACATTGAGGGCTGACTGCCTGGAATACTCTTCAAAATGCGAAGCCTGCCAAATTCATGAACCAATCATACATCAGCCATCTGAACTCTTCCACTCAATTTCTACACCCTGGCCATTCATAAAGTGGGGCATGGATATTGTGGGAAAACTACCTGTAGCACCAGGACAAAAAGTATTCAGGTTGGCTATGACTGATTACTTCTCCAAATGGATCGAGGCTGACTCTTTCAGGCAAGTAACTGAAAAAGAAGTAATATCCTTCATCAGGACAAACATCATTTGCAGATATGGAGTTCCATCAGAAATAGTATGCGATAATGGAACCCAATTTGTGGGGAAAAAGACCCAAGCATTTTGCTAGGAATGGAATATCAACCTGGTAACATCAACCCCTGGATATCCAAAAGCTAATGGTCAGGCTGAATCAAGCAATAAGGTAGTCATAAGCTGCCTAAAAAAGAAGCTAAAAAGAAGACGAGGCAGATGAGCTGAAGAACTTCTATTATTACTATGGGAAGACAGAACAACTCCAAAGACATCAACAGGCCAAACACCTTACTCTCTGGTGTACGGCTGTGAAGCTGTCATTCCTGCAGAAGTACGAGTACCAACATCAAGGTACAGCCTGAATAATGTTGGGGCAAATAGAGACCTGATGCAAGATAACCTGGTTCTAACAGAAGAGCTAAGAGACGCTGCCAAGATTCGAATGGCGTCATACCAACAACCAGTTGCCAGGACTTACAACAAAAACGTCAAAATCAGAGTCTTTAAAGAAGGAGACCTCGTTTTACGCATAGTTTTTCCAAATAAAAAAGAAAAATCAGCAGGCAAGCTGGCCCCCACATGGGAAGGCTCTTACCTAATTGATTCAATTATTGGACAAGGAGCATACAGGCTCCAAACATTAGAAGGAGAAATGATCCCAAGATCCTGGAATGTAACCCATTTAAAATTATTCCATATGTAAAGATCAGATCAGGCTACAATCAGGTATAAACTCAATCACTACTCAACCTGATGTGCTACCTGAAAAACTACGTGTTTTACATGCCTTGTATGCAACTCATATCTATGTATTCAACTAACCCATTTATTCACTTCTTGAATCCTGAACAATTATACATGATAAATGATTATATGCATAAATATTCAGGATTGAGGGCTACTCTAATATATATCTCTGAAACAAAACTTTGCACTTAACTGTGCCTGACGAGTTGGTAGCCACCACTAGACACAGTAAATGTCAGGACCAATCAGGCATGAAATAATTGCCTGACCTAACTAGGTTTACTGCCACGGATTACAACCGGCTGGACGCAGCAAGACAGGTGCAAGGGTGTTTTCTCCCAACCACTTAGTCTAAATGCCCTCCTGACAGGCCGAATACCAAGCCCTCCTACTAGGCAGGGGACATAAGCCCTCCTAACAGGCCGGTTTTCCCACCTCTTCAACCATTATAGCAAAAAACTATACTTGGTTGAATTACTCACGACGGTTCAAATGACAGGATAAATCAAAAAATGCTTTGCAGGTTAACCAAACACAAATTTCGATAGGACCATCAGGATGGAAAAAAGAAAAACTCACAGGCTCAAGCAAAAATGCAAAATCAGCCAAAAAAGGCCACCATGCCCATATCAATAAAGCCCTTACCCTTGGGGCAAAGGCGCCAAAATATTCATAAAGGCCGAGGATAATCTCCCTGACCTGGACAAAGATAGAAAAAGAAAATAAAAATTGTTCTCCTAGGGACATCCCCCCTGGATGAGCCAAATATCAACTAAAGAAATCAAATTACTGCTTCTCCTTAGAAACAGTACCAGCACTCCCACTCTTAGCCAGATCAGAATCAACCTCCTATTCATTTTCCATGTTATGCAGGTCAGGATACTTTGAAGCAGCAAAATGTTAGAAATCTATATCTCATTATACAACATATTCATATATGTTACAATTAAATTTTGTCATAAAAATAAATTTAGATCTTATGCATGCAAACATAAATAAATATAGAGAAGAAATCGTTTTCGTTACTATAAAATTTCGGATCAAAGGGCACAAGTAAGATCTCCTTCTTACTTGTTCTTGAGCTTTCCTTATATGGATGAACAAAGATACAAAGATAGAATCTCTCCCAAAGATGAATACCTAAGATAACCCCTTAATAGATTAATATTATTAGATCTAGAATAATAATAATCTTACTAAAAGTTGACCCAAAATATTTATTTTGTACTCTATTATTTCGGTAAAATAGAGGAAGGAATTTTTGGAGTTTTTTATCTCTCTAATTTCATAAGATGTGTAGAGAGTTTTTGTTTCTTACACTAGAAATAAGAATTGAATGAATAATAATGAAAGAACCCATTTGGCTCTCTTTAGAGGGCAAAACCGGTGGGTGTGGGGAGGGTGCCCTATGCATGGGCTTGATTCTCTAACCAAGAATATAGGCATGCAAGGCTAGGTGTAGGTTTCATAATTATGTTTTCCACTTATAAAAAATCAACACAATTTTATCCTTACACCCTCCATTTCGGTATACACACATAAAATGGATGAGTCCATTTTATTTGTGATTTTGTCAATATGTCACATGTGACACATTACATGACATCTTATATATAAAATGTATTTTTAACAATTAAAAATCAACATATTAATAGAATATGTCACTTATAAAAATTTGTTGGGAAATGTGTCCTCAACAATAGTGCGATCACATGATTTAAATATCATTATTAAATCTCATTTTAAGAATACATGTGGGATGTAATATTTTACAAGTCAACTGGTCCACACATATCGGTAATGATTGGCTGACTAGAGTTTGACATTACTGTCGTGCGACGGTGGTGATCAGTTGATCCCCTTAGGTCATACCTATAGGGAAATACTCTTAATTGATTATTTAATTAATCGTATACCGATACGAGTTAATTAAATTGCTTAAAATTGACGGATGATTTTGTGAGTATAATTTACGTATCAAACTGAAATGTAATTAAATGAGATACGGTCTGAGTAATCGAATTGTATCATTACTCGGATGAAATTATTTTTTAAAGAAACAATTAAATTTGAATGAATTATTATAAATACGATTTATAAATTGGTGAAATATTTTGGTACAAGTAATTACGAATTACTAGTCGATTTTGTAAATGACATATTTTATGAGTATGTTGATTTTTAATATGATAAAAATACATTGCATCGTAACATGTCATGTAACATGTTACATGTGACAAATTTGACAAATGACAAAATAAAATGGATTCTCCATTTTATACTTAAAACCGAAATATGGGTGTGTGTTTAGTAAATATTGTGTTATTTATTTTTAAATAAAAACACAATCATGACACTAGGTAGTAGGCTTGCATGCCTAGTCTCTTGTGAAGAGCAAAAACAAAAGGCATTGGGCATACTACCCAATGCCCCTTTTTCGGCTACCAACAAGAAAGAGAGGAAAGCTCTTCTCTTTTACATCATTCATTCCTCCCATCTTATTTTTCCTAGTGTAAGAAAATCCTTGAAAACTCTCTACAATTTATGATAATTCTAGAGAAATAAAATCTCACAAAAACACCACCTCTTGACCGAAATTTCAAGAGTGAAAATACAATTTATATTGTATCAATTTTATTGTAAAACCATTATTATTACTAGATCTAAATAGTATTGGTTTATTAAGATGTATTCCTTGGGTATATGCTTTTGAGAGGGATTCTACACTTGAATCCTTGTTCTTCCATTTGGAAAGCTCAAGAACAAAAGAAAAGGAGATTTCTTTTGTGCCCATTTGAACCGAAATTTCAATGTAAGGATATGATTTCTTCTCTTTTATTATATTGTTTGCATGCATAAAATCCACATTTAATTTTATGACAAATTAATTTTGACATATAAGAGTATGTTAGTATGTATATGAATCTACATTTCCTTCAATCGGTATCAAGAGCCACGGTTGTTTGCATGCAAATCGGTTAAAAGTTTTTCCGAGTTATAAGAATAACAAATAAAACTTATAAAATTTGTGTTATTATGATATATCACAAAATTAATCCATGCATGTTAATATTTCTGGTCCTAAAATGTTTTAGGATATTTTGGTTAATTTTACGGATTTTATTGTTCATATTTTACAATAATGGCATTTAAATATGATTTTATGAGTAAAAAGGTCATTTTTGGTCTAAAATTAGCTATACTTCGAATTTTAAGTTGGTT
Source organism: Silene latifolia (assembly GCF_048544455.1). NCBI lineage: Eukaryota > Viridiplantae > Streptophyta > Magnoliopsida > Caryophyllales > Caryophyllaceae > Silene > Silene latifolia. The sequence continues at coordinate 115,338,269 of NC_133526.1, forward strand.
TTTGGATATGTTGTTACATATATTATTTTGAGATAACCTGTAAATTTTCATAATTTTTGGACTTGTTATGCTCGAAAAATGAATTTTTCATTATTAAATTCGGATTTAAGTGAAAAATAGGTTAATATGAGTTAAATTTCGAATCTGGTCATAGAAAATTAATATGTTGTCACATGCAATTTTACAAGATGTGTGTAAAATAATTGGCTATAAAGAAGTCTTTTTGCATGATTTATGGATTTTTGAAGAAAAATAGCATAAATAGTGACATTATTAGTGGAAAATTAATAAAACATAATCTATGACTTAGGAAAAACGTCTAATGTTGCATTTTATTATCTTTTTCATATCTAAAATTGAAAAGTTAATGAAAATAATTTTTCCATGTATTTATGATTATTTTATTAAAAATCGATAAACCGCAACATTGTTTTTCCGGTAAATTTTCGAAATTTTTAACCTAAGGTTTTTGAACATTATGAGTGTCATGGAAATTTTCCAGAATGTTCATGAGTTTAAATTTAAAATTTCAAATTTATTTGAAATTTTGTGATTTATTTGAAGTTTAATAGCTTATTTTTGTAATTTTGGTCCATTTATGAACAATTTTATAAAATATGGGTTAATTATGGTCAAATTATTAGTGAAGACTAAATTTTGAGTCCTAAGAGGTTAGGGTAATTAACTTATGCATAAATATGAGTTTATGTATTTTTGTGATTATAAAATGTTGAAATCATGCAAATCCGTAAAAACCGAGTAATATACGATATTGGCTAATTAAAGGCGATTTAGCATAAAATTGAGCATGTTCATACATATTATAATGCTGCATTTTCTTTATGATTGTCATAATTTTAATTTATGTAATTTTGAATTATGTAATTTTACTTAGTATGGCCTTAGATTTTAATTGGTATTTCCCGAAATGTATGGGAATATCGATTCGGTTGTAATTTTATTGTGATCTCGTATCACCGTTTTGTAATTTAATAGATTTATTTTATTTTAGTTACAAATGTATAATAGGAAATTATGTAATTTATTATGTAATTTTATTCATTCCGGAGTTCCCAAAGACGGATTTCTTCAAGAATGGCGATACATAAAGACGGTGTTACCTCGAGATGCGTGCCACAACCGAAGTTCAAGGGACCAATGGAGTTGGTTTCCGAATATGTAATAGTTAAATAGTTTTTCTATTTTAGGAAAGGCCATACTAGGATTTATTTATTTTATGCTTGCATTTTATTTTATGTCACATGCATCGCTAAATCGCCATAACTTAACATGCATCCTTATTTTATCGAGTTTATCGACCGTGTCAATTCGAATTATCGTAGTTCACCGCTTTAGTTCACTTAAAACGTGATAGATAATAAATTGACATGACCTCTCGCTAAAACAAACAATTGAGACATAGCCTTACCAAATAGTAGAAACCATGAAAACCTATTTCGCGAGGGAGTGCACTCGGCTACCCCGGGGTACAAACCTTGTTACGTAGGGGAAGTGGATGATAAATGTCTAATCCACCGAATTCATGTTGATGAGGGTTTCATCGGCTACCCCGTGCCTAAGTTAATGTGAGTTTGGACAATGGACGCATTTATTCGAAATTTGGATTGAACTCAACAAAAGTAATTGATAAGGGTTTCATCGGCTACCCCGTGCCCTTGTTGATGTGTTTTGGGCTATAGATAAACATTAGAGTAATTTTATCGACCAAGAGTTCTAAAAGTAGAATCGATTAAAAGGTTAATCCACCGAGTTATATTGATGAGGGTTTCATCGGCTACCCCGTGCCTAAGTTGATATGAATTTGGGTCTTGGAATCATTTATCATAGTTGGGTAGAGGTCACTATGTAAATGCTTTACTTGTTATTTACAAGTATTAATATAACGATAAATGTTTTGTTTTCACTATTCCGTTATTATATTGTTCTATTTCTTTACCACAATTCATATACGATATCATTTCGTTTTTGATTCAAATCTCCATTAAAACATCGTAACTAAAGACAAATATGAATTTGCTTCTAAAACCTCAAGTGAACCATTGCTAAGGATCTCTTGTAAAGAGTATAGATAAAAGTTATTCATTATCAAACAATTTTTTGATTCTTGACTAACACATCTACTTACAATGGATTGTTATGTTTCATATACTTAATTGAATTAAGTACCTTGAAATGATAAATTGTTTTGGTAATTAGATTTGTTGGAATTCATAATTGACCAAAATAACGCAACCACTTTAACGAAAGTTTTAAGACTAAAACGAACAAATGAAGAGTAATCTTCATGAATTCAATTTTGCTTCTCAAAGCAAAGACTCATTGAAATAAGTGGGAGCATTCTCTTAAACCGTTAAGATGAGGACGAGGTTCAAGAAGTAAAGATAATAATGGAATTGATACAAGGTAATGTTGAAAGTAAAGTCATTGAGGAATGACGATACTAAACCTATCAATCCCGACCAATAAAGTTTCCATTGTCTTAAATGTTGGACACAAGAAAGGAAACTACCCCAAATTATTGAAGAATCAACAAGTTAGTTGTGGGACATCTAATGGGACCTTCTTCTTTAAATGTTTATTTGATTAAACATAAATTTTGCTAGTACCACCTCGTCAATATTAGAAACCAGTGGAGGTTTTCATCATTGTACTTGATACATAGGATGATTAGAATATGACGACTAACAACAATAATGTCGAGAGATAGAGTAATTGTGTACTCAATCTAGTTTTTGGATTTAAAGTTGTACTTAATTGTGACTATTAAGTGCATAAACTCTAAATAAGAATATAAACTTGTTAAGATACAAAAAGGGTTTTCACTTTTGTGACCCTATACACCACGATTTGATGTATGGCTAGCCCATTATCAAGGTGATTAAAGTCTAAAACAAACTAGAATGATATATCATGTAGATGATGTAAGATTCAAATTGGTAACCCAAGATTAAACCTTAAATTTTGGAATGATGAACGCAAAGAGTTATCAAGTACTCTTGAAACCATTAGATCGTTAATGGTATATGCGTATCTTGTATTCAAAGCAAGATGTCTCGTGCCTTTTGGTTGAAAAGGAGATCGAGGTTGTAAATCATTGATCCAAAATAGGTTGATCATTTTCTTTTACCAACGATTTAAGTTGACACTAGTGTGTTCACTTAATAAGGTAAATAGAGAAATCTTTGAAGAAGTTCAAAAGTTCAAGGAATCACGATTTAGTCGTGATGGGATTATCAAAGTGAAGACTTTGATATAAGCCAAAGGAAATGTGATATAGTATCACAAGTTAATCTCTCTTAGCACGCATCATGGAATAATGTGTGATTGGATAAGAATTCAAACGCTATTCAATATGGTTTGAACTTCGATCAAGTTACTTTGAGTCACTTGAATCCTTTTGGGGATTTTATCATTTTTGTCTAAATTATTTTTCCACTAAATCAAAACATATGAGATATGAAATGGTAAGGGTACCATGCTTGTAAGTTATCACAAGAAATAAATGCTCATTTTTTCCCTTTCAATTATCACGAGTACGACGGGTTTGCGGCTCATGAAGTCAGTCTTTCTAAAATACAAGTTTATTTCTAGAAGACAGAGTGGGAGAAATTATTCAAAGAGCCACAAAGAATGTTATGTAGCAAGAAACTGGTCTTTCTTGGCTACATGAGACGTTTTGTGTAAGACGTTGTTTCTTCAAAACCTAGGAGGTTAAAATTCGTCACTTGTTAAAAATGATGAATTCATGCTACTTTGAAGAAAGTAAAGAGCTTATAACTTACAAAAGAAATTGTTTGATTCAAGTTGATTGCTTCTAGAAAGTAATGAACATATGACTTACATAAGAATGTTTAAGTCACAACTCAATACAAGGCTTAGAGCCATGAAAACCCGAAACAAAAGGGCTTGATTAGTGACAAAGGGTTTTTGCACTAATAAAGAGAAATTTCAAGGTTTGATTGGTTGCAAAGGGTTTTGCACCAGTTGAAATGCTTAAGTCTATTTGGATCTTCTTAGGGATTGTGTTTCATTATTATGAAATACGTAGCAAGTGAATCTAAAACCCGCTTCTTCAAAAGAAGGAATGTATTCAATACATGTCTTGAGTTTTGTAGATTCTTGCAATCCTAAGATTGTGTGAAACTTAAGAGAGAATCTTAAGTAGGACATCAATGAGTTGGAATCAATGATTTGATCATGTTATAAAACGTTTCTCGATAAGTCGAGAAGTTGTGTTTATACATGGATTTTAGTGGGAGTTACGGAAGTTTTAATTAGTCCGATATGTGGATGACATATTGATCATTGAGAATGATTTAAGACGTTTGGAGTATTATAATACATCTTGAATATCCGGATTTATGAAGATAAATCCACATGATATCAGCGTCAGTAAGAAGTCTTATGTTGATAAGATTCATGACTAGTTCAATTAAATTGAACATATTTGATTGATTCCATTTGCTTCCGCTGCCGGATCAATTAAAAAAGTAATGATGTATAACACTTCATATACTTTGAGTATGATGAACTGTTTTCAAAATCGAATTTAAGTAATCTTTACCTAGTATATAAAGATTACCCTTAAGTGTTTGCAGAAGCATTAAGGAAGTAAAGGAAAGTGTTTATGATGCAATTTTGTGTAAGGGTGTTACACAAGTGACAATTGACAATTGAGGTTGCGCATGGTTTCCGACAAAACCATAATCAAAACACATTAGAATGGTTAAGATACCATTGTGGCTATGTTAATTAAGAAGTAGATTTTCTAGAATCGTTCTAGACAATAAAGAACAATAAGAGATATTTATAACGGAAATTGAGTACACTTGCAATCATGAGATGTGCAAGAGGATGAGTCCCACACACTCGTGAAAACAAAGGGGAGCTATTTGTAGGCTAGAGGATCTATGTCTTGATTGGATCTCGACACGTACTCAGAAAATTTTGTGATGCAAATGTATACATTACAAAGGAAAACGAGTATGTAGTAAGGTTGAGTAAGGTACAAGAAGTTGATAAAACCTACTAACCAAAGCCTTCTCAAAGGCTAAACATGATGAGTCATGTCATTTCAATTGAATTGAAATGAACAACTACGTACAAGATCAAATTAGATTATAGAATATGAAATAGTAATCAGTGGTGACTATTCATGTGTGATAATCGCATTTGTCGCTCGAGTTTTATTTTAAAACTCTTTTATTATACTTTGTTACATCCAAACGGGTTGTGGAGACAATTGAACCCCGTTAAAGTGAACACGGATTAACATTGTATTTGCCCATAGTTACTTGTATGAGGTGACGTCTCGAAGTAACTAGAGTGTGATGCGATTGATGGCAAGTTCAAGTGCCATAGAGTCATGTGAGATGACTAGTCGATCACATAGGCAGATCATTAGGAACATTTTGTCGGGCCTTATGACCACTTATAGAGTTCGCAATTATATAGCCTGGTCGTGGCGAGAGCTACTATAGTATTCAAATGAGTCGATTCTTTTGACTAAAGACTATTCACCTAAGATGGCACGATTTGATTAACTTTGATTTGTGTTACTACGACCTTCGTAAATGGGGTCAAATGGGCATATTTTGGGTTATGATGGCTGTGGCTAGTCGAAGGGAATAAGTGCGATAGGAATTGTCCACCCCCTTGTCAGGGTTATAACAATATCTCAGGGCCACTCGAGGAGTAATGAACTGGAAATGCGTGGCCACGCTCGGAATGTATCTATGATAGATAAATCCGGTCAATCGCTTATTCTCCAGATCGAGGAAACCACTCTCGATATGATCACTTGCAAGTACGACCTGAAAGACACCTTGCATTGAGTGGGAGATAGTAATAGGACAAGAGAATTGGTGACGCACACTTGTCGAGGACAAGTGGGAGATTGTTGGGAAATGTGTCCTCAACAATAGTGCGATCACATGATTTAAATATCATTATTAAATCTCATTTTAAGAATACATGTGGGATGTAATATTTTACAGTCAACTGGTCCACACATATCGGTAATGATTGGTGACTAGAGTTTGACATTATTGTCGTGCGACGGTGGTGATCTATTGATCCCCTTAGGTCATACCTATAGGGAAATACTCTTAATTGATTATTTAATTAATCGTATACCGATACGAGTTAATTAAATTGCTTAAAATTGACGGATGATTTTGTGAGTATAATTTACGTATCAAACTGAAATGTAATTAAATGAGATACGGTCTGAGTAATCGAATTGTATCATTACTCGGATGAAATTATTGTTTAAAGAAACAATTAAATTTGAATGAATTATTATAAATACGATTTATAAATTGGTGAAATATTTTGGTACAAGTAATTACGAATTACTAGTCGATTTTGTAAATGACATATTTTATGAGTATGTTGATTTTTAATATGATAAAAATACATTGCATCGTAACATGTCATGTAACATGTTACATGTGACAAATGACAAAATAAAATGGATTCTCCATTTTATACTTAAAACCGAAATATGGGTGTGTGTTTAGTAAATATTGTGTTATTTATTTTTACATAAAAACACAATCATGACACTAGGTAGTATGCTTGCATGCCTAGTCTCTTGTGAAGAGCAAAAACAAAAGGCATTGGGCATACTACCCAATGCCCCTTTTTCGGCTACCAACAAGAAAGAGAGGAAAGCTCTTCTCTTTTACATCATTCATTCCTCCCATCTTATTTTTCCTAGTGTAAGAAAATCCTTGAAAACTCTCTACAATTTATGATAATTCTAGAGAAATAAAATCTGACAAAAACACCACCTCTTGACCGAAATTTCAAGAGTGAAAATACAATTTATATTGTATCAATTTTATTGTAAAACCATTATTATTACTAGATCTAAATAGTATTGGTTTATTAAGATGTATTCCTTGGGTATATGCTTTTGGGAGGGATTCTACACTTGAATCCTTGTTCTTCCATTTGGAAAGCTCAAGAACAAAAGAAAAGGAGATTTCTTTTGTGCCCATTTGAACCGAAATTTCAATGTAAGGATATGATTTCTTCTCTTTTATTATATTGTTTGCATGCATAAAATCCACATTTAATTTTATGACAAATTAATTTTGACATATAAGAGTATGTTAGTATGTATATGAATCTACATTTCCTTCAAAATTAACATAGTAATTCACAATTACTTGTACCAAAATGGTTTACCAATTTATAAATCACAACATCTTGTATTTATAATAAATTATTCATTCAGTTTCAATTGTTTCCGTAAACAATAATTTCATCTAAGTAATAAAACAATTCGATTACTTAGACCGTATCTTATTTAACCAAATTACAATGAGACACGTAAATATTACTTCCAAAATCGTGCGTCAATTTAAAGTAATTTAATTAACTCGTATCGTCATACGATCAATTAAATATTCAATTAAGAGTGTTACCCTTTAGGTATGACCTAAGGGGATCAACTGATCACCACCGTCGCACGACAGTAATGTCAAACTCTAGTCAGCCAATCATTACCGATATGTGTGGACCAGTTGACTGTAAAATATTACATCCCACATGTATTCTTAAAACGAGATTTAAACATGTGATCATCATGATCAACAGTTGTGATCGCATTATTGTCGGAGGACACATATTCCAACAATCTCCCACTTGTCCTCGACAAGTGTGCGTCACCAATTCTCTTGTCCTATTACTATCTCCCACTCAATGCAAGGTGTCTTTCAGGTCGTACTTGCAAGTGATCATATCGAGAGTGGTTTCCTCGATCTGGAGAATAACTGATTGACCGGAATTATCTACCCTAGATACCTTCCGACCGTGGCCACGCATTTCCAGTTCATTACTCCTCGAGTGGCCCTGAGATATTATTATAACCCTGACAAGGGGTAAACAATTCCTATTACACTTATTCCCTTCGACTAGCCACAGCCATCATAACCCAAAATATGCCCATTTGACCCCATTTACGAAGGTCGTAGTAACACAAATCAAAGTTAATCTGAAACTGTGTCATCTTAGGCGAACAGTCTTTAGTCAAAAGAATCGACTCATTAGAATACAATAGTAGCTCTAGCCACGACCAGGCTATATAAATTTGCCAGAACTCTATAAGCGGTCATAAGGCCCGACAATGTGTTCTTAACAGTCTGCCTATGTGATCGACTAGTCATCTCACATGACTTCATGCCACTTGAACTTGCCATCAATCGCATCACACTTTAGTCACTTCGAGACGTCACATCATACAAGTGACTATGAGCGAATACTATGTTAATCCGTGTTCACTTTAACGGGGTTCAATTTGTCACTACAACCCGTTTGGATGTAACAATGTATAAAGAAAAGATAAAAGACAAATGCGATTATGAACATGAACAAAAACAACACTTTTATTTCATTTCAAAATCTAACACAAAATTGGTACACGTTTAAGTCCCATGGACGCAACATGTCCATCATGCTTAGCCTACGATAAAGGCTTGGTGAGCGGATCAGCTATGTTATCATCCGTCCCAACCTTACATATCGCAATTTCCTTTCTTTCAATGAAATCTCTAATTACATGATATTTTCTAAGTACATGTCTAGATCTATTACTAGACTTTGGCTCTTTAGCTTGGAAGATGGTCCCACTATTATCACAATAGAGAGTGATGGGATCATTGGCGGTAGGTACTACTCTTAGACCTTCCGTGAATTGCCTGATCCACACAGCTTCCTTGGCAGCTTCTGATGCTGCAATGTACTCAGCCTCCGTTGTTGAATCCACAGTCACAACTTCCTTGAAGCTTCTCTAGCTAACGGCACCACCATTGAGCATGAAAACGAAACCAGCTTGTGATTTCATGTCATCTCTATCCGTTTGGAAACTTGAGTCCGTGTAACCATTAACACGGAGCTCGGTGTCTCCTCCAAACACTAAGATAGAATCCTTAGTCCTTCTCAAGTACTTAAGGATGTTCTTGACGGCTATCCAGTGACTCTCACCTGGATTTCCTTGATATCTACTCGTCATGCTCAAGGCATACGAGACATCAGGACGTGTGCATATCATGGCGTACATGATTGATCCAACAGCGGAAGCATAAGGGATCATCATCATGCGTTCAACATCATGGGGTTCGGAGGGAGATTGAGACTTGCTCAATATTGTCCCAGTTACCATAGGTACCAATCCCCTTTTTGATTTGTCCATGCTGAACCGTCGAAGAATCTTATCAACATAAGACTCTTGACTTAGTGCCAATATCCGCTTGGATCTATCTCTATGGATCCGGATACCTAATATGCGTTGTGCCTCTCCTAAATCCTTCATTTGGAAGTGGTTACCTAACCACTTCTTAACAGAAGACAACATTGGAATATCATTTCCAATGAGTAGTATGTCATCGACATACAAGATTAGGAACACAACATTGCTCCCACTAAATTTCATGTATAAACATGGTTCCTCAACACTTCGAGTGAAACCATTCTCTTTTATCACATGATCGAATCGATGATTCCAACTTCTAGATGCTTGCTTAAGTCCATAAATGGATCTCTTCAGTTTGCATACTTTGTTAGGATTTTTAGAATCAACAAAACCTTCGGGTTGTATCATGTACACCTCCTCCTCTAAATGCCCATTTAGAAAAGCGGTTTTGACATCCATTTGCCATATTTCGTAATCATAAAATGCGGCAATCGCTAACAAAATCCGTATGGATCTTAGCATGGCTACGGGGGCGAAGGTTTCATCATAATGGAGACCTTGGACTTGGGTAAATCCTTTTGCCACTAGCCTAGCTTTGTAGACATCATCATGTCCTTCTATGCCATTCTTGACTTTGAAAATCCATTTGCATTGAAGAGGGCTTACCCCTTTAGGCAAATCCACCAAGTTCCAAACTTGGTTTTCATGCATAGAATCCATTTCGGACTTCATGGCTTCAAGCCATAAGGAGGAATTTGGACTAGAGATTGCGGCCTTGTAGGTGGCGGGCTCGTCACTTTCTAAAAGCAACACATCGAGTGTTCCATCTTCTTCGATAAGCCCCACATATCGATCGGGATGGCGAATAACACGGCCCGTTCTTCTAAGTGGAGGAGAGACAACCGCGTTAGATGACGAAGGAACATCTTCTTGCGTCTCTACATCGGTTTGTGGCTCTTGAACTTCATCAAATTCAAAATTTGTCCCACCCTGTCTCTTAGAAATAAATTGACTTTCTGTTGAACCATATAGAATATATGTTTATGTTTTGATGATGTCAAGAGTGCTTTATTTTCTATATACTCGGTGCGCGTAATTGTTTGTTTAGTCTTTTAGATTGGACTTACTAATCGCAAGCATTAAAGAATTGTGACGGAAGTATACAAGAACATATCATGATCATGCCCTCAATCAAGGATCAAGATATTAAAGATAATGGAAGAATTGTTCAAGCATTCATGAGAAGATGAAGCTCAATTAAAGATTGATCAAGCTTGGATAATGAAGTAGCCTACACTAGAAGATCTCCTAACGAAGATTAGAATAGCGTAGGTGATTATCTCGTAATGGTAACGTAAGAATGCGCTTCTTAAATTGGTAAAGTTATAGCTTCACAGCCATAACATTACTTGTTAAAGAGCTCAATGTTATAGCTCTTCTACTATAACATTGAGATGTGAAGTTTATAAAACACACGACAAAATAGTTTTTAAATTGTTTTTGGAAAACCGTTTTGAATGTTTTAGTAAAAGTATTTATTTTACAAGGGAGCTTATTTTAATATTGAGTATGGTTCTACTATGAGCTTATAATTAGTAATTATGATTGAATCAACTTATGAGTTGAGACATCTTGCTAATTAGGGTTTCTAGTTTCTACATACTCTATAATACCCTAAACCTAATTTATCTTACCTAAGGTTTCGTGAAAGAGGAATGGGCTTATGAGTCGTTTCTTTCTCTTACACGATGACTCTTTGTACAAGTTAGGGTTTTGTGTAAATCTTTATAATATTTGATTAGAGATTTAATATCTCTTTTATATTATTTTGATTTATTCTTTCCTAACTTATAAGATATTATTTTTGTAAAGATAGAAGGAAAAGATTGAGTAAATCTTTAAAATAATATTTGGTAAGAGATTTATTATCTCTTTATTATTTGATTTATTCCTTTCTATCTTATAAAAATATTAGGGATGAATAGTGCTGTGTGAATAGTACCCGTGAACAGTGCCACGTGAATAGTAAACGTGAATAGTAATTTCCTTCTTGCACAATAAGTCTTTGCTTGGATAAGGGTTAAGGTGTTAGGATAATATTTGTTAGAGATTTCTTTATCTCCTTATATTATCTTTCCTAATCTCCAAGATATTGATGAGTTGTTAAGATAGGAAAATATTATTTATTAAGGCAAGTCTAAAGACACCACACGGCATCTAGGGTTTAAGGAAAATATATTTGATTAGATTATCTTATATTTATCCTATATCTTTCTAAGAGATTGCTTAAATAAAATAAGGAAAGTTGTTATGATTTTTCCTTATTCATTCGGCATATCTAGGATATTAAGGAAAGAATATTAAGTGAATATTTGATAAGATAATCTATTAACAACTTATATCTTTTCCTAAGATTTTATGGATAAAAATAATAAGATATGATTCTATTTCTATATCTTATATTTCGGCCATCTAGGGTTTTTAGTAAACCGAAACCCTTGCTCCTCTTTTACTATAAATACTCCATAATTTACATCATTAAAGTTAAGACCTTTGAGCATAACTTTCATATATTTTCACAAAACAAAAACCGTGTTTTAAAGCAATAAAACCGTTTTGTTTATTTTCGAAAAAGGTCGTGTGAATTATAAACTTGTGCATTCGTTCTTATTGTTATCGTTATAAGATAATAGTGCTTAGTTGATTTCTGAACTTGTTCATTAACGTGAACCTTTGTTAGAATCATTAGTGCTTTCTTATTAGCGTAAGTTAGTCACTCGAGTATTTAACGGTACTCATTGAGTTACAGCAAGAGTTAGTTGTACGAGTTGGGTTAGTAAATTTGTAATCCGTAGAAAGGTACTAAATTTATTAATCGAGAATAGTGGACGTAGGTTTCGACTTGTGAAACTGAACCACTTCAAAACCCCGTGTGTCTCTTCTTGTTTCGTTCTTTCGTTTACCTTGCTTACAATCATTAGTTGATTAGTTAAAGTTTAATCAATAAACTTTAAATAATCAATTACATTCATACAATCGAAAAAGTATTCATAAAGTTTTAAATCCTCAATTCACCCCCCCCCTCTTGAGTATTTTGGATCAATAGACTCTTCAATTGGTATCAGAGCCTCGTGCTCTTGATTGCCTAACCGCAAAGAGGCTGATCTATCTTGTTTTTCATTTATCTTATTGTTTTATATTCCGCTGCCTATCACGTGATAAATGGATTCCAAATATCTCAAGTGTCCCGTCTTTGATGGGAAGAATTATGGATTGTGGAAAAACATGATGACTCACTATGTGAAAGGACACGATTGGGAGTGCTGGAGGATTATCCAAAACGGACCGCATAAAATTCTTGTGGCATCCGAGGAAGGCACTACCTATGAAAAGAAAGAAGAGGACTATGTCGAGGCCGACTACAAGAAAGCCGAGAAAAACTCCAAAGTAATAAGTCTTCTGCAAAACGGAATGACTTCCACTGAGTTTGATCGGTTCTCTTCATGTTCCACGGCCAAGGAGATATGGGACGGGCTCGAATTAGCTTATGAAGGTACTTCCATTGTTAGGAAGCACCGAATTGATTTGCTTATGCAAAAATATGAGCTATTCATCATGGAGCCTAATGAGTCCTTAGATAGTATGTCCGCAAGGTTTTCAAGCATCATAAACGAACTAAAAAACCTAGGTAGGAAATTCTGTACTGAGGACATTGCTAGAAAGGTTCTTAGGAGCCTTACTAAAAAGTGGCGTGCTAAAGTCACCGCAATGGAGGAATCACGAGATCTTGAAAACCTATCTTATCAAGAACTTATCGGTGCTCTCATGGCCCATGAAATTACTCTTAACAAAGATGACGCTGAGCCAAGTCGTAATAAGAGTATGGCCTTAAATAGTGAAGAGGTTGACTCTGAATTAGAGGATGAAACCGTTTTGTTTGCACGGCGTTTCAAAAATAAAATATTTCGTAATAAACAAACAAAATCATCCTACAACAACAACAACAAGTCATTCAACAAGAAGGTTAATGACTCAAAGTCGTCCTTTGCAAATAGAGGTTGCTTTAAGTGTGGAGAATCTGGTCATATGATCAAAGATTGTCCAACATGGGAGAAAATAAAGGACAAGACGAAACGTGAGAAGACAAAGAGAGAATTCAAGCAAGTTATGATGGCTTCGTGTTGGGGAGACCTTGACTCAGAAGATGACGAGGAATCAAGACGACGAAGTAGCAAATCTTTGTCTCAGCAGTGTCAGTCTTGACCTAATCTCCGACAGTGACGATGAAAGCACAAATTCTCATTCAAACTATTGCTTTCTTGGAGAATCAGACGAAGACGACGATGAAGAGGTAAGTTATCTTGAGCTTAAAAAACGTGTTAGGAAATTGTCTAAAAGTGCTTTAATTGAATTCTTTGAACAATCTCTTGATAAGTGTCACGAACAGGATTTGGAATTGAAAGATCTAAAGGAACAGATTCTTGACATTGCGGAAGAGAATCATACTCTTAAGACTAAAGCTAAGAAATTGAAATCCAAAGTTATAGCTGAGAAAGCTACAACATTAGATTCCACTATGGCTGAAAAGAAGGAATTAGAGTCCAAAGTTATAGCTAATGAAGCTATAACTTCCGACCTAAAGCTTAACATAAAGCATCTTCAAGCCAAAGTTATAGCTAATGAAGCTATAACTTTAGAACTTAGAAAAGTCAAAGAACTCTTGGAAACTAAGGTCACTTCTAATGAAGAAGTAATCTTAGATCAAAAGAAAGAGATAGATTCTCTTTCAAAGCAATTGAAAGAATCTAAGACCAATATGATCAATGTTAAGAAACAACATTCCGATGTTGTGTTCATTCTTAACAAACGATTCCAAGACTTTCGTCACAACTTTAAAAAGGACAATGATGTAGATCACACGAAATGTCAAGAGGAAATCAAAACCCTAAAAGACCTACTTGTACACGCTAGAAAGGTCCATGACAAGTGGGAAGGTAGCACAAAAGTCCTAAACTTCCTAACCGAACAATCTGATAATAATATGAAGATGGGGTTAGGACATGAGTGCTACAGCCGTAGAGACCACTCTAAATGCAAGTCAACACCTTCGGATTTTGATTTTAGAAAAAGGAAGTATGCTGATCTTCCTGAATACTTGATTTGCAATTACTGTGGTCATACGGGACACATCCAAAACAACTGTGTCAAGAAGGCTCATGATTTACGAAAAAATGCCCAACATGTCAAAACTGTTGACACAGTTGTCGAGGATAAGGAAACCCCCACTAATGAACCTAACGAAGAAAGGAACAACAAATTTCGTTGGTTCTATAACATGGCCTTTGACTACACTAAGAAACCTAGCACCTCACAAAGTCCTTGTAGATCTCAACCCAGTAAACCTATTCACAAGGCAACTAGTCAAGAAGTTCCAAGACCTAGAGAAGTTCCGAGACCTAGAGAGGTTCCGAGACCTAAAGAAGTTCCAAGACCTAGAGAAAACCCTAACCCTAGAACTCCTCCCAAGCCAAACAAACCTAAAGTTAGAAAAACGGTCATTAGACGTGTTTGGGTTCGAAAGGATTTGGTATTTAGAGTAACTAATAATAAGGGACCCAACTTAGCTTGGGTACCTAAAAACTGTATCTAATCCTTTATGCAGGAAGTAGTGAAAGAAAACAACCAATGGTATCTTGACAGTGGATGTTCAAGACACATGACAGGAGACAAAAATCTATTTCTTTCACTCAAGCCCTTCAATGGAGGAAAAGTGACGTTCGGGGATAACAAAAAGGGAAAAGTGGTTGGCGTTGGCAAAATTGGAATTTCTAAGGATCACGCAATCAGTGATGTTTATCTTGTGGATGGTCTAAAGCATAACTTGCTAAGTATATCTCAACTATGCGACAAAGGTAACAAAGTAGTTTTTCATACTGATAGTTGTCGCATTATTATTGAAGGAACTAGCAATGTTATTCTTGAAGGCCACAGAAAAAGGAACGTTTACATGGTGGATTTAAATGCTGTACCTACTAACTCTTTTTCGTGCATGAAAGTTACATTAGATGATCCTTGTTTATGGCATAAGCGTTTTGGTCACATTAGCTCTCTAACCTTGAACAAGCTCAAGAAATGGGACTTGGTAGAAGGGTTACCTAAGATCAAGTTTGACCAAGAAAAGATGTGTGACACATGTGCAAGATGTAAACAAGTACGGTCATCGTTCAAGCCAAAAAGAGTAGTAAGCACAGATCAAGCCTTGGAATTAGTACACATGGATTTATGTGGACCTATGAAGGTAAGGAGTAGAGGAGGATCCAGGTACGTCTTTGTTCTTGTAGATGACTACTCAAGGTATGTATGGCCTATCTTCCTTCATTCAAAAGACGAAACGTTTGATGAATTTGATTGTCTTATGAAACTTGTTCAAAACAAATATAAGACTAATCTAGTATCTATTCGTACGGATCATGGCACCGAATTTGATAACCAAACTTTTATAGAATATTGTCGAGTTAATGGTGTAGGGCATAACTTTTCTGCACCAAGAACTCCTCAACAAAACGGTGTCGTTGAACGTATGAATAGAACCTTAGAAGATATGGCACGTACAATGCTCCTGTGTAGTGGTTTACCTCGTAACTTTTGGGCTGAAGCCATTAGTACTTCTTGCTACATCCATAATCGTGCTATGATCCGACCTATCCTTAAGAAAACCCCCTACGAACTCCTTAGAGGTCGAAAACCTAATATCTCCCATCTTCGTTGTTTTGGGAGTAAATTTTTTGTACATAATAATGGTAAAAACCGTTTAAGTAAGTTCGACCCTAGGAGTGATGAGGCGATTTTCATAGGATACTCAGATCATAGCAAGGCTTATAAGGTCTTCAATAAAAGGACTCTTTGTATTGAAGAAAGTGTACACGTTATTTTTGATGAAGATAACGTGTTCGATAAGCCATTACAGGATGAGGAAGAAGACTTGGATGAGCCCGACTTTCGTCTCTCTAGAGACGATCCCCCGGATTTGGAATTAGAGGATAATGAGATTGAGGGAATAAACGATGAACTTGATCGTTCCTCTAAAGACAAAAAGGAGAAGGACAAAGTTATAGTTGATGATACTATAACATCCACTCAAAATAAGAACTCCCAAACCAATGTTATAGATGATGTTACTGTAACATTGAATCCAAATCAAGGTGTAGAGTCCGAGGTTATAATCGACTCAAACACAACACCCGAATTGGATTCAGGGGGAACTTCCCCTAATTCCGAACCAAATGAAGTCGGGACAAGAAGTGGAAATACAAGAATTCACATCCCATGGACAATATTCTTGGGAATATTAAGAAGGGTGTTCAAACAAGACGTTCCTTAAACAACTTCTGCTCTTTTTACTCTTTCCTATCCATGATCGAACCAAAGAACATCAATGAAGCTCTTGCTGAATCAGATTGGATTATAGCTATGCAAGAAGAGCTTCAACAGTTCGAAAGAAACAAGGTTTGGCATTTAGTTCCTAGACCCAAAAATCGGACAGTCATTGGAACTCGGTGGGTCTTCCGAAACAAATTAGATGATGCCGGGGTCATTGTCAGAAACAAGGCAAGATTGGTGGTCCAAGGATATAATCAACAAGAAGGAATAGATTATGACGAGACTTTCGCACCTGTTGCTCGTCTTGAAGCTATTAGGCTTCTGATAGCATTCGCCGCACACAAAGGAATGAAGCTCTTCCAGATGGACGTCAAGACGACATTCTTGAATGGATATTTACAAGAGGAAGTCTTCGTTGAACAACCCCCTGGTTTTAAGAATATCAAATTTGAGGATCACGTGTTCAAATTGGATAAAGCTCTATACGGATTGAAGCAAGCACCTAGGGCTTGGTACGACAGATTATCCAAGTTTCTACTTGACAGTGGATTCAGATGAGAGGATCCGTCGACAAAACCCTATTTCTAAAAACGAGGATTCGACCTTTTGGTTGTTCAAATATACGTCGATGATATCATCTTTGGATCGACCAACCGAAGCCTATGCAAATACTTTTCTGAATTGATGACTTCCGAGTTCGAGATGAGTATGATGGGAGAATTAAAATTCTTCCTAGGTCTGCAAATACAACAAACAGATGAAGGCATTAAGATCCATCAACAAATATATCAAGGAGTTGATTCGGAAATTTGGAATGGAAAATTCACATGCTATGCCTACTCCAATGGTCGAGAACAAGAAATTGACATTGGATGATAACGGTAAATCAGTTGATGAAACTACTTACCGTGGGATGATTGGGTCACTGTTATATTTGACCGCAAGTAGACCCGATATTATGTTTAGCGTATGCGTTTGTGCGAGATATTAATCGTCTCCCAAAGAATCGCATATGACGGCCGTAAAACGAATTTTACGTTACTTAATTGGAACGGCCAACTTATACCTATGGTATCCAATGGAGTGCAATTTTGATCTAATCGGTTATTCCGATGCCGACTACGCGAGATGTTCTCTAGATAGGAAAAGCACGTCGGGTGTCGCCACATTTGTCGGACCGTGTATCATCACGTGGGGTTCGAAGAAACAAAATTCGGTTGCTCTCTCAATCGAAGCCGAATATATTGTTTGCACAGGACTGGTATGTACTCAACTTTTATGGCTCAAGCAACAATTACGTGATTATGGTGTTGACGTAGGATGTATTCCTATTTTATGTGATAACACTAGTGCGATAATAATTTCTAAAAATCCCGCACAACATTCACGTACCAAACATATTGAAATTAGACACCATTTTATACGAGATCATGTTGAGAAGGGGAATATAAAACTTGAATTTTGTAGTACTGAAAAACAATGGGCAGACATTTTGACAAAATCATTAGCTAGAGGACGTTTTGAGACTTTACGGTTGGAAATTGGTTTAATCGGTGGCACCTAAACTATCATAATTATTTCCTAACCGTATGACTGGCTAGTAAAGATGAGATTATATGACTGTGTTCGTATTTTTCGTTGCAAGTACATTCTTATATAGTATTTTATTATCTTATGAGAATATTCCATTTGCTAGTCTATTATATTTTGTGTTGTATACAAACCATAACTCTTGTTCATCACATATACATTCTAAGGTTTAGAGATTCATAAACCAATGACATTCATGATTGGTTTCATTTAGGATGTGAGTAGTACTCCTTACATGGCATGTAACATCAAATTGCATAAGCATGAAATTTGTCTCTTATTACCTGTATACACTCGGGTTTGTGGTGGTGACACATGTGGAGAGGCGACCCTTCCTTTACGTTTTACCTATTAACCTCACATTAGCCAAATTTGCCTTGTTTTGACCTATTTATTCAACTACATTCCATCTGGCCTACCCTTGTCAAGCTAGTCTTGTTGGTAAGTTTGGAAGTCTTGTTGTGGTCAATTTTGTTGCTTTTGTGATGGATATTGGAAGGAAGAAGAAAATGATGGAATGAAACAAAAAAAAAAAAAAAAAGAAATGAGAAAAATAAAAAAAAAAGGAGAAAAATGATACTATATAAAAAAAAAAAAATGGAAAGATAAAAATCTCTTATTACTCCTATTCTTATCATTCCATATTACTTGAGGAGAAGAACTTGTTGATGTGAGTGAGTTTGTGACATACTTGGCATGGTGTATCATCCTTTATGTTGGGTTGGAAAGTGGAATATGGTTACCTTTGGTTGTGATCGGTGCTAGCTTGGCTTTTACCTCCACATATCCAAATTATTTTGCCCCTTCTTACCCAATTACCTCACCTCACATTCATATGTAAGTCCTCGGCATGTGTTTTGGATCTCGATTGGTTGGAGTGTATATGTACGGTTACTAGAGATATCTATCATGTTAGATTGCATGCATGCTTTTGTAGGTCGTAGTTAGGTGAGTGACTAATTCTCTTCTCTCCTACAAAATCTCTATTCATCTTGGTTTGTATTACACACTCTATATTAAGAGCTTGCTTATGTTGAAATCGTTCTTATGCTATAATATATGCTTTGATTAATATATATTTCTTGCCTCGGTTGATATCATTCTAGTCGTTTTATGTCTGTTCTCGTCTTTTCGATGATGTCAAGAGGGGGAAGAAATAACCATGATTTAGTATTTGCCTAAGCTTGCTCCTTGTCAAGACCGATTGTCTCTTAAAGTCCTTAAAGCTTTGGTATTGAATATAATTGTTTGATCTTGCGTTGATCTTTATCTATAAAGATAACGGTATTGTATTGAGGGGGAACTACATACTTAGTCACAATTTTAGAAGACTTGCCATCATCAAAAAGGGGGAATTTGTTGAACCATATAGAATATATGTTTATGTTTTGATGATGTCAAGAGTGCTTTATTTTCTATATACTCGGTGCGCGTAATTGTTTGTTTAGTCTTTTAGATTGGACTTACTAATCGCAAGCATTAAAGAATTGTGACGGAAGTATACAAGAACATATCATGATCATGCCCTCAATCAAGGATCAAGATATTAAAGATAATGGAAGAATTGTTCAAGCATTCATGAGAAGATGGAGCTCAATTAAAGATTGATCAAGCTTGGATAATGAAGTAGCCTACACTAGAAGATCTCCTAACGAAGATTAGAATAGCGTAGGTGATTATGTCGTAATGGTAACGTAAGAATGCGCTTCTTAAATTGGTAAAGTTATAGCTTCACAGCCATAACATTACTTGTTAAAGAGCTCAATGTTATAGCTCTTCTACTATAACATTGAGATGTGAAGTTTATAAAACACACGACAAAATAGTTTTTAAATTGTTTTTGGAAAACCGTTTTGAATGTTTTAGTAAAAGTATTTATTTTACAAGGGAGCTTATTTTAATATTGAGTATGGTTCTACTATGAGCTTATAATTAGTAATTATGATTGAATCAACTTATGAGTTGAGACATCTTGCTAATTAGGGTTTCTAGTTTCTACATACTCTATAATACCCTAAACCTAATTTATCTTACCTAAGGTTTCGTGAAAGAGGAATGGGCTTATGAGTCGTTTCTTTCTCTTACACGATGACTCTTTGTACAAGTTAGGGTTTTGTGTAAATCTTTATAATATTTGATTAGAGATTTAATATCTCTTTTATATTATTTTGATTTATTCTTTCCTAACTTATAAGATATTATTTTTGTAAAGATAGAAGGAAAAGATTGAGTAAATCTTTAAAATAATATTTGGTAAGAGATTTATTATCTCTTTATTATTTGATTTATTCCTTTCTATCTTATAAAAATATTAGGGATGAATAGTGCTGTGTGAATAGTACCCGTGAACAGTGCCACGTGAATAGTAAACGTGAATAGTAATTTCCTTCTTGCACAATAAGTCTTTGCTTGGATAAGGGTTAAGGTGTTAGGATAATATTTGTTAGAGATTTCTTTATCTCCTTATATTATCTTTCCTAATCTCCAAGATATTGATGAGTTGTTAAGATAGGAAAATATTATTTATTAAGGCAAGTCTAAAGACACCACACGGCATCTAGGGTTTAAGGAAAATATATTTGATTAGATTATCTTATATTTATCCTATATCTTTCTAAGAGATTGCTTAAATAAAATAAGGAAAGTTGTTATGATTTTTCCTTATTCATTCGGCATATCTAGGATATTAAGGAAAGAATATTAAGTGAATATTTGATAAGATAATCTATTAACAACTTATATCTTTTCCTAAGATTTTATGGATAAAAATAATAAGATATGATTCTATTTCTATATCTTATATTTCGGCCATCTAGGGTTTTTAGTAAACCGAAACCCTTGCTCCTCTTTTACTATAAATACTCCATACTTTACATCATTAAAGTTAAGACCTTTGAGCATAACTTTCATATATTTTCACAAAACAAAAACCGTGTTTTAAAGCAATAAAACCGTTTTGTTTATTTTCGAAAAAGGTCGTGTGAATTATAAACTTGTGCATTCGTTCTTATTGTTATCGTTATAAGATAATAGTGCTTAGTTGATTTCTGAACTTGTTCATTAACGTGAACCTTTGTTAGAATCATTAGTGCTTTCTTATTAGCGTAAGTTAGTCACTCGAGTATTTAACGGTACTCATTGAGTTACAGCTAGAGTTAGTTGTACGAGTTGGGTTAGTAAATTTGTAATCCGTAGAAAGGTACTAAATTTATTAATCGAGAATAGTGGACGTAGGTTTCGACTTGTGAAACTGAACCACTTCAAAAATCCGTGTGTCTCTTCTTGTTTCGTTCTTTCGTTTACCTTGCTTACAATCATTAGTTGATTAGTTAAAGTTTAATCAATAAACTTTAAATAATCAATTACATTCATACAATCGAAAAAGTATTCATAAAGTTTTAAATCCTCAATTCACCCCCCTCCCCCTCTTGAGTATTTTGGATCAATAGACTCTTCACTTTCTAAGAAGACAGCCTCGCAAGACACAAACACTTTGTTCTCTTGAGGTTTGTAGAAGTAGTATCCTCGAGAGGTCAAGGGGTAACCTACAAAGATGCATTTTTCGGATTTTGGGGCAAGCTTGTTGTCGGTTTTTGCCTTGAGGTAACCGTCACATCCCCAAATTTTCATATAGGATATATTAGGAACTCTTCCCTTCCACATCTCATATGTAGTCTTTTCGGTTGTCTTTGTGTGACTATTATTCAAGGATCTAATTGCGGTTTGAATCGCAAATCCCCAAATTGAGTTTGGCAGCTCGGTTTGACTCATCATTGATCGCACCATATAAAGTAGGGTTCGATTTCTCCTTTCGGCAACACCATTGAGTTGTGGTGTTCCGGGTGGAGAAAGTTGTGATATAATACCATAACCTTTCAAGTGTGAATCGAATTCAAGGCTAAGATATTCTCCACCACGATCGGATCGTAGTGCTTTTATCCTTTTGTTCAATTGGTTCTCTACTTCATTTTGAAATTCCTTGAATTTCTCAAAAGCTTCACTCTTATGTTTCATTAAATAGACATACCCATGTCTACTCAAGTCGTCGGTGAAGGTTATGAAGTAGTCATAATTTCCTCGAGCAGTGATACTCATTGGTCCACACACATCGGTATGTATGAGTCCCAATAGTTCACTAGCTCGTGTTCCTTTACCGCTAAAAGGATTACGGGTCATCTTGCCAAGAAGGCAATATTCGCATGTTCCATATGATTGATAATCAAATGGTGTAATCACATTAGTCAAAATTAATCTTTTGATGCGATTCTCGTTTATGTGACCTAATCGACAATGCCAAATGAACGATTCATTTGGATCACTTGATTTGAGTTTCTTTGATTGAATGTTGTAGATGTCATTAGTCGGATTCGAGGTTTCTAAAATGTAAATGCCATTAATGGAAGGAGCTTGGCCTATGACCAAGTCGTTCCTTGAAATAGTACAACGATTATTTTTAATGACAAAACAAAAACCGTCCATGTCTAACATTGCGATTGAAATAATGTTTTTAGAAAGTGTAGGCACATAAAAACAATTATTTAAATACAACTCAAATCCATTAGGCAAAGCTAATACATAAGTTCCCTTGGATTCGGCCACTACTCGAGCTCCATTCCAAGGCGTAGATCTACATCTCCTTTGCTAAGCCTCTTCACGTCTCTTAACCCCTGTAAATGATTACAAAGATGAGAACCACAACCGGTATCCAGTACCCATGTCGTAGTGGAAGTATAATTTACATCAATAACATAAATTTCCTTAGGAATTTCACCTTTTGGAACGATGATTCCTTCCCTTATATTTCGCAAATATACGGGACAATTCCTAAGCCAATGTCCCATGCCATAGCAATAATGGCACTCATTTTCAACTTGCTTGAAGTTTTTCCCTTTCTTTCCCTTCTTCTTAAACCTTTTGCCCTTGGAAGCAAGAACTTGATTGCTTGAGCTCCCACTAGTTTTGGCATCTTTCTCTTCCACAGATAAAGATCCTATAGATTTTATGAGGCGGTCTTCCTGAGACTGGCTCACAAGAGATCTTGTAGTAGTAGGTGGTCTAGAAGAAGTGATGAAGTTTAGGTTTCCATCCGAACCAATCCCAAAATGAAGTTCTCTAGTAGTGTCGAAATCATTGTTGAAGCAAACGTCGTCAAAAATATTGTGGCAAGACTCAATAGTTATCGGTGTAGTAGCATTTGATGGATTCATTGTATTGAACTACAAGTATGGAGGAAAAAGAAATATTAACATTTGTCTTTTTAATATCATACTTGTAAATAAATTAACAAGATATGAGCATTTATATAGTGACCTCTACCCAACTAATATAAATGATTCCAAGACCCAAATTCATATTAACTTGGGCACGGTGTGGCCGATGAATCCCTTATCAACATAACTCGGTGGATTAACGCTTTAATCGGTTCAACTTTTAGAACTCTTGGTCGATAAAATTACTCTAATATTTATCTATATCCCGGAACACATGTGACTACGGTCACGAATACTTCCGTTGAGCTTAATCCAAATTTCGAATAAATGTGTCCATGATCCAAACCAACATTAACTTGGCCACGGTGTGGCCGATGAAACCCTCATCAACATGAATTCGGTGGATAGACATTTATCACCCACTTCCCCTACGTAAGAAGGTTTGTACCCCGGTGTGGCCGAGTGCACTCACTCACGAAATAGGTTTTCATGGTTTCTACTTTTTGGTAAGGCTAAGTCTCAATTATTTATTTTTAGCGAGAGGTCATGTCAATTTATTATCTATCACGTTTTAAGTGAACTAAAGCGGTGAACTACGATAATTATAATTAACACGGTCGATAAACTCGATTAAAATGATAATGCATGTTTTAGTTATGGCGATTTAGCGATGCATGCAACATATATAAAAATGCAAAGCATAAATTAAATCCTAGTATGGCCTTCCTAGAATAGTAAATCTAATAAACTATTACAAATTCGGAAACAAACTCCATTGGTCCCTTGAACTTCGGTCTTGGCACATATGTCGAGGTAACACCGTCTTTAATGGATCGCCTTCTCGAGTGGCACTGTAATACCCCGTATTTTATATAATATAATTAATTAAACGGATATTATTATATATAATTATTATATATATTATTTTACTAATTATGTCGGGATAATAGTTGAGTCGAGTTAATTGTTTAGTCGTGTTGATATCGTAAAAGCGAGTTGTTGCATAAGTTATTTGAGACGGGTTTATATGGTATTCGAGACGTGAGCTAAACCATTTACCCTCGACCCATTTGGGTTTACCCAATATCATGTTTAACCCAATTAACCCAACACCCAACATCTTTCTCTAACCTAAGTTTTAACCTAATTTTACCCTAGCAACACCTCAACCCGCCTCCCCCCTTCACCAACACCAAAACATCTGATTTCGCGCATAGAGAGGGAGAAAGAGTGGCCGTGGGTGTTGTCAGCGAAGCAAGGAAGAGATAGGGACTGTTGTCGACGGCCGTGGGTGGCCCTGGTGGCGGTTGTGGTGGCGGAAACAGGTAAGAGTCAACCCCTTCCCCTGTTTTCAGTTTTCTGTCGAGTTATTGGTGGTTGGTTCGTGTCTTATAGGGGTGTTGATGGTGGTTGTTACCAGGATAAGGGAGTAGGGTGGTTGGTGACGAGTGTTGTGGTGGTGGTTAGGGTGGTTATGGGTGGTGGTTGTGGCTGTGCAAGGCGGCATCGACATGGGGGTAGTAATCGGGTTTAAGCAGCGGTTTTAAGGTGTTTTAGATGGTTAGGTTGGGGTGGCACCACCGTGGACTCGGGGGAGGTCGAAATGGTGGTGCCACGGTGTCTGTGGTTGTGGGCTGACGGCGAGCAGGTAGGTGGTGGTTTGGCAGGGGATGAGTGATGGGTGCGGTGGTGGTGCGTCGGGAAAAAGGGGTGCTTGGTGAGGCTTGGCGGTGAACCAGGCCAAATGACGGCCCTGGTTCAACTCGCCGGCGGCAGTCGACCACCTTGGGGTCGGTGGTTGGTGGCTGGGTCGAAGTGGGGGACACGGCTGGTGGTTGTCACGGTGGTTGGGTGGCGTGTGGAGTCGGGAAATGGGCTGGAAACCGTGGTTGGGGCGTGTTATTTAGCGGGTTTGTTTTGTGTCCTTATTATTTAAGTTATCGTATCCTTAATTAATTAATTTGTTTCCGAGTCATTTAAATAATTAAAGACGGGTTTAAGTTGGGTTGTGAGTTGTTTTATGTTTGATTCGGGTTTTCTAAATCGTTTAATTCGTTTAATCTTTTATGTATCATATTCGTATTTAATTTTATTCCCGAGTCCTTTAAATAATTTATTTAATTTAATCCCCGAGTTATTTAAAATAATTAGAGACGGGTTTTGAGTCGGGTTTGTTAAAAGAGAAAAGTTACTATACCGGGAAAGTTTCCATTTTAAGAAATTCTATTTTTAGTAACTTCTATTTTGGGAACGGGAATAGTTAAGTAATTGGTTATCATTTCATTATCTTTCAGACGGCGAATTATTGTGGATTATCACCGAGCTTCCGACTATTTGACTAGCGATTCCGAGGTAGGGAAATACACTTGACTTACCGGTGTTGTTAAATTGTGTTGAGTTGTTGTGTTACATGTGACCGAGCTGTGATCGATGACTTGTGCGTGGTTGTAATTTATGTTATGATTCATACACTGGAGTGTGGTTGACTGAACTGTTCGTGTTGATTATGTTATTTCGTTATTTTGATAGCTGGCATGATTTCATTCATTGATATACATATCATGTTGCATTGATTACTGTTGAGCATTGCATATGCATCGGAGTTGGAGGATGGTGTGGTGGTGAGGATGATGAGATATGATGTGATGTTGTGATAAGGCCCAGGCTGGTTCTGCAGAGACTTGCCCTGGTGTCCTCCGCTAACGAGCGGGCGGATCGACTACGGTCGATATATATAGTCTACCGGGGATCGGTATGGGTCTGGGCGTGCTTGGGGTTGTGTGTGATGAGTTGAGATGGAGATGGAGGTGACGGAGTATCATGCATATCATATTTACTGTTTTATTGTTTTCCCTACTCAACCTCGTGGTTGACCCTGTGTATTCGTGAACACCTGTGATGAACCATTTTATGGGGAGCAGACTTGACAGGTTTATGAGATAGGACGGGAGCTGGAGGGGCGTGAGACACTGGATCAGATGACCTAGTGGCTAGTTCATCATCTAGAAGACTTCACTTTTATTTACGTCAGTTCTTGTAATTTAATTTAAAAGGAGAATTTGTAATAGTTAAGTTAAAATGTTAAATAAATTGCCTTGGAGTTTAATTTGTTATTCACTACCTCGGGAAACCGAGATGGTAACAGTTCGGTTTATTAGGGAATGTCTTGCCAAAGGCTCCTTCATAAACCGGGGTGTTACAAAGTGGTATCAGAGCGAACGATCCTCAGGCCTAAACCAATGAACCTAATGAACGTAGGATGTGTCTAAATAAATTGAACCCACAGGAATAAACGCTAGGAGCTCACGGTGCGGTTAAGAAGGCGCCCTTAATGCGTGCTCTTTTGCCCTCTCGATTTTTGAACCAGGCAACCCAAGAGAAAACGAGTGAATGGGGTAGTTAGAAGGAAAACCTTGGATATAAGCGAGTTGATGTATACCTTGAGACCTAGTCTTTGAAATTATGACATTTATCCGGATGGATAATCAATGAAGCGTTGGATTGTGGTAATCGTGAGCATGAGAATAATTGCGAATTTATGATATTTATCTGGATGGATGTGAATGACGTGTTGATAGTGCTATTATGTCTGGTAATATGTGGTTATGTGATCCCAAAGCCATGCTAGTATAGTATCGTGATAGTAATGAGAGACACCATTGAATTGCTTGTTTCTAGTCGTAGCAATCGTGATTAGATGTAAGGGGTAGGTCGGGAGGCGAAGGGACTTCTATGGGATAGATGTTTACGTAAATACAAAAGTGTGAGATTTAAGTTAGGATGAGTTAGTATCGATAGTATGGTTGTAAGAGCTTGGAACATGGAAAATGAATGATTTGGTGTTGAAATCCGTTTTGTTTGATTTTACTCTGTAATTGATCTTGCTGTCATTTCCTTCCTGTTAATTTTCTACGGATGAAAATTTTATGAGAAATAGCCTCGTGAGTTAGTGTTCTTTTGGCGTTGGTTTCATGCTTATAGGGTATACGGATTAAGAGTAATAAATGTTTTAGTGGGCTGTGGTCGGGAAGTTCCTGTGCAGTGATGTTTTTACCAACGTTTTTGTAAAAATCCTCATTTAATTTGTGTAAATGATTTTTGCATAATTCCAACTCCATTGACTAGAGGTTTCGCACACGTTTTCAAATTGATAAGCCACGCAAATTCTTGATGTCTCTATATTAAATGGTAAGCTTTGCAAACTGACCCAAGTTTCGGACCAATTGCTGTCACATACTTGTTTGGACCAACTGAGTTGTAAAATTCTTTAGAAATTGAATTCTTGAACTTTCGACCTCCTTCTTTTTATCACGAACTATTAACTCTCTGTATGTTATGAAAAGTAATGTAACTCAAGTTTTCGTTGGACGGCTGTTTATTCGTGATTTTGAAAGTTACAACGTGAATCATGACCTGTAAAATGTATGTTCTAAGTTAAGTTTTCATACAGTTGTTTGATTAATTAATGAGCCTTAGTAATGTGAAATTATAATGTTTTACATGATGATAGTAGCACGCATGTTCAGTAGTTATATATCTTAACAAGTGATACAATTAAAACTTAGTTGATAACATTGTTGGCATGATAGCATGAGTAAAATTGGATAGCTTAATTTGATTCTTAATCGAGGGTGAAATGTTTGTACGAGTCCAGTTGTTTGCATATTTTGTGGCATGTTGTAATACCTCTGTTGTTCATCATATTCGTATAGTGGTCGGGTATACGTAAACATAAAACCATATTATCATATCTTGGTAAATTTGGTGGCGTAAATGTCCTAATGTACTCGCATGAATATTTACAATAATGATGTTAAATATTTTACACAGGAACGGTAGTAATGGTTATGTCTAAATGTTCCCACATGTAGGATGTCATCTGAGTCCTAAGGTCCTTTATGTGAGTCTGTGTGCCTATAGTTATACTTATTGCCTTCATTGTATTAATTCATTTCAGTCGAACCTAAAACCTATAACATGATAATAAACAGTGTTGTTATTCTTGTTATTGAATATGTTCGTTATTACAATGTCGTAAAGCACTAAAGTGATTCTTGCAAATGCATGGGTATGATATAAAGGAAACTGTTTGATATAACACGACAATTGGCATATTTATATTCTCGTGTCGTTACTATCAATTATATTAACATGAAGATTGTTATGATAACCATGTTGACAATTATAATAGGATAACTCTTTGATGATTCACATGATATGCATTGGTTTAAATGATAGTCGTTATAGTTACATTTAATTGAGTCTACGGGTTGCCTAAGTATTTAAGTCGTGCAAATCAGTGAAGTTTCCAAGTTGCTAATCTTTTACTATAGCTAGAATTCTACAAAGTATACGATGGTGAATGTATGTTTAAACTATTTATGCGATATCGGTTGTTTCTTTGAAAATGAGTGGTACTAAGTTGCTGGACACAATTGAACGATATGGTTGCTATGATGTCAAACACATGTGTGATATGGAAGTAGTGTTGTGTTGGCATGGATCATATGTTGTTACTTTTATTAGCGAATATGTTTCAGAATTTATAGCAAACAAGTTGGCCAATTCGTGTTGTATGTCTGATGAGTAAAAAGGTTTTGATTACGTGTTATGTTTTCTATGGTTTCGAGGTGTTTAAGTAATGCTCATGTACCGCATATTTTAATACTCCTGGTGATTTATTAGTAGCAGATTGTTCAATTATTCGGAATTGGCAACAGTTTTGACTTGGGAGTGGAATTTGGTGGGGTCAATGTAGATTGTATGCTGGTTTACGTGTATTCTTGCAGTTGATATTTCTAAAATGATTGTTCTCTGGTAGATAATGCGAATTGTGATGATCTTGAGTTGACCAAAACCCTGGTATTACAACAGTTACCCTGGAAACTTGTTATATATCTTTCGCACACTTAAACCTCGAGGGTGAATCCCTTGTCTTAACACCCTTGTGTTTAAATTTGTTAACCTTCCATTTTGTAGGATGGATCCCTACAATGTACACCCGCAAGACTGTTATATGTCACTTGATGCTGACTTTAATGAGCATTGTGAGAGACTTTGCACTGCCATGGACATGTATGGCCATAATGGGCACCCTGAGTATTTAACTAATACTCAGTTAAGAGCGTATACCCTTATCGATTCTATTCCTGACTCTGGCATACTAAAGGACAGCAAACGATTTTATATGAGAGAGTTGACCACCCATTGCATGAGGCTATTCCGTGACCCCAATTACTGCGGCGGGCCAAATACCCGCCCGAGCATACCTTTGACTTCATAGCAGGCGACCTGAGACACGAATTTTACGCTAATGTACCTGATGCCGAAAGTACGACTGAACCACCCATGCCAGACTTCGGGGAAGAGGTGAACCAGAAAGGGAATGACATAGAAGTCACCAGAAACAGAGGAAGCGCGACCTAAAGACCGTTAGGTTAGGGCTAGTAACACCATGATCGGTCTGTTGTGAAACCGTGTAAACCTTTGGTTCCTTCTTGTTGTTCTTTTAGTTCGATGTTGTGTTTTAAGTCAAGCATGAACTAAGTAATAAGTGATACTTGTTGACAATCAGTTAATTTCATAATAAAACCTTGTTTTCAACTTTAATGTTATTTACGAATCTTTTGGTCATGTGTTCTTTTACGATTACATGTTGTTGATGTGTTTTGTTACATTGGAATATGAAAGTTGAGAAGAGGTTACGAGGACGTAACCATGTTTTTAGTTGGGTAGGATTGTAAAATCTTAAGGTTTATGTTCCACTTGTGTATAGATTGTGGTGTTGATCAAGTTATAGATCGTAGTTTGTCCAAGCTGATGTTTCGCTGATGTTTCGTTGCGTGGTACCCATACAAATGAGTTCTCTATGTTGTGTAATTAAACTGCTGCTGTTATGGCGCTCCGATAGTTGCACGAGTTCATGAGTGGTGATAGATTTGCATGAAGTAAGTTCCGGGACGTAACTTTCTTTTTAGGAGGGTAGAATGTAACATACCGTTTCACCCGCTTAAGTTCATGAGTTCTGGTACTAGGAAATCTGTTTTGGTAACCACGGTGGTACTTGGAGGTTTGGTAGATGAGCGAACTTCGGGACGAAGTTCATTTTAAGGGGGGAAGACTGTAATACCCCGTATTTTATATAATATAATTAATTAAACGGATATTATTATATATAATTATTATATATATTATTTTACTAATTATGTCGGGATAATAGTTGAGTCGAGTTAATTGTTTAGTCGTGTTGATATCGTAAAAGCGAGTTGTTGCATAAGTTATTTGAGACGGGTTTATATGGTATTCGAGACGTGAGCTAAACCATTTACCCTCGACCCATTTGGGTTTACCCAATATCATGTTTAACCCAATTAACCCAACACCCAACATCTTTCTCTAACCTAAGTTTTAACCTAATTTTACCCTAGCAACACCTCAACCCGCCTCCCCCCTTCACCAACACCAAAACATCTGATTTCGCGCATAGAGAGGGAGAGAGAGTGGCCGTGGGTGTTGTCAGCGAAGCAAGGAAGAGATAGGGACTGTTGTCGACGGCCGTGGGTGGCCCTGGTGGCGGTTGTGGTGGCGGAAACAGGTAAGAGTCAACCCCTTCATTGGTGGTTGGTTCGTGTCTTATAGGGGTGTTGATGGTGGTTGTTACCAGGATAAGGGAGTAGGGTGGTTGGTGACGAGTGTTGTGGTGGTGGTTAGGGTGGTTATGGGTGGTGGTTGTGGCTGTCCAAGGCGGCATCGACATGGGGGTAGTAATCGGGTTTAAGCAGCGGTTTTAAGGTGTTTTAGATGGTTAGGTTGGGGTGGCACCACCGTGGACTCGGGGGAGGTCGAAATGGTGGTGCCACGGTGTCTGTGGTTGTGGGCTGACGGCGAGCAGGTAGGTGGTGGTTTGGCAGGGGATGAGTGATGGGTGCGGTGGTGGTGCGTCGGGAAAAAGGGGTGCTTGGTGAGGCTTGGCGGTGAACCAGGCCAAATGACGGCCCTGGTTCAACTCGCCGGCGGCAGTCGACCACCTTGGGGTCGGTGGTTGGTGGCTGGGTCGAAGTGGGGGACACGGCTGGTGGTTGTCACGGTGGTTGGGTGGCGTGTGGAGTCGGGAAATGGGCTGGAAACCGTGGTTGGGGCGTGTTATTTAGCGGGTTTGTTTTGTGTCCTTATTATTTAAGTTATCGTATCCTTAATTAATTAATTTGTTTCCGAGTCATTTAAATAATTAAAGACGGGTTTAAGTTGGGTTGTGAGTTGTTTTATGTTTGATTCGGGTTTTCTAAATCGTTTAATTCGTTTAATCTTTTATGTATCATATTCGTATTTAATTTTATTCCCGAGTCCTTTAAATAATTTATTTAATTTAATCCCTGAGTTATTTAAAATAATTAGAGACGGGTTTTGAGTCGGGTTTGTTAAAAGAGAAAAGTTACTATACCGGGAAAGTTTCCATTTTAAGAAATTCTATTTTTAGTAACTTCTATTTTGGGAACGGGAATAGTTAAGTAATTGGTTATCATTTCATTATCTTTCAGAGGGCGAATTATTGTGGATTATCACCGAGCTTCCGACTATTTGACTGCAGTTCTGAGGTAGGGAAATACACTTGACTTACCGGTGTTGTTAAATTGTGTTGAGTTGTTGTGTTACATGTGACCGAGCTGTGATCGATGACTTGTGCGTGGTTGTAATTTATGTTATGATTCATACACTGGAGTGTGGTTGACTGAACTGTTCGTGTTGATTGTGTTATTTCGTTATTTTGATAGCTGGCATGATTTCATTCATTGATATACATATCATGTTGCATTGATTACTGTTGAGCATTGCATATGCATCGGAGTTGGAGGATGGTGTGGTGGTGACGATGATGAGATATGATGTGATGTTGTGATAAGGCCCAGTGCTGGTTCTGCAGACTTGCCCTGGTGTCCTCCGCTACGAGCGGGCAGATCGACTACGGTCGATATATATAGTCTACCGGGATCGGTATGGTGGGCGTGCTTGGGGTTGTGTGTGATGAGTTGAGATGGAGATGGAGGTGACGGAGTATCATGCATATCATATTTATTGTTTTATTGTTTTCCCTACTCAACCTCGTGGTTGACCACATGTATTCGTGAACACCGTGATGAACCGTTTTATGGGGAGCGAGACTTGACAGGTTTATGAGATAGGACGGGAGGCGGAGGGGCGTGAGACATCGGATCGGATGACCTAGTGGCTAGTTCATCATCTAGAAGACTTCACTTTTATTTACGTCAGTTCTTGTAATTTAATTTAAAAGGAGAATTTGTAATAGTTAAGTTAAAATGTTAAATAAATTGCCTTGGAGTTTAATTTGTTATTCACTACCTCGGGAAACCGAGATGGTAACAGTTCGGTTTATTAGGGAATGTCTTGCAAAAGGCTCCTTCATAAACCGGGGTGTTACAGGCACCGTCTTCAAGGAACTCCGGAATAAATAAATTACATAATAAATTACATAATTTCCTATTATACATTTGTAATTAAAATAAAATAAATCTATTAAATTATAAAACGGTGATACGAGATCACAATAAATTACAACCGAATCGATATTCCCATACATTTCGGGTAATACCAATTAAAACTAAGGCCATACTAAGTAAAATTACATAATTCAAAAATTATATAAACTTAAAATATGACAATCATAAATACAATGCAGCATTATAATATGTATGAACATGCCCAATTTTATGCTAAATCGCCTTTAAGGAGCCAATATCGTATATTAATCGGTTTTTACGGATTTGCGTGATTTAACATTTTAAAATCATATTAATTACATAAAATCATATTTATGTATAAGTTAATTACCCTAACCATCTTAGGACTCAAAATTAGTCTCCACTAACAAATTGACAATAATTAACTTATATTTCTTAATATTGTTCATAAAAGGACTTAAAATACAAAAATATGTCATAAACTTCAAATTAAAACATAAAATTTCAAATAAATTTGAAATTTGAAATTTAAACTCATGAGCATTCTGGAAAAATACCATGACACTCATAATGCTCAAAAAAACATAGGTTAAAATTTCGAAAATTATCGAGAAAAATAATGTTGCGGTTTATCGGATTTATCAATTATTACCATAAAATATGAGAAAAATTATTTTTATTAACTTTTCACTTTTAGATCTGAAATATAAGATAAAATGCAACATGTGACGTTTTTCTTTAGTCATGAAGTATGTTTTAGCAATTTTTACTAATTAAAGTCACTATTTATGTGATTTTTCATCAAAAATTCATAAATCATGCATAAAGACTTCATTATAGCCAATTATTTTACACACATCTTGTAGGCAGGGGACATAAGCCTCCTGACAGGCCGGTTTTCCCACCTCTTCAACCATTATAGCAAAAAACTATACTTGGTTGAATTACTCACGACGACTCAAATGACAGGATAAATCAAAAAATGCTTTGCAGGTTAACCAAACACCAATTTCGACAGGACCATCAGGATGGAAAAAAGAAAAACTCACAGGCTCAAGCAAAAATGCAAAATCAGCCAAAAAAGGCCACCATGCCCATATCAATAAAGCCCTTACCCTTGGGGCAAAGGCGCCAAAATATTCATAAAGGCCGGGGATAATCTCCCTGACCTGGACAAAGACAGAAAAAGAAAATAAAAATTGTTCGCCCAGGGACATCCCCCCTTGATGAGCCAAATATCAACTAAAGAAATCAAATTACTGCTTCTCCTTAGAAACAGTACCAGCACTCCCACTCTTAGCCAGATCAGAATCAACCTCCTGTTCATTTTCCATGTTATGCAGGTCCGGATACTTTGAAGCAGCAAAATGTTAGAAATCTATATCTCATTATACAACATATTCATATATGTTACAATTTAATTTTGTCATAAACATAAATTTAGATTTTATGCATGCAAACATAAATAAATATAGAGAAGAAATCGTTTTCCTTACTATAAAATTTCGGATCAAAGGGCACAAGTAAGATCTCTTTCTTACTTGTTCTTGAGCTTTACTTATATGGATGAACAAAGATTCAAAGATAGAATCTCTCCCAAAGATGAATACCTAAGATAACCCCTTAATAGATTAATATTATTAGATCTAGAATAATAATAATCTTACTAAAAGTTGACCCAAAATATTTATTTTGTACTCTATTATTTCGGTAAAATAGAGGAAGGAATTTTTGGAGTTTTTTATCTCTCTAATTTCATAAGATGTGTAGAGAGTTTTTATTTCTTACACTAGAAATAAGAATTGAATGAATAATAATGAAAGAACCCATTTGGCTCTCTTTAGAGGGCAAAACCGGTGGGTGTGGGGAGGGTGCCCTATGCATGGGCTTGATTCTCTAACCAAGAATATAGGCATGCAAGGCTAGGTGTAGGTTTCATAATTATGTTTTCCACTTATTAATAATCAACACAATTTTATCCTAATACACCCTCCATTTCGGTATACACACATAAAATGGATGAGTCCATTTTATTTGTGATTTTGTCCATATGTCACATGTGACACATTACATGACATCTTATATATAAAATGTATTTTTAACAATTAAAAATCAACATATTAATAAAATATGTCACTTATAAAAATTAACATAGTAATTCACAATTACTTGTACCAAAATGGTTTACCAATTTATAAATCACAACATCTTATATTTATAATAAATTATTCATTCAGTTTCAATTGTTTCCGTAAACAATAATTTCATCTAAGTAATAAAACAATTCGATTACTTAGACCGTATCATATTTAATCAAATTACAATAAGACACGTAAATATTACTTTTAAAATCGTCCGTCAATTTAAAATAATTTAATTAACTCGTATTGTCATACGATCAATTAAATATTCAATTAAGAGTGTTACCCTTTAGGTATGACCTAAGGGGATCAACTGATCACCACCGTCGCACGACAGTAATGTCAAACTCTAGTTAGCCAATCATTGTGGACAATGGGCCCATGGGGGCGCTTGGGAGGAGAACAAGCGTTTGCATTTTGTGGAGTCGCCACCAATTTTTATGGGAAATTGGAACCGTTCGAATACCTCGTGCCATGTCAAGACATAAAGTAGAGACATGAACACCAAGAACTCGTTACCCTTAGCATTCTATGTCTAGAATGACTCTCGTGGATGCCAATGAATACGGATGTTCACAGAGATCTGGAGTAAGGGATGAGGGTACGTATTATGAAGCTCTTTTGATCGAACACCTAATCCCGCCCGCCTCGATAGCGGCCTCTACTAATGATTAGGGACATCATCTATACTCGATATATCGTCGATTATATGCATGCAATGCAACATCCAAGTTTTAATCCTAGCATGTGAAGAATAGACTAAGTCGGTGAACACGCAATTTAGCATACAATTAATGTCGAAGTAGGATTTAATGCTCAATTACATGTGAAGACATACAAATGATGCAAGAAATATGATAATTACAATAAATAAAATTACAATAATGAAAATTACAATAATTACATTGGGTTCATTGATTTATGTCGAAAATACCTTTAAAACGGATAATTTTAGAAAAAGAATAAAAGAAAGAATTAACGAACAGATCAGTAGGCGATAATACGGATAATAGTTAGTTATACGTAGACTAATTAATTAGGTCAAGCAACAACGGAAGTTCAGAGACAGAAGTCAACCTTGAACAGGCGCAGCAGGACTGCGCCCTTTGGAAGAGGCGCAACAGTTGTTGCGTCTGTTCCAAGGG
Organism: Silene latifolia; assembly: GCF_048544455.1. Classification (NCBI taxonomy): domain Eukaryota; kingdom Viridiplantae; phylum Streptophyta; class Magnoliopsida; order Caryophyllales; family Caryophyllaceae; genus Silene; species Silene latifolia. The sequence goes on from NC_133526.1 coordinate 115,374,431, forward strand.
TGAGTTCTGGCTGTGAAGCCGGAACTGCAAATCGTTAATTAGTAATTGGTGAATTTAATGGTTAATTGATATATTTACTCGGATGAAAGTAATTAACACGTTATTTACATGTGATTGAGGGTCATAAAAGCAATAAAACATGGATGAGACGGAATAAAGACGGATTATTTACATGAATGAACGATTGATTAGTGACATGGGTGAACAAAATAGGCTAAATATGACGAATTAATGACAAATTAATGACGAATATGACAAAAGACAGATGAAAATATATCAAAGATCGAATTCCAGAAACCCGATATGAATGAATCGAATTTCTACAACCCGGATTGAGTTTAATGACGAAAACCCGCAAATATTGGATTATAAGGGATTTAAGCCGAATTTTAATGATGGATTAGACGTGTTAATGACGAACAATAATATACATGTGAAATTATTATGCCATAGTATCAAAGAATTTAAAGAAAACAAATGAAAACGAATAAATGTTGACGAATTACAGAGGACGAAGGAAGAAGAAAGGAAGCAGGATCTGCGGCAGCCTCACGAAGAGGCGCAGCAGGAACTGCGCTCCTTCGAAGAGGCGCAGCAGAAACTGCGCTCCTTCGAAGAGGCGCAGCAGGAACTGCGCTCCTTCGGAAGAGGCGCAGCAGTTGCTGCGTCCTTTCTCGACGGTTTGTCTTCTGGAAATCCGTAAAAAAGGGGTTTTAAACGAGGTTTTAGAAATCGGTTTTAAGAGGTGTTTTCGACATAAACCTTACATTAATGATTACAAAAAGGTAAATAACAATAATAAAAGAGAGATTTACACCCTCAGACTTACATGTTTGACGAAACGAGATGAACTAAGTTATCGATTAGTGATGCTCGACTCGAATGTAGACGAAAGTGCCCTCGTAAGAGGAAAACGATTAGATTAATTAAGTTTGATTAGTTGTGGAGTTGTTCAAATTGGTCGGTCATGCAAACGAGGCTGGTACTCAGAAGGATCCGAGCTTACGTGGTCGAATGTTCAAGCACGTAGGCGCCAAAAAGTAAGAACAAAGGTCTAGAATGCAAAGGTAGAAGAGAAGGGCGGACACTCGCGTGAGAAATATGAGGAGCGAAGGCTCCTATTTATACTAATCACGTGAAGGAATAGGGTTTTCGGAGAGACTTTGGAAGTTAATCTCGGAAAGATATGAAAAGGATACGAAAAATACGCAGAAAAGGACCTGGGAAGAGGCGCAGCAGTCACTGCGTCTCTTGGAAGAGGCGCAGCACCTGCTGCGTCTGTGCCCAGGTGGTTTCCTCCTGCGGAAGAAAGATTTCCGTGTTTAATTTATGGAATGACGGGATAATTTGGTTTTCCTTAATATTTTGTATGAATATTACGGGAAATTGTTTACCAAAGAATAAAAGATTGTGAAATATTTATAAAATATTGAATAGAAATATCCGGAACATTCCAGAACATTCTGACTCGGGATTTAACGGTTATCAGAAAATGAAGACGGTTTTAGGCCTAGACTCCAAATGTACTCTAATTACTGTCAAAACGACCGTATCGGCGCGTAGATGGCAACTAAGAGGTAGACATTAGTGTTTGAGCAATCACTTGACGATAAACTTACGAACTGTCATAAATCATTCCGCGTACCAAACATGCGGCCCAATCATCACCGGGTGGTTTGCGGGAGGTGCAGAAATGAGGTATCTACAGAGCCCCCACTTTGACTGAGGCTTGGACAAGGCGAAAGTCAAAGTATAGCCCTCAGGTCAATCGAAGCTTACAACCTGACGACTATGGCGACGCGAGGCGGCTCAAGGGGTCTGAGCCAAAGACCTGTCGTCGGAAACATTTTAGAGTCTGTCGACTTCGGGGGAGGGTCGTTTAAAGTCCATTAGACTACGTAAGGAAGCTCGCCACCCATAAGAAGAGATCATACCTGAAATACCCCTAGGTGAAACGGGACTGAAGACGCTTCGGCGAAACTCTTTGGTCTGAAGATAACTTGGTGTCTGAAGGCATTAGGGGTCACAGGGATTCTGAAGAAACTTCTTAACACTTCCGAAGGCTAACTCTAAAGGCTACCTCTCACTAAAGGAAAGGCTGAAGGACAACTCTCTCTAAAGGACTAAAAGGGGTCGTCTGAAGGATTAACGGTAAATTTCTGAAAGATCTGAAGGGTTTATCCGGAAAAAGGGTTACCTAAAAGATATGAAGGTTCGCCTGAGGAATAAAAAACGATGATTTTGGGGAAGGCAGCAGGACACAGTCTGGAACTGCTGGGAGAAATCTGTTTGTGTTGAGCTTCAAACAAACTTCGGAAGAATTCGGGGTCTATGTTGATCTCCATGTCTCGAGAGGAAGTGACTGTCGGTCGTGAACTCTCGTTGGGGAACTTAATCGGGAACTAATCTCCATGTCTCGAGAGGGAAAGTCTATCCGTGTACTCTCACTAGGGAATATAACGAAGGCGTGTCGAAACACCTGTGAAGGAATACCCGCTCGTTGTGACAAGCACAGTCTTGGAAGCGATAAATAACGTATGATAGTCTGCTGTTGGCTTAGAAATGCGCGTCTGAACGAAAGATAATCGTCAAACGGACCAAAAAAGATAAAATGGCATCGAGGAAGAGGCGCACCAAAGATGGGCCCACAAATAACGAACTCATAACGAATTTTTGAAAACTCGTATGGAGGGAACACCAGGAAGAGGCGCAGCAAGAGCTGTATCTCATGGAAGAGGCGCAGCGCCTGCTGCGTCTGTTCCTGGAGGTGTCTTTTCTGCGTAAAAACGCGACAAACAGAGGGTTTTAATTGATTTGTTCGAAACACAAATTCCTCAATTTCTCTCTCAAATATTAACCATTTCCGCCAGAATTTGATCCAAAAGCTTGCATTCATCATGACTAATCGAGGTATGTATATCATTCTTGCATCAATCTTCTATATTTTGCTTAATTTGGATCGAAAAACTTAGGGTTTTCAACCCAATTGATTCGAAAATTTGGGGCTTTTCCCCCAAATGGATTTGCCTTGTAAAATTGGTATTAGAAACGAATAATTGGTAATATAAGGAACATAACCATGTATTTGTTTCGAATTTTCGTTGAGTTTTGAGCATTTGAGTGAAATTGAGACGGTTTCACAGCTAAACCGTAAATTGCTTCGAAAATAGACTTAGGATTGCCCATTTGCGATGAAACTTGATATTTGGGATCCTTGGATGATGGGTAAACTTTTTACCATCTCGGAATTTTGGTTTGTGACGGCTTTTTCAGGACACTTTTTTAGGGCATAATCGCCGTTATAACGAAATGCTGCCGAAATTTCGACTTGAACCCATGACTAGGCTTCAACTTAGGCTTGACTCGACCCTAATTACCACATGAGTGATCGGGTTTATGATAATATGGCCAAAGATGGCGAGAAAAGAGCGATTTCAGGGCTTCCGAAGGCTCGAAAATCCCTTAACTAAGGCTCGTCGTCACGTGACGCGGCCTAAATTTACTTTAACGTTGCAGGTGACGAGGCTTCTACTTCTGGGAGGGCTCCCTTGGAGATAGACACTGCTGTTGACCCTTCTCGTGTTATCGAGGAGGCTTTCACCGCCGCGGTGATGGCTGCTGGGGACGAGGTCCACGAGGAGGAGGCTGTTGAGGAGGAGGAGGCCCCGAGGCGGGCCAATGTTGGACGAGGAGGTCATCAGCTGAGGGGAGCACCCGCGTGGGCTGAGACCTGGGACAGCAGACACTTGCTTTGGGCTGCGGAGGGTCACCTGTCCTACAGGACGGTGAAGAGCTAGGTAATCTTGAATTCATTACTCATCACTCATCTTCTTTCATTCGATTTGCTCATATCTTTTCCAAATTTCACTCAAAACTAAAGATAGCTTTTGTTTCAAATCACAATAGGAGGCCGAGAACATCAGATCGTTCTCGGGTTACACGACGGCGATGGAGTGCTACGAGCGGCTGTCGGCGGAGGAGCGCGCCATGATCGAGCGTGGAGCGTTTGGTGCCTTGGTGCAGGCTTGGAGGGATATCGCGAAGAGGAAGCTGCGGGCTAACCTTAGCCTGGTCCGCGCTTTCTTGGACCGATTCTGGGATACGACTTCCACTTTTCACATGCCTTTTGGTGAGGTGGGAGTCACGTTGGAGGCTTACGGCATGATTTCTGGTCTGTCGTGTGGGACTGAGGCTGTGGAGTGGCCGGAGACTGCCATGAGGATGGACTCGGCCGAGGCTAGGAGGTTGATCGGCTGGAACTTGTCGCCGAAGGCTGTTACAGTGCCTGGTTTGGTGCCCAGTTCCTATGTCCGAGACAACTTTGCGGGGAAGACCCCGGCGCTGGTGACGATTGAAGGGAGAGAGATGGTCCCTCCTCTCTGTACAGCTGAGCAGAGGGCTCGTTTGTGGCTTTGGTGGTTTCTGTCTTCGATCTACCTCGGAGACAAGGGAGAGAGGCTGTCGACGAAGCTTCTTCCCTTCCTTTCTGACCTGAGCTCCCCAGGGCGTTGGGACTGGGTCACTGCTGGTTTTGCGGTCCTCATCCGCTTCATGAGGGCCATGGTTCGTCCGAAGTTGATGGAGAAGGGGACTTCTCCTGGTGCTGTCGGCCCTGGACTACTGTTGGAGGTATGAACCTTCATTTAGACTAAAATCAATTCTTTTCCTTATCGAATTACGAAAGATCGTTATTAACTACCTTGCTTTACAGGCGTGGGTGTACTCTTACTTTCCGAGCCTCTCGCCCAAGAGGACGGAGCCGCTGGAGAAGGCCTATCCCGTCGTGAGGGATTGGGTGATGTGCAGGACGAGGAGCAAGCGTTCCTCTCACGATGTTTGCCGGCGTGACGTGAACGCTCTTCAGCTGGACAGCGTGAGCATCTCACTTATATTCATTTTGCTTCTACATTGCCTTTAATTGATCATAAGAATGATTCCTTATTTGTCTTGTCCCAGTGGGTGCCCAGGCCTTGGGCGGAGTACGCTGGAGCGCCTCCTTTTGTGGCTGAGGTCCTTCGACCTAGGAGCTCAAGTCGGCTGCTGTTGAGGACGTCGATGGGTCCTGTGTGGTACTTGGGCGAGTGCTTGGCTCGTCAGTGCTCTCGGGATGTGTTGACGGTTCCCATCGATCCTCTTAGGACGATGTTCAGGAAGCCTTCTGAGGCTGAGGGGGAGGCTGACTTGGCTGGCGTTGGTGGTGACGCCCTCCTTTTTCCTGGTGAGGACTACTCGGCGTTTCTTTACGGGAGGTTGGCATACTGGGCGGTTGTGGTGAGCATATATACTCTCCTTTATTCTTGATTTTGAAATACGATGAAAGATCATCGATTAATGAGAAACATTTGACTTTGCAGGAGGTTGAGGCGGCGGGCATCGAGCCCCCAGAGTACCCCGAGACCCTCGAGTACACTGACACGACCGGGAGGACAATGATCTCCGAGCTACGTGACTTTGACGTGGCTGTGACGGATGCTGGCCTGGATGATTGGCAGCATCTGATTCGGAGGGTGAGCCTCTAATTCGCATGATTTTTATGTAAGAACACATTTGGTTGAACTTATTCAATTATTGAGAACTTCTTTTTGAAAATGCAGGTTGCGCCGTCTCGGTTTGTGGCGTTATGGAGGGTGGCCAACCGGCTGCGAGCTACTGCCGTCGAGGCACTTGTCGGCGGTGGAGGTCGTCAGGTATGAACCTTGTGTCTACTTCATTTTTGAATTTTGATTTTCCAACTTCTCTTGCAATTGCTTGAAATGATTGACATGAGCCAATTTTCTTTGTTCTGAGGGGACCGTGAGTGGAGCGAGAGTTGGCTCGATCTCGGGAGGAGATAGCTCGCTTGTTGAGGAGCTTGAGGTTCGCGACGCCGAGGTTCTTTGCTCTCGCGGCAAGAGTTGCGAAGGCGGAGGGCGGCCCGTGATAGTTTTGCTTTGTTGTTGTTTGTATCTTGCACATTTGTACATTTTGGACCTTCATTTTGGACATTTTGGATTTTGCTTGGGGGTCGAGCCCCTAGTTTGTTGTACATTTCCCTTTTTGTTGTATATATGATGGCCTGAGTGCCTTTGCTGCTGGGTTGCGTTGCTTGTACCTGCAGGTTAGCTTTGAACAGGTTTGGTAGATGACGGTTTATGCCGTCATGCAGCCGAAATTTACATAGAAATCACGTAGAACATACATTTGTATATACACACGGCCTGAATTAGCGCAAAACGAATGACTCAAAAGAATGCAAAAATGTAAGAGAAAATGCAAAAATGCAAAAAATTTGCCGGAAATGACCGGACGGTAGGGAGGGTTACCCCTAAAAAAAGAAAAAAATAGAAACCTATAAGTTAGAAATGAAATGATTAAAAAGAGAAATAAAAGAAATATATAAGTGAAATAAATATATGAGTTTTGGAATGAATTAAATTAAAATGAAAATTATTTCCTAAAACGAAAAAAAAAAATACAAGTGTGTTAAAATGACGGGAATGCTGATATTTCCTCGAAATGCGTGCCCGCGGAATTAGGAAATATGGAATATGGTAATTTCCACTTATTTACCAAAATAATAACCCGTAGGAATAGGAAATTATTCGTCAAGGAATTTAGGAAAGATCCAACGCGGAAAATCACAGAAACCTAGCTGAGGAAGAGGCGCAGCATGAGCTGCGTCCCTTGGAAGAGGCGCAGCAGGTGCTGCGCCTGTTCCCAGGTGTGTCTGCTCTGGCAGATTTTAGGAAACAGAGTTTAGTATAAATAAAGACGTCGATGGAAGTTTTATTCACACAATTCTTCCGTCTCTTCTTCGTCTTATTACATAAAATTCTCAATACAAGCACTCATCATGAATACTTTGGAGATTCGCCTAAAAGAGTGGACCAACGAGTTTTCTAACATGGAGAAACACGACATGGGTGCCTATAATCTTGGATCTTTGTTTATTTTAAAGCTTATCAAAGTTGTCAAACCATTCTTGGATGCTTATCTTGATTACTGGGACCCGAATTATCATGTTTTTGCGTTCCCCGGAGGCGACATTTGCCCATTTCCTGAAGAAATTGCTGCGATCGGTGGGTGGGACCCATAACACTTGCCTACGATTCCTTCTACTTCGCAAGGGTATAAGAGCAAATTTAGAGACTTGCTTGGATTGGCTAGAATTGAGGTGGACCGTCTAGTGACCTCGAAGGGAGTGCGAATGTTGGACTTCATTGATCGATTCATTAACAGGGCCGACCCCACCGTTTCTTATGTTGCTAGGCGAAGGGCATTTGGATTTTGTTTGTTGCATGTGTATGTCCTTCAAGGGCATGTTGATGAAAACTTGAGAGGTGATCCCCGTCTTCTGGGCCTAGTTGAGCAAATGGAGCTACGCAGGAGCCCAGCTTGTTTATGCTTAGGAGAGATCCTTTTGGGGTTGGATAATAGGAAAGCCAATCGTGACCTGCCGTACTTGGGAAGTCCCATTATCTTGCAGGTAAAAGAACATTTTCTCTTTTTTTCTCTTTTTTTTTTGTTTTTGTTCGTTTTTTTTTCTTTTTTTTGTTCGTTTTTTTTGTTCGTTTTTTTTTTATTTTTATTTTGTTCTAATACCCGCTTTTGGTAGTTTTGGCTTATGGAGCGTCTTCGATTGATCGAGCCCCCAGTTCATGTTCCTTCTTATCATGCTTGTTCTATTGCAATGAGGACCAGGCTTTACATGGTGGACTTCGCTCGAGTTTGCAATTATTGGGAGAATAAATTGAAGAGTGATGATGGCCCCTTGATTAGGTGGATTGTACCATGGTGGCACCTCAAATCTGTCAGTGGAGTGTCTTCCTTAGATCCTACTCGATCTGTGCGCATTCCTGGCTTGGAATTCATGGTGTGCATCTTCCCGGAAAGGCTGATGAGACAGGTTGGACTAAAGCAGACAATCCCGAAGCTTGATACTGTCTCGCAGACTGCCGTGGTGCTTACTACTGAGAGTCGAAGGGAGAGGGCCATTAAATGGGCCCAAAGAAACGTGTGGTTCTTGAACTCTTCTGCTAATGCCTTATGGGTGTCGGATTCCTATCTGCGATGGAGGAAAGCTACTACTCCGGAGGAGCGCAAGAGATAGAGGAAGCGCGAGCCTGTTGACTACAAGGTGCGTGAGGTGGAAAAAGAGAAAGAGAAGCATTTGACTGAGGGAGAGGAAGAAGCCGGGTTTCGAGTTGTTCATCCTTCGAAGAAACCGAAGACCTCTCCTGCCGTGGATAAAGTGATTGACAAGAATGGGAAGTCTAGGCCTCGAGAAAGACCGTTGATGATTAGGTCCGAAGTGGCGCAAGAGCGTCCGGCTCGAGGTCGTGACAAGAAGTATGACAAGAATGACAAGGGCAAAGGGAAAATGGAGGAATAGCCCAAGTCTTTATTATTTATTATTATTATTATTATTATTATTATTGTTGTAATAAAAAGGTGGGGTTTTTAGAATCCTTGACTATTTTATTTATTATTATGTAGCGTATTATTATTAGAAAATGAATGAAATAAAAAAGGTTAATTGGTTATGAAACCGTTGTGATTTTCTATTTATTATTCTTGTCGAATTCCAAATGCAATGCAAATGTCCTTCTATTTACATTTTTAAAATAATGGGTTGTATCCCGTGAAGGATTGCCTATGTATTCATTTAGAAAAATGAAATCAAACCCTTGCGCGTAGTTCGAGTAAATGTAAAAGAATAATTGTTCTAAGCAAGAGCTTGTAATGAACTAAGAAAATAAGCATGAGCTTTTTGCTTACTCTGAAGGTGTAGTTTAGTTTATTCGATGATATGAGGATGACAAATTCGTCAAAATGCAAGAGCAGAGTGACATTAGCTTATTTCAGCTTGGCCAGGGGCCGTTTATTTAGTGCCACAAGAGCGACACGTGAGGTTACGCGAGGCGCGTTTTGTTCCTATTCTAGGCATAATACCGTTTTAGTTGGTCGAGGTTTGTCGGGTTGGAAAACTCATTCCCATCTAGGTCTGTGATTCTAACCGCACCCCCTGGAAGTATGGACTTGACTAGAAATGGCCCGGCCCAATTAGGTTTGAATTTTCCCCGTAGATCGACAGGTAAAAGAGCTCTAACCGACTTGAGTACTAAGTCTCCTTCCTTGATGTTTCTTGGCTTAACCCTTTTGTTGAAGGATCGTTTGATACGTGCTTGATATGTTTGGACATTATGCAAGGCGCGTAGCCTATGTTCATCCAGGAGGATGAGTTCTTCATATCTATCCCTCTTCCAATCGGCTTTCGGGATTTGACTTTCGAGTAAGATACGCAAGGATGGTATTTCTAGCTCGACTGGTTGTACAACCTCCATGCCGTAGGTCAAATAGAAAGGAGTGGCTCCAGTGGGCGTCCTAACAGATGTGCGATATCCCCACAAATCAAAGGGTATCTTGCTTGGCCATTCTCGATAGTTGTCAATCATTTTCTTGAGAATTGTGACAACGTTCTTATTTGCTGCCTCTACCGCGCCATTAGTCTGTGGTCTATATGGCGAAAAGTGGTGATGCCTAATTTTGTACTTGCCTAGCAATTGCTCAGTCTCAGCTTGGAAATGTGATCCATTATCACTAATGATCTCATATGGGCAACCATATCGACAGATGATGTTGTTTTGTATGAACTTTGCCACGTTTTTAGCCGTAAGACTAGTGTAGGAAGCCGCTTCTACCCATTTGGTGAAATAGTCGATCGCCACTAGGATGAAACAGTGACCTCCTGTTCCGGCTGGGGTTATCTTCCCGATAATGTCAATTCTCCAGGCAGAAAATGGCCAAGGAGATGTCATCGTGTAGAGCAATGAAGGAGGGACATGTTGTACATTCCCGAAGATTTGGCAATTGTGGCAATGTCTTACATATTTGATGCAATCGGATTCCATTGTGGTCCAATAATACCCCAAACGTGTGATTTTCTTTGCCATCATGGGCCCACTCATGCGAGGACCGCATTCTCCATCGTGCACTTCTTCCATCACTTTCCGTGCGTGTGAATGATCAAGGCAACGTAGGATTACACCAAGAGGTGTTCTTTTGTATAACTCTCCTTGCATGAGAACGTATTGGGAAGCTAGCAGGCGTATAGCACGTTGTCCCCTTTTGTCCATATCCGGTGGATAGGTTCCGTTGAGCTTGAAATTTAGGATTTCTTGGAACCAGGGTTCCTGTGCGATTTCCTCTTCGTCGGTGATTTGGTGGACATAAGCTGGCTCTGACCGTCGTTGGATACGTAAAGGCATTTCCACCATGTCATCTGGCATATTAATCAAACATGCAAGTTTCGCAAGAGCATCTGCAAATTGATTTTCTTCCCGAGGTAGGTGTAGATAGGTCACGTGATCAAAGAATTGGGCAACTTGGTCTATTCTGGCTTGATAAGGTGCTAGGCTTTCGCTTCGGATTTTCCAAGATCCCGTAACTTGATTGATGATCAGGGACGAATCCCCATGTACTCGGAGGTTTTTGATGCCTAAGCTTACTGCCGCTTGTAGTCCAAAGAGACAAGCTTCGTATTCTGCAGCATTGTTTGTCACCTCGAAGTCGAGTTTGACAGAGATTGGTGTATGCTCGCCTTCAGGAGAAATGAGCAACACTCATATTCCGAATCCTCTTAAGTTTGATGCTTCATCAAAGTAAAGGTCCCAGGAGTCTACATCAGTTTGGAATATATCCTCGTCTGGAAATGACCAAGTGTCTATCGTTTGTGCATCATTGATGGGATTCTCTGCAAAGAATTCGGCGACGGCGCGCCCTTTTACAACTTTCAGAGGCACGTATTTGAGATCGAAATCTGAGAGCATCAAAGTCCATCTTACTAGACGTCCGTTGAGGACGGGTTTTTCGAAGAGGTATTTGACTGAATCCATTTTGGAGTGTATTTTGACGGAGTAGCTAAGCATGTAATGGCGTAGCTTCTTCGTTGCCCACACAAGAGCGAGGCATGTCTTTTCGAGTTGTGAGTATTTGCACTCGTACTCCAAGAACTTCTTACTAAGGTAGTAGATAGCCCTTTCTTCCTTTCCTACGGTCTGAGCTAGCATGGCACCCATGGCTGTTTCGGTTACTGTGAGATACAAACCAAGAGGTTGATCTCGTTGAGGTGGCATGAGCACTGGTGGTTTAGCCAATATCTCCTTGATTCGGTCAAAATCCTTTTGACAATCATCATCCCACATGGTGTGATCCGTTTTCTTGAGCTTCTTGAAGATAGGCTCACAAATCATGGTGAGTTTCGATATGAATCGACTTATATATTGCACTTTTCCTAGGAATCCTCTGACTTCTTTTTCTGTTTGAGGTTGTGGCATTTCTATCAGAGCCTTGATCTTGGAAGGGTCTATTTATATACCTCGTTGGCTAACGACGTATCCCAGGAGTTTACCCGATGTTACTCCGAATGCGCACTTCTGAGGATTGAGCCTCATGTTGTACTTTCGTAGCCTTGCGGAAAATTTGCGAAGATTCCCAATATGCCCCTCTCTATCCTTGGACTTGACAATCATGTCGTCTACGTATACCTCAACTTCTTTGTGCATCATGTCATGTAAGAGTGTAGTTGCGGTGCGTTGATATGTAGCTCCGGCGTTGATTAACCCAAACGGCATTACCGTATAGCAATAGGTTCCCCATTGAGTGACAAAGGCGGTCTTATGCATGTCTTCTATGGCCATCTTGATTTGGTTATAACCTGCATACCCATCCATGAAGGTTAGTAATGCGTGGTCTGTAGTATTGTCCACCAATATGTCAATGTGTGGTAGAGGGAAGTCATCTTTAGGACTTGCTTTGTTTAAGTCCCTAAAATCAACACAAACACGGATTCTCCCATCCTTTTTGGGTACAGGTACTATGTTGGCTACCCAGTCGAAATACTGGAAACTTTGATGAACCCGGCTTTGAATTGCTTATCGACTTCTTCCTTAATCTTGAGAGCCCATTCCGTTCTCATTCGACGAAGCTTCTGTTTTACAGGCTTGAAACCTGGCTTAATCGGGATTCTATGTTTGGCGATATCCCTGTCGATCCCTGGCATGTCTTTGTAGGACCAAGCGAAGACGTCTTTGAACTCGTGTAGGGGGTCTATGAAGTCGGCCCTTTCGGTAGAGCTCAAGGTAGTCCCTATCCTAAGTTCTTGGGGTTCTAGTTCGGTTCCTACATTGATGGGTTCGGTGTTCTCTATTACTTGTCCCCCTTCCCCTTCATGTGGTATTTCTTTGGCTACGTAGGGAGGTATTTCAATTGAGTCTGGGTCTTGGTCATCCTCAGTATCATCATAAACAGAATTGCACTCAAGACAACACAAAGAGTAAGCAGAACCTGATTTATTCATATTAAAGTTTGAGAAAAGTTGAAACAAAGAAGCCATCGATCCGTGGTCGGGTGGCGGTAAAGGGACAGTGGTTGGGACATTTCCCGAACTACTGTTACTATTCGAGGCTAAGCTAGGAGAAACAAAGGGAATGGGGATGACGACAGGAGGAGACTCCTTAGTGACTTCTCTAGACTCCGACTCTGACTCGAATTCATCGTCTTCTGCTTCTCCTTTAAACATCTCTCCTTCTCCAGTGGTGAGCTTGAAGAGTCTTCCTTGATTGTTGGTCCACTTGATTGATTTTCTCCATCCTTTCTGTTGGTTCGCGTTAGCTTCTGTGATTAACGCGGTGGGGTTGAAGTGATCGTCTTGAAGTATCATGGTAATGATCTCATCCTGCGCGACTCGAACAAATCGATCCTCTCCAAACAATAGACTAACAGCTTGTTCGTCTAAGCAAGGTGCTTGACGGGTTTTGACGGTAGGAACCGTTTCTGGAGGGATGAAGTAGCAATCGTGAAAGATCTCGATTCCGGCTAGCTTCCTCTCAAGATAATGCCAAGGCTCGGGAAATCCGTGAAAGAGTTCTAGACTTCCTTACTTAACAAAGTATCCATTTAGGGTAGGGAGATAGGGTCGCATTTGGACTCCTACGTACTTACGGTTTTGAACTTGAGCAAGCATCTCGAGAACTTCCTCTTTGGTGGGTTTTTACCCTAGTCCAAGTGGTATCCTTTTTTAGTTGCCTTCCTTGTATGGTGCGAAGGTGTTTCTTCGGATAGGGTTTAAAGGCATTCCAGGGAAGTATCCCTGGGATTTGAGTATGTGGTTGACCACCAAGTTGGAGTAGGGATCATAGTATAAGGGTGCCAATTCTCTTTCTATGACATTTATGCTTTCGAAGCCCCCAAGCTCATATACTGGATCTGCAAGGACTTGATTGTTCGACTTCTTTTCGATTATTGCCTTGATGGGTGACGAAGTGATCGTCACCACTTTGCCATTTAGTGGGATCTTGATCTTTTGATGAAGGGTGGATGTCACCGCTTTGGAAGCGTGAATCCAAGGTCTTCCTAGAAGTATGTTGAAGGAAGCTTCAATGTCCACTATTTGGAAGTTTATCTTTCGCTCAATTGGCCCTGTGGCTATGGTTAGGTTAACGAGTCTTACTACCTTTCGTCGTGTACCATCATATGCGCGAACACCTTTATTGGTAGGGGTCCAATCCGATTCTTTCATGCCTAATTTGTATGCCGTTTTTAGGAGTATGACGTTGACCGCAGAGCCATCATCTACCAAGGTCATTGGCACATTCTTCTTTAGACAAACGACAGTGATGTAGAGAGCCAAGTTGTGACTAGCGCCAAAAGGTGGCAAATCTTCGTCTGAGAAAGTAATAGGATTACTTAACTTCGGTGATTCTTGGAAGACCAAGTTAACTACATCTTCGGGTGTGGAGTTATGTGCTACACTTAGCTTGGCCAAAGCTTGTAGTAAAGCTTGGCGATGTGGGAATGAGCTTGCTACTAGTTGCCAGACTGAAAGATCAGCCTTTGTCTTCTGTAATTGCTTGAGCAAATGATCAGTGGAGTCATCTTCATTATCATTTGGTGTGACAACGTTGGTTGGACCGTTTTGAGTAGTACTTTGATATGGGCGCCCCGAACGAGTTAGGTGGTCCACATCTTGGTCTTCACCATTTTGGACTATTTCTTTGACTAGGGAGTTTTCAATGAGATACTCGTCTTCATCGTCATCGGCCCATACTCCATTGATTGTAGCTAGTTCCCTCATTCTCATGATTTCGTCTTCTAATTGCGTGATTTGGTCGACTAGTTTATCAACCACGGCGACTATTTCTTGCATAGTAGCATTTTGAGAGAACATTAGTGGCACATGCTCTTTAGGTGTCGCGTTGGGGTCATGTAAAGTTGTCACCACATTTTCCAATTCCCAAACTTGCCTATCCACACTCCTTGGCCATGTGATGAAGTCGGAAATGGTAGGAGAGATAGTAGAGTAGAACCCATCACTCTCGATTGCGTGGATCTCATCTTCAATTGGAGAAATGAGGTGTGAACAATCTAAGGTAGATTCTTCACTTGTGATCACTAGAATCCCAAGAGGGTTCCGAGTGTTGTTGGGTTTACCTCCCGGCGGTATTGGTAGTCGACCGTCCTCGATCATGTCTTGAAGCACATTTTTCAGTTTGTAGCATTTTTCTGTGTCATGCCCCTTGCCCCTATGGTATTCACAGTACGAATTCTCGTCCCAGAATTTGGATTTCTTTTGAGGTTCTGGAGTAGGTCCTATGGGTTGGAGTTTGCCTTGTTTCATTAACCTCTTAAGAGCGTTGGAGTAAGTATCCCCAAGATTTGTGAATTTCCTTGGTGGGGTACTTTTCTTGGATGGCTCGAGAAGGTTAACCTCGTCGGTCTTGCTAGTGGAGCCGTATGAACGACTTGTTGAGCCTTGATATCCTCGACCTACCGTTTTGGACAAGAGCCCTTTATGGATATCATCTTCAATCCTTGTTCCTAGTACGGTTAAGTCCTTGAAAGTTTTGATGTTTTGGTATCTCAAATAATTGGCATAGATGGGTTTGAGATTGTCCACGAACTTCTCCACAAGGGCAGCCTCATCTGGGCATTCAACTAGTTGGGTACTAGTCTTCCTCCACCTACTTAGGAAGTCGGTGAATCCTTCTTTGTCATTTTGGGTAAGAACCTCTAGAGTGCGCATGTTAACTTGGATCTCGGCATTATCCGCATATTGCTTAGCAAACTCGATCGCGGCATCTTCCCAAGTAGCGATCTTCTTGTGTTCTAAAGAGTAGAACCATTGCTTTGGGATGGTGTCGAGAGATGAAGGAAAGATCCTTAAGAACATCTCAGGTTTGATGCCTTTGATAGACATGTAATCCTTAAAAGCACGGATGTGGTTCAAGGGGTTTTCGTGCCCCTTGAATTTAGGGATATCCGTCATGTTGAAGTTGGGTGGCAATTTGGAATTTATGGCCTCATACTTGCGGTTATTCTCCCTATAAATGTCATCCCCTTTAAGATACATCAATTGCTCCTCTAAGTATTGGAGTCTTTTCTCGGCTACAGTCATTCCCATGGGAGGATTTTCGTCCTTGGATTCATCCGCGAAGTCACCCACTACTTCACTTTCTTGAGGAGGCAACCTCCCCTCAATGGCATAGATCCGGCCCTCGATGGTGTCAAGGCGATCATACACTTGGTCTTGGGTAACTTGAATTTGAGCTAACGCGGCTAGGATTCGATCATTACAATCTTAAAGTTGGTTGAAGTTCACGTCGTTTGTTTCAGGCATCTTGAAAACTGGATAAGAGATCGATGACGAATCAAAACACGATCGACCATTCTTATACACTTGCTAAGAGAAGAAATGTTTTGACTCGTGAAGTGGGTGTGTGCCACTTGTGTTGAGTGAGCTTTGAAGAAAAGACAAAGTTTTGAAAATGTGTATCCTAGTCAACTATAGTGTAGTTGTAGGAGTGGACTCGAAGTGAGATTTTGAAATGGGCTTGGGCCCGAAATTTGACTCGACAAACGGACAGAGTTTTGACTGGGTTTTGCGCTAATCAAAGGCCTTTTTTTACGAAATTTTCATTTGAAAATGGGTTTTGATTTTTTTTTTTTACAAAAATCGTCATGGTTTCGTTTAGAAATGGTGATCACGTAAGGTACAAACATTTATACAAGCATTATAACGGGATGCTGAGTGCATTTAAAAAGGTTTTGGCTTAAAGGGTGGGTTGCCATACCGAACAATCAAACCCGAAGTCTGTGGAGAGGCTCGTACCAAACAAGAGTAAGGCCGATTCCTAGTCCATTTCCTCAAGTAGTGAAGGCCCTTGATACAAACAAGAGTAAGCATCATGGTATGGATGATGTCAATCGTTATCCATCTTTAGGCCCAAATAAGAATTAGGACCGTTTAGACGGGACGATTGGTCGAATGGGATGGGTTGGGCCTAAGAAGGCCGAATAAACGATCTAGGAAGACCGAGTTATGAAAACCGACAATTGTCTTGTACAAACTATTCCCTAACCTTGTTCAAGTTTCACCCTTGGCTACACGTAAGTGTATTATCCCCAGCGGAGTCGCCAAACTGTGGACAATGGGCCCACGAGGGCGCTTGGGAGGAGAACAAGCGTTTGCATTTTGTGGAGTCGCCACCAATTTTTATGGGAAATTGGAACCGTTCGAATACCTCGTGCCATGTTAAGACACAAAGTAGAGACATGAACACCAAGAACTCGTTACCCTTAGCATTCTATATCTAGAATGACTCTCGTGGATGCCAATGAACACGGATGTTCACAGAGATCTGGAGTAAGGGGTGAGGGTACGTATTAGGAAGCTCTTTTGATCGAACACCTAATCTCGCCCGCCTCGATAGCGACCTCTACTAATGATTAGGGACATCATCTATACTTGATATATCATCGATTATATGCATGCAATGCAACATCCAAGTTTTAATCCTAGCATGTGAAGAATAGACTAAGTCGGTGAACACGCAATTTAGCATACAATTAATGTCGAAGTAGGATTTAATGCTCAATTACATGTGAAGACATACAAATGATGCAAGAAATATGATAAATACAATAAATAAAATTACAATAATGAAAATTACAATAATTACATTGGGTTCATTGATTTATGTCGAAAATACCTTTAAAACGGATAATTTTAGAAAAAGAATAAAAGAAAGAATTAACGAACAGATCAGTAGGCGATAATACGGATAATAGTTAGTTATACGTAGACTAATTAATCAGGTCAAGCAACAACGGAAGTTCAGAGACAGAAGTCAACCTGGAACAGGCGCAGCAGGACTGCGCCCTTTGGAAGAGGCGCAGCAGTTGCTGCGTCTGTTCCAAGGGTGAGTTCTGGCTGTGAAGCCGGAACTGCAAATCGTTAATTAGTAATTGGTGAATTTAATGGTTAATTGATATATTTACTCGGATGAAAGTGATTAACACGTTATTTACATCTGATTGAGGGTCATAAAAGCAATAAAACATGGATGAGACGGAATAAAGACGGATTATTTACATGAATGAACGATTGATTAGTGACATGGGTGAACAAAATAGGCTAAATATGACGAATAAATGACAAATTAATGACGAATATGACAAAAGACAGATGAAAATATATCAAAGATCGAATTCCAGAAACCCGATATGAATGAATCGAATTTCTACAACCCGGATTGAGTTTAATGACGAAAACCCGCAAATAATAGATTATAAGGGATTTAAGCCGAATTTTAATGATGGATTAGACATGTTAATGACGAACAATAATATACATGTGAAATTATTATGCCATAGTATCAAAGAATTTAAAGAAAACAAATGAAAACGAATAAAAGTTGACGAATTACAGAGGACGAAGGAAGAAGAAAAAAGAAAGCTGCTGGCGGCCCTCACGAAGAGGCGCGGCGAGAATCGCGCGCTCCTTCGAACAGGCGCAGCAGTTGCTGCGTCCTTTCTCGATGGTTTGTCTTCTGGAAATCCGTAAAAAGGGGTTTTAAACGAGGTTTTAGAAATCGGTTTTAAGAGGTGTTTTCGATATAAACCTTATATTAATGATTACAAAAAGGTAAATAACAATAATAAAAGAGAGATTTACACCCTCAGACTTACATGTTTGACGAAACGAGATGAACTAAGTTATCGATTAGTGATGCTCGACTCGAATCTAGACGAAAGTGCCCTCGTAAGAGGAAAACGATTAGATTAATTAAGTTGATTAGTTGTTGAGTTGGTCAAATTTGTCGGTCATGCAAACGAGGCTGGTACTCAGAAGGATCCGAGCTTACGTGGTCGAATGTTCAAGCACGTAGGCGCCAAAAAGTAAGAACAAAGGTCTAGAATGCAAAGGGAGAAGAGAAGGGCGGACACTCGCGTGAGAAATATGAGGAGCGAAGGCTCCTATTTATACTAATCACGTGAAGGAATAGGGTTTTCGGAGAGACTTTGGAAGTGAATCTCGGAAAGATATGAAAAAGATACGAAAAATACGCAGAAAAGGACGTGGGAAGAGGCGCAGCAGTCACTGCGTCTCTTGGAAGAGGCACAGCACCTGCTGCGTCTGTTCCCAGGTGGTTTCCTCCTGCGGAAGAAAGATTTCCGTGTTTAATTTATGGAATGACGGGATAATTTGGTTTTCCTTAATATTTTGTATGAATATTACGGGAAATTGTTTACCAAAGAATAAAAGATTGTGAAATATTTATAAAATATGGAATAGAAATATCCGGAACATTCCAGAACATTCTGACTCGGGATTTAACGGTTATCAGAAAATGAAGACGGTTTTAGGCCTAGACTCCAAATGTACTCTAATTACTGTCAAAACGATCGTATCGGCGCGTAGATGACAACTAAGAGGTAGACATTAGTGTTTGAGCAATCACTTGACGATAAACTTACGAACTGTCATAAATCATTCCGCGTACCAAACATGCGGCCCAATCATCATCGGGTGGTTTGCGGGAGGTGCAGAAATGAGTTATCTACAATCATTACCGATATGTGTGGACCAGTTGACTGTAAAATATTACATCCCACATGTATTCTTAAAACGAGATTTAAACATGTGATCATCATGATCAACAGTTGTGATCGCATTATTGTCGGAGGACACATATTCCAACACAGCCATCTCGGCTTCAAGGTTCCACTTCGCCCAGGCCTCGACAGGCTCTGACATAGCAGCAGACCTCCCCTTATTATAGAAATAGAGGGAAGCATCATCTAGCTTGAACTCAAGGTCATCCCTCTCCTGGGTGAGCTCCTCATTCCTGTCCAAAGCTTCCTGCAAAAGCCGCTTACTTGAATCTGCCTCAGCCTTAGCAACATCCCTTTCAGCCTGCACCCTCACCAAGTCAGCAGCTTTAGCAGCCAGGTCAGCTCGTCCAAAATCCAGCTCAGACTTCAGCCTATCATAATCTGATCTCATCAGATCAATCCTGGCAACCAAAGAAGTAGCCTGATAGGCGTTATGGAGACAGGTCGCAACACCCTGACCAAAAATAGGAAGAAGAATATTAGTAATATACCCTAATAATAAAAACTACCCAAACAAAATACACATTGTTCCAGCCTTCCTCCCTTACAGCAGCCATGGCACCCGCCAAAAGGCTGACGGAATGATCCACTGAAGCAACCGCCTGAGTAGCAGTCTCAACAGGGTCAAGGGTGAGCATGACTGATCAGGTCCGTTTAGTATTCACAAATAAATAGATGTGGTCATTGGTCACGGTCGAATCAAAACACAATTTATAGCTTAACAAGCAACTCTACAATTAGTAAAGAGGCAAGTAAAGGTCGGATCCCAAGGGACGGGAGTTGAAATGAGATTTCTATTGTAACTAGTGGTGTCTAATGGGTGTCACAAATTGGGTTGATGTAGAAGGTTACTAAACTAGAATAACAATGAAAATAAACAAGCAAGATGAATAAAAAGGGGTGTAAACAATTGATTAAAGGCACTAGGGTGTCATGGAATCATAAGGGAATCATGGGATATGATCATACAAACATGTTCTCAAATTATAAGCAAGCAATTATTGTTGTGATGGATTGAGTTGGGTTATATCTTACAATCCTAGGAAAGTTTGGGTCCCGGAGCCGAATCGATTAGATTGTACAACACCTACAAGTCGACTTAATCTCCCCTACTCAACAACATGCATGGTCTAATGGGACTCGAGTTGGGTTATGTCTTACAAGTCTCGTTGAAAAGATAGGAGATGATAGTAAATGCAAGGATTCATAGGCTTAGCATTTCATCAAATATAACATGTGCATGAGTTGAGATCAAAACAAGCAAGCAAATAAGATATGAAAGCATATTAATTTAAGCATGAATCATTCCCCATGTTGGTTTCCCCTAATCACCCATTAACCCTAGCTAAGAGACTTCTCACTCATTATCATGTTGATCATGCTAGCAAGGTTGTCAATCATACCAACAATATGAAACATGATGAATAAATGAAAGTAATTAACAATAATTAAAAGGGGATTAAGAGATTATACCTACTAATGATTCCAATAATAAAGCAAAGATAATAGAAGTACTTGATGATTGATTGAGAGGTTGTCAATCTCCCAATAATAACCCAAATAATCTTCAATTACCCAAAATAAAGGATGAACAAAAGAGAGATTAAAGAACTAAAACTTGGATTAAAACTTGATTAATACTTGATTACAATATTGAAGAGAGATTTGATTGATATTAACTACACTAATTATTGATAAGAAGAACATGCCCCTCTAATTAGACTAATGGGGTATTTATAGTGAAAATTAGGGAGGATGCATTAGGGTTAACTAAGGGCTAAACTAGTAATTACACTTTTTAAGTTGAGCAAGGAGACTCCGGTATTTTCTGAGAGAAGGGCTTCTCTTTTCGTAGCTTGAAGAAGACAACCCGCGCTGTGAAGGAATCCGGGCGGATTAGGGTCGGGACGGCCGGATTTGGGCGGTGAAATCCGAGCGGATTCTGGGGAATCCGGGCGGATTGCTGAGGAGGAATCCGAGCGGATTCCAGCTGGGACGCTCGGATTGTGCATGGGCAGGATGGGCGGATTGTTGACAATCCGCTCGGATTGTCAGTCAGCGTGATACTTCTTCTTTTTCTTCCCTTTTCTTCATAAATTCCTTGGGGATTTCCATGGGGACTCAAGGATCCTTTCTCAACATTGCTCTTCTACTATGATATGTACAAAGGCTTTCTAATCTTGTCTCTCCTTGATGCTTGGTCATTGAATTTGATCAATTTAGTCTTGTTTTGCCACGAAAATGCAAGATTCTTACTCCTTTCCTACCAAGGGATCAAAATCTCAAAGAATATGCAAAACAAAGAACTAAAGATAAGAAATGACCCAAATAAGCACTAAAAAGCATGGAAACAAGGGCAATTCGGGGGCTAAATATGTGCCAATTATGGTCACATCAAATATCCCCAAACCGAACCTTTGCTCGTCCCGAGTAAAGAGGTGACTAAGACTAGGACCAATACTAACCTATCCTAATAATATAGCCGATATGAGACAATTAGCGGGTCTCACTCCGCCCCTTCAACTCACAACAAGACAACCATGAGGTAGGATGCCTTCTTGCAAGGCAAGGTGGGTCTTGCCAAAATGGCGACACATCCAAACATTAAGCACACAAAAACATGTAATGGATGCATCTACAAAAAGAATAGCCACTTTCCTCATCTAAGTGGCGGAAATTATCTACAAGGGAAGCAATTCAAGGGTACACAATCCTTCATAGATGCAATTTCTTCAAACTACTAGGCCTAGAAGGATACCAATAAATCACCTCCAAGTTGTGTCAAGCTAGGGTACCTTTGTCCTCAATCGTTAAATGCTTTTGTCAAGAGTAGACTCCCTATGGTGTTAGAAACACTGGAGGATCGCGGAATTCCCCCTTTTGCCTAGACAAGAAGAAGGGTCATCCCCTCTCTACCATGCACAAAAATGGATACGATGGATAAAGGGATCAATAGATATTTGAGTTTCACTTTGGGAGTTTGCTTTTGTTTTTGTTTTTCCCCCCAATTTCTTGTGGCATTTGACATTTGAGAACACTTTCTTTGCCATTTCTTTTTTATTTTTGGCATTTCAATACTTGACAACTTTTTTGCATTTCTTTTTTGAACATTTTCAAAGTCACCCCAATTAGTAACGAGGGTGCCTTGTATTTGAAGCTTAGGAGTCTATTTTTGCTCCTCTTTTCATTTGATGCACTTTTACAAACATTCTTTCACTTTTCAATTCATTGAACTCAAATTGATTTCTTTTTGTGCCCATTCCCTTTTGATGACAAAAATGTGGTAGAACATGGATGATGGATGCATGGTTTCAAGGGTCACCTTGGAATAAACGGTAGCCAAGGAGTTATCACACCACAAGGTACTCTTGACTAGGCCTTAATCCATGGGTCAAAGGATACTAGCATGACACATCCTAGGGTGTTTTACAAGCATTCTAACAAGCAAAGTCTTAAGAACAAAAAGCATCTACTAGGGCCTATATACACTTGTCAAGCTTCCCAAGTAGACGGTTTCGCAAAATTTTTCTAACATGCAACTACATGCCATGATGCAACTAACATATATACATCCTAATGCATATGATTCTACCAACTAATATGACATATAATCTAAGTGCAAGTCCTAAGTTCACATTGTTATACCGCATCAATCAAAATAAAGCCACATAGTCATTAACATAAAGAGGAAAAAGGAGATTGGAAAGATCATACCATGCGGTCTTCAATATCCTCATGTCTCGGATGTGGCGTAGTCAATCAATGTGAACAAGGATAAAACAAACACAATATATACAAGACAATATATACAAGACTACACTACAAAGGAAATGAACATGTTTTTGGATTTTTAAATTTTTCAATTTTTATGATTTTTGAAATTTTTCACTTTTTATGGGTTTTTGAATAAGAGTTAAATGTTAGAATTCCCATCCCCACACTAATATGGGCATTGTCCTCAATGGCCAAAATGATGGAAATTATGCAAAGATGATGCATGATTTCTATACTAAATGCAATTCTATACTAAGCTACACTACATGATGCATGGTTTTTGTTATGACGGAGAGGATAATTTAGATTACCTCCCGTTGTGTATGCATTAACTTCCCCAAACCGAGTAAGACACTATTGCTAATGTCCATGGATGGGTATAGTTCATGTATACACTATGCTATGCATGAAACTAGTTTTGTCATTTTGGATTTTACAAATGGGAACAATAAGAACACCTCAATGGTACCGAGGTGCGAGTCCTTTGATGTTGCTAGGACTAAACCAACAATGATCAAAATGAAATAAAATACAAAGAGATATAGACAAACCATGGGAGTGTAGGAGTCTCCAAGGCTTGCTAGTCTTCCATCATGCTATCATCATCATCACTTCCCTCATGAGAAGTGGTCACATTGCCACTTTCCTTGTCATTTGCTTCTTCACTTTCTTCCTTATCATCATCTTCGTCATCTTCACCATCCCTTTCTTCTTCACTTGCTTCTTCCTCAATATTATCATCAATTTCTTCATCATTTCCAACAACCTCATTGTCTCCCACCACGTCCCTAGATGCACCCGGAAATAAGACTTCTCTATCCGCCCAACTAGGCAAAGGACAAGATGGATCAAGGAGTCCTTGCCTAGCTAGATGTAGGAGGGGTGGATATTGAGCCAAATACGCATTTTTCCGATCTTCATGGGCTTGCTTGTGCATTGCTTGCATGAGAAGAGTCACATAGTCTTTCCCAATTTCAATTCCTTCCGGCTTGAACTCTTCATACTCAAAGGGGTAAGGTGGTATGACAATGGAAGAGGAGGGCGTCTCAAGATCACCCTTTTGTTGTTGAATGATATACTCGGCTTCTTCGGAAAGGGGAAGTAGGTAGTTGGTCCGGTGGACGCTTAGGCGACAAATTTTCGAGGGCAAGGTGAACGATCTAGCTTCACTAGTTAGCCATCCATATTTAGTGTCAAGGGGGTTATGGGCAACCCACTTGAACTTGTGAATCATGATGTGCATATCAATAAGATGGCCACCTCCCTTTGCTTTGTACTTCTTATCCTTATTGAAATTAGGATCAAAGTGCTTAGCTAGGACCGTGACTAGCCCGCCATTGACAATAACGGTCGTGCCCTTCTTCCCATTATCAACATTAAGCCATCTATCAACCAATAGCCTCAAAGAATTGTAAGGCTTGGTGTGAATTCTTCCGATATTCAAAGCCGATTCAAGGAGAATAAAATCGAGTCTTGTGAAATGATTGGTGTCTTTCCTAGCAATTATGGTATTTCCCACAACCTTGTGCCATACTCTTATGCCCGGATGATGGACCAAAAGAGCACGACATGCATGAAAATCCTCAAATTTCTTCCCGGAGATTGCCTCCCAAAGAGGTTCGGGGTCATACTTTCCATAATGCTTAAGATAACTCGATTCATCGCTAAGACCCAAAATTTCACCTAATTCCGTAAAGGTAATGCGTCTACTAACGTTAGCTAGACGAAACTCGAGATTTTCTCTATTCTCAACTTTGGTGACTTTCAAAGAACTTAAAAATTCCAAGACAAGTGAGGGGTATGTCAACTCCTTTGTTTCAAAAAATTTCTTCAACCCCATGGCTTTGAAAAAGGCTTTTGTTTGTTCAAGAACACCCAATTTTTCCAAGGTATCTTCACATATGAATTTGGTGGATTAAAAAGATTTCATAGCAAACTTGACAAAGGTATTT
Source organism: Silene latifolia (assembly GCF_048544455.1). Classification (NCBI taxonomy): domain Eukaryota; kingdom Viridiplantae; phylum Streptophyta; class Magnoliopsida; order Caryophyllales; family Caryophyllaceae; genus Silene; species Silene latifolia. The sequence continues at coordinate 115,399,090 of NC_133526.1, forward strand.
CTATGGGTATCGGAAATAAAAGTTACCTCCGGATAATGCAAAAGTTGATTAATTACCGGAGTAGAGGATGTTGATGGTCCCATAGGAGGTTGTTGTTGTTGTTGTTGCACTTCCAAGTTTGGTGTTGCCACCACCATAGCCAAAGCTTTATTTGTTTGAAGAGCCTTTTGCCTTTGTGAGAGTGCCTTAGCCTTTGGTGCCTTTGTTGCACCCTTAGTCCTTGCCATTGATGAGCTTAACCAAGAAAAGAATGAAAAATCTTCAATTTGTAGTATGCCCAAATCGATTTGAAGGTGAAAGGCTTTGCCTTTATGAAAACAAAAATCGACTCAAAGGTTGAAGATTGTGTTCTTGGTTTTGATTTTTGTTGAAGAAGGGGTGATTAAATTGTTGTTGGAAGGGTGGTTTGATTTGTTTTTGTTGAATGTTGTTGAGGGTTTTTGTTTTTATGATGGAGAGGATGAGGGTTTTGATGTTGGGGGTAGTGTTTATGAATGAACGAATGAATAAATGAAGGTGGGAGGGATTATAAGGAGGCCGAAATTTTCAAAACTGCAGGGACAATCCGTGCGGATTAGGCTCAATCCGTGCGGATTCTGCTTCTTCAATCTTTGCAAAAGCTCGCCTAAAGACGGGCGGATTTGGTACAATCCGCTCGGATTTGCTGAACACGGGACGGGCGGATTTCTTCAAAGACGGACGGATTTCAGTCCAGAGATTTTTGCTTGTTTTCCTCAGCTGCAAAGACGGGCGTCTTTTTTACAAGACGGACGGATTCTTCAAGACGGGCGGATTTCTGGGAATCCGCTCGGATTCTTTAACAGTCAAGAAAATTCCAAAATTCAGCTCAGTTCAAGACGGGCGTCTTTTCTGTAGGACGCTCGGATTGCATAAGACGGGCGGATTTTTGGGAATCCGCTCGGATTCTGGTCCTTTGTACCCGGATTCATTTCATTCGTGCACAATGCATTTCCCTTTACCATTCTTCCATTCTTCTTCAAGGCTTGTGTTCTTCATTGTGGGGGCATTACTAAGGCATGGATAGCCTAGGCAATTGCCATCCCCACACTAAGGTAAAGCACTACACATCAATTGAAATTGTTAGTCCCTCCCTCACTTCTCTCTTACATGACAATTATTTTGATCAAAGTAAATAAAAATCCAAAAATGACAAAAATGCAATACAAGAATTGAAATGTAAGTTAGGGAGTTAGAAATATTTACAAGTGGTGGTTTAGGGAGGACTCCACCAAACTCTCATTCTTGATGAGATGTCAAGGGGGCATGTTCAAGGTGTTGTTGATGTTGCTCAACACCTTGAAGAAGTAATCAAAAGCTTGTTCATTATTATGGTAGAGGTCCTCAATAGACCGTGGTCCTTGTTGTTGATCATGATCGATGGCATGTCCAATGTAGGGATTAAAAATCCCTTCAAACTCGTCGTCCCAAAGACCACAAACTTCATTGAGTTGATCATTGAAAATCTCTTGCTTAGATGGAGACAACTCTCCCAATTTCTTCTCTTGGCCAATGAGGCCATCCTCTTCTTCCTTGGTTGATTTTGATGAGCCTTGCAAGCTCTCCTTGTCACAATTCACTTGCTCTTTGAATGGAGCATCTTCAATTTTCTTCCTCCATTGGAGTTCCGATTTCTTCCTTTCATCTTTTTGGCTATAATGATCAATCATGAAACATGGCTCATGCAAACGAGGAGCTCTCATGGTCTTGTCAAGATTAAAAGTTATGCTTTCATCTCCCACTTCTAGAGTGAGCTCTCCATGTTTCACATCAATCACCGCACCCGCGGTGTGTAAAAAAGGTCTTCCTAGGATGATTGGAATGTTGGAATCTTCCTCCATATCAACAATGACAAAGTCCACCGGGATGAAAAACTTCCCAATTAAATGCGGGGACATCTTCCCATATCCCTAATGGTGTCTTCGTCGATCTATCGGCCATTTGAAGTGTGATGTTGGTGCATTTAAGCTCTCCCATTCCCAACCTTTTACTTACCGAGTACGGCATGACACTCACACTAGCCCCTAGGTCACATAAGGCTTTGTTGATCGTCGTGTCGCCAATGGTACACGGTATTGAGAAGCTTCCCGGATCCTTTAACTTTGGAGGTGAACTCCCTTGAAGTATTGCACTACTCACCTTAGTGAAGGCGATAGTCTCAAGTTTTCGGATTGACTTTTTCTTTGTGAGGATATCTTTCATGTACTTTGCATAGGCCGGAACGTGGTTGATTAATTCCGTGAAAGGAATTGAGACTTCTAAATTCTTCACAATTTCCATGAACTTTCCAAGTTGATCATCAAATTTGGGCTTGGCTTGACGACTTGGAAAAGGAAGTCTAATCACAATGGGCTCCTTCTCTTTGGCCTTGTCTTCATTTTTCTTTGAACTTTCTTCTTTTGATGATTCTCCATCTTTGGAGTTTTGCACAATTTCTTCTTTTTCACTAGCTTCCACAACTTCATCCTCAACTTGCTTCTTCGGTGCTTCATACCTTGTACCACTTCTCAAGTGAATGGCACTAACCGTTTCATGTCTAGGGGGATTACTTTGAGGTGGTAATTGCCCCTTTTGTCTTTGTGAGCTTGAAGATGCTAGTTGAGTTAATTGTGTTTCCAACATCTTGGTGTGAGCTAGAATGTTGTTGATGGTGGTTTCTTTTGCTTGGCTATCTTTTTGCATTTGGGTGAAAAATTCTTGTTGATTCTTTTGCATTTGGAGGACCGCTTTTTGCACATCAAAGCCTTGGTCATTTTGGTGATTGTATGGATTTTGATTTTGGTAACCTTGGTTTTGATTGTAAAAGGGTCTTTGATTTTGGTTTCTCATGGGTGGTAGAGTGTATGTTGTTTGAGGGTTTTGAACATTTTGGATTTTGTATGAGAGATTTGGATGGAACTTGGTGTTTTCATTGTAAAAATTTGAATAAGGGGTACCACTTTTGTAAGCTTGGAAAGCATTAACTTGTTCGGTTGTTCCCCTACACTCACTTGGGTCATGACCCAAAGTTCCACAATTCTCACATATCCCACTTGGGATTGATGAGGATGCCGTCATGGCATTGACATGATGCTTCGATGATTTTGAGTTTTCCTCAAGTCTAGCCATAGCTTGTTCAAACCTCAAGTTGATTGTGTCAATGTGAGCACTAAGTTGAGCACCCAATTGAGTAACGGAGTCCACTTCATGCTTTCCTCCTCTAGTAGCCTTGCGAGGTCTACTATATTGTGAATTATGGACCGCCATTTCCTCAATTTTGTTCCATGTTTGATTGTCATCAACTTCGGTGAACATTCCATTTGATCCCATATTGAGAATGTTCCTAGAATCTTCATATAAACCATTCCAAAATTGTTGCACCAAAAACCATTCGCTAAGTCCATGGTGAGGACATGAGCGACAAATACCTTTAAACCGCTCCCAAGCTTCATACAAAGACTCTTCATCCCTTTGCTTAAAACCCGTAATTTGAGCTCTTAGCATGTTGGTCTTTTCCGGTGGGTAGAATTTTTTGTAGAAAGCTAGAGCCAACTTCTTCCAAGAATCTATTCCAAGGGTGGCCTTATCAAGGCCCTTCAACCATTGCTTTGCGGTGCCGATTAAGGAAAAAGGAAATAAGACCCATCTTATTTGGTCTTGAGTCACGCCCGTTTGAGAGATAGCATCACAATAATCGCAAAAGGTTTCCATATGAGAATGAGGGTCCTCACTAGGCATTCCCCCGAATTGGCTCCTCTCAACTAGTTGGATGAAGGCGGACTTGGCAATAAAATTTCCGGTGAGATGTTGCGGTGTAGGAGTACCATTTGGTAGATTATCCTCGGTGGGTACGGAGTGTGACGAGAATTTTGGCATTGTAGGTGGATTTTGTGGGATATTGTGTAATGGGTTTTCTTCTCCTTCTATTGCGAAAGGATTGACAAACTCACTAGTGGGTTGAACAACTTCACCAACACCTCTCAAATTCCTCCTAACAAGTCTCCTATTGTTCGTCAAGGTTCTTTCGATTTCACGGTCAAAAGGTAACAAATCACTTTGTAACCTTCTAGACATGCAAAATATCAAACAACTCAAAAACAATTAGAACAAACCTTGAGGATTTTTACTTCCTCAAGGCGAAGAAAGGCACAACTAATAACAAAAAAGGAAATCTAAATCAAACAAACACCGTCCCCGGCAACGGCGCCATTTTTGATCGGGTCCGTTTAGTATTCACAAATAAATAGATGTGGTCGTTGGTCACGGTCGAATCAAAACACAATTTATAGCTTAACAAGCAACTCTACAATTAGTAAAGAGGCAAGTAAAGGTCGGATCCCAAGGGACGGGAGTTGAAATGAGATTTCTATTGTAACTAGTGGTGTCTAAGGGGTGTCACAAATTGGGTTGATGTAGAAGGTTACTAAACTAGAATAACAATGAAAATAAACAAGCAAGATGAATAAAAAGGAGTGTAAACAATTGATTAAAGGCACTAGGGTGTCATGGGATCATAGGGGAATCATGGGATATGATCATACAAACATGTTCTCAAATTATAAGCAAGCAATTATTGTTGTGATGGATTGAGTTGGGTTATATCTTACAATCCTAGGAAAGTTTGGGTCCCGGAGCCGAATCGATTAGATTGTACAACACCTACAAGTCGACTTAATCTCCCCTACTCAACAACATGCATGGTCTAATGGGACTCGAGTTGGGTTATGTCTTACAAGTCTCATTGAAAAGATAGGAGATGATAGTAAATGCAAGGATTCATAGGCTTAGCATTTCATCAAATATAACATGTGCATGAGTTGAGATCAAAACAAGCAAGCAAATAAGATATGAAAGCATATTTATTTAAGCATGAATCATTCCCCATGTTGGTTTCCCCTAATCACCCATTAACCCTAGCTAAGAGACTTCTCACTCATTATCATGTTGATCATGCTAGCAAGGTTGTCAATCATACCAACAATATGAAACATGATGAATAAATAAAAGTAATTAACAATAATTAAAAGAGGATTAAGAGATTATACCTACTAATGATTCCAATAATAAAGCAAAGATAATAGAAGTACTTGATGATTGATTGAGAGGTTGTCAATCTCCCAATAATAACCCAAATAATCTTCAATTACCCAAAATAAAGGATGAACAAAAGAGAGATTAAAGAACTAAAACTTGGATTAAAACTTGATTAATACTTGATTACAATATTGAAGAGAGATTTGATTGATATTAACTACACTAATTATTGATAAGAAGAACATGCCCCTCTAATTAGACTAATGGGGTATTTATAGTGAAAATTAGGGAGGATGCATTAGGGTTAACTAAGGGCTAAACTAGTAATTACACTTTTTAAGTTGAGCAAGGAGACTCCGGTATTTTCTGAGAGAAGGGCTTCTCTTTTCGTAGCTTGAAGAAGACAACCCGCGCTGTGAAGGAATCCGGGCGGATTAGGGTCGGGACGGCCGGATTTGGGCGGTGGAATCCGAGCGGATTACGGGAATCCGGGCGGATTGCGAGGGGAATCCGAGCGGATTCCACTGGGACGCTCGGATTGTGCAAGGCGGGACGGGCGGATTGTTGACAATCCGCTCGGATTGTCAGTCAGCGTGATACTTCTTCTTTTTCTTCCCTTTTCTTCATAAATTCCTTGGGGATTTCCTTGGGGACTCGAGGATCCTTTCTCAACATTGCTCTTCTACTATGATATGTACAAAGGCCTTCTAATCTTGTCTCTCCTTGATGCTTGGTCATTGAATTTGATCAATTTAGTCTTGTTTTGCCACGAAAATGCAAGATTCTTACTCCTTTCCTACCAAGGGATCAAAATCTCAAAGAATATGCAAAACAAAGAACTAAAGATAAGAAATGACCCAAATAAGCACTAAAAAGCATGGAAACAAGGGCAATTCGGGGGCTAAATATGCGCCAATTATGGTCACATCAATGACATATGATTTGGAAGCAGCATAATCTCTGATTTTCACCCTGGCAGCCTCCATATTGTCCACCCTGGCCTTCACTTCCCTGACCGGGGCAGAAATGTCAACATCTTCAATTTTCCTTTTTTGGGCTGTTGAACTTGTTTCAGCAGGTACAGTAGTAACCTTGGGAGCATCAGGTTGTTCAGTTAAATCTATAACAGATTCAGCATCTCCACTTCCCTGGGAACCTTCCTCCTTGATCTTAGCCAGCCTGGCTGAAAGGTCAGCCATACCAAACCTGGCAAGGCGAGTAGATGACCTGGTGGCTACAACACGAAACACTATATTAGCAATATAAACTAAACATCACCAGGAAGACAAAGTAAGAAGAAAGAAGAAATTAAGATAGACTTACTGCCTGAGGTAGTGGCACTAATGACCCCGGAAGGTTTAGCCACTGCGGCGCCATCGACCTTCAAACAAATGAGGAGATGGCCAACCCCACAACAGAGAGACCAAGACCTCTCCAAAGGAGGAATAGCAAGGAAAGCGAAATATTGGCGTGGGATACTCGGTTTGATAAATCTAATCATCAATCGCACGCATAAAAGGTATAATTCAATATGAATTTCATTTTATTTTTTACTAACAAGTAAAACATGCGGACAAAAGAAAAACTAAGAAACTCACCAAACGCAAGCTTCGTAATTTAAATACGCCAGGTCGGGACCCACAAATTAGTCCGACAAACATGTACCAATGACCCGGCTTTATCATGGCCGCTATGCAGATTGCTCAAAAGGGGAGTAGTAGAAGCCCTGACCTTGAAACTTATACGGCCAGGACTATTGGTTTTAACAGCATAACAAGCCTTCAGATCATCAAGGGAAAACGAGATATTGTGTTTTTTACAGAGATACTCAACAGAACACACAACCTTCCACACCATAGGCATCAGCTGATAAGATGGAACACCAATCTCCTTAATAACCTTAACCATAAGAGGAGAAAAAGGAAGCTTACAACCTGCCCTGAAAGCGCAGTCATGAATGCAGAACCAACCAGGACAAGCCCAGTCGGCCCTGATATGAGAATTCTCGGGGATCCGACTTGAAGATCGGCGCAGGATGATCCCCTTATCCTTCAACACCTTCTCAAACTCAGGCTTCAAACGATTTGCAAGAGACTGGTCATCCTTCAAAGCCTTCGTAGACTTGAACTGGAAATCACCATGAAAGATTGAGATCATCTCCAATGGAGAATCACTCGGTTTATTAACCGTAGAAGGTTGAGCAGCAGAGGAAACAGGCAAATTCTCAAAAGAAGTTTCTTCAGGATTCTGGGAAGGAGGAGTTGCATGAGTCGCTGCCCTGGTAGACTTCTTTTTTGCGGCCATATTTGAGAATTTATGAAAATTAATTGAAGATTGAAGAACTGGGAATTAAGGAAATTAGAGAGAAAGATTATTAAGAGAGAAATAAGAAAGATTATTTTGGTGGAGTTCAACTTAATGAAGCAAACAGGTATTTATAGTGGAGTAAATTAGGGTTTCAACCGCAAGAAAATGGATAATCATTAAGGAAGTTGTAGTAAAAGCCACACGCGTCATAAACTGCAGTAAGTAGCCGTTGAAGGAACTGACTAGGCATAACTTAACCGTTGGGTAATTTTTCTGAGATTAAGGTTATCTCCTCATTTTCGTCCTGACACACTGAAAATAAGAAGATAAGGGGCAATTGTTAGGCCTGGAAATCCGCAAACCTCCCTGATCAGTATCTCATCTTAACCTGACCTGATTTTGCCTTGCACAAAATCCACACAAAACACCTCCTAAGAGAGACATCAACTTCAGTGTTGAACTCAAACCGGGGACGGGACCTATATCTAAAGCACCATACCGGATGGGGCCTAAAGAATTGAAGAAGCCGCTGGATGAGTTTCTAGATAAGGGGTACATCCAACCTAGTGTATAACCTTGGGCTGCACCAGTTTTGTTTGTGAAAAAAAAAAAGACGGGAGTATGAGGCTATGCATCGATTATACAGAGTTGAACCATGTCACCGTGAAGAATAAATATCCTTTGCCAAGGATTGATGATCTTTTTGATTAGTTGAGTGGTGCAGGAGTGTTTTCTAAGATCGATTTGATGTCGGGTTATCACCTGATGAGGATATCAGATGAGGATATTCCAAAGACAGCTTTTCGGTCGCGGTATGGTCACTATGAGTATGTGGTGATGACTTTTTGGTTGACTAATGCACCAATAGTATTCATGGATCTTATCAACTGAATCTTCAGTCCGTTCTTGGATAGGTTTGTGGTTGTCTTTATTGATGACATATTGGTCTACTCTAAGACTAAGGAGGAGCACGAGGAGCACGAGGAGCACCTAAGGTTAGTACTATAGACCTTTCGAGATAACCAGTTGTAGACCAATTTATCTAAGTATAAGTTCTGGTTGGAGAAGGTGGCTTTTCTGGGCCATGCGATCTCGAAAGAGGGGGTGTCGGTGGATCCTAGTAAGATTGAGGCAGTGACAAACTGGGAAGCACCAAAGAATGTTGCTGAGATCCAGAGTTTCTTGGATTTAGCTGGCTACTACATGAGGTTCGTGAAAGACTCTTCTAAGATCGCCAAACCTATGACAGCTTTAATGAGGAAAGAGATTCGATTCCGTTGGGATGAGAGTTGTGAAACGGCGTTCCAAACATTAAAGGAGTGTTTGACCCCAGCTCCCGTCCTAGCTCTACCTGAGGGAAGTGAGAACTTTGAAGTATATACCGATGCTTCGAAGAATGGGTTGGGTTGTGTTATGATGCAGAATGGGAATGTTATCGCCTACGCTTAAAAGGCAGCTAAAACTGTATGAGAAGAACTATCCTACTCACGATTGGAACTCGGTGCAGTTGTTTTTGCTCTAAAGATTTGGAGGCACTATCTCTATGAGGTGACCTTTAAGGTGTTTTCGGATCATAAGAGCTTGAAGTATATCTACACACAGAAAGAGTTGAACATGCGCCAGAGACGATGGATGGAGTTGATTGGGGACTACGACATGGAATTCATCTGTCACGAGGGGAAAGCTAATGTGGTGGCAGATGCCTTGAGTAGGAAGTGTGTACATTCATTGTGCACTGCTATGTCTTCGATGAAAATCAGGGATGAGATGTCTAAGATAGGGATCCATATGATTCGGAAGGGTGATGCCATCGGTGACTTAAATATCGAGCCTGATCTATATGATGATATAAAGAGGAAACAAGAACTTGACCCCAAGATTCAAGATTGGAAATCAAGGGTAGAGACTGGGACAGCTTTGAGAATTTCTATCCATACAGATGAGAGTGTTCGTTGACTTCAAGAAGTTGATCATGACGGAGGCTTATTGCACTCCTTATTCAGTACATCCGGGTTGTGACATGCTCTAAAAGGACTTAAAGAAGATGTTTTGGTGGCCTAATATGAAGAAAGAGTTGGCTGAGTTTGTGGTTAAGTGTCTAACTTGTCAAAGAGTAAAGGGTGAACAACTGAGACCACAAGGTATGATTCAGTCACTTGAGGTACCGGAGTGGAAATGGGAGTTGATTTCTATGGACTTCATTGTGGGGTTACCAACGACTCAGCAAGGTAACAATATGGTTTGGGTTATCGTCTACCATTTAACAAAGTCAACTCACTTTATCCCGATGAAAGATACTTGGAGTAAGATGCAGCTAGCTTTGGAGTGCAGGAAGCATGTGGTTCGGTTACATGAAGTACCAAAGGATATAGTGTCAGATCGAGATGCGAGGTTTATATCACGGTTTTGGCAAGAGTTCCAGGAATTGATGGGAACTACCTTGAAGATGAGTACATCAATTCATCCTGCGACAGATGATCAAACTAAGAGAACCATCAAAACTCTAGAGGACATGTTACGAGCTTGTGCCATGGAATTTGGTGGGAGTTGGGAGGATAGGCTAGATTTGATAGATTTTTCATACAACAGTAGCTATCACACTAGTATTGAGATGACACCTTTTTTAGATTTGTATGGCAGAAAGTGCAGGAGTCCGGTGTGTTGGGATGATAGTGTTGCGGCTATGGTTTTGGGACCACAGATGGTGCAGGACATGATTGAGCAAGTTCACTTGATTCGCCAGAAGATGAAAGTAGCTCAGGATCGATAAAAGAGTAACGCGGACTTGCATTGCAGGGACATTGAGTTTGCGGTAAGTGACAAGGTCCTCTTGAAAGTGTCACCTATGCGAGGCGTGATGAGGTTTGGCAAGAGAAGAAAGTTGAGCCAGAAGTTTATCGTGTTGGAGTGTCCCCGACAATAATGCGATCACAATTGTCGATCATGATGATCACCTGTTTAAATCTCATTTTAAGAATACGTAAGGGATGATTCAATTATATAGTCAACTGACCAACATTAATCGGTAACGATTGGCTTGCTAGAGTTTGACGTTATCTTTGTGGGGGCGGTGGTGGTTAGTTGATCCCTTAAGGTCACACCTAAAGGATGATGCCCTTATCTGTAAAGTTGATTAATTGTATGACGATACAAGTTGATCAATTCCTTAAAATTGAACAATAAAATTGTGAGAGAGAATTTTAATATCTTATTGTAATGGGATTAAATAAGATTTATTTTAGTAATAAAATGCTTTATTACTAAAAATTGTTTATTGTTTGAGAAACAATAGAGATAAGAATGAATGGTTAATTATAATTAAAAGATGTTGTAAATTATAATTAAATGACCCATTTTATTTATATGATCAAGTATCACTAGTCAATTTGTTGTATGTAATTTAATTAATTTATAAAATGATATTTATGTGATAAATATGCATTAAATTAATTAACAACATGTAACACACTACATGTGACATATTGTGTGACAATTGACAAATTGACAAAATAAAATGGTAGTCCATTTTATGGAGGATGGACCGAAAAAGGAGGGAGTATTAGTGTGTTTTGGTTGTTTTATTTTAATTGATAAAGTAGCATGATGATGCCTACCTACAACTAGCCTTACACCTACTCTTACACATCTTAGACACATAATTCTTGTGAAGACAAAAAGAGAAAAGTAAGATGCCCTACGTTGGATGTTCCAACTGTGAACCCTCCTTTAATTTAAGGGAATTAGTTCTCTTATTATTCATTCTAATATATTACATGCAAAGTTATCCTCTCTCACATATTCATCTTTTTCTTCATCAAAACATGATATTTTTGATTCAAATTGTTCATAAAACATTACTAATATTATTAATGTAATATATGAGTATTAGTAATCAATTTTAAGGTAAACTACTAAACAAATATCTAGCACATATTATTTAGTAGAGATAAGGGATAATCTTGGGTGAAATCAAGAGGAGTGGCTTCTATACTTGAAGTCTTTGGAGGATCATCCTATTACTCATCATAGCTCAAGAACAAGTGAAGGTAGGAGACCTTACTTGTGCCCATAAACCGAAATATTCAATGTAAGGAACCGGTTTTCCTCTACACTTATATATATGTTTTGCATGCATAAGATCCTTAAGTTTTTATGACTAAAACTTTAAACTAAAATATGTGATATTTAAAATACGATTTCCATCAAGTGGTATCAGAGCATTATGGTTGTTGCATGCAAGATCGGGTTCGTTTTTCCGAGATAATACGATTAACGAATAAAACTTGAAATTTGTATTTTATGTTGATAAATCACGAAATAATTTGGCATGTTAAAAGTTTTTGATCCTAAATGGATTTTAGGTTATATGGGACGATTTATGGATTTTATTGTTCATTTTATATATTATTGGCATTAAAATATGATTTTTATGAGATAAATGTCATTTTTGGACGAAAATAGCTAAACTTCGAATTTTCCAGTGGTTTTTGGATATGTTTTCACATGTAATACATAATGATGGCCTGTAAATTTTCATGTTAAAATAAGTTGTTTTGCTCGAAATATGAATTTTATAAGTTAAAATCGTATTTAAATGGGTAAATAGGTTAATATGAGTTATATTTCGAATATGATCATAAAAATTTAGTATGTTGTCACATACAATTTTACAAGATGTGTGTAAAATATTTGGCTATAATGAAGTCATTTTGCATGATTTATGATTTTTCGATGAAAAATCACATAAATAGTGACTATTATTAGTAATAATGCTAAAACATACTTCATGACTAAAGGAAAAACGTCACATATTTCATTTTATCATATATTTCAGATATAAAAGTGAAAAGTTGATGAATATAATTTTTTCATATTTTAATGATTATATTTGTTAAAACCGATAAACCGCAACATTGTTTTTCTCGATAAATTTTCGAAATTTTTAACCCAAGTTTTGAATACTATGAGTGTCATGGTATTTTTCCAGAATATTCATGAGTTTAAATTTCGAATTTTGAAATCATTTGAAATTTGTATAATTTAATTTGGAGTTTATAGCTTAATATTGTAATTTTAAGTCCATAATGAACAATATTATCAAATCAAGTTGAATTATTGTCAAAATGTTAGTGAAGACTAATTTTGAGTCCTAAGTGAGTTAGGGTAATTAACTTGTACATAAATATGAATTTATGTAATTATTGTGATTCTAATAAGTTAAATCACGCAAGTCCGTAAAAACCGTTTAATATACGATATTGGCTCTTAAAAGGCGATTTAGCATAAAATTAAGCATGTTCATACATATTATAATGCTACATTTTATTTACGATTGTCATATTTTTATTTTATATAATTTTTGAATTATGTAATTTTACTTAGTATGGCCTTAGTTTTAATTGGTATTACCCGAAATGTATGGGAATATCGATTCGGTTGTAATTATTGTGATCTCGTATCACCGTTTTGTAATTTAATAGATTTATTTTTATTTTTAATTACAAATGTATAATAGGAAATTATGTAATTCATTTTGTAATTTAATTATTCCGGAGTTCCTTGAAGACGATACCATTCGAGAAGGCGGTCCATCAAACAAAGTGTTGCCTTGAAGTGCGTGCCAAGACCGAAGTTCAAGGGAACAAAGGATTTGGTTTCCGAATTTGTAATAGTTTATTAGATTTACTATTTTAGGAAGGCCATACTAGGATTTTATTTTTATGCTTTGCATTTTATTTATATGTTGCTTGCATCACTAAATCGCCATAACTAAACATGCATTTTAAATCGAGTTTATCGACCGTGTCAATTACAATTATCGTAGTTCACCGCTTTAGTTCACTTAAAACGTGATAGATAATAAATTGACATGACCTCTCGCTAAAATAAACAATTGAGACTTAGCCTTACCAAAAAGTAAAAATCATGAAAACCTATTTCGTGAGGGAGTGCACTCGGCCACACCGGGGTACAAACCTTGTTACGTAGGGGAAGTGGGTGATAAATGTATATCCACCGAATTCATGTTGATGAGGGTTGTATCGCCAAAGCGTGCCCAAGTTTCTGTGAATTTGGATCATGGACACATTTATTCGAAATTTGGGTTGAACTCAACAAAAGTATTCTCGACCATAGCCGGATGTGTTTTGGGCTAAAGATAAATATTAATGTAATTTTATCGACCAAGAGTTCTAAAAGTAGAATCGATTAAAGAGTTAATCCACCAAGTTATATTGATAAGGGATGAATCGGCTACACCGTGCCCAAGTTAATATGAATTTGGATCTTGGAATCATTTATGATAGTTGGGTAGAGGTCACTATGTAAATGTTTTACTTGTTTACAAGTATTATTATAACGATAAATGTTAGTTTTTTCATCATTCCATTAATCATATTGTTCTAATTCTTTACCTCAAATTATATACAATATCATTTCGATTTTAGTTCAAATCTCCATTAAAACATCGTAGCTAAAGACAAAATTTGAATTTTCTTCTAAAAACCTCGTATAATCCATTGTACGAGGGGTACCTATCTCCTTTAAGAAATTATCTAAGAAGGGGGCACTTCCTTTCAAATATTTAGGGGTACCTATCTCCTCTAAGAAATTATCTAAGAATGAAGGAAGGAAATTGACAGACAAGATTACAGCTAGAATAAGAGCTTGGGGGGCTAAACATCTTACATACGCTGGAAGATTAACTTTGGTCACTTCTGTACTGCACACTTTGCATTCTTATTGGGCTACTATCTTCCTCATTCCCTCTGGCATCATGAATAACATTGATAGAATTTGTAGAAATTACCTCTGGAGTGGGAAAGACTCATATCTTCGTGCCCCTGCTGTAGGCTGGGATCAGTGTTGTAAACCAAAGGCTGAAGGTGGGCTGGGCATTAAGAATTCCAAGATGTGGAACAAAGCTTTATTGGGTAAGTATGCTTGGTGGGTTGCTGATAATAAGGATCATCTCTAGGTGCGGTGGATCAATCATGTGTATCTCAGAGGTGGTCATTGGACCAACTACTCTCCCCCCTCTGATTGTAGTTGGTCTTGGAAAACAATAGCTCACATAATGTTGCTGTTTAGGCATGCTTATATTGATGATCAGTGGCTTGGTACCAGTGCTGCATATTCTATTAAAGCCGGCTATGATTGGATTAGGAATCCAAGGAACATTGTTAATTGGTGGAAACTTTGTTGGAATTCTCTGAATGTTCCCAAGTCTTCTTTTATTTACTGGGCGGTTATGCTAGGCATATTGTTGACGCGAGATAGGTTGGCAAAGATGGGTGGTCCTACATCTATGGAGTGTTATCTTTGTCAGGGTGCTGATGAATCCCATGAGCACCTGTTCTTTGAGTGTGACTTTAGCAGAAAATTCTCTGATCTTCTGCAGCAAAAGCTTACTATCAGACTGAATCCTCGAGCTCTGGTTGAGTGGAACAAAAGAGGGAGAAGACTTAGTATTCTGAGAAGAAGGATGGTGTGTACGTGTTATGTGATGTTGGTGTATTTGATATGGCAGGCTAGGAACAAAGCTCGTACTATGTTTTCTGTCATTCATCCTAAAGTTATTGTTCAGCAAGCTATTCAAGCTGTCTCTATCAGATTCTGGGCTCGAAACAAAGCACCTATCAAAGAGGAGGATATTAGTTGGCTCAATAGTTTGCGTGCTAGTTAATCTGATCCATTTATTGTTATTGTTGCAGCTAATTTGTGAGTGTTTTTTTGTAGTAGTCTTGATCTTGTAAATCTCTACACGGATGATGTATTCTTTTGTTGATATTAATATACTTCACCTTTCCCAAAAAAAAAAAAAAAAAAAGGATCTCTTGTGAAGAGTATAGATAAAAGTTATTCGTGATCAAAATGATTTTTGATTCTTGACTAACATATCTACTTACAATGAATTGTTTCTCATATGCTTAATTGAGTTACGTACTTTGAAACGTTATATCATTTTGGAAACTAGATTTGTAGGAAATCAAAATTGACCAAAATACCGCAACCACTTCAACGAAAGTTTTAAGACTAAACAAATGAATTGAAGAGTAGTCTTCATGAAATTCAATTTTGCTTCTCTAAGCAAAGACTCATTGAAATGAGTGGGAGTATTCTCTTAACCGTTAAGATAAGGACGAGGTTCAAATAAGTAAAATTAGAATGGAATTGATACAAGGTAATGTTAAAAGTAAAGTTATTGAGAATAACGATACTAAACCTATCAATCGCGACCAATAAAGTTTCCATTGTCTTAATTGTTGGACGCTAGAAAGGAAACTACCCCAAATTATTGAAGAATCAACAAGTTAGTTGTGGGACATCTAATGGGACTTTTTTCTTTAAATGTTTATTCGATTAACATAAATTTTGCTAGTACTACTTCGTCAATATTAGAAACCGGTGGTGGTTTTCATCATTGTATTTGATACATAGGATGATTAGAATATGACGACTAGCAACAATGATGTCGAGAGATAGAGTCATTGTGTACTCAATCTAGTTTTGGGTTTATATTTATACCTTAATTATGACTATTAAGTGAATAAACTCTAAATAAGAATATAAACTTGTTAAGATACAAAAGAGGTTTCACTTTTGTGACCCTATACACCACGATTTGATGTATGGCTAGCCCATTATCAAGGTGAATATATTCTAAACCAAACTAGAATGATACATCATGTAGATGATGCAAGACTCAAATTGGTAACCCAAGATTAAACCTTAAATTCTGGAATGATGAACGCAAAGAGTTATCGAGTACTCTTGAAACCATTAGATTGTTAATCTTATGGTATATGCGTATCTTGTATTCAAAGAAAGATGTCTCGTGCCTTTTGGTTGAAAAGGAGATCGAGGTTGTAAATCATTGATCCAAAATAGGTTGATCATTTTCTTTTACCAACGATTTAAGTTGACGCTAATGTGTTCACTTAATAAGGTAAATAGAGAAATCTTTGAAGAAGTTCAAGGAGTTCAAAGAATCACGATTTAGTCGTGATGGGATTATCTGTAACACCCCGATTTATAAAGGAGCCTCTAGCAAGACATTCTCTAATAAACCGGACTATTACCATCTCGGTTTCCCGAGGTAGTGAATAACAAATTAAACTCCAAGGCAAATTACATAATTTCTTTAACTTAACTTTTTTACAAAACCTCATTTACATCAAATTACAAAGAACTAACATAAATAAAAGTGAAAGTCTTCTAAATGATGATCTAGCTACTAAGTCTTCTGATCCAGTGTCTCACGCCCATCAAGCTCCCATCCTATCTCATAAACCTGTCAAGCCTGCTCCCCAATATTTGGATGGTCACAGGTGTTCACGAATACACAGGGTCAACCACGAGGTTGAGTAGGGAATACAATGAAACAACAAAATATGATATGCATGCTCCTCCGTCACCTCCACCTCCATCTCAACTCATATCTCATAACCCGAACGCCCACCATACCGATCCCCATCCCGGACTATCAATCGACCGTCGTCGATATACCACTCGCGGTGAGGTTATCCAGGGGGTCTGCGAGAACCCGCATGGGCCTTATCACAACATCACAACGTATCACAACCTCGTCACCACCACACTATCCTCCAAGTCCAATGCACATGAAATGCTTAACAGTAAACAATGCAATGCAATATGTATACCATTGAACTGATCAATTATAAAATCATGCCAGCTACAAAATGTTGTGATAGCATACTCAATAAGATCAACTCGATCAATCACAATCCAGTATATGAGTCATAGCATAAAGTAACAACCACGAAATAAGTCAACGTTCACAACTTGGTCATACGAAACACAACAAATCAACACCATTCAACAACAACGATAATAAGTCAAGTGTATTTCCCTACCTTTTCGCAATCCAAGCACGCACAAGCAATCAATTATGATCCTTCACATATCCATCACCTAAATAACATAATTATGTATAATTACCACCTACTCAGTCAATTAATCATTCACATAACCTAGACTCATCGTAATTTAATAGGAATATCAACTTAAGGAACAAACACGATTTTCCCTGATTTTCCTGCACATGGCAGACTCGGTATAAAATGAATAACTAATTCCAGAAAATTCGAATTGATGCAAGGCCAATTGAATTGGAACCCCATGAGTCTTAGCTACAAATTATATCTAACGTATTTTTCTCAAATTCCAAACTTATCAAGGGTTTTCAAACTGATTTCCAAAAACTGACAGAAACCGTCGCATAAAAAGTATTGGTTCATAAAACGAGTTTGACAAATGATTTTTAAGTAAAACCAACGCCTAACTCATCTAAACTCTTTAAATTAAATATATGAAAAGGATCCAGCACCAATTCAATATCTAAATTACGTTTTAGATGTAATCTTTCAGCCTCTACTGATTCGCGGACTTTTTAGATAGACGTTCACAAATAATTTCTTCAGGAAAAACTACACGGTGAAATGTTACCAATTTTCACAGGCATAAACTAGGCTTGAGATAAACATGAGTCTCTTCTTTAACTTTTTGCATCCCACGAATTTAAGACAGGTAAAACACTCAAACAACACAGACCAACGAATCTGTAAATTGCTGTAACTATTCTATTCATTTATCTCATACAATTATAATCAAAACCCCCAAACCAATTTCTAGGGTTACAAAAATTATTCCACTACCACTATAATTATGCTAATAATTGAATAAAGAGGTAATAGGATAGTCTACTTACGAAATAGGATGAGAATAGGCTGAGAAATCGCCTCGCAATGCCTCACGCGGCTCCCTTCACACACGGCTCCCTCTTCTCTCTTTTCTCTCTTTTCTCATGGTTAAAGTGAATATGGTGATAGGGAGATTAGGGTTTGGTTAGATGAGTTATACATATAGGATAGGTGCTATTAAGACGATACGGGCCTAGCCTAGTTAGATTAATTAAAACCCGAGTCACATAATTACCCGAGTCACAAATACACTACACGACCCGGTGGTACTCGGCCTAATATAATATCATATTAAAATACCGGGTATTACAGTCTACCCTCCTTAAAAGAAACGTCGTCCCGAAGTTTACCCTCTCTACCAACCAACGCAAACGAATTATGAAACGCATATACAAAAGTATGTAAGGCACCCACCAAATTGAATATTAAACGCAGTATTACATTCCACCCTCCTTAAAATAAACTTCGTCCCCGAAGTTTAACCATAACAGAAACACATCATGTAACACTCCAACATAACCCACACAACGCATAACCAATATAGCCAAACTGAGAAATCACCCATGAAAATATAAAGATTTTACAATCCTACCCTCTTTAAACATGGTTACGTCCCCGTAACCTTCACTATTATAACAAAAGTTCTCAAACTACTGCTAACAACTGAAAGAGGATAAAAGATTCACAACTCACGCTCAAGTTAACTAATCCCTACTAAAGACAATCAATATACAAGCTCTCTCAAGGAAGCTACAGTTACTGCTGCTATAGCACATCGCCACGGATCGGAGCAAAAGCCACGTTGAATAACTTAAGACATTTCAGTATTAATCTAAACACTCTTCATATTAATCAATACATGCAATAACATTCACAGGATCTGCTTGTCAATCTAATTTATACATTACTACTCAGGTTACAAAGATGAAGATGCTTAGGTGCTCACATATGGTTCATGTCAAATAGCATATTTTCCAAGAAATATTGGTAACATTTATTCATGTGAATAATCAAATTATGAATGGAACAATGCTTTACAAGGTTACCAATAAAAATCATTAGTAATTATTCATTTCCCTAATCATTGTAATCTCATACCTTAGAAACATAAGGAATCAATCAACATAAGAAAAGAATTAGGGTCAAAACTTAATAAATCGATTTATGAAAATTTGTAACCTAATAGGTCCAGTCTGACTTTCCTTTACATAACTGTACCGATTTAGGTCAAGACACGAATCACCCATAGAATGAAGACAACCAGTTTATGCAGACACTTATCGTCCTAGAAATATCTTTAATCCTCATAACAAAGGGTTGGGATTTATTCACGAATGACGAATGCACATTGATTGGCAAATTTTACAAGCTTATTGGTCGAGTCGACGTCAAGCGAGTAAACAAATGATATTGGAAAGTTAACATACAAGACTATCATACATAAAATTTTGTTCTTGGTGTTAAACATATTTAAACTGCACCCAACACAATGACCTAAAAGATTAAATGTATTTAACTACACCAATTTTACAAATATTCATTACATATCATGCTAATATCAACATACCATGTTAACACACAACTCACTTAAATCACCACATTACATTTCCCGTTTTGACATTCGTAACTAACCACAACCCACCAATTCACTACATGAACGAACAACATGACTAAATTAACCCACTATTTGTGACTCCGTTCTAGCTTCATTCCTCCAGACTAGCAAATATCATGAAACCATACAACCAGACACTGGCTGGAAATCTCATTCCGAATTTATACTCACACGACAAAATTTAATTTCATTTTCAAAACTTTTACTTTTTGGACGGTGAATAACTTTCTTAACATAAATCTTATAACAGAGCCGTCCATAGAATCCATTTAACTCAAAATCAGATAAACTTAACTCAATTTCTTCAAACAATACAAGCTTAGGTGTCGACTCATATTTCGTAATTTACAGGTTCATCTTATTCATTTCAGTCCTATCTTTACTAATGAACGACTATTACCTCAACATCAGGATTTTAGTTGCACTTCTTTACTCAGTTATATTCACGGCTAACACGACTACAGCATTTAATCGGAGACCTTTTAGATAGTACACATTCCCTGGTGACGTCTCATCAAAGCATACGATTCGTACCATAATGTAAAGCAAGTAACTACAAATTAACTGTGTTCAATCAAAATTTTACCTCTTTATTACAGATCTATTTATCACAGGTTGCATGGTCACACAAAAGTATAAGTACCAACTCAATTACATGTTAAATTTTAAAACGATTTATCACGTCATAAGAACTAGACAAGAGTCTAACCATATAGTCAATATAAGAAGATTATTAGTTTAGATCGGAGGCACACTATAAAATTCCCGATTAAACTCCTTACGGAACCATCGATGTGGTCCAGGAGTAATTAACTTAATAATGTAGAAGTCAAACAACTGAAATTACAATTGAGTATTAATAGTTATATGATTCACAATAACAACAAAATTACTTCCATATCACACATATGTTTAACATTTTAGCAACCATACCATTCAATTGTATCCATCAACTCAGTATAATTCATTTCCACCAAAAATAAAAGATATCGCATAAACAACTTAAACATGTACATATACCATCATATAACTTGTAAAACATTATCTATGACAAAAGATTAGTAAGGTGAACAAGTTCTCTGCTTTGCACGGTTTGAACAAATAGGCAACTCGCGGCTCAATTAAACGTAACTATAACGACTATCATTTAAACATACGCATGACATGTGAATCATCAAAGGGTTATCTCATTATAATTCGACGGTTCGAGAATATATTTCAAATATCGTAACTATATCAACTATATTTCAAATATCGTGACAATTGCAACAATCACCTTAACATTTCATGACAATACAACTATGAACATATCCAATAAGGAACAACAACACTATTTTATTATCATATCATAAGTTTAGGTTCAACTGAAATAAATTGTTGCAGTGAAAGTAATAAGTATAACTATAGGCATACAGACTCACATAACAGACATGAGAACTCAGATGACATCCTACATGTGTGAACATTTAGACATACTCATTACTACCATCCATGTGTAAACATTTAAACATAATTATTATAAATATTCACGCGAGTATATTAGAACAATCAAGTTAATATTTAATGCCACCAACTTTACCAAGATATGACAATATAGTTTTATATTTATATATATCCGACCACTATACAAATATGATGAACACACCAGAGATATTACCACATGCCAAACATATATAAAATATGCAACAACTGGACTCGTATAAAATATTTCACCCTCGATTAAGGATCATATTAAGCTATTCAATTTCACACATACTATCATGCCAACAATGTTATAAACTAAACTTTAAATTTTTTTTTTTTTATCACTTGTTAAGATACATAACCAATGAATATGTGTGCTACTATCATCATATAAGGACACTATAATTTCACATTAATAAGGCTCATGAAATAATCGAACAACAGTATGAAAACTCAACATAGAATTCACATTTTAAAAGTTATGATTCACGTTGTAACTTCCAAAAATCACAAATAAATAACCGTTCAACGAAAACTTGAGTTATATTACTTTTTATAACATACAGAGAGTTAATAATTCGTGAGAAAAAGAATGAGGTCCAAAGCTCAAGAATTCAATTTTTAAAGGATTTTACAACTCAGTTGGTCCAAACAAGTATGTGACAGCAATTGGTCCGAAACTTAGGTCAGTTTGCAAAACTTACCATTTAATATAGAGACATCAATAATTTTCGTGGCTTATCAATTTGAAAACATATGCGAATATTCTGATCGATGGAATTGGAATTATGCAAAAATTATTAATACAATTTAAATGAGGATTTTTACAAAATCGTTGGTCAAAACATCACTGCACAGGAACTTCCTGACCACAGCCCACTAAAATATTTATTACTCCTAATCCATATATCCTATAAGCATGAAAGTAACGCCAAATGAACACTAACTCCCAAGGGTATCTCTCGTAAAATTTTCATCCATAGGCAATAAACAGAAAAGAAATGGCAGTAAGGTCAATTAAAGAGTAAAATCAAACAAAACGAGTTTCAGCACTAGGTCATTCTTTACTATGTTACAAGCTCTTATGAACATACTATGTACACTAACGCATCCCAACTTAAATCTCACACTTTGTACTTACATAAACATCTATCCCATAGAATCCCTTCGCATCTCGATCTACTCCTTACATCTAAATCACGATTGCTATGACTAGAAACATGCAATTCAATAGTGTTTCTGATTACTATCACAATACTATACTAGCATGGCTTCGGGATCACATAACCGCATATCATTAGACATAATAGCACTATCAACACGTCATTCAACATCCATCCAGATAAATATCATCAATTCGCAATTATTTCTACGCTCACGATTACCACAATCCAACACTTCATTGATTATCAACCTGAACACGAAAATTTATTTCTCATCTCCACAACATCATATGACCACGTCATCATTCATACAAAATACGTACCGTAACGTTGTCCTGCAGAGTGGTTAGAATATATAGGTCTTAAGGTGTACACCCACTCGATTATATCCAAGGTTTTCCTTCTAACTACCCCATTCACTCGATTTCTCTCGGGTTACCTGGTTCAAAACTGAGAGGGCAAA
Organism: Silene latifolia; assembly: GCF_048544455.1. Lineage (NCBI taxonomy): Eukaryota > Viridiplantae > Streptophyta > Magnoliopsida > Caryophyllales > Caryophyllaceae > Silene > Silene latifolia. Next base: position 115,421,854 of record NC_133526.1, read on the forward strand.
AGAGCACGCATTAAGGGCGCCTTCTTAACCGCACTGTGAGCTCCTAACAGTTTATTCCCAGGGGTTCATTTTATTTAGACACATCCTACGTTCATTGGGTTCATTGGTTTAGGCCTGAGGATCGTTCGCTCTGATACCACTTTGTAACACCCCGATTTATAAAGGAGCCTCTAGCAAGACATTCCCTAATAAACCGGACTGTTACCATCTCGGTTTCCCGAGGTAGTGAATAACAAATTAAACTCCAAGGCAAATTACATAATTTCTTTAACTTAACTTTTTACAAAACCTCATTTACATCAAATTACAAAGAACTAACATAAATAAAAGTGAAAGTCTTCTAAATGATGATCTAGCTACTAAGTCTTCTGATCCAGTGTCTCACGCCCATCAAGCTCCCATCCTATCTCATAAACCTGTCAAGCCTGCTCCCCAATATTTGGATCGTCACAGGTGTTCACGAATACACAGGGTCAACCACGAGGTTGAGTAGGGAATACAATGAAACAACAAAATATGATATGCATGCTCCCCCGTCACCTCCACCTCCATCTCAACTCATATCTCATAACCCGAACGCCCACCATACCGATCCCCGGGACTATCAATCGACCGTCGTCGATATACCCACTTCGCAATGAGGTTATCCAGCGGGTCCCGCAGAACCCGCCTAGGCCTTATCACAACATCACAACGTATCACAACCTCGTCACCACCACACTATCCTCCAACTCCAATGCACATGAAATGCTTAACAGTAAACAATGCAATGCAATATGTATACCATTGAACTGATCAATTATAAAATCATGCCAGCTACAAAATGTTGTGATAGCATACTCAATACGATCAACTCGATCAATCACAATCCAGTATATGAGTTATAGCATAAAGCAACAACCACGAAATAAGTCAACGTTCACAACTTGGTCATACGAAACACAACAAATCAACACCATTCAACAACAACGATAATAAGTCAAGTGTATTTCCCTACCTTTTCGCAATCCAAGCCCGCACAAACAATCAATTATGATCCTTCACATATACATCACCTACATAACATAATTATGTATAATTACCACCTACTCAGTCAATTAATCATTCACATAACCTATACTCATCGTAATTTAATAGGAATATCAACTTAAGGAACAAACACGACTTTCCCTGATTTTCCTGCACATGGCATACTCGGTATAAAATGAATAACTAATTCCAGAAAATTCTAATTGATGCAAGGCCAATTGAATTGGAACCCCATGAGTCTTCGCTACAAATTATATCTAAAGTGTTTTTCTCAAATTCCAAACTTATCAAGGGTTTTCAGACTGATTTCCAAAAACTGACAGAAACCGTCGCATAAAAAGTATTGGTTCATAAAACGAGTTTGACAAATGATTTTTAAGTAAAACCAACGCCTAACTCATCTAAACTCTTTAAATTAATTATATGAAAAATACCCAGCACCAATTCTATATCTAAATGATGTTTTAGAAGTAATCTTTCAGCCTCTACTGACTCGCGGACTTTTTAGATAGACGTTCACAAATAATTTCTTCAGGAAAAACTACACGGTGAAATGCTACCAATTTTCACAGGCATAAACTAGGCTTGAAATAAACATGATTCTCTTCTTTAAATTTTTGCATCCCACGACTTTAAGACAGGTAAAACACTCAAACAACACAGACCAACGAATCTGTAAATTGCTGTAACTATTCTATTCATTTATCTCATACAATTATAATCAAAACCCCCAAACCAATTTCTAGGGTTACAAAAAGTATTCCACTACCACTATAATTATGCTAATAATTGAATAAAGAGGTAATAGGATAGTCTACTTACGAAATAGGATGAGAATAGGCTGAGAAATCGCCTCGCAATGCCTCACGCGGCTCCCTTCACACACGGCTCCCTCTTCTCTCTTTTCTCTCTTTTCTCATGGTTAAAGTGAATATGGTGATAGGGAGATCAGGGTTTGGTTAGATGAGTTATACATATAGGATAGGTGCTATTAAGACGATACGGGCCTAGCCTAGTTAGATGAATTAAAACCCGAGTCACATAATTACCCGAGTCACAAATACACTACACGACCCAGCTGGTAACTCGGCCTAATATAATATCATATTAAAATACCGGGTATTACATTATCAAAATGAAAACTTTGATATAAGCCAAAGGAAATGTGATATAGTATCACAAATTAATCTCTCTTAGCACGCATTATGGGATATTGTGTGGTTGGATAAAGAAATCAAACGCTATTCGATATGGTTTGGACTTCAATCAAGTTACTTTGAGTTACTTGATCCTTTTGGGGATTTTATCATTTTGTCTAAATTATTTTTCCACTAAATCTAAAACGAATCATATGAGATATGAAATGGTAGGGTACCATGTTTGTAAGTTTTCAAAAGAAACAAATGCTTATTTTTTTCCTTACTATAATCACGAGTACAACGGGTTTGTGGCTCGTGAAGCTGTCTTTCTAGAATACAAGTTTATTTCTAGAAGACAGAGTGGGAGAAATTATTCAAGAGCCACAGAGAATGATATGTCGTAAGAAACTGGTCTTTCTTGGCTACATGAGACGTTTTGTGTAAGATGTTGTTTCTTCAAAACCTAGGAGGTTAAAGTCATCACTTGTTGAAGATGATGAATTAGTGTTACTTTTCGAAAGTATAGAGCTTGCAACTTACAAAGAAATTGTTTTATTCAAGTTGATTACTTCTGGAAAGTAATGAACATATGACTTACATGAGAGTGTTTAAGTCACAACTCAATACAAGGCTTAGAGCCATTAAAATCCGAAATAAATTCCAAGTGAATTGTTAGATATCAAAGCTTGATTGGTAGCAAAGGGTTTTGCACTAGTTGAAATGCTTAAGTCTATTTGGATCTTCTTAGGGATTGTGTTTCATTATGAGATATATATAGCAAGTGAATCTAAAACCCACTTCTTCAATTAGAAGGAATGTATTCAATACATGTCATGAGTTTTGTAGATTCTTGCAATCCTAAAATAATGTGCAACTAAAGAGATTGTCTTAAGTAGGTCATCAATGAGTTGGAATCAACATTTTTGATCATGTTATAAAACTTTTCTCGATAGGATGAGAAGTTGTGTTTATACATGAAGTTTAGTGGGAGTTACGGAAATTTTAATTAGTCTAATATGTGGATGACATATTGATCATTGGGAATGATTTAAGACTTGGAGATATATAATACATCTTTAATATCCAGATTTATGGAGATAAATCCACATGATATTAGCGTCAAATAAGAAGTCTTATGTTGATAAGATTCATGACTAGTTCAATCAAGTTGAACATATTTGATTGATTCCATTTGCTTCCGCTGCCGGATCAATTAAATGAGTAATGATGTATAACACTTCATATACTTTGAGTATGATGAATTGTTTCAAATCGAATTTAAGTAATAGTTACCAAATAGCCATATAGATTATCCTTAAGTGCTTGAGGAAGCATTAAGGATGCAAAGTTAAGTGTTTTTGCAATTCACAAATTTGTGTAAGGGCTTACACTAATGACTGTTGAGATTGTATAAGGTTTCGGACAAAACCCGTATTCAAAACACCTAAAGATGGTTAAGGAACCATTGTGGCTATGTTATTTAAGAAGTGGATTTGCTAGAATTGTTCTAGGCAATAAAGAACAATGAGAGATGCTTACAACGGAAATTGAGTACACTTGCAATCATGAGATGTGCAAGAGGATGGATCCCGCACACTGTGAAAATAGTGGGAGCTGTTCTAAGGCTAGAGAGCTTATGTCCAGATTGGATCTAGAAACGTACTCAGAAAGTTTTGTAATGCAAATGTATACATTACAAAAGTAAACGAGTATGTAGTAAGGTTGAGTAAGGTACAAGAAGTTGATAAAACCTACTAACCAAAGCCTTCTCATAGGCTTAACATGATGAGTCATGTCATATGTCATTTCAATTGCATTGAGATGAACAACTACATATAAGATGAAAATTGATTATAAAAATATGAAGTAGTAATCAAGTATTGACTATTCATATGAGATAATCACATTTGTCGTTCGTGTTTTTAAATATAAAAACTCCTTTTATACTTTGTTACATCCAAACGGGTTGTAGAGACAATATTGAACCCCGTTAAAGTGAACTCGGATTAACATGGTATTTGCCCATAGTCACTTGTATGAGGTGACGTCTCGAAGTGACTAGAGTGTGATGCGATCTATGGCAAGTTCAAGTGCCATAGAGTCATGTGAGATGACTAGTCGATCACATAGGCAGACTGTTAGGAACATTCTGTCGGGCAGTGACCGCTTATAGAGTTCTGGCAAATTTATAAAGCCTAGTCGTGGCGAGAGCTACTATATTATTCTAATGAGTCGATTCTTTTGACTAAAGATTGTTCGCCTAAGGTGGCACGGTTTCAGATTAACTTTGATTTATGTTACTACGACCTTCGTAAAAGGGGTCAAATGGGCATATTTTGGGTTATGATGGCTGTGGCTAGTCGAAGGGAATAGTGCGATAGGAATTGTCCACCCCCTCGTCAGGGTTAAAACAATATCTCAGGGCCACTCGAGGAGTAATGAACTGGAAATGCATGGCCACGCTCGGAAGGTATCTATGGTAGATAAGTCCGGTCAATCCGTTATTTTCCAGATCGAGGAAACCACTCTCGATGTGATCACTTGCAAGTACGACCTGAATGACACCTTGCATTGGGTGGGAGATAGTAATAGGACAAGAGAATTGGTGACGCACACTTGTCGAGGACAAGTGGGAGATTGTTGGAGTGTCCCCGACAATAATGCGATCACAATTGTCGATCATGATGATCACATGTTTAAATCTCATTTTAAGAATACGTAAGGGATGATTCAATTATATAGTCAACTGACCAACATTAATCTGTAACGATTGGCTTGCTAGAGTTTGACGTTACTGTCGTGGGACGGTGGTGGTTAGTTGATCCCTTAAGGTCACACCTAAAGCATGATGCCCTTATCTGTAAAGTTGATTAATTGTATGACGATACAAGTTGATTAATTCCTTAAAATTGAACAATACAATTGTGAGAGATAATATTAATATCTTATTGTAATGGGATTAAATAAGATTTATTTTAGTAATAAAATGCTTTAATACTAAAAATTGTTTATTGTTTGAGAAACAATAGAGATAAGAATGAATGGTTAATTATAATTAAAAGATATTGTAAATTATAATTAAATGACCCATTTTATTTATATGATCAAGTATCACTAGTCAATTTGTTGTATGTAATTTGATTAATTTATAAAATAATATTTATGTGATAAATATGCATTAAATTAATTAACAACATGTAACATACTACATGTGACATATTGTGTGACAATTGACAAATTGACAAAATAAAATGGTAGTCCATTTTATGGAGGATGGACCGAAAAAGGAGGGAGTATTAGTGTGTTTTGATTGTTTTATTTTAATTGATAAAGTAGCATGATGATGCCTACCTACAACTAGCCTTACACCTACTCTTACACATCTTAGACACATAATTCTTGTGAAGACAAAAAGAGAAAAGTAAGATGCCCTATGTTGGATGTTCCAACCGTGAACCCTCCTTTAATTTAAGGGAATTAGTTCTCTTATTATTCATTCTAATATATTACATGCAAAGTTATCCTCTCTCACATATTCATCTTTTTCTTCATCAAAACATGAGATTTTTGATTCAAATTATTCATAAAACATTACTAATATTATTAATGTAATATATGAGTATTAGTAATCAATTTTAAGGTAAACTACTAAACAAATATCTAGCACATATTATTTAGTAGAGATAAGGGATAATCTTGGGTGCAATCAAGAGGAGTGGCTTCTACACTTGAAGTCTTTGGAGGATCATCCTATTACTCATCATAGCTCAAGAACAAGTGAAGGTAGGAGACCTTACTTGTGCCCATAAACTGAAATATTCAATGTAAAGAACCGGTTTTCCTCTACACTTATTTATATGTTTTGCATGCATAAGATCTTTAAGTTTTTATGACTAAAACTTTAAACTAAAATATGTGATATTTAAAATACGATTTCCATCATATCGGCCCTTATGAGATTCTAGACCGGGTAGGTGAAATAGCCTATCGGCTAGCTTTACCACCATCGCTTGATCGGGTCCACAACGTATTTCATGTATCACAACTCCGGAAGTGTGTGAGTGATCCGTCACATGTACTTGAGGTTGAGAACATCGAGTTAAATGAGGCTCTAACTTATGCAGAGGTTCCTAAGGAGATCTTGGATCTTAAGGTACGCAAGACAAGGAATGATGAAACCGTCTTACTTAAGGTAATTTGGTCTAATCACAATGTGGAAGAGGCCACATGGGAACCGCAGGAGTCTATAAGAGAGCGCTTTCCTCACTTTTTTTATCAGGTATGTTTGGTTATGGGGATGTAACTGTTGTCTTTGGGGGGGAGGGGGGGGGGTAGGAGATGCTCGCGTGCATGTTTTAAGTTAGTGTGAGGTCGAGATGGTTGTGTTGTTAGTATCTTTGAGCTTGGGATGAGTTGTTTTGTTGTTTATGGTTGGTGTTGGTAGTCCCTTTGAGTAGTTGTGGTAGTTGTCTTTGGGTAGTTAGTGTTTTCTTGTGTTGTTTGTTTTGGGTATGGTATGAACTTCGGGGACAAAGTTCGTTTTAAGGAGGGAAGACTGTAATACCACGGTTTTCTAAGTCCAGTTTAGTAGGCCGAATATGGCTAACTCGGCCGAGTAGGGTGCCGTGTGTTTTCTGGTCAGGTTACTGTTGGAGTATGTGTCCTCAACAATGGTGCGATCACATTATTGAAACTCATGATAAGAATACGTAAGGGATGATTCATTTATATATGTCAACTAATCAACATTAATCGGTAATGATTGGCTGACTAGAGTTTGACGTTACTATCGTTTAACGGTGGTGATCAGTTGATCTCTTAAGGTCATACCTAAAGGCCGATTCCCTCAATTGTAAAGTTAATCGATTGTATGACGATACAGATTGATTAAATCCTTAATTAGAACAAATTGATATATAAGAGAGAATATTATATCTTATTGTAATGTGATTAAATAAGATTCAATTTAATAGTTAATATTATATATTACTAAAATTGATTAATGTTTATGAAATATTTGAGATAAGAGTAATTAGTTAATCATAATTGCAAAATGTTGTAGATTATATTAACTAGACTTAATGTGACCCATTTTATATACATGTAATTGTGAATTACTTGTTAATTTGTTAATTGTAATTTATTTGATATATAATGATATTTAATTAGTTAAATATACATTTATATCACTAATGACATGTTACATGTCACATGTCACAACATATTACAAATGAAAAATGACAAAAAATAAAATGGATTCCAATTTAAGTGGCTAAAACCGGTTTTATGTAGGTGTTAGTGGGTGATTATTTTAAGCTAATTGGAACATAATGATGACCCTATTGCATGAAAGAAACCTACACCTATTCTAACTTTTCTTGTGAAGAACAAAAGGAAAAATTGGGAATATAAATTGGGAAAAATTGGATTCCATTTTAAGTGGTTAAAACCGGTTGCCCCTCTATACTACTAAGGAAATTGTTCTCATATTAAAAGATTATTCTTATGCTCAAAAACGTCTTCTTCTCTCTACATAAAATTGTTTTATGCATAATATTGTTATATAATTCTAATATTCCATAAGATTACTATTGTAGTAATAACTCTAATATTAGATTTATATTTAAGGTCACTACTCTTATTATCTAGTTAATAATATTTGTAGTATTGAGGGATAGTCTTGGTGCAATCAAGAGGAGGATCTCTACTTTGGGATCTTGTTGGAGGATCATCCATATACTTTGTAGCTCAAGAACAAGTGGAGGAAGGAGTCCTCACTTGTACCCATTTTCGTCCCACATATAATGTAAGAAACATGTTTTTCTTCTTGTTTTGTATAAAATCATCTTGCATGCAACTAGATCCACACGACATAAATTATGAGTAATTTATAAAATGAATTAGACGAGACTAATAGGGATTTATGAACCTTTCAATTGGCATCAAGAGCTTTGGTGTTGCATGCATATCATTTTTTTTTTTTTTATGAGTTATTTGATAACAAAATAAAAACTAAAATTTTAGATTTATAATGATAAATCACGAAAAATTTTGCATGTTATGCATTCTGGTCCTAAAATGATTTTAGGTCATTTTGATGATTTATGGATGATCATTGCTTATTTTTATGATTTTTAGTGAAATAATTACATTTTAATGAGTAAAATGAACTTTTATTTACTAAAAATAGTTAAACTTCACTACTGGCCGTGATTTTTTAGTATGACCTCACATGCATATTTTGCATATTGTATGTAAAATTTCTGATCATTGTGATTAGGTTTGCATGTTTTATGATTTTTATGTGATAAAAATGGTATAAATGGTGGTTAAATGACTAAAAATAGTCAAACTTCGAAACAGGCCATGAAATTTTAATATGATGTCAAATGCATATTTTACAGAAAATATGTAAGATTTGAGATAAGTGTGATTTATTATGCATGATTTATAATTTTAATGGTTAAAATGATATAAATAGTGACTATTTTTAGCAAAAATAGCTAATATGAATTTTATGGCATGAAATTTTTCCCTAATGTTGTATATATGATATGGACATCAGATCTAAAGTTGCATGATTAATTTTGATTGATTTGGTATGTTTATTGATTTTTATGTGATAAAATCGATAAAAGGGCAACTTTATTAGTCACAAAAATTAATTCGAAATTATTGGTTGAAATTTTGCCATTTCCAGGTTCTGGAAATTATTTAAGAATGTTCAAAATTTTGATTTTGATTTTTCCATAATTTTTATGTTTAATTTGGAATTAAATAGTAAAAGTTATGATTTATACGATTTATTAATGAAGTAAATTATAAATATTTTGTGGGCAAATTTTATTGAGTTTTTGGAATCTTTGTAATATTACAGTATACGTAAATATATGATTTTGAAATTTTTCAATTTTTTATCATTTATTGGGAATTATTTCATAATTGTTATGATTAAGAGAAGTTTAATAAGCAATAATAGAAAACCAAGTTGAATTATTGTCAAAAATTGAGTAAAGACTAATTTTTGAGTCCTAAGAGAGTTAGGGTAATTAACTTGAGCTTAAATTTGATTTAAGTATTGATTTGTGATTTTAATAAGTTATTATCACGCATTTCCATAAAACCGGATTATATACGATATAAGGTTTAAGTAGGGGCGATTTGGCACATTAATTTGGCATGTTAGACACATATATTTATGCTGCATATTTTATTTATGAATGTCATATTTTATTTATGTAATTTTGAATTATGTAATTTTATCTTAGTATGGCCTTAGATTTAATCGGTATTACCCGTAATGTAAGGGATTACCGATTTGGTTGTAATTTTAATGTGATCTCGCATCACTTTTATTTTTACTAGATTCTTTTTTACAAATGTATAATATAAATGCTATGTAATTTTATTATTATTTGTAATTCCGGAGTTCCTTCAAGACGGTGTCAATCGGAAAGGCGTTCCGATCAAGACGGAGTCCTTGGAAGCGTGCCACTTGAAGTTCAAGGGACCAATGGAGTTGGTTTCTGAATTTTTAAATAGAATATTAGATTTTCTCTTTTAGGAAGGCCATACTAGGAAATTTATTTATTGCTTTGCATTTTTCCTTTATATGTTGCATGCATTGCCAAATCGCCATTAAAATCACATGCATTTTTATAAATGTTTATATCATCTTTTCGACCGTGTCGATTATAATTATCGTTAGTTCACTAAATATAGTTCACATAAAAGTGATAGATAATAAATCGACAAGACCTCTCACATATTTAAAATTGAGATTAGCCTTTCCAAATAGTAGGACCCATGAATCCCTTTGACATTTGGGGTAGATTCCGTTTCCCGGGGTACTTTCTTTTTCATCGGGTAAGTGGGGTAATAACAAGTTATTACACGCGAAATTTGGTTGGACTCAACGGATATGGTGACTAGTCTCATGTTCGGGGCTAGAGATGAACTTAATGTAATTTCATCGACCAAGAGTTCTAATTGTAGAATCGATTAAAGAGTTAACCCACCGAGTTATATTAGTGAGGGATGTATCGGTTTCCCCGTGCCCGAGTTAATATGGATTTGGATCTCGGAATCATTTATATAATTGGGTGGAGGTCATTATAAAAATGCTAAAACATGCTAAAACATTTTCATATATTAATGATGAATATTTCTTTTCCCACTATTTCGTTGTTTTATGTTGTTCTTTATCATCGCTCCTACTCATATACGATATCATTCGATTGTAACACGAGTCTCTGCTAAACCAATATTACTAACGACAAATAGAATCTCTTTCTAAATCCTCAGATGAACCGTTTAAATAGGGCATGGACTAGTTCCATAGGAATCATTCTATTCCATAGAACTCCATAGGAGTTGTCCTATGTCATATAAGACTAGAATCTTAAATTCCTAACATGCCTATGTATGATTTAATTTCTTGTGAAGATGTGTGAATAGAAGTAATAATTAGTCAAAATATGTTTTGATAATATCTTTTATGCATCCACGGTTCAAAAGTCTTATTGCTCAAACTAAACACTTGTCATCAAGTACTTAAGTTATTGTTAACATGACAATGTTATATTGGTAAATTGATTTGTTAGAAATTTTGATTAACCAAATATCACAATAGAGTTAACCCTTGTGAAGGATTAACTAGGAATTTATATGAAGATAAGTCTTCATCAAGTAGAAATTCATGAAGTCGGTGGGAGCAATAAGAAGTAAGTACCTATCTTAATTGTTAAGGATAGAACTAGGCTCGAAAGAGAAGGTGTTAGACACTAAAATAGATACAAACCCCAATAAGTAAAGACCAAGGAAGTTGGTCGTGTGACTCCAACATATTCCTTCTTGAAAATCAATGACATTGACATTGCATTCTTGCCAAATACCACATCATGAGTACTTGATACAAATTTGTGGATTTCATCATAATATTTGGCATTATCGTGTGAAGACTAGCAAGAATGTTGTAGTGTACTCATTATAGTTTAGAAATGTACCTCAATAATTGTTATGATGTACAATATGTCTAAATAAGAATATAATTCAATTTTTTGTATAAAACGCAAAGGGTTTCTCTATTATGCAATTAAAACAAGCGTTGTGCCCTTACATACCACGATTAAGTTTATGGTGAGACCATACACATCAAGGTAATTATATTCAAACTATAAATAAAATGTCATATATACAAGACTCAAGTTGGTGACCCCAATCATTTCTCAATTCTCGATTGAAAATCACATCTAGAAACTAGTTTTGAGTAGTCTCCCAAACCATCTGATTAAGAATCTTTTGGTGTGTGCAAATCTTGTATTCAAAGCAAGTTAATTCATGACTTTTTCTGGAAAAGAATTATGAATAGAGCAAGATATTCGCCCTATTTATACTTTGAAGTGTATGGTCGAATACAATTTCAATCAGAGAAGGTTATTACTTCTTCATCTCTTTTACCAACAAAATAGGTAGATACTTGATATCCACTTAATGAGGTAAGAAGATAAATTCTTTGAATAAGTTCAATGAATTCTTTACATGAAGTATCGAAGCCTAGATATTATAAAACCAAAATATTAGTACTTTGCTAAAATGGGGAACAATAAAGTGATGACATTTATCTGCACCAAAAAGAGTGTGATATGGTATCGCAAGTTCACTTTTATTACGATATGATTGAATCTTTACATTGAAGTTGGAGGTAGTTTCTATTATAAAATTTGTCTATCATTTAAATTTTCCACTAATATAAAACATGGTTAAAGCAATCATCTAATTTTCATATGAGATATGGTTAGACATGGTACCTAAATTGTAGCTTGTTTCAATAGTGAACATGTGATCTCTCTTCCTACATGATCACAAGAACAAAGGGTTTGTGGCTCATGATGCTGTCTATTAAAGAAAAGAGGATTATTTCTTAAAGACAGAGTGGGAAAAAATGTTCAAAAGCCACAAACTGAGAATAAGACGTAGGAAGATGTTCCTTCTTGGTCAAAATCAGTAATTATTATTTTTTTTCGAAATCTAAGTGGACGGGAGTCATGTTATTTTTGAAAGTAACAAACCTGTAACTTATTAAGATGCTTTATCTATTTTCAACTCCGCAAAAGTCCGAACTGAACATAAACATTAAGATGTTTCCATAACTTAGTTGATTGGTGGTAAGAGGTTTACACCAATTGCAACGCTTCGTTAAATTCGGATTTAATGATATTATTTGACTGTTGGATTTTAAAATCATCTTGCATGAGTTTTGTAAATCGCAACTATCCTAAGGTAGGATACGAACTTAAGAAGAAATCTTAAGTAGACGTTAAGGAGTTGAATTGTATGTTTTGATCATGTGATAAACTTTTCTCGAATTGTGGAGTAGTTCTGCTTATACTTGGAATTTAGTAGGAGTAAAGTTGTTTTAGTCTTATATATGAACGACATATTGATCATTGTCAATGATGAAAGACTTAGGAGACGAATAATACATCTCTAACGTATCCATACCTATAAAGATAGATCTAAGAGGATATTAGCGTTAAATGAATATTCTTATATTGATAAGAGTCTAGACAAGTTCAAAGGTGTTGAACATGTTGAAATTGAATCCACATGCTTTCGCTGCGGGATTAATTCATTACTCTAAGATGTATTACGATTCTCAAACCTTGTATACTTGGAGTATGACGAGATGTTACAAATCGAATCTTTGAGAGAAGTCTCTATATAGCCACACAGTTCATTAGATAGTACTCAGGAAATACTAAAGATATGAAGCTAAGCATTTAGAAATGAGATGGATTTATGTGCAAGGAGTTACAGAAACACCATATTCTAAACTCACAAGGATGGTTAGAGAACCATCTTGGCTATATTATTTAAGGAGAATATCTGCTAGAAACGTCCTAGGCAATTGAACAATGAGATATACACAACGAAAATTGAGTACATTTGCAATAATGAGATATGCAAGCAGGAGGGGATGATGTTAGGATTCGGTTTTATGAATTGGAGGAACTAGGGTAGTTCGTTCCAATAACCGAAGGTCCTATCCCTACACACTGTGAGGACAGTGGGAGCTATTCTAAGGCAAGAAAGGCTATGTCTAGATTGGATCTAGACACGTACTCAAAAGTTTTATAATAAAGATTATACATAACAAAGGGAAAAAGTATATAATAAGGTTAGGAAAATACAAAGTGTTGCTAAGACTTACTAACCAAAGCCTTCTCATAGGCTTAGCATGATAAGTCATACCATTTCAATTGAATTGAGATGATCCACTATATACAAGATTAAAAATGAATTATAGATTATGTAGTAATTGATATTGTATCAATTTTACATATGTGATAATGCACTCATCGTTTGAGTTTTCTTCAAAACCTTTTTCTTATAATACTTTGTCTTCCAAATAGGTCGTCGAGACAATATTAAACCCTATTTATGTGAAATGGATTGACATAGTATTGGCCCCTAGTCACTTATATGAGGTGACATCTCCTAGTGACTAGAGTGTGGGTTGATTGATGGCCAGTTCAAGTGCCATAGGTTCATAAGGGATGACTAATCGATCACATAGGCAGACTGTATTGTACACTCTGTAGGGCTGTGACCGCCTATAGAGTTCTGGCAATTTTATATAGCCTGATCGTGGCGAGAGCTACTATAGTATTCTTTTGAGTCGATTCTTTGACTAGAGACTGTTCGCCCAAGTCGGCACAGTTTCTGATTGACCTTGATTTTTGCCCCAAGCCATTTTGTCAAAAGGGGTGAGTGTGCATCTTTTGGGTCATGATGAACTATGGGTGTACGAAGGGAATGGTGCGATAGAAATTGTCCACCCCTTGCCAGGGTTATTTGAAATCTCATGGCCAACCGAGGAGTAGTGACCTGGAAATGCGTGGCCACGCTCGGAAAGTATCTACGGTAGATAATTTCGGTCGGACAGTTACTCTCCAGATCGAGGAAACCACTCAAGATATGATCAAATGCAAGAACGACCTGCAAGACACCTTGCTTTGAGTGGGAGATTGTAATAAATCAATAGAATTGGTGACGCACACTTGTCTCGGACAAGTGGGAGATTGTTGGAGTATGTGTCCTCAACAATGGTGCGATCACATTATTTAAACTCATGATAAGAATACGTAAGGGATGATTCATTTATATATGTCAACTGATCAACAATAATCGGTAATGATTGGCTGACTAGAGTTTGACATTACTGTCGTTTAACGGTGGTGATCAGTTGATCCCTTAAGGTCACACCTAAAGGGCGATTCCGTAATTGTAAAGTTAATCGATTGTATGACGATACAGATTGATTAAATCCTTAATTTGAATAAATTGATAAGAAAGAATATTATATCTTATTGTAATATGATTAAATAAGATTCAATTTAATAGTTAATATTATATATTACTAAAATTGATTAATGTTTATGAAACATTTGAGATAAGAGTAATTAGTTAATTATAATTGCAAAATATTGTCGATTATATTAACTAGACTTAATGTGACCCATTTCATATACATGTAATTGTGAATTACTTGTTAATTTGTTAATTGTAATTTATTTGATGTATAATGATATTTAATTAGTTAAATATACATTTATATCACTAATGACATGTTACATGCCACATGTCACAACATATTACATATGACAAATGACAAAAAATAAAATGGAGTCCATTTTAAGTGGCTAAAACCGGTTTTATGTAGGGGTTAGTGGGTGATTATTTTATGCTAACTATAACATAATGATGACCCTATTGCATGAAAGATACCAACACCTATTTTAGCTTTTCTTGTGAAGAACAAAAGGAAAAATTGGGAAGATAAATTTGACTACCCTATGTACCAAAAAACCGGTTGCCCCTCTATACTACTAAGGGAATTGTTCTCATAATCAAAGATTTATCTTATGCTCAAAAACCTCTTCTTCTCTCTACATAAAATTGTTTTATGCATAATAGTTGTTATATAATTCTAATATTCCACAAGATTACTATTGTAGTAATAACTCTAATATTAGATTTATATTTAAGGTCACTACTCTTATTATCTAGTTAATAATATTTGTAGTATTGAGGGACAGTCTTGGTGCAATCAAGAGGAAGATCTCTACTTTGAGATCTTGTTGGAGGATCATCCATATACTTTGTAGCTCAAGAACAAGTG
Organism: Silene latifolia; assembly: GCF_048544455.1. Lineage (NCBI taxonomy): Eukaryota > Viridiplantae > Streptophyta > Magnoliopsida > Caryophyllales > Caryophyllaceae > Silene > Silene latifolia. The sequence continues at coordinate 115,437,205 of NC_133526.1, forward strand.
GAGGAAGGAGTCCTCACTTGTGCCCATGTTCGTCCCACATATAATGTAAGAAACATGTTTTTCTTCTTGTTTTGTATAAAATCATCTTGCATGCAACTAGATCCACATGACATAAATTATGAGTAATTTATAAAATGAATTAGATGAGTCTAATAGGGGTTTATGAACCTTTCAATTGGCATCAAGAGCTTTGGTGTTGCATGCATATCATTTTTTATTGTTTTTTTATGAGTTATTTGATAACAAAATAAAAACTAAAATTTTAGATTTATAATGATAAATCACGAAAATTTTTGCATGTTATGCATTCTGGTCCTAAAATGATTTTAGGTCATTTTGATGATTTATGGATGATCATTGTTTATTTTTATGATTTTTAGTGAAATAATTACATTTTAATGAGTAAAATGAACTTTTATTTACTAAAAATAGTTAAACTTCACTATTGGCCGTGATTTTTTAGTATGACCTCACATGCATATTTTGCATATTGTATGTAAAATTTCGGATCATTGTGATTAGTTTTGCATGTTTTATGATTTTTATGTGATAAAAATGGTATAAATGGGGGTTAAATGACTAAAAATAGTCAAACTTCGAAACAAACCATTAAATTTTAATATGATGTCAAATGCATATTTTACAGATTATATGTAAAATTTGAGATAAGTGTGATTTATTATGCATGATTTATAATTTTAATGGTTAAAATGATATAAATAGTGACTATTTTTAGCAAAAATAGCTAATATAAATTTTATGGCATGAAGTTTTCCCTAATGTTGTATATATGATATGGACATCAGATCTAAAGTTGCATGATTAATTTTGATTGATTTGGTATGTTTATTGATTTTTATGTGATAAAATCGATAAAAGGGCAACTTTATTAGTCACAAAAATTAATTGAAATCATTGGTTGAAATTTTGCCATTTCCAGGTTCTGGAAATTATTTAAGAATGTTCAAAATTTTGATTTTGATTTTTCCATAATTTTTATGTTTAATTTGGAATTAAATAGTAAAAGTTATGATTTATACGATTTATTAATGAAGTAAATTATAAATATTTTGTGGGCAAATTTTATTGAGTTTTTGGAATCTTTGTAATATTAAAGTATACGTAAATATATGATTTCGAATTTTTTTAATTTTTTATGATTTTTTGGGAATTATTTCATAATTGTTATGATTAAGAGAAGTTTAATAAGCAATAATAGAAAATCAAGTTGAATTATTGTCAAAAATTGAGTAAAGACTAATTTTTTAGTCCTAAGAGAGTTAGGGTAATTAACTTGAGCTTAAATTTGATTTAAGTATTGATTTGTGATTTTAATAAGTTATTATCACGCATTTCCATAAAACCGGATTATATACAATATAAGGTTTAAGTAAGGCGATTTGGCACATTAATTTGGCATATTAGACACATATATTTATGCTGCATATTTTATTTATGAATGTCATATTTTATTTATGTAATTTTGAATTATGTAATTTTTTCTTAGTATGGCCTTAGATTTAATCGGTATTACCCGTAATGTAAGGGATTACCGATTCGGTTGTAATTTTAATGTGATCTCGCATCACTTTTATTTTTACTAGATTCTTTTTTACAAATGTATAATAGAAATGCTATGTAATTTTATTATTATTTGTAATTCCGGAGTTCCTTCAAGACGGTGTCAATCGGAAAGGCGTTCCGATCAAGACGGAGTCCTTGGAAGCATGCCACTTGAAGTTCAAGGGACCAATGGAGTTGGTTTCCGAATTTGTAAATAGAATATTAGATTTTCTATTTTAGGAAGGCCATACTAGGAAATTTATTTATTGCTTTGCATTTTTCCTTTATATGTTGCATGCATTGCCAAATCGCCATTAACATCACATGCATTTTATACATGTTTATATCGTCTTTTCGACCATGTCGATTATAATTATCGTTAGTTCACTAATATAGTTCACATAAAAGTGATAGATAATAAATCGACAAGACCTCTCACATATTTAAAATTGAGATTAGCCTTTCCAAATAGTAGGACCCATGAATCTCTTTGACATTTGGGGTAGATTCCGTTTCCCAGGGTACTTTCTTTTCCATCGGGTAAGTGGGGTAATAACAAGTTATTACACGCGAAATTTGGTTGGACTCAACGGATATGGTGACTAGTCTCATGTTCGGGGCTAGAGATGAACTTAATGTAATTTCATCGACCAAGAGTTCTAATTGTAGAATTGATTAAAGAGTTAACCCACCGAGTTATATTAGTGAGGGATGTATCGGTTTCCCCGTGCCCGAGTTAATATGGATTTGGATCTCGGAATCATTTATATAATTGGGTGGAGGTCATTATATAAATGCTAAAACATGCTAAAATGTTTTCATATATTAACGATGAATATTTCTTTTCCCACTATTTCGTTGTTTTATATTGTTCTTTATCATCGCTGCTACTCATATACGATATCATTCGATTGTAACACGAGTCTCTGCTAAACCACTATTACTAACGACAAATAGAATCTCTTTCTAAATCCTCAGATGAACCATTTAAATAGGGAATGGACTAGTTCCATAGGAATCATTCTACTCCATAGAACTCCATAGGAGTTGTCCTATGTCATATAAGATTAGAATCTTAAATTCCTAACATGCCTATGTATGATTTAATTTCTTGTGAAGATGTGTGAATAGAAGTAATAATTAGTCAAAATATGTTTTGATAATATCTTTTATGCATCCACGGTTCAAAAATCTTATTGGTCAAACTAAATACTTGTCATCAAGTACTTAAGTTATTGTTAACAAGACAATGTTAAATTGGTAAATTGATTTGTTAGAAATTTTGATTAACCAAATATCACAATAGAGTTAACACTTGTGAAGGATTAACTAGGAATTTATATGAAGATAAGTCTTCATCAAGTAGAAATTCTTGAAGTCTGTGGGAGCAATAAGAAGTAAGTACCTATCTTAATTGTTAAGGATAGAACTAGGCTCGAAAGAGAAGGTGTTAGACACTAAAATAGATACAAATCCCAATAAGTAAAGACCATGGAAGTTGGTCGTGTGACTCCAACATTTTCCTTCTTGAAAATCTATGACATTGACATTGCATTCTTGCCAAATACCACATAATGAGTATTTGATACAAATTTGTGGATTTCATCATAATATTTGGCATTATCGTGTGAAGACTAGCAAGAATGTTGTAGTGCACTCATTATAGTTTAGAAATGTACCTTAATAATTGTTATGATGTACAATATGTCTAAATAAGAATATGATTCAAGTTTTTGTATAAAACGCAAATGGTTTCTCTATTATGCAATTAAAACAAGCGTTGTGCCCTTACATACCACGATTAAGTTTATGGTGAGACCATACAAATCAAGGTAATTATATTCAAACTAGAAATAAAATGCCATATATACAAGACTCAAGTTGGTGACCCCAATCATTTCTCAATTCTCGATTGAAAATCACATCTAGAAACTAGTTTTGACTAGTCTCCCAAACCATCTGATTAAGAATCTTTTGGTGTGTGCAAATCTTGTATTCAAAGCAAGTTAATTCATGACTTTTTCTGGAAAAGAATTATGAATAGAGCAAGATATTCGCCCTATTTATACTTTGAAGTGTATGGTCGAATACAATTTCAATCAGAGAAGGTTATTACTTCTTCATCTCTTTTACCAACAAAATAGGTAGATACTTGATATCCACTTAATGAGGTAAGAAGATAAATTCTTTGAATAAGTTCAATGAATTCTTTACATGAAGTATCGAAGCCTAGATATTATAAAACCAAAATATTAGTACTTTGCTGAAATGGGGAACAATAAAGTGATGACTTTTATCTGCACCAAAAAAAGTGTGATATGGTATCGCAAGTTCACTTTCATTACGATATGATTGAATCTTTACATTGAAGTTGGAGGTAGTTTCTGTTATAAAATTTGTCTGGCATTTAAATTTTCCACTAATATAAAACATGGTTAAAGCAATCATCTACTTTTCATATGAGATATGGTTAGACATGGTACCTAAATTATAGCTTGTTTCAATAGTGAACATTGATCTCTCTTCCTACATGATCACAAGAACAAAGGGTTTGTGGCTCGTGATGCTGTCTATTAAAGAAAAGAGGATTATTTCTTAAAGACAGAGTGGGAAAAAATGTTCAAAAGCCACAAACTGAGAATAAGACGTAGGAAGATGTTCCTTCTTGGTCAAAATCAGTAATTATTTTTTTTTAGAAACCTAAGTGGACGGGAGTCATGTTATTTTTGAAAGTAACAAACCATTAACTTATTAAGATGCTTTATCTAGTTTCAACTCCGCGAAAGTCCGAACTGAACATAAACATTAAGATGTTTCCGTAACTTAGTTGATTGATGGTAAGAGGTTTACACCAATTGCAACGCTTCGTTAAATTCAGATTTAATGATATTATTTGACTGTTGGATTTTAAAATCATCTTGCATGAGTTTTGTAAATCGCAACTATCCTAAGGTAGGATACGAACTTAAGAAGAAATCTTAAGTAGAAGTTAAGGAGTTGAATTGTATGTTTTGATCATGTGATAAACTTTTCTCGAATTATCGAGTAGTTCTGCTTAAACATGGAGTTTAGTAGGAGTAAAGTTGTGTTACTAGTCTTACATATGAACGACATATTGATCATTGTGAATGATGTAAGACTTAGGAGAAGAATAATACATCTCTAAGGTATCCAGACCTATAAAGATAGATCTAAGAGGATATTCGCGTTAAATGAATATTCTTATATTGATAAGAGTCTAGACAAGTTCAAAGGTGTTGAACATGTAGAAATTGAATCCACATGCTTCCGCTGCGGGATTAATTCATTACTCTAAGATGTATTACCATTCTCAAACCTCGTATACTTGGAGTATGATGATATGTTACAAATCGAATCTTTGAGAGAAGAATCTATATAGCCACACAGTTCATTAGTTAGTACTCAGGAAGTACTAACGATATGAAGCTAAGCATTTAGAAATGAGATGGATTTATGTGCAAGGAGTTACACAAAAACCATATTCTAAACTCATAAGGATGGTTATAGAACAATCTTGGCTATATTATTTAAGGAGAATATCTGCTAGAAACGTCCTAGGCAATTGAACAATGAGATATACACAACGAAATCTGAGTACACTTGCAATAATGAGATATGCAAGCAGGAGGGGATGATGTTAGGATTCAGTTTTATGAATTGGAGGAACTAGGGCAGTTCGTTCCAATAACCGAAGGTCCTATCCCTACACACCATGAGGACAGTGGGAGCTATTGTAAGGCAAGAAAGCTTATGTCTAGATTGGATCTAGATACGTACTCAAAAGTTTTATAATAAAGATTATACATAACAAAGGGAAAAAGTATTTAATAAGGTTAGAAAAATACAAAGTGTTGCTAAGACTTACTAACCAAAGCCTTCTCATAGGCTTAGCATGATAAGTTATACCATTTCAATTGAATTGAGATGATCCACTATATAAAAGATTAAAAATGAATTATGGATTATGTAGTAATTGATATTGTATCAATTTTACATATGTGATAATGCACTCATCGTTTGAGTTTTCTTCAAAACCTTTTTCTTATAATACTTTGTCTTCCAAATAGGTTGTCGAGACAATATTGAACCCTATTTATGTGAACTTGATTAACATAGTATTGGCCCCTAGTCACTTATATGAGGTGACATCTCCTAGTGACTAGAGTGTGAGTCGATTGATGGCAAGTTCAAGTGCCATAGGTTCATAAGGGATGACTAATCGATCACATAGGCAGACTGTATGGGACACTCTGTCGGGCTGTGAAGGCTTATAGAGTTCTGGTAATTTTATATAGCCTGATCGTGGCGAGAACTACTATAGTATTCTTTTGAGTCGATTCTTTGACTAGAGACTGTTCGCCCAAGTAGGCACAGTTTCTGATTGACCTTGATTTTTGCCCCAAGCCATTTTGTCAAAAGGGGTGAGTGTGCATCTTTTGGGTCATGATGAACTGTGGGTGTACGAAGGGAATAGTGCGATAGGAATTGTCCACCCCTTGCCAGGGTATTTGAAATCTCAAGGCCACCCGAGGAGTAGTGAACTGGAAATGCGTGGCCACGCTCGGAAAGTATCTACGGTAGATAATTCCGGTCAGACAGTTACTCTCCAGATCGAGGAAACCACTCAGGATATGATCAAATGCAAGAACGACCTGCAAGACACCTTGCTTTGAGTGGGAGATTGTAATAGAATAAGAGAATTGGTGACGCACACTTGTCTCGGACAAGTGGGAGATTGTTGGAGTATGTGTCCTCAACAATGGTGCGATCACGCTATTGAAACTCATGATAAGAATACGTAAGGGATGATTCATTTATATATGTCAACTGATCAACAATAATCGGTAATGATTGGCTGACTAGAGTTTGACATTACTATCGTTTAACGGTGGTGATCAGTTGATCCCTTAAGGTCACACCTAAAGGGCGATTCCGTAATTGTAAAGTTAATTGATTGTATGACGATACAGATTGATTAAATCCTTAATTTGAACAAATTGATATATAAGAGAGAATATTATATCTTATTGTAATGTGATTAAATAAGATTCCATTTAATAGTTGATATTATATATTACTAAAATTGATTAATGTTTATGAAACATTTGAGATAAGAGTAATTAGTTAATCATAATTGAAAAATATTGTAGATTATATTAACTAGACTTAATGTGACCCATTTTATATACATGTAATTGTGAATTACTTGTAAATTTGTTAATTGTAATTTATTTGATATATAATGATATTTAATTAGTTAAATATACATTTATATCACTAATGACATATTACATGTCACATGTCACAACATATTACAAATGACAAATGAAATAAAATAAAATGGAGTCCATTTTAAGTAGCTAAAACCGGTTTATGTAGGGGTTAGTGGGTGATTATTTTATGCTAATTATAACATAATGATGACCCTATTGCATGAAAGATACCAACACCTATTCTAGCTTTTCTTGTGAAGAACAAAAGAAAAAATTGGGAAGATATATTTGACTACCCTATGTGCGAAAAAACCGGTTGCCCCTCTATACTACTAAGGGAATTGTTCTCATATTCAAAGATTTATCTTATGCTCAAAAACGTCTTCTTCTCTCTACATAAAATTGTTTTATGCATAATATTGTTATATAATTCTAATATTCCATAAGATTACTATTGTAGTAATAACTCTAATATTAGATTTATATTAAAGGTCACTACTCTTATTATCTAGTTAATAATATTTGTAGTATTGAGGGATAGTCTTGGTGCAATCAAGAGGAGGATCTCTACTTTGGGATCTTGTTAGAGGATCATCCATATACTTTGTAGCTCAAGAACAAGTGGAGGGAGGAGTCCTCACTTGTGCCCATTTTCGTCCCACTTATAATGTAAGAAACATGTTTTTCTTCTTGTTTTGTTTAAAATCATCTTGTATGCAACTAGATCCACATGACATAAATTATGAGTAATTTATAAAATGAATTAGATGAGTCTAATAGGGGTTTATGAACCTTTAAGTTACTACCCAGGAACACTCGGCCGAGTAGTGAGATAGTCGGCCGAGTAAGGCGTTCTCGGCCGAGTACCCCAGGTACTCGACCAAGTAACCGGTCTAACGGAATTAATTTCTGCGGTTTGATTTAAGGTGATTAGAGATTATATAAATTTCGTTTAACAGTTACTATTCATTTTATCAAAACCTAAACTACGTTCTTCACATCTCTAATCACCCTAATCACTCTCATGGCAAATTGATCGTTCGTGAGTCTTTCTTTCATCTCTTCCAAATCAGTTTTATCGGTAAGTCACTAGTGCTTTGTCAATTGGTTATGTTTGTGTTTTAGGGTTTTTCCCAAGTGGTTTAGATTTGGAAAAAGGCGGATTATTATGATTGTGATATAGTATTGTTGTGTTTATTATTAGCTGAAGAATTCGTAGAGGATCAGTTCTAGCTTCCGCTTTGCTTGTGATTTCGGAATTGTTATAAGATAGGGTTTGTTAGAAATCGTTAGTCTCATTATTTAACATATTCATATATGTGATATTTAATTTAGTCATAAAATTACATCTAGATCTTATGCATGCAAACATAAATAGAAATAGAGAAGAAATCGTCACTTCTTACTATAGAATCTCGGATTAAGGGGCACAAGTAAGATCTCCTTCTTACGTGTTCTTGAGCTTTCCTTATATGGATGAACAAAGATTAAAGCTTAGAATCCCTCCCAAAGATGAATACCCAAGATAACCTCTTAAAAGACTAATATTATTTGAACTAGAACAATATCAATCTTACTTAAAATTGACCCTAAATATTTGTTTTGGTCTCTTGTAATTTTCGGTCAAGAGAGGGTTTTTGGAGTTTTTATCTCTCTAAACTTCTCTAAGTTTTGGTTGTGTGTAAGAATGAATAATACACTAGAGAATATCTTAGTGTATGTAACAATATCAATTGTAGAAAACCCTTGGCCTTTTCTCTAGGGAAAACCGGGTATGGGGGGTGGCAAGGGCCAATGCATGACCAAGATACTCTTCGCAAAAGCAACTAGGTGTGCATGGCTATCAATTAGGTTTAATGATTATGCTTCTTATATAATATAAAACATAATACAAACCCCAACCCACCCCATATAATTTCGGTACATATGTTGTAAAATGGAAAGTCCATTTTACAATTTATTTGTCAATTTGTCACATGTAACATGTTCCATGACATTATGTGTATAAAATGTATTTTTAACAATTAAAAATCAACATATTAATAAAATATGTCACTTATTAAAATTAACCTAGTAATTCATAATTACTTGTACCGTAATGGGTTTCCGAATCATAAATTACAACATTCTGTATTTATAATAATTTATTCATTCCGTCTCAATTGTTTCCGTAAACAATAATTTTATCTAAGTAATAAAACAATTTGATTACTTAAACCGTATCTTATTTAATCGAATTACAATAAGATACGTCAATAATACTCACAAAATCATCCGTCAATTTTAAGCAATTTAATTAACCCGTATCGACATACGATCAATTAAATAATCAATTAAGAGTGTTACCCTTTAGGTATGACCTAAGGGGATCAACGATCACCACCGTCCGCACGACGACGTAATGTCAAACTCTAGTCAGCCAATCATTACCGATATGTGTGGACCAGTTGACTGTAAAATATTACATCCCACATGTATTCTTAAAATGAGATTTAAACATGTGATCATCATGATCGACAGTTGTGATCGCATTATTGTCGGAGGACACATATTCCAACAATCTCCCACTTGTCCTCGACAAGTGTGCGTCACCAATTCTCTTGTCCTATTACTATCTCCCACTCAATGCAAGGTGTCTTTCAGGTCGTACTTGCAAGTGATCATATCGAGAGTGGTTTCCTCGATCTGGAGAATAACTGATTGACCGGAATTATCAACCATAGATACCTTCCGAGCGTGGCCACGCATTTCCATTTCATTACTCCTCGAGTGGCCTTGAGATATTGTTATAACCCTGACAAGGGGTGGACAATTCCTATCGCACTTATTCCCTTCAACTAGCCACAACCATCATAACCCAAAATATGCCCATTTGACCCCATTTACGAAGGTCGTAGTAACATAAATCAAAGTTAATCTGAAACTGTGCCACCTTAGGCGAACAGTCTTTAGTCAAAATAATCGACTCATTAGAATACTATAGTAGCTCTCGCCACGACCAGGCTATATAAATTTTCCAGAACTCTATAAGCGGTCATAAGGCCCGACAAAGTGTTCCTAACAGTCTGCCTATGTGATCGACTAGTCATCTCATATGACTCTATGGCATTTGAACTTGCCATCAATCACATCACACTCTAGTCACTTCGAGACGTCACCTCATGTAAGTGACTATGGGCGAATACAATGTTAATCCGTGTTCACTTTAACGGGGTTCAATTGTCTCTACAACCCGTTTGGATGTAACAAAGTATAAGGTGAGTTAATAATAACTCAAACGACAAATGTGGACATCATATTCGGGTAGTCAATACCATATTACTACCTTATGATGTATATAAGTGTGAAAACACTTGTTGATTGCAATAGAAGTTTAACATACCATGTGTCCATGTGTTCATACTTCTTGTATTGCACCTTCCTTTATATTCATGTTATCTCTCATAGCATGAACTTTACCAAGTACACATCTAGGTTCCCAACTTAGGTTTAGGTTCTTTATCTTGAAAGAACTTTCTTGTTGTTTATCACATAACTAATGAATTGTGGTGGATAATATAACTTGCACTGGTCAAGTGTTCTGCCAACTCACAATGCACTTGGTATACGTTTTGTAGGGTCTTGCAACAATTGTCAAGATGATTAGCCTAACACTTCTCATAAGTCCTAGCATATTAGAAAATACTAGTTTTGAGTAACTTCTTACTATAACAAGTATCTTTTCAAACTTCTTATTTCTCCTTTTAGCTTGAATTGCTTAGGATTTTCATAAATCCTTACGTGTTTTTCGAATTTCAATATGTGCAACTTCTTGTCACATAATAGAGTGTTCTGTCAAACACTAGAATAGCTCATTAGTTCTTCTTGAGAATTCATTACAATTATTCTATGGCTTACCAATGACTCATCATGCTCTTAAGCATATGATTCATTATAGGACATGTACATGCTTATTCTAATGGCGGAAACATTAGTAATTTTTAATCATGTGATCAACCATTCTTAGGTTCAATGAATGACCATGACTGCTTATGGTAATTCCATTTTCATCGATATGAATAACCTACGTTTCTCGTTGATTTGATGTGTATATCTCAATACGTATCCAACATCCCATGATGTGATTGGATTCATCATAGTCCATTTTCATCCAGAATTGAAAACTCAAATACTTCTTTGTAAAGATAGTACTAGCTCATCATTCTCAATGAGCAATGAGTTATAAATTTTACAATATGATTGTTCCCACTAAAATTCATGTCTTCACATGATAATTTCAAACTCCCACTCAATTCGACATGTTTCGTAATTGACTACTCAATCGAAACATTTCAAGAATTGATATACATTTTGCTTTGCCAAGTCATTAAGATTAAAAGCTTATATGTTCTCAACCTATCCTTTCAAAATACCTATTTGAAGAGATTTCAATCTTAAACTTATGAAAAGAGATTTTAATCTCTAACTCATTCATTTTTAAAATGATGCGTAGCAATGTCATTATTTAAATGTGAAATTTCATTTAATACACGTCCTTTTCAAAATACCCTTTTCCGGAAGGAGGTTTAACCATTTCATTTTCATAATGAGGTTAAGTAATGACACTAGCGTGGTTAACAATTAACTTAGCTCTTGTACATATCGGCATATCTTTCTTTGCAACTTTTAGTCATAAATCTCATTTATTTTCAAGGATGCAACTTTGTTTCATTTAGACTCTTAAGTAAATATCAATATTGAAACTCTTGGTCATATGTTGTTCATAAACTAGCCAAATCTCTTGTTATGACTTTTCTTTAGTCATTTCCTTTCAAAACTTTCTTTTGGTCTCCTCGTGTAGTTATCTTAAGAATATATTCTCTTGATTACTTCACTTGGTCTCTTTTGTCATGTAGATCTCATCTATTCGAGACCATAGATCTCATCTATTCGTGTATACTATCTATTTAGATATACAAATCATTCTTTCTTTCGTAGATCTCATTTACTCAAGTATACAAATTATTCTTTGTATTCTTTGTGTCTTCATATTTCTCCCACTCTATATTTAGAATAAATACACTAGATATTCAAAGATAGCTTATGAGACACAAATAATGATTTTGAAGTAGAAGGAGGACTATCTCATAGATTGACTAATAGTTTTAAGATTTGATGAGTGTACTTGGTAATTGACATTTCTTTAGGAGAGTTCATCAACTCAACATCACTTTATAATTGATCATACACAAGCCTTAAGCTTGTGGATATATAATGAATCCTATCATTATAGTTGTCTATTGGATCACTTTAAGTAGATGATCATATGATTCTATGTGCAAGCATTTAAAAACGAATTTTTAGAACAAACAAGTACGATAAAAGGGGTGACTTTGGTTGCAAACCAAGCCACCATAATCCAAAATACAACCATTGTTTTGAAAGGATCAACCATTTCCATGTCGAACACGGAAATCAAAATAGTTCTAAAAATCCGAAACACAACTTAAAATAAGACAATAATAAAAAGCCAAGCTTCATTGGTAGCTACTCCTAGCTCCTTGATGATTTCTCAAGCTTGCTTTTCCTTTCCTTTGTCTTTGCTTGGAGGAGGCCCTATTTACAATAAAAAGGGGATACATTATCACAACTTTGTATCAAAATACCATAGTTGAATTAGAAACATAAAAGAAAGGATAGTCATTTACCTACTGGAGTGATCTTTCCAGCTTTGATGTCACCAAGACACTTGGAACAATTCCTTTTCCAATGTCCAACACCATTACAATAATGGCATTTGTCAAGAGGACCCTTCTTGGTCTTGGAAGTGCCAGCTTCAAAAGTCTTAGCCTTGGTGGACATGGGAGCTTGCCTCTTACCCTTTTTCCCATTCTTCTTGAACTTCCCCTTGCTCTTGGTGCTTATATTAAGCACATCCTTAGGTGGGTTAACATTTAACCCCATGTCTCTTTCGGCTTGCACAAGTAACTTGCGCTCCTCTTCAAGAGACACGTCCTTGTGTTGCATGTTAATATTCACCCGAAATTGAACATACGCTTTGACTTTGGATAAGGAGTGTAGAATCCTATCTTCAATGAGCTCTTTGGGGATTTCAACTTTTTGAATCTTCAAAGTCTAGACTAGCTCTAACAATTTGAGCACGTGAGGGCTAACCTTTTGGTCCTCCTTAAAATCGAGATCAAAGAATGCCGAGGCCGCCTCATATTGGACGATCCTCGGTGTTTGTGAAAATATTGTCACAAGTTTGGAATAGATTTCATTAGCGGTGCCCATTTTAAAGGCTCTCCTTTGGAGATCCGCCTCCATAGCAAAAATCAACACATTTTTCATAGCGGCAGACTCTTTGTGGTAAGCCTCATATGCTTCCCTAGTGGCGGCACTCAACCTAGCATTAGGTTCGGGTGGAGAGGCCTCGGTGAGGTAATTACGAAGCTTGTCGTCACCTTGGGCGGCTAATTTGAGTTGGGCATCCCAATCGTTGAAATTTGACCCATTCTTTTCAAGTTTACAACGATCCATGAAGGATCGGAGCCATGAAACATTAGTGAGAGGTGCGGCGTTGGTGTTTGGTGTGGCCATTTGTTATGAGAAATAAAGGTGGTCTACAAAACAAAATAGAAGGAATAAAACATTTGTCGTTTTCAAAATAATAATAATACTCGTAAATTTTAATTTAAACAAGTTTCATAGCATTTATCTAGTGACCTCTACCCAACTTGATAAATGATTCCAAGATCCAAATTCATATTAACTTCGGCACGGTAGGGCCGATTCATCCCTTATCAATATAACACGGTGGATTAACGCATTAATCGATTCTACTTTTAGAACTCTTGGTCGATAAAATTACATTAATATTTATCTTTAGCCCGGAACACATGCGACTACGGTCACGAATACTTCCGTTGAGCTCAATCCAAATTTCGAATAAATGTGTCCATGATCCAAATCCACATCAACTTGGGCACGGTAGGGCCGATTCATCCCTTATCAACATGAATTCGGTGGATAGACATTTATCACCCACATCCCCTACGTAACAGGGTTTGTACCCCGGTAGGGTCGAGCGCACTCCCTCACGAAATATGTTTTCATTGGTTTCTACTTTTTGGTAAGGCTAAGTCTCAATTGTTTATTTAAGCGAGAGGTCATGTCAATTTATTATCTATCACGTTTTAAGTGAACTAAAGCGGTGAATTACGATAATTGTAATTGACACGGTCGATAAACTCGATAAAATGATAATGCATGTTTTAGTTATGGCGATTTAGCGATGCATGCAACATATAAATAAAATGCAAAGCATAAATAAAATCCTAGTATCGCCTTCCTAAAATAGTAAATCTAATAAACTATTACAAATTCGGAAACCAATTCCTATGGTCCCTTGAACTTCGGTCTTGGCACGCATTTCAAGGCAATACTTTCTTTGATGGATCGCCTTCTTGAGTGGCACCGTCTTCAAGGAACTCCGGAATGAATAAATTACAAAATGAATTACATAATTTCCTATTAAAAATTTGTAATTAAAATAAAATAAACCTATTAAATTACATAACGGTGATACGAGATCACAATAAATTACAACCGAATCGATATTCCCATACATTTCGGGTAATATCAATCTAAAACTAAGGCCATACTAAGTAAAATTACATAATTCAAAAATTACATAAAATTAAAATATGACAATCATAAATAAAATGCAGCATTATAATATGTATGAACATGCCCAATTTTATGCTAAATCGCCTTTAAGGAGCCAATATCGTATATTAATCGGTTTTTACGAATTTGCGTGATTTAACCTTTTAAAAATCACAATAATTACATGAATTCATATTTATGTACAAGTTAACTAACCTAACCAACTTAGGACTCAAAATTAGTCTCAACTAACATTTGACAATAATTAACCTAGATTTCTTAATATTATTCATAAATGGACCTAAAAGCAAAATTATGTCATAAACTTCAAATTAAATCATAAAAATTTCAAATAATTTCAAAATTTGAAATTTAAACTCATGAACATTCTGGAAAAATACCATGATACTCATAATATTCAAAAACTTAGGTTAAAAATTTCTAAAATTTATCGAGAAAAACAATGTTGCGGTTTATTGATTTTAACAATTATCACCATAAAAATATGAGAAAAATTATTTTTATCAACTTTTCACTTTTAGATCTGAAATATATGATAAAATGCAACATGTGACGTTTTTCCTTAGTCATGAAGTATGTTTTAGCATTTTTACTAATTAAAGTCACTATTTATGTGATTTTTCATTAAAAATTCATAAATCATGCATAAAGACTTCATTATAGCTAAATATTTTACACACATCTTGTAAAATTGCATGTGACAACATACTAAATTTCCATGACCAGATTCGAAATATAACTCATATTAACCTATTTTCCCATTTAATTACGATTTTAACTTGAAAAATCCATATTACGAGCATAACAACTCATTTTATTATGAAAGTATACAGGCCATCAGTAGATAATATATGTGAAAATATATCCAAAAACCACTAAAAAATCGAAGTTTAGCTATTTTTAGTCCAAAAATGACATTTTTATCATAAAAATCACATTTTAATGCCATTATTATATAAAATGAACAATAAAGTCCATAAATAAACCAAAATATCCTAAATACATTTTAGGACCAGAAACTTTAACATGCAAATAAATTTCGTGATATGTCATAATAAACACAAATTTATAAGTTTTGTTTGTTAATTAGATTAACTCGGAAAAACAATAAACCGATTTGCATGCAAACAACCTAAGGCTCATGATACCACTTGTTAGAAATCGTTAATCTCATTATTTAACATATTCATATATGTGATATTTAATTTAGTCATAAAATTAAATCTAGATCTTATGCATGCAAACATAAATAGAAATAGAGAAGAAATCGTCACTTCTTACTATAGAATTTTGGATTAAGGGGCACAAGTAAGATCTAATTCTTACTTGTTCTTGAGCTTTCTTTATATGGATGAACAAAGATTCAAGCTTAGAATCCCTCCCAAAGATGAATACCCAAGATAACCTCTTAAAAGACTAATATTATTTGAACTAGAACAATATCAATCTTACTAAAAATTGACCCAAAATATTTGTTTTAGTCTCTTGTAATTTTCGGTCAAGAGAAAGGATTTTTGGAGTTTTTATCTATCTAAACTTCTCTAAGTTTTGGTTGTGTGTAAGAATGAATAATACACTAGAGAATATCTTAGTGTATGTAACAATATCAATTGTAGAAAACCCTTGGCCTTTTCTCTAGGGAAAACCGGCAAGGGCCTATGCATGACCAAGATACTCTTCGCAAAAGCAACTAGGTGTGCATGGCTATCAATTAGGTTTAATGATTATGCTTCTTATATAATATAAAACATAATACAAACCCCAACCCACCCCATATAATTTCGGTACATATGTTGTAAAATGAAAAGTCCATTTTACAATTTATTTGTCAATTTGTCACATGTAACATGTTCCATGACATGATGTGTATAAAATGTATTTTTAACAATTAAAAATCAACATATTAATAAAATATGTCACTTATTAAAATTAACCTAGTAATTCATAATTACTAGTACAGTAATGGGTTTCCGAATCATAAATTACAACATTCTGTATTTATAATAATTTATTCATTCCGTCTCAATTGTTTCCGTAAACAATAATTTTATCTAAGTAATAAAACAATTTCATTACTTAAACCGTATCTTATTTAATCGAATTACAATAAGATACGTCAATAATACTCACAAAATCGTCCGTCAATTTTAAGCAATTTAATTAACCCGTATCGACATATGATCAATTAAATAATCAATTAAGAGTGTTACCCTTTAGGTATGACCTAAGGGGATCAACTGATCACCACCGTCGCACGACAGTAATGTCAAACTCTAGTCAGCCAATCATTACCGATATGTGTGGACCAGTTGACTGTAAAATATTACATCTCACATGTATTCTTAAAATGAGATTTAAACATGTGATCATCATGATCGACAGTTGTGATCGCATTATTTTCGGAGGACACATATTCCAACAATCTCCCACTTGTCCTCGACAAGTGTGCGTCACCAATTCTCTTATCCTATTACTATCTCCCACTCAATGCAAGGTGTCTTTCAGGTTGTACTTGCAAGTGATCATATCGAGAGTGGTTTCCTCGATCTGGAGAATAACTGATTGACCGGAATTATCTACCATAGATACCTTCCGAGCGTGGCCACGCATTTCCAGTTCATTACTCCTCGAGTGGCCTTGAGATATTGTTATAAACCTGAAAGGGGTGGACAATTCCTATCGCACTCAAAAACCTCTTCATCTCTCTACATAAAATTGTTTTATGCATAATATTGTTATATAATTCTAATATTCCACAAGATTACTATTGTAGTAATAACTCTAATATTAGATTTATATTTAAGGTCACTACTCTTATTATCTAGTTAATAATATTTGTAGTATTGAGGGATAGTCTTGGTGCAATCAAGAGGAGGATCTCTACTTTGGGATCTTGTTGGAGGATCATCCATATACTTTGTAGCTCAAGAACAAGTGGAGGAAGGAGTCCTCATTTGTGCCCATTTTCGTCCCACTTATAATGTAAGAAACATGTTTTTCTTCTTGTTTTGTTTAAAATCATCTTGTATGCAACTAGATTCACATGACATAAATTATGAGTAATTTATAAAATGAATTAGATGAGTCTAATAGGGGTTTATGAACCTTTAAGTTACTACCCAGGAACACTCGGCCGAGTAGTGAGATAGTCGGCCGAGTACCCCAGGTACTCGACCAAGTAACCAGTCTAACGGAATTAATTTCTGCGGTTTGATTTAAGGTGATTAGAGATTATATAAATTTCGTTTAACAGTTACTATTCATTTTATCAAAACCTAAACTACAATCTTCACATCTCTAATCACCCTAATCACTCTTAAGGCAAATTGATCGTTCATGAGTCTTTCTTTCATCTCTTCCAAATCAGTTTTATCGGTAAGTCACTAGTGCTTTGTCAATTGGTTATGTTTGTGTTTTAGGGTTTTGCCCAAGTGGTTTAGATTGGGAAAAAGGCGGATTATTATGATTGTGATATAGTATTGTTGTGTTTATTATTAGCTGAAGAATTCGTAGAGGATCAGTTCTAGCTTCCGCTTTGCTTGTGATTTCGGAATTGTTATAAGGTAGGGTTTGTTAGAAATCGTTAATCTCATTATTTAACATATTCATATATGTGATATTTAATTTATTCATAAAATTACATCTAGATCTTATGCATGCAAACATAAATAGAAATAGAGAAGCAATCGTCACTTCTTACTATAGAATTTCGGATTAAGGGGCACAAGTAAGATCTCCTTCTTACGTGTTCTTGAGCTTTCCTTATATGGATGAACAAAGATTAAAGCGTAGAATCCCTCCCAAAGATGAATAACCAAGATAACCTCTTAAAAGACTAATATTATTTGAAGTAGAACAATATCAATCTTACTTAAAATTGACCCAAAATATTTGTTTTGGTCTCTAAACTTCTCTAAGTTTTGGTTGTGTGTAAGAATGAATAATACACTAGAGAATATCTTAGTGTATGTAACAATATCAATTGTAGAAAACCCTTGGCCTTTTCTCTAGGGAAAACCGGGTATGGGGGGTGGCAAGGGCCAATGCATGACCAAGATACTCTTCGCAAAAGCAACTAGGTGTGCATGGCTATCAATTAGGTTTAATGATTATGCTTCTTATATAATATAAAACATAATACAAACCCCAACCCACCCCATATAATTTCGGTACATATGTTGTAAAATGGAAAGTCCATTTTACAATTTATTTGTCAATTTGTCACATGTAACATGTTCCATGACATTATGTGTATAAAATCTATTTTTAACAATTAAAAATCAACATATTAATAAAATATGTCACTTATTAAAATTAACCTAGTAATTCATAATTACTTGTACCGTAATGGGTTTTCGAATCATAAATTATAACATTCTGTATTTATAATAATTTATTCATTCCGTCTCAATTGTTTCCGTAAACAATAATTTTATCTAAGTAATAAAACAATTTGATTACTTAGACCGTATCTTATTTAATCGAATTACAATAAGATACGTCAATAATACTCACAAAATCGTCCGTCAATTTTAAGCAATTTAATTAACCCGTATCGACATACGATCAATTAAATAATCAATTAAGAGTGTTACCCTTTAGGTATGACCTAAGGGGATCAACTGATCACCACCGTCGCACGACAGTAATGTCAAACTTTAGTCAGCCAATCATTACCGATATGTGTGGACCAGTTGACTGTAAAATATTACATCCCACATGTATTCTTAAAATGAGATTTAAACATGTGATCATCATGATCGACAGTTGTGATCGCATTATTGTCGGAGGACATATATTCCAACAGAGTTTCCCTACCCAGTTATCTATTTAATTGATTTAAGACGATGTTGACTGATGTACTGGCATGATTAGTATTGTTATTGGAATTGTCTTTCTTGGATGTTTGGATTGGTTTTGTTTGTCTGTGGTTCTCGAGGTGCGTCCTCGGCTGAGTGGAGTCATCGTCGGGAATGGCTTCACGCCCTTGATTCGCCCCTTGTGGTTTCCATCAAAAGGGGGATGTGCACATTAATGGACATAGTTGTTGCTCGTTGTGATGAGCAGGGCTTAGGTGGGCAAGGCTGCGGTCCCCCACTGGCAGTGAGGATTACCTGTTGCGATGGGTAATTTGGCAGGGCTACACACTAGAGTGTGTAGTCAGTTACTGGTTACTGATGGAGTTTGGAGGAATGTGTGTGGATTGACTTGGATGTTGGTTGCTTTCTTTCTTATCTTGATTATTTGGTGAACTGACCCCGTTTATGTTTTCGAAAACTGTGGTGATCCATTCGGGGATGGTGAGAAGATATTGACACGTGATGATTTCGTGTTAGCTGCGGGATCGAGGATGGGATGTCATCATCTAGAGTCTTAGCTTCCGATGTCACGAGTTTTTAGATACTTTATGAGTTGTATTTTGGTTTAACATTTCTTATACTTTGATTTGGTTTTGGATACTTGTACTCAGTTAAACTTTATACATTAATAATTGTTCATTTATGGTCACTATTGATATACTTGCGTAGGGTAACCGAGATGGTGGCACCTTTATATAATAGGATGGTCCTTGATAAGGCACGTTGGTATATAGGGGTGTTACACCTCATGTCCATGACCAATCTCTATGCAAGTAGTGCAAATAATTGGTTTCCATTCATATTTTATCAAAACACTAACTTCTGTACCTTTTTCATCATTGAAATAAACCCTCTCTGACAAAACCTGACCCACTTTCACCTCCAACATGATATGAGCATATCTGAGTCTGGTTTTCTGCTATGTAGCACCATCTATTTTGATAAACTTGCCCACCAGACCAGATATTTTCTCTAAGCATGTTTTCCCACAAAATTGCAAACCCAGAACACAGAGTCTTACCCAAATAGGAAATGAAGCCACTCGTTCTTTAGTAAGGCTACTCTCAGTAGTCCATAGTTTAACCATTAAAGGTTTGTTATCAAATATGGGGAAACTTTGTTGAAGGACTAAATTCTAGCACTCCATGGTAAGGAATCATACTAGAAACACTCTATTGGGTAAAAGAAAGATTTTATCAAGTTTATATTTTCCCCATAATCCCTTAACAAAAGTAAACAATCGCTCCCATGAAAGATTCCCCCCCCCCCCCCCCCCCCCCAATACATAACAGATGACCGCAAACTTCCAGTAATCAATTTCAGGTGTCACATCATCCATGGTAAGTTGTAGCATCTCCTTAGTCCAGGGGGAATGTGTAACACCCTCATACACAAAGGTGTCTTACCAAGACAACCCAATGCATGAAAGTGCTACCATCTCGGTTACCCGAGGCAATGAATTACAAATAGACCATAAAAGAACGTACTTTAATAGATAAGTTTAAGTGATTACAACAAAACCAACTGTAAGTAAAGTGCAACTGTTCTAAAACCAAACTACAACTAAAGTACAAAAGGTCTCATGATAACACATCAGAAGACTACTATCAGACTCGTGGCGACTCCATCCACTACAAGAATTTCGTTCTCGGGCTACCAAACTAGGCGACGGAAAAGCGTGGTCGCGAAATTGGCGACTGATAAAAAACTCGGCGACTGCGCCTCGTCGCCAAATTGGAGACGCCTTTATTCCGTACAACAATTGTAGTTGGCGACCGAAATTCAGAGAAAATATAGCGACCGATTTGCGTCGCTAAATTGGCGACTGACTTTCTTCCGTAGCCAAAATCTGTCGCCCGCCCAAAATATACAATATACCCAGATTTCCTTCCCCTCTCTCTTACTTTACCAATTCATAAAAAAAAAAAAAAAAAAAAAGAGCAGAACAACAAACAGCCCGACGCCGCTGCCACTAAACGTCACCGCCGCCGCCAATCGTCACCGTCGCTACCATCAACACCACCCCACCACCGGTGACCACCCAACCACCGAATAACCACTAATTTCATTTGAAGAAGGTATGTATATTTGTTTATAATTTCAATTTCTTAGATTAAGTTTAGTTTAATTTGTTTAGTTTGTGATTGTAATTAGTTTATTTAGTATATTAGTGTTCTTAGTATGTTAAGTTTAAGGTAGATTTAGTTTGGTTAGTATTAGTGTTGTTAGTATATGTTAATTATTGTATAGTTTTTTATTTGTTTGTTGAATTTGTTCTTGTAGTTAGTTATTTGGATGTTGTTATGATGTTTAACTAGTTAGGGTTTGTATAAATTAATAATTAGGGTGAATATGAATTGGGGTTTTTTTGTGAAATTGGTAATATTATTTGAATTAGGGTTGTAGTTGACATGTATTGATGATTTTGATGATGTTAGTATACTTAATTACAAGATTTAGTCTAATGTTAGTCTTGGTGAATTTACCAATGAAATTAAAGTTTTAGTATTGTATAATGTTTGTAGTGTATAATTAAAGGTAGTCTAATGTTAGTATTGTTGAATTTACCAAGTTAGTATAATGCTGGTATAATACTAGTTTAGTAAATTGCTTGTCTTGTTAAAAACTAAGAAGTATAATAATATTGTATGAGTTATATTGATAAAAATTGTTGTTTGGAATATTTTTTGATTAAAATGAAGAGATCGGAACGCAAATGGATGTACGAAGATAGGGTAGATAAGAGGAAACGTCCCACCGGTAGATTTGTAAAGGGAGTTCTTGAGTTTATTGAGTTTGCTAGACAACAAGATGGATATGATTTGGTGGAAAATAAACTTAGGCGTCTTTGTAGTAAATGCAAAAACTTGAAATATTTTCATTACATTCAAGTAAAAGAACAAATTATTATAATTGGATTTGTCATGGAGAACTATATTCTCCAATTACCGAGCACCCTCAAACCAAACAAAATGATAACCCATATAGAAATATGGTATTTGATGCTTTGGAGTTTAATACTTTTAATAATGACAACCACGAACCTATCATTGAACAAGAACCAAACCCATAGGCAAAATCCTTTTTTGAAATGTTAAAGGCTTCAGAAAAACCTTTATATGAAGGGAGTAGAATGTCATTGTTACAAGCCGCCTCTAGGATAGTAACCTTGAAATGTGAGTTTAATATGCTATTTAATGTCGTTGATGGTATTGTGTCTTGGTTTGAGGACGCTATCCCCGACAATAACGTCATGACCCGAAGTTTCTATAATACCAAAAAAATAGTTAAAGGCCTTGAGCTTCCGCATCAAAAGATTGATGCATGTCCTGAAGGATGTATGCTCTTTTGGGGAGATGATGTTGTGCTTGACAAGTGTAAGAAATGTCAAAGGGGTAGATATGAGACAAGTGAGGAAGATATTGTTTTGAAGGAAAAAGGCAAGAAGGGTAATAAGACGGGTCAAAAGAGTAAGAAACCAATATCACAAAACCAATTAATTTATTTTCCTCTTGCTCCAAGACTTCAAAGAATGTATGCAACAAAAAACATTGCTGAACAAATGATATGGCACAAAGAAAATCCTCGTACACCGGGAAAGATGTGTCATCCGAGTGATGGAGAGGAATGGAAGCGTTTTGATAAGATTTACCCTGATTTTGCCGAGGAACCCCGCAATGTGCGACTTGGCCTATGTACGGATGGATTTGCCCCTTTCACCCAATTTCGTAAACCTTACTCATGTTGGCCCGTGATGATCACGCCATACAACTTACCACCTTGGTTATGTTTGAAAAGGCAGCTTATCTTCTTGTCGCTAATTATTCCCGGGCCTAAGAACCCAAAAGCCAATTTGGATGTTTATTTACAACCGTTTATAGAAGAGTTGAAACATTTGTGGGAAGTTGGTGTGGAAACATATGATGTGTCCTTGAAGCAAAATTTTCACCTAAGAGATTCACTTTTATGGACCATAAATGATTTTCCCGCCTACGGTATGCTATCTGGATGGTCTACTGCAGGACAAAAGGCATGCCCTTGTTGCATGGATAAGAGCAAAGCATTTTGGCTTCCTAATTCCAAAAAAATAAGTTTGTTTGATTGTCATAGAACCTTCTTATCGGATACACATCTACATAGAAGGAACAAGAAAGCTTTTATTAAAGGTAAGGAGGTGCTTGATGATGCTCCTGATCGGCTACCAAGGGAGGAGTTATGGGAGTTGATATGTGATTTGCCATCTGTTGTTGATGGTACTGAAGAAGAGTTTAAAGAGTTGAAGAAAAAGAAGAGCGGTTGGTTTAAAAGAAGCATTTTTTGGGACGTTCCGTATTGGAATATATTGTTACTCAGGCACAACTTGGATGTAATGCACATAGAGAAGAATTTCTTTGAGCAACTCATTCATACGATTATAGATGTAGAAGGTAAATCCAAGGATACTATTGCTTCAAGAAAAGAGTTGAAGAGATTTTGCGATCGTCCCAAACTACACATTCGTAAGGACGAGTCTAAGCCGAAAGCTATTTTTACTCTTGACAAAGCTCAAAGGAAGGCATTGTGTCAGTGGTTAGGAAAGTTGAAGTTTTCTGATCGATATGCATCCGATTTCAAACGTTGTGTTGATCTTAAGAAACTGAAGTTGCAAGGGTTGAAAAGCCACGATTGTCATGTTTTCATGGAGCGCTTATTACCCGTTGCATTGAAACATCTCCTCCCAACTACCGTGTGGAATGCAGTTACCGAGATTAGTCAATTTTTCCGGGATTTATGTTCTTCTACCATATCGGTTGACGACATGATCCATCTTGAAGACCAAATTCCAATTATTTTATGTAAACTTGAGATGATCTTTCCTCCTTCTTTCTTTAATTCCATGGAGCATCTACCGGTCTATTTGCCTTATGAAGCAAAAGTTGGTGGACCCATCCAATATAGTTGGATGTATCCATTTGAAAGGTATGTAATAATTAACTAGTATTTCAATTATAAATATTATTCATTTATGTATTTTATTCTAATAATAAAGAAATAACTTCATTTTAATTACATGTATAGGTTTCTTAATCATTTGAAGAAAAAAATTGGTAATAAGGCTTGGGTTGAAGGTTCTATATGCAATGCGTATTTAACGGAAGAGATTGCAAATTTTTGCTCTCTTTACTTTGAAAAACATATAGAAACCAAAGCAAAGAACTTAAATATTGATAAAGCCGATGAAGTTGACATAAGTGTACCCGAGTTTTTCCAAACTCATGATGATGAAGGGTGTTCATCAAGTGGGGAGACAAGATATTTGGATGACAAATAATATAATCATGCTCACCTTTACGTTCTTTCTTATTGTGAAATCGTGGAGCCTTATGAAACACAATTTGTGATCGATTTCATTAAAGAACATCCTAATGTGAGCAAGAATGATGTTTGGAATAAGCATGAGGATCAATTTCCACCATGGTTTCGGAAACATGTCGTTGAATGCAATATCCAAGATGATTTGTTAAGGAGTTTGGCCTTAGGTCCTTCACGAAAGGTTAAAACATGGAATCGGTATTCAGTTAATGGGTTCAATTTCCATACATTCAATTACGGAAAGAGGAAGGTTATATGCAATTATGGTGTTACCATTTCCTCCCTTGATGACAATGAATATTATGGCATATTAGAGGATATCCTTTAGTTGTGCTATAATGGGCGTGGACATGCTTATAAAACAGTCTTATTCAAGTGTGAATGGAAAGATAATTCCGTAGTGGGAATGAGAGTCCATGATCGTTACAAACTCGTAGAAGTTAATCATACCTGAACACACATGACTTATGATCCATTTATACTCGCACATCAAGCTCATCAAGTGTATTTTGCTTCTTATCCAAGCACGAGTAATGATAAACATCAAAATCAATGGTGGGCGGTCTTTAAGATAAAGGCTAGATCATAATTTGATACAACATTTTTTCAAGAATAAATTGTATCAAAATCAGTTTTATCTCCAATTGATGATGAAATCATTCATGAGAATGAGAAAGAAGCGGGAGGGGAGGAGTTGGAATAAGAGGAAGAAGATAATGTGGGGGGGAAGGATGATCACATGGAGGAGAAGGAGGAGGAGGAGGAGAAGGAGGAGAAGGAGGAGGAGGAGGAGGTTGAGGGTGAGGGTGATGATGATGAGGAGGAGGATGATAATGATGAAGATGATAATGATGATGATGATGATGATGATGAGGATGATGATGATGATGATGATGAGGATGATAATGAGGATTAGGATGTCGATGAGGAAAGATAATTTGGTATTGGTTTTTACATATTTTTGCTATCAATTTATTTGTTATTGTGTTTTCTAATAATTTTTTTATGTTACTATGTTTTCTAATAATTTTTTTATGTTACTATGTTATATTATTTCGTTTTATTTGATTTTAATTAACACTTTCTAACAAGTTTATTTGTTCATTTGTAGTTGTATAATGGCATGTAGTCGCGGTGGTAGATAGCGAGGCGGCTCTAGTGGGGGCCGTAGTACGCAGCAGCAGGAGGAGGAGACCACATAGGTCGAGCAGTCCTTAGAGGAGGAGACTGACGGGGAGGAGGAGGTTTTGGAGCGTGGGATCCCTGTCACATACACCGAGGATGGCAAGATCATTATTGACATTAGGGGTCTTTGGTAAGAACTTCTCTTTATTTATTTTTATTAGTAGTTGATTTATTTTTAATATAAACATTTTTAAATCTAAATTCGTATTTAACATGTATAATTTCAGCTTTAATTCCAAGCATGTAGTTCGGGGAATTACCTCTAACACTCAGCAAAAGATGACCAGGGGTGTTACTTGTTGGTCAGATGCAAGCGAAGAAGATAAGGAGGGATGGTTCAATAACTTCCGAGTATGTTTTTAAATAATTTTTGTAAATGTATTCTAATTAATTAGTGATTTGTGTTCTCTAACGAAATTTTTTTTTTGTGTAGCAAAACTTTCATTGGCCTAAGGAACAAGAGCGTGCCGTTTGGGAGAGATACAATTACATCGGCGAAAAGAGGTTAAGAGATAACATGTATACGGTTTCTAAAAGGAAGAAACCGCCTCAGTTTATGGAAGGTATTTAGGTAGTTTTGATGGTTGTATTTAATTAGTTAAATTATCGTCACATTTATCTATTTAATTAAACACTAATATTTGGCAATTTTTTTTATTATAGGAACCGCATATAAAGAATTGATGGACAAATGAAATACCCCCGAATTTAAGGAGAAGTCGGCTCAAACACAAATCAATAAAAGGGGAGGAAAGAAAGATGGCCACATTGATGCTACGCATTACGGAGGTTCTCAATCATTCTATGACCGAGCAATGTCAAGTGTACGTCGTATATTTATTTTTATATATAAGTTAGATTATGTTTGAGATTATATTAGGAGTTAAAGTATTAATTAGTCTTTATAATTTAACCTTTGTTTTTCATTTCCGGAAGGCGGCCAAGAATAAGGGTAAGATGCCTACGGTTCCGGAGCTTTTCTATGAGACGCATACCAAAGAAGGAGCTAAGGAGAAAAGGGTATGGAATTCGAAGAAGGACGCCAATTTATATGTAAGTATAATACAATTCCTTTAAAATATTTTGATTACATATATATTATTATATAAGTATAACCTCTAATCATTAACGTTTTAATTTTTTAGGCTAAATTTAGACTTCGAAAAGAGAAGAACCCCGACGTGCCCGATAATGAACTTTGGCTTGATTTAGTGAATGGCTTCTTGAAGGGGGAGGTGTATGGAACCGGAACGGCAAGAGAACTGTACTACGACCGACCTAATTCGGGAACCCCGGCCTTTCAAAAGCAAACATATATGCTGAATATTGTGTCTCAACTTTAAACTACACTTGAGGCCGAAACAGAAGAAAGGAAGGTGGAAAGGGAAGCAAGGGACGCCGCAAGGGATGAAGAATTGAATAAAATGAAGGAGCAAATGGAGATTATGACCACTTATTTCCGTCTTGCAACCCAGGATGGCGTCCACAAAATCAAGACCCTAGAGATCCTTCCGGAGGAGGCGGTAGTGGAGCGGGATCTACTTTGCCGTGTCATTGACTCAGTTGTTGGTTGTTTACCCTTTTAAATAGCCTTCTGACTCGGATATTTTAGTTAGATGAGACTTGTTTATGCTTTTAGTTAGTGAGACTTGGACAAGAACCATCTTGTGCGTTGGTTGTAATAACTTGAATTCGTTCAGTCGTATGAAATGTGACGTTGTTGGCCATCTTGTGCGTTGTTTATGCTTCTGAGTTATATATATTAATTGCAGGTTCAAAGTATAGCAATTTGGCTAGAGCTAAATGAAAATTTTAAGGTAAAATCATTACTAGAATAGCGACTGAGCGACCGAAATCAGTCGCTAAAATGGCGACTGCATGGATCCGTCGCCAAATTGGCAACCAAAATGGCGACTACTCCCGTCGCAAACCCCCTGATCCTTTTTTTTAAAATTGCTACAAAATGGCGATAAAATAACAGCCGTCGCCAAAATAGCGACAGAAATCAGTCGCTATTTTACCGACCGACACTATTCCCCGACGCCAATTTAGCGACTAAGTTTGGTCGCTGTTTGGTCGCTATATGGTGAATAAACATTCCGTCGCCATTTTAGCGACTGAAATCCGTCGCCCGAGGAAATTTAGGCGACTAAGAGTTGCGACGACTCCTCGGCGACGGATTGTAGTCGCCTGAGAAAGTTTAGCGACTGTTTTCTGTCGCGTAATTCAGTCCCCCGAGAGCTGAATTCTTGTAGTGATCCCCAGCTAATCCCGTGCGCATCCATAGTATACCTACTAGACAACAGCTCACCACCCCCGAATGGATCACCACAGTTTTAAAAACATTTAAACGGGGTCAGTTACTGATTACACAAAACACAATATATAAGATACAACACACACATTACCCAAACTCCGTCACAACTCCACACACCTGACTACACACTAAAGTGTGTAGTCTTGCCAGAATACCCATCGCAACAGATATTCCTCGCCGCCAGTGGGGGACCGCAGCCGTACCCATCTAAGCCCCACTCATCTCATCCGAGCGATAACCCATATTCCTTAATGTGCACATCCCTTTCTGTGGTGGGTTCCACTGAGGGCGAATCAAGGGCGTGAAGCCACTCCCGCAAGTGACTCCACTCAGCCTAGGACGCACCTCAAGAACCACAGACAATTACACAATCAATTATGCAACAACAACTCCAACACAAAACCAACATGTTATAGATCAACAATAACACAACCACCACCAACAACAATTATGTAACCAATAACCGTGTAGGGAAACCCTACCTGGATTTAAGCAATCACGAGATCCTCACAAAGCAACTAATCAATATCGTTCTTCAACGCAATCACCTCCTATCAAACATACAATCATACAATCACCATCTAATAAACACAATATTCCCAAAAACCCCCAATTTACCCAATTAGGGTTTCAACTAAAATCAATGAAACGATATAAAAATCATACTAGAGGCTTACCCACGATGCGACGGTCTCAACGGCGTAAAGAACTCCACGATCCGACGACTCTAGCCCTTAGGATTTGATAGCATTATGAGAAGGGAAAGCTACGTAACTTGTGTTCTCTTATGAAAAGTTTAGAATGAAGTAAGAGTGAAAAATAAGTGACGAAATATGTTTTTATAACCTTCTCGCGTTGCTATCAAAACCCGGCAAAACAACCCGCAGAACCAACTTACTCGATCGAGTAAGTCACTTACTCGATCGAGTTCCCCCTACTCGATTGAGTGCCACACTTACTCGATCGAGTACCCATCAGCAGAACACTGTTTCATAAACCAAACATACTTGCTCGACAGAGTAAGCCCCACTCGATAGAGTACCCAAAGACATAGAAAACCGTAGTATTACAGTCTTGCCTCCTTAAAAAGAATTTCGTCCCCGAAGTTCAACCCAACCTATAACACATGAACTCTTAACACCAAATCCACCAACTATGCCTACCTCCACAACATGGCTCACGATATCGTATCCACCACATTATAGTCTTTCGACACTAACTCCATACACTTCCAAATACCATCCACAAACGCTGCTAGCTTCATCACACTAACATATTATCCACTAGGAAATCCAATATCAAGACACACATAAACATCAAACGGAATGTTACATTCTACCACCCTAAAAAAGAACTTCGTTCTCGAAGTTTACTCACACTCATAAACATCATCATCCAACTGTCAACACTATCGAACTCATAAACATCATCATCCAACTGTCAACACAATCGAATTATTCTCCCACTCCTAAACATCGTACTACTACAAGCACGACCATAACCTTTAACAAAATCAACCACAACACATATCCATCCTTTATTTACACCAACACTCAAACTTCCAATTATACCGCAACATGTACAACCATCAAACTCTCTTTGTCGCATCCTACTCTTCTTAAGATAAATGTGTTAGGATTCATTAATCTCATTAGTATACATATTCATATATGAATTAATTTATTTAGTCATAAAATAAATACAAGATCTTATGCATGCAAACTTAATAAAAGGAGATGGAAAAATCGATTTCTCACCATCTTATTTTCGGCCATTTGGGCACCAACAAGATCTCCTTCTTGTTAGTTCTTGAGCTTTCCAACAATGGATGAACAAGGTTCAAATTAGAACCTCTCCCAAAAACATATACCCAAGGAATACTCTTAATAACCAATATTATTATGAACTAGTAATAATATCAGTCTTACTTAAAAATTGACACAAAAATAATTTGTAATTACTCTTGAATATTTCGGTCCAAGAGGGAATATTTGTGAGGTTTTATTTCTCTAAGATTTTCACAAATTGTAGAGAGATTTTTTTATCTTACACTAGAAAATATTAGGTAAAGTAGTGAATGAAAATTAGAGGAATCCATTTGGTTCCTCATAATGGAAAACCGGTGGGAGGGTGGTAGAGGGGAGCCAATGCATGATGCTCATTTTCTTCCCAAGAAAAATAGTTTTGCATGGCTACTATTAGGTGAGTAATCATTTTGTTTTTAGTCATTTAAAATATAAAAACACAACCCCACTATTCCCTTCAAAAACCGGTTATCCCATAAAATGGTAGTCCATTTTATTTTTGTCATTTGTTAATTGTGACATATGTGACATGTTACATTATAATGCATTTTTAACATATTAAAAATCATCATATTAATTAAATATGTCACATACAAAAATAATTAGTAATTCACAATTACTTGTACCAAAATGGGTCATATAATATAAACTACAACAACTTGTATTTATAATAAATTATTCATCCTGTTTCAATTATTTCGTAAACAATATTTTAATCTAAGTAATGAAACAATTCAATTACTTAGACCGTATCTAATTTAATCGAATTACAATAAGACACGTTAACTTTACTCAAAAAATCATCCGTCAATTTTAAGTAATTTAATTAACTCGTATCGGCATACGATTAATTAAATAATCAATTAAGAATATTTCCCTATAGGTATAACCTAAGGGGATCAACTGATCACCACCGTCGCACGACAGTAATGTCAAACTCTTGTCAGCCAATCATTACCGATATGTGTGGACCAGTTGACTGTAAAATATTACATCCCACATATATTCTTAAAATGAGATTTAAACATGTGATCATTATGATCGACAGTTGTGATCACATTATTGTCGGAGGACACTTATTCCAACAATCTCCCACTTGTCCTCGATAATTGTGCGTCACCAATTCTCTTGTCCTATTACTATCTCCTACTCAATGCAAGGTGTCTTTCAGGTCGTACTTGCAAGTGATCATATCGAGAGCGGTTTACTCGATCTGGAGAATAACCGATTGACCTGAGTTATCTACCATAGATACCTTCCGAGCGTGGCCACGCATTTCCAGTTCATTACTCCTCGAGTGGCCCTGAGATATTATTTTAACCCTGACAAGGGGTGGACAATTCCTATCGCACTATTCCCTTCGACTAGCCATAGCCATCATAACCCAAAATATGCCCATTTGACCCCATTTACGAAGGTCGCAGTAACATAAATCAAAGTTAATCTGAAACTGTGCCACCTTAGGCGAACTGTCTTTAGTCAAAGAATTGACTCATTAGAATACTATAGTAGCTCTTGCCACGACCAGGCTATATAAATTTGCCAGAACTTTATAAGCGGTCATTAGCCCGACAAAGTGTTCCTAACAGTCTGCCTATGTGATCGACTAGTCATTATCATATGACTCTATGGCACTTGAACTTGCCATCAATCGCATCACACTCTAGTCACTTCGAGACGTCACCTCATACAAGTGACTTTGGGCGATTACTATATCAATTTAGTTCACTTTAATGGGGTTCAATCTTGTCTCCATAACCCATTTGAATATGAAAAAGTAATGGAAAAATAAAAGACAAATGTGATCATGCATATGAGCAAATAAAACAACTATTTTATTTCATATCA
The DNA here is from genome assembly GCF_048544455.1 of Silene latifolia. Lineage (NCBI taxonomy): Eukaryota > Viridiplantae > Streptophyta > Magnoliopsida > Caryophyllales > Caryophyllaceae > Silene > Silene latifolia. Next base: position 115,469,036 of record NC_133526.1, read on the forward strand.
AAATCTAACATAAAACTGGCATGCGTTTAAGTCCCATGGACGCAACATGTCCATCATGCTTAGCCTGCGATAAAGGCTTGGTGAGCGGATCAGCAATGTTATCATCCGTCCCAACCTTACATATCGCAATTTCCTTTCTTTCAATGAAATCTCTAATTACATGATATTTTCTAAGTACATGTCTAGATCTATTACTAGACTTTGGCTCTTTGGCTTGGAAGATCGTCCCACTATTATCACAATAGAGAGTGATGGGATCATTGACGGTAGGTACTACTCTTAGACATTCCGTGAATTGCCTGATCCATACAGCTTCCTTGGCGCTTCGATGCCGCAATGTACTCACCTCCGTTGTTGAATCCGCATCCACAGCTTCCTTGAAGCTTCTCCATAATGACACCACCATTGAGCATGAAAACAAAACCAGCTTGTGATTTCATGTCATCTCTATCCGTTTGAAAACTTGAGTCCGTGTAACCATTAACAAAGAGCTCGGTGTCTCCTCCAAACACTAAGATAGAATCCTTAGTTCTTCTCAAGTACTTAAGGATGTTCTTGACGGCTATCCAGTGACTCTCACATGGATTTCCTTGATATCTACTCGTCATGCTCAAGGCATACGAGACATCAGGACGTGTGCATATCATGGCGTATATGATTGATCTAACAGCGGAAGCATAAGGGATCAACTTCATGCGTTCAACATCATGGGGTTCGAAGGGCGATTGAGACTTGCTCAATATTGTCCCACTTACCATAGGTACCAATCCCCTTTTTGATTTGTCCATGCTGAAACGTCGAAGAATCTTATCAACATAAGATTCTTGACTTAGTGCCAATATCCTCTTGGATCTATCTCTATGGATCCGGATACCTAATATGCGTTGTGCCTCTCCTAAATCCTTCATTTGGAAGTGGTTACCTAACCACTTCTTAACCGAAGACAACATCGGAATGTCATTTCCAATGAGTAGTATGTCATCGACATACAAGATTAGGAACACAACATTGCTCCCACTAAATTTCATGTATAAACATGGTTCCTCAACACTTCGAGTGAAACCATTCTCTTTTATCACATGATCGAATCGATGATTCCAACTTCTTGATGCTTGCTTAAGTCCATAAATGGATCTCTTAAGTTTGCATACTTTGTTAGGATTTTTAAAATCAACAAAACCTTCGGGTTGTATCATGTACACCTCCTCTTCTAAATGTCCATTTAGAAAAGCGGTTTTGACATCCATTTACCATATTTCATAATCATGAAATGCGGCAATCGCTAACAAAATCCGTATGGATCTTAGCATGGATACGGGGGCGAAGGTTTCATCATAATGAAGACCTTGGACTTGGGTAAATCCTTTTGACACTAGCCTAGCTTTGTAGACATCATCATGTCCTTCTATGCCATTCTTGACCTTGAAAATCCATTTGCATTGAAGAGGTCTTGCCCCTTCAGGCAAATCCACCAAGTTCCAAACTTGGTTTTCATGCATAGAATCCATCTCGGACTTCATGGCTTCAAGCCATAAGGAGGAATTGGGACTAGAGATTGCGGCTTTATAGGTGGCGGGCTCGTCACTTTCTAAAAGCAACACATCGAGTGTTCCATCTTCTTCGATAAGTTTCACATATCGATCGGGATGGCGATAAACTCGGCCGGTTCTTCTAAGTGGAGGAGGGACAACCGCGCTAGACGACGAAGGAACATCTTCTTGCGTCTCTACCTCGGTTTGTGGCTCTTGAACTTCATCAAGTTCAAAATTTCTCCCACTCTGTCTCTTAGAAATAAATTCTCTTTCTAAGAAAACAGCCTTGCAAGACACAAACACTTTGTTTTCTTGAGGTTTGTAGAAGTAGTAACCTCGAGAGGTCATGGGGTAACCTACAAAGATGCATTTTTCGGATCTTGGGGCAAGCTTGTTGTCGGTCTTTTCCTTGACGTAAGCATCACATCCCCAAATCTTCATATAGGATATATTAGGAACCCTTCCTGTCCACATCTCATATGGGGTCTTTACGGTTGCCTTCGTGGGACTATTATTCAAAGATCTAATTGCGGTTTGGATTGCAAATCCCCAAAACGAGTTTGGTAGCTCGGTTTGACTCATCATTGATCGAACCATATCTAGTAGGGTTCGATTTCTCCTTTCGGCAACACCATTGAGTTGTGGTGTTCCGGGTGGAGATAGTTGTGATATTATGCCACAACCTTTCAAGTGTGAATCGAATTCATGGCTAAGATATTCTCCACCACGATCGGATCGTAGTGCTTTTATCCTTTTGTTCAATTGGTTCTCTACTTCATGTTGAAATTCCTTGAATTTCTCAAAAGCTTCACTCTTATGCTTCATTAAATAGATATACCCATATCTACTCAAGTCGTCGGTGAAGGTTATGAAGTAGTCATAATTTCCTCGAGCGGTGATACTCATTGGTCCACACACATCGGTATGTATGAGTCCCAATAGTTCACTAGCTCGTGTTCCTTTACCGCTAAAAGGATTACGAGTCATCTTGCCAAGAAGGCAATATTCGCATGTTCCATATGATTGATAATCAAATGGTGTAATCACATTAGTCAAAATTAATCTTTTGATGCGATTCTCGTTTATGTGACCTAATCGACAATGCCAAATGAACGATTCATTTGGATCACTTGATTTGAGTTTCTTTGATTGAATGTTGTAGATGTCATTAGTTGGATTCGAGGTTTCTAAAATGTAAATGCCATTAATGGAAGGAGCTTGGCCTATAACCAAGTCGTTCCTAGAAATAATACAACGATTGTTTTTAATGACAAAACAAAAACCATCCATGTCTAACATGGCGATAAAAATAATGTTTTTAGAAAGTGTAGGCACATAAAAACAATTATGTAAATACAACTCAAATCCATTAGGCAAAGCTAATACATAAGTCCCCTTGGATTCGGCCGCTACTCGAGCTCCATTTCCAAGGCGTAGATCCACATATCCTTTGCTAAGCCTCTTCATGTCTTTTAGCCCCTGTAAATGATTACAAAGGTGAGAACCACGACCGGTATCCAGTACCCATGTCGTAGTGGAAGTATAATTTATATCAATAACATAAATTTCCTTAGGAATTTTACCTTTTGGAACGATGATTCCTTCCCTTATATTTCTCAAATATATTGGACACTTCCTAAGCCAATATCCCATGCCATAGCAATAATGACACTCATCTTCAACTTGCTTGAAGTTTTTCCCTTTCTTTCCTTTCTTCTCGAACCTTTTGCCCTTAGAAGCAAGAGCTTGATTGCTTGAGCTCCCACTAGTTTTGGCATCTTTCTCTTCCAAAGATAAAGATCCTATAGATTTTATGAGGCGGTCTTCCTGAGACCTGCTCACAAGAGATCTTGTAGTAGTAGGTGGTCTAGAAGAAGTGATGAAGTTTATGTTTCCATCCGAACCTATCCCAAAATGAAGTTCTCTAGTAGTGTCGAAATCATTGTTGAAGCAAACGTCGTCAAAAACATTGTGGCAAGACTCAATAGTTATCAGTGTAGTAGCGTTTGGTGGATTCATTGTAATGGACTACAAGTATGGAGGAAAAGGAAATATTAACATTTGTCTTTTTAATCATACTTGTAAATAATTTAACAAGATATGAGCATTTATATAGTGACCTCTACCCAACTATTATAAATGATTCCAAGATCCAAATTCATATTAACTTGGGCACGGTGTAGCTGATTCATCCCTTATCAATATAACTCGGTGGATTAACTCTTTAATCGATTCTACTTTTAGAACTCTTGGTCGATAAAATTACATTAATATTTATCTTTAGGCCAAAACACATCCGGCTATGGTCGAGAATACTTTTGTTGAGTTCAACCCAAATTTCGAATAAATGTGTCCATGATCCAAATTCACATTAACTTGGGCACGCTTTGGCGATACAACCCTCATCAATATGAATTATGTGGATAAGACATTTATCACCCACTTCCCCTACGTAACAAGGTTTGTAACCCGGTGTGGCCGAGCGCACTCCCTCACGAAATAGGTTTTCATGGTTTCTACTTTTTGGTAAGGCTAAGTCTCAATTGTTTATTTTTAGCGAGAGGTCATGTCAATTTATTATCTATCACGTTTTAAGTAAACTAAAGCGGTGAACTACGATAATTGTAATTGACACGGTCGATAAACTCGATTTAAAATGCATGTTTAGTTATGGCGATTAAGCGATGCATGCAACATATAAATAAAATGCAAAGCATAAAATAAAATCCTAGTATGGCCTTCCTAAAATAGTAAATCTAATAAACTATTACAAATTCGGACACCAACTCCTTTGGTCCCTTGATCTTCGGTCTTGGCACGCATCTCGAGGCAACACATTCTTGATGGACCGTCTTCTCGAATGGCACCATCTTCAAGGAACTCCGGAATAATTAAATTACAAAATGAATTACATAATTTCCTATTATACATTTGTAATAAAATAAAAATAAATCTATTAAATTACAAAACGGTTATACGAGATCACAATAATTACAACCGAATCGATAATCCCATACATTTCGGGTAATACCAATTAAAACTAAGGCCATACTAAGTAAAATTACATAATTCAAAAATTACATAAAATTAAAATATGACAATCATAAATAAAATGTAGCATTATAATATGTATGAACATGCTAAATATTATGCTAAACCGCCTTTAAAGAGCCAATATTGTATATTAATCGGTTTTTACGGATTTGCGTGATTTAACTTATTAAAATCACAATAATTACATAAATTCATATTTATGTACAAATTAATTACCCTAACCATCTTAGGACTCAAAACTTAGTCTTCACTAATATTTTGACAATAACTCAACTTGATTTCTTAATATTGTTCATTATGCACCAAAAATACAAAATTTATGCTATAAACTTCAAATTAAATCATAAAAATTTCAAATAATTTCAAAATTGGAAATTTAAACTCATGAACATTCTGGAAAAATACCATGACAGTCATAATGTTCAAAACTTAGGTTAAAAATTTCGAAAAATTATCGAGAAAAACAATGTTGCGGTTTATCGGTTTTAACAAATATGACCATAAAAATATGAGAAAAATTATATTCATCAACTTTTCACTTTTAGATCAGAAATATATGATAAAATGCAACATGTGACGTTTTTCCTTTAGTCATGAAGTATGTTTTAGCATTATTACTAATTATAGTCACTATTTATGTGATCTTTCATCAAAAATACATAAATCATGCAAAAAGACTTCATTATAGCCAAATATTTTACACACATCTTGTAAAATTGAATGTGACAACATACTAAATTTCCATGACCAGATTCGAAATATAACTCATATTAATTTATTTACCCATTTAAATACGATTTTAACTTATTAAATTCATATTTCGAGCAAAACAACTTATTTTAATATGAACATTTACAGGCCATCATAATGTATTACATGTGAAAACATATCCAAAAACCACTAGAAAATTCGAAGTTTAGCTATTTTTCGTCCAAAAATGACATTTTTCCTCATAAAATCGCATTTTAATGCCTATAATATATAAAATGAACAATAAAATCCATAAATAAACCAAAATATCCCAAATATATTTTAGGACCAGAAACTTTAACATGCAAGGTTATTTATAGGTTTATCTTCATAAATCCAAATTAATTAGTTTTGTATGTTAATCTTATAACTCGGAAAAACCATAAACCGATTTGCATGCAAACAACCTAAGGCTCTAATACCACTTGTTAGGATTCATTAATCTCATTAGTATACATATTCATATATGAATTAATTTATTTAGTCATAAAATAAATACAAGATCTTATGCATGCAAACTTAATAAAAGGAGATGGAAAAATCGATTTCTCGCCATCTTATTTTCGGCCATTTGGGCACCAACAAGATCTCCTTCTTGTTAGTTCTTGAGCTTTCCAACAATGGAAGAACAAGGTTCAACTTAAAACCTCTTCCAAAAGCATATACCCAAGGAATACTCTTAATAACCAATATTATTATGAACTAGTAATAATATCAGTCTTACTTAAAAATTGACACAAAAATAATTTGTAATTGCTCTTGAATATTTCGGTCCAAGAGGGAATATTTGTGAGGTTTTATTTCTCTAAGATTTTCACAAATTGTAGACAAATTTTTTTATCTTACACTAGAAAATATTAGGTAAAGTAGTGAATGAAAATTAGAGAAATCCATTTGGTTCCTTATAGTGGAAAACCGGTGGGAGGGTGGTAGAGGGGAGCCAATGCATGATGCTCTTTTTCTTCCCAAGAAAAATAGGTTTGCATGGCTACTATTAGGTGAGTAATCATTTTGTTTTTAGTCGTTTAAAATATAAAAACACAACCCCACTATTCCCTTCAAAAACCGGTTATCCCATAAAATGGTAGTCAATTTTATTTTTGTCAATTGTGACATATGTGACATGTTACATGACATGTTACATTATAATGCATTTTTAACATATTAAAAATCATCATATTAATTAAATATGTCACATACAAAAATAATTAGTAATTCACAATTACTTGTACCAAAATGGGTCATACAATTATAAACTACAACAACTTGTAATTATAATAAATTATTCATTCTGTTTCAATTGTTTCGTAAACAATATTTTAATCTAAGTAATGAAACAATTCAATTACTTAGACCATATCTAATTTAATCGAATTACAATAAGACACGTTAACTTTACTCACAAAATCATCCTTCAATTTTAAGCAATTTAATTAACTCGTATCGGCATACGATTAATTAAATAATCAATTAAGAGTATTTCCCTATAGGTATGACCTAAGGGGATCAACTGATCACCACCGTCCGCACGACAAAGAATGTCAAACTCTAGTCAGCCAATCATTACCGATATGTGTGGACCAGTTGACTGTAAAATATTACATCCCACATGTATTCTTAAAATGAGATTTAAACATGTGATCATTATGATCGGTAGTTGTGATCGCATTATTGTCGGAGGACACTTATTCCAACAAAATGTTACGTCCTCGTAACCCACTAATACTATATGCTTTGCTCTACTTCCCAAAATCCTCATCGCCACCGCATGTCAACGATAACCGACTATAACCTCAGCACCTACAACCATTCGTATATCCATATCTCTCTTTCTCTAACAGTCCTCATTCCTCAATTCATTCTGCACTCTATCTAACATATACCATAAAATCATCACCAAAATCACCACACCAACTCTTCAACATTACCGCAAAACAACATACTTCTCTATACATGCGCTTATCTCCATAATCATAATTCACGATCCACAATTGTTACACACACTCTCACTAGATCCTCAAGCTCTCTCTTTATTACCAAAACTCATCCACAACGTAACATGATACTAATTTCTAACATCCTATACTCACTGTCCCAATAAAAGATTATGAACCACCTGCAGCTTCCAAATCAGTACAACACATCTTCCACAAATCACTTGCCATTACTATGTCAACCAATGCCTCCTCGAGAAGAAGAGCACAAGTACTCCAACAACCTCTCGCAACTATGTCCTCTCAACAGGATATCACTATACCATGACAACAATGGAAACATATAAAACTCACTTCCATATCATACTCTAACCTCACTCCCAAGCTGAAACCGGTAAGAAACATCAATAAACAAAACAACCGTCTATCTATCCAAACCGAAACTAGCAGGAAACAAAGCAACAATCTATGTATAACTGGTATGTACTTTTGAAAACTCGTATCGTAATCATCCCTCCTACTCCACCACAACCGATGAGGCATCCTAAAACCGCCACCAACAGCCGCACCGCAGCGCGAAAATACCCGCAACACAACACGAAGTACCGTGCCCGGATCACCACCCGAGGCACAATAGCCACATCAATAGTCATCGCAACTTACACAATTCCCATAAACACTGACTCGGTATAACTTTCCGGACAAGAAAACTACTCAAAACTGCTTTACTAGATCACAACGCAACATATTACACGGAATAAACAAATAAGAACCTCATGAATATCATCCATACCTTTTCACGGAATAAACATATATCATGAATACACATACAAGTAAAATTAGCCATGCCAGATCACTCAAATTATTACTTTTTGAATATCATTCCATTAGGTTACCGTATCCAACATATATTACAGAACATTCAGGTAACAACTTTATAACTATCATACCATGCCACTTCTCGTGAGGTCAGAACCTCACACAAACATTTATGCACATCATAGACCCATAATCACATCTAACTAGTCAATCCTGATCACGTAAGTTACCACTTGATAAAGGTTATCGCTCGCCCTAGTTTAACTCGCATGCCCTTCATAGCACATTCTCCCATTAGCATCACTATCACCTCCTCCTGACTAATGTAACCATGCCATTAATACTCAACTACTAGTAACTGCCTCCTACACCCACATCTCATGCACTCTCGCAACCATACATATCAATCCGGCCCCTACCAAATCAACCTCTTTAGAATGGCTATCTTTCCTACTTATCATCATCCTTAACCACTAGTGACAACACCACTGATGTGACTCATATTTGCGCAAATTTAGTCCCCTACTTGAACCTATTTTGCATATTATTATAGCGTCTCACAGCTATTTTACTCGTCAAATGCTTCCTATTTTGCTTTCCTATTGCTTTGTGTTTGATTTATAGGAAAGGAGACATTTAGGCGGAAAATTCCCGTCTCTTGAGCCTATTTGGAAGGATATTGGCGATCTTGGTTGAATGAGTGTTGAAGGAAGGGCAACAACTAAAGACCAACATTGCAAGAATAAGAAGTATGTGAAGAGAAGCATTCTGAAGAGGAATCCGAGCGTCCAAGGAGCTAAGACGCTCGTCCAAGAAGCCCGTAATCCGAGCGTCCCGACTTTTCAGCCGCTCGTCCCTCCATGCAACAATCCGAGCGTCCTACCTCTTGGACGAGCGGACCATGACGTCTTCAGCAAAGATGCCCATCTTTCCGAAATACTTGCGATTCCCTGCTTAGAACTTAGAATTGTTAATTACTAATTTAGCCTTAGTTAACCTAATGAGGCACTACTATAAATACCCCATTTTGATGATAATCAAAGGGGGCTTCCAGTTAGAAAATCCTCTTAGAATAAATTAGGAGTATATTAGATTAGATTACTCCTTAATCTTTCCATAAATTTCACATTAATCTCTTCTTAATTATTGTTCAAGTTTGTTACTTTTGGGTAATTGAAGACTATTGGGTTATTATTGGAGGATTGACAACCCTTCATCAATGAATCAAGTTCTCTTCTTTTATTCTTTGCTTTATTATTTGGATCATCTAAAGTTTGGTATAATTCCTTTACTCTTTACTCTTTATTGTTGTTTCCTTAAGCTCTTATCATGTTTATACTTGTTGTGATGATTGACACCATTAATGACATGTTTACCATGATAATAAGTGAGTAGTCTCTTAACTAGGATTAGTGGGTAATTAGGGGAAACCAACATGGGATTAATCATGCTTAATCTAATATATTTTCATAATTAAATTTCTTGCTTGTTGTGATGTCAACCTATGCACATGTTATGTTTGATGAAATGCTAAGCCTATGAATCCTTGCATTTTTACCCATCTCTTATATACTCAACAAGACTTGTAAGATATAAACCAACTCGAGTCTTGTTAGACCATGCATAGAAGTTGAATAGGAGGAAAGTAAGTCGACTTGTAGGTGTTGTACAATCTAATCGATTCGGCTCCGGGACCCAACTCTTCCTACGAACCGTAAGACATAAACCAACTCGGTTCCTTTACAGCATTAATTGCTTGCAACTTTGTAAACAAGTTTGTATGATCAACACCATGAATCCCCTATGACCCATGACATCCTAGTGCTTTTAGTCATTTGTTTACATTTCTTAGTTCATTGTTTGCTTTACTTCATTACTTTCATTAGTTTAGAATACAACTACAAACCCCATCAATTGTGACACTAGCATAAATTGAGATAGATACACTTAAAACCCAAAGCACACCGTCCCATGGATCGACCTCGACTTACCGCTAACTAGTTGTTTGTTGAGTATTATAAATGTGTTTGATTGGATGTGTGATGACCAACTCTTTGTCCCATCAACCACAAAACCACCATCAATCATATAACAAATCTCTTACACCCACCTCTAAATATCACGGTTCCTTTCCCATCTTCGGTTAACATCCCAAATATCGAACGTCAAATCCATCAACAAAATTTACCTGAACATTCAATCCAATTATGTCTTTAATTGTATCGTCACCTAACTCACCACCAAAATCTCGTACCGTGCAAATACTCTACCAACTTTTTACTCCTCTCAATTCCCCGAAACGCATGACTAACATGTCGTCCTGAAATTCCTATATAATCATTAAGTCACACCCTCATGATAGTATCATACATCTCGACAATTCCTTATTTCTATATCACATAACTCCAGTCAATATTCATCTAGTATACTCCCCTTATTCTTTTCTTTTTACACTCGACAAAATCAATTAACAATTCAACCACTTATTTCTTCTACCTAACTCTTTAGTGCTCCGGTTACTGTCTCATTGCTCCAAAAGTCAAACCCCTTTATTTCATATCAGTACCATCTCACTCTTTCTTACCATGGATCTTCTCTCATCATGCTATCACTGACACTTCTCACCAATCCGTCCACACAAGCAAAGTTTACTCTCCATTTTTTTTCTAGAAACCAAAACTCATCTCATACCGTTAATTGCCAAAAAAATCACACACTAGTTTCACCTCTTGATGATACAAATTCCCAAACTCGGCCACTACCTACACATCGTTGCATAACTCGATCTCACTATACACCATTCGTTTTCATACCTCTATAACGACCTTTCATCACATATATCCTTAACCAACACACTCCTAACCATCTCCCTCCACAAATCCTTACACATTCTAATTTGCCACTATTCGTATGCCTCATCTCATACTTTTCATTCTCACGTTCCTTACACTTACATCACCCCTTGCCCATATACACTTACCTCATATTACCCAAAAATGCAATCATATCACTCACCACATCTCACAAAACATGCTTCATGCTTCATGCCTCAATAAACTCATCAATATTCCCTTCCCCTTTTCCACTATCCAACACAACCACATATAACTCATGTCCTCCCTACCAAACTCATACCCATCACAAGGTGTTACTTATTACATCATAAGATCTGGTAACTTACGCATCAGAACAAACACATACGTAAAACAATGCATAAAGAAACAAAAGTACACCTTTGAATTAAAGATGATATGGGACGAGGTAAAAAGATAAGCATATGACTCAAAACAGGGGTCACTAGATCGAGTACAGCCTACTCGATCGAGTAGGTGAAGGTCAGAAGCACGTATAATAAATTAACGGGGCTACTCGATCGAGGAAGAGGTATTCGATCGAGTAACAAGAGGTGAACTCGATCGAGTAAGGGCTACTTGATCGAGTACCCTACGCATTTCTCAGAACTTTCCAATTTTCGTAAAACGGTCATATCTCACTCGTTTCTTGGTCATTTTGGGTGTGTGACCTATCGTTAGAATCTTAAAAGAACAAGCTATCACCTCCAAGTGGAATCACATCAAAATCATATATACATCTCAAGTTATAACAGTTTAAAGACACTTCTTTGTGATTGAACAACATAACTATTTGATTTTCCTTTTCAAATAACTTAAACATCAACAAAGTGAACAAAAATGACTCGATGCTTGTAAAAAAAAGTATCCCTAACCATATGTTATTATCTACCAAAAGCCAAACAATATATTCACATGTTACTAACATAACAACATATTCAACTTACCAATCTCGTTCTGCCAGCACGCTTTTATTCTATAACTTTTCGCAACAAAATATATATGTATGTACACATCAAACCCAAACATTATATTCACATGTTACTAACATAACAACATTATAAAATTTCACTTCCGTCATATAAACATGCTTAAATCATGAAATCATATTCTTATGCAATATTACTTCACCTTTTTCCACCAAATCATCCATCATACACTTTATCCAATATATGCATATGAAATAACAGTAAACAAGTAGCTTAACCACTAATCATATTACCTTATAAGATTACTTTTATCCTTTTCACCGCATCCTTCATTCAACCACATACCATTCATCCGACAAATTCATATATATATATACATATTCATCCCACATATGCAATAGAACATTAATAAACACACAGCGGTCCCATAACACCCCCATAGTGACCGGTTTAAAGTTGTATGGCGAGTTCGCGACTTTAGGACGTCTCCCAAGCCTTTGAATTAGCTCCTAACAACTCCTACCCGGGTTCATTTTATTTTGACTCCCTAGATTCATTAGGTTCATTAGTTACAGGTTCCAAAATCATCGCTCTGATGCCACTTTGTAACACTCTCATACACCAAGGTTTCTTACCAACACCACCCAATGCATGAAAGTTCTACCATCTCGGTTACCCGAGGCAATGATTATCAAATAGACCATAAAAGAACGTACTTCAATAGATAAGTTTAAGTGATTACAACAAAACCAACTGTAAATTAAAGTGCAACTGTTCTAAAACCAAACTACAACTAAAGTACAAAACGTCTCATGATAACACAGCGGAAGACTACTATCAGACTCGTGGCGACTCCATCCCTAGGTAATCCCGCGCGCATCCATAGTATACCTGCTAGACAACTGCTCACAACACCCGAATGGATCACCACAGTTTTTAAAACATTTAAATGGAGTTAGTTACTGATTACACAACACACAATATATAAGATACAACACACACATTACCCAAACTCCGTCACAACTCCATACACCTGACTACACACTAAAGTGTGTAGTTCTGCCAGAATACCCATCGCAACAAATATTCCTCGCCACCAGTGGGGGACCGCAGCCGTACCCACCTAAACCCCGCTCATCTCATCCGAGCGATTTCCCATGTTCCTTAATATGCACATCCCCTTATGTGGCAGGTTCCACAGAGGGCGAATCAAGGGCGTGAAGCCACTCCCGCAAGTGACTCCACTCAGTCGAGGACGCACCTCGAGAACCACAGACAATTACACAATCAATTATGCAACAACAACTCCAACACAAAACCAACATGTTATAGATCAACAATAACACAAACACCACCAACAATTATGTAGGCAATAACCGAGTAGGGAAACCCTAACTGGAATAAGCAATCACGAGATCGTCACAAAGCAGCTAATGAAAATCGTTCTTCAACGCAATCACCTCCTATCAAACATACAATCATACAATCACAATCTAATAAACACAATACTCCCAAAAACTCCTCCAACCCAATTAGGGTTTTAACTAAAATCAATGAAATGATATAAAAATCATACTAGAGGGTTACCCATGATGCGACGGTCTCAACGGCATAAAGAACTCCACGATCCGACGACTCTAGCCCTTAGGATTTGATAGCAATGTGAGAAGGGAAAGCTACGTAACTTGTGTTCTCTTGTGAAAAGTTTAGAATGAAGTAAGAGTGAAAAAGAAATGACGAAATATGTTTTTATAACCTTCTCAAGTTGCTATCAAAATCCGGCAAAATAACCCGCAGAACCAACTTACTCGATCGAGTAAGTTACTTACTCGATCGAGTGCCCCCTACTTCATCGAGTGCCACACTTACTCGATCGAGTACCCATCAGCAGAACACTGTTTCGTAAACTAAACATACTTAATTGACAGAGTCAGCCCCACTCGATAGAGTACCCAAAGACATAGAAAACCGTAGTATTACAGAATGGTTAATCATAGGAGAGAAAAGTCGACGCTTACCAGTCATAGTAATCCACCCTTCTTCATCCTCAGGCTCAGAATGAGGATCAACACCATCTTCAACAGTCGCACCATCTTCAACAATCGCATCAAGGTTAAACACCGGGATCCTCACAATATCATTAACTCCTTTGGTCTGTTTCACATCCTCCGATTGCGGAATACCAATAGCTCTACTTAATGAATCCATGTCAACATGAAGACCACATCAGTTATTGAAAGAGAGACGAGTACGCGCTTTAGCTTTAGATTTTAGTTTATTGAGTGATTGTTTAAGAGATTTGTTAGAGACGGTTTTCCTTACCATTGTGCAACAAAAATCCTAGAAATCTAGAGAGAAGGTATAGCTTTCTCTCTCATCTCTTGTTAACGTTTTTGGTATTAGCAAATAATTTAGATGCTGTTTGGGCCAATTTCTGCATATTGGGCCAACATGGGATTGGGTCCTGTAGAGTTGGTTTAGTGAACTAGGCCGAGGAAGCTAGCAATTGGGAGGAGCCCGCGTGTTGAAGATCATCAGGGAGAATTCATGGAGATTTTAGGGAGATCAGGGTGAATAGAATACAAGACCGCGTTTATTGAAAGAAGCACGATACGACTTATATTACTTGCCATACAAGGAGTAGGACACAGCTAGGATTCCTACCCTATAAATAGCCAAGGAGACAAGGAATAATATTCATTCAAGAACTATCAGACAAACCTAACGCATTGTACTAGCTGGACTATCGTGCCATCTCCTTTGTACTCATTCCCGTATTCAAAGTGAAAGGATTCTATAACCCTCTTATTAAACTATTTTAATTATAGATCTAATTTACTCATTAAACTAGATATAGATCTTATGCATGCATAACAAAATTAAATCAAAGATTAATAAGAAGGCTTCTCACAATGTGGAAATCGGATTTGGGGCACAAGCAAGAACACCTTTCTTACTTGTTCTTGAGCTTAAATATTGGAAGATTCCTATAGTCCCAATAGTATGAGAACCTCCTATTAGTTGCACCAAGACAACCCCCTTAAAACTACTAAATAATTGACTAGATTACCTTAGTAGCCATCCTTAAAATGTGATCTAATAATATTTGTATTACTACTATAGTAATATGTATATTTAGATCTTAGAACAATTTTATTTTATCTAAAACTTATTTTAGAGAAGAGAAAAAAGTGAGAAGTAAGAATGAATAATGTGTAAGAATGAATAAGAAAAAATAAGAACAATTCTTATTATATGGGAGAAGGAAAACCGGTGGGTAGGAGAGAGGGAGGAGAGCCAATGCATGCAAAAAATGCTCTTGCAATTGTTCTTATGAAAACCTATTAGGATGTAGAATAGGCTATAATTGTAATCATTATGTTTTCCACTCAATTAAACAATTTAACCATTTCTTCCTAATGTCCTCCATAAAACCGGTTTTCTTAGCTAAATTGGAGTCCATTTTATTTTTGTCAATTTGTCATTTTGTCATATAATGTGTGACATGTGACATATAACATGTTATTAATAATATTAAAGCATACTAAACAGTTAAATATCATTACATATATTAATTCAATTATATACAATAATTGACTAGTAATTCCCAATTACATGTAAATAAAATTGTCCATGTTAATATAATCTACAACATATTGCAATTATAATTAATTGTTCATTCTTAATTTAATTGTTTCATAAACAAAATTTTAGTAATATAACATCTTAATCACTAAAACTAATCTCATTTAATCGAATTACAATAAGATTCATATTCTTACTCACATTCGTGAATTGTTCTATTATAAGGAATTAATTAATCTGTATCATTATACAATTAATTAATTTTATCTATTAAGGGGATCGTCACTCAAGTGTCACCTTTAGGGATCAACTGATCACCACCATATAAAAGACAGTAATGTCAAACTCTAGTCAGCCAATCATTACCGATTAATGTTGACCAGTTGACTTATAAAAAGAATTATCCCTTTACGTTTTCTTATTATGAGTTTCAATAATGTGATCGCACTATTGTTGAGGACACATACTCCAACAATCTCCCACTTGTCCGAGACAAGTGTGCGTCACCAATTCTCTTGTCCTATTTCTATCTCCCACTCAATGCAAGGTGTCTTGTAGGTCGTTCTTGCAAGTGATCATATCAAGAGTGGTTTCCTCGATCTGGAGAGTAACTGTCTGACCGGAACTATCTACCAAAGATACCTTCCGAGCGTGGCCACGCATTTTCAGTTCACTACTCCTCGAGTGGCCCTGAAATTTTTTTTTAAATAACCCTGACAAGGGGGTGGACAATTCCTATCGCACTATTCCCTTTGCTTAGCCACAGCTCATCATGACCCAAGAGATGCCCAGTTGAGCTCATTTACGAAAGTCGTAGAGCATAACTCAAAGTCCCCCAAAAACTGTGCCAACTTAGGCGAATAGTCTTTAGTCAAAGAATTGACTCAAAAGAATAATATAGTAGCTCTTGCCACGATCGGGCTATATGAATTACTAGAACTCTATAAGCGGTCACTGCCCGACAGAGTGTCCCTCACAGTCTGGCTATGCGATCGACTAGTCATCTCTCATGACCCTATGGCACTTGAACTTGCCATCAATCGACTCACATTCTAGTCACTTAGAGACGTCACCTCATGTATGTAACTAGGGGCAATTACTATGTTAATCCAGTTCACTTTAATAGGGTTCAACATTGTCTCAACAACCTATTTAGATATAACAAAGCAATAGATGAGTTTTAAGAAACTCAAACGATAAATGTGATTATCACATATGAAAAGTCAATACCATATTACTACTTCATATCTTATAATCTTAAGTGGACACCTTTCATTCGTCAAGGTGCAACATAAACTTGGTCAGCGGACATACCAAGCATCCATATAGTCCAACTATATGAATTGCTCTTTCCTTCTATTCAATGTTATTGCTAATGTCATGAATTTCTCTAAGTACATGTCTAGACTTCTTCATAGACTTGGGCCTTTTAACATGTAAAATGCTCCCATTGTTATTGTATAACTTGTGATAAAATACTTGGCGAAAGGATCTACCCATAGTTCCTTTATTAATCAGTATATCACAACATACTCAGACTCCATTTGTAGAACTTGCAATGATTGACACTAGAATACTTTTCTAGTCACTAACTCCTAAAAAAAATCGCCCTCATATTTCGTTAAATCCTTATAGGTTTGGAAACTAGAGTTTGTGTAACCCTTGCACACAACTTAGTATGACATCCAAACACAAGAACGTATCCTCAATTCTTCTCAAGAATTATAATGGATGTTCTTTGAAGGTTTCAAATAACCCTCATATGAAATAACTTATCATTGACTTAATATGCTCCCAGCATATGTTTCATCAAGGGATATGGATTTATTGGCATACATGTAATCAACAACTCATTGGGTTAAGTGGATGACTATGACTCTCTCATAGTATTTCCACTTTCATCAACATGAAAAACCTCCTTAATCTATGTTGATATAAATCAGATAAGGAATCTTATCTTTATAAGATACTGATCTAAGTGCCAATCAAAAATTCCCTATATCATAATAGATTTGGAATTTTAGAATGCATCATTTAATCTTTCATCCAGAATTGAAAAACATAACACTCCTTCATAGATGGTAGTGTTAGTGTGCTATTCTCAATGATTAATATGACATTAATCATGAAAGACAATTTCTCCCACTGAACTTCATTTCTAAACATGACAATTTTGAACTCCCACTCAAATCCATGTATACGAATAGCTTCTCGACAACTCGAGTGAAAACACTTTTTCATCACAGGATTGAAATGATCATTGAAATCCTTAAGTATCAATTAAGACCTTATGCTTGTGTCACACACACACACCTCTTTTAAACACCATATTTAAAATTGGTCCTATCTTGATAATACATACTATGAGGTGTAGCAATGATGATATGGATCTTAGCTTGGTTCCCTTTAACTTAGCTTTGTAGACAATTTAATGTCTATCCATACAACTCTTATGCATAGACTTCACATTGGTTCGTTAGGCTCTCATGTAAGATTGAATTGAAATTACTCGATACAACCACTTAATAATCTTTATTAAAGATCACTTTTTTTTGGTCTCTTCACTAGTCATGAGTTTGACCTAACAAGTTTTCTTTTGGTCTCCTCACTAGTCTTGAGTTTGACCTATCAAGCTTTCTTTTGGTCTCCTTACTAGTCTCGAGTTTTGTTGCTAATTTTCTCCCACTCTATCTTTTGAAAAATACGCCTATTTTTCTCGAAAGATAGCTATGCAAGCAACAAACAATTCTTAAGATAAAATGTCGCACATTTTGACCTTAATAGGTGACCCTTTTGTAATGACATTGTAATCTAGTAGTAAGATAGACTAACCTTTATAAGATAAAGTGAAGAGTCTATTGATCCAAAATACTCAAGAGGGGGGGGGTGAATTGAGGATTTAAAACTTTTGAAAGCTTTTTTAATTATGTGTATGTAATTGATTATTTAAAGTTTATTGATTAAACTTTAACTAATCAACTAGTGAATGTAAAACGAAATAAACAAACGAACGAAAGAACGAGGAGATACACGGTTTTTGAAGTGGTTCAGTTTCACAAGTCGAAACCTACGTCCACTATTCTCGATTAATAAATTTAGTACCTTTCTACGGATTACAAATTTACTAACCCAACTCGTACAAACTAACTCTAGTCAGTAACTCAATGAGTACCGTTAAATACTCGAGTGACTAACTTACGCTAATAAGAAAGCACTAATGATTCTTGCAAAGGTTCACGTTAATGAACAAGTAAGAAATCAACTAAGCACTATTATCTTATAACGATAACAATAAGAACGAGTATACGAGTTTAAAACACACGACCTTTCAAAAATAACAAAACGGTTTTTCTGCTTGAAAACACACGGTTTGCTTTGTAAAATTAAAATCAATTTTTATGCTTAAGGTCTCTATTTTAGATGTTGTAAAGAGTAAAGTATTTATAGGAAGGAAAGAGTAGGGCAACTCGGTTTACAAAAACCCTAATGGCCGAATAAAGAAGATATGTTAACAAATCATATCTTCTATTGTTTCTTTCCTAAAAGCCTTAAAAGATAATAAAGAATATTCCAAAAGATAGAATATAATCTATTCAAATATTATCTTTACTATAAATTCTAAATATGATAAGATTTCCTAAAACAAGAATATCTTTTATCATGAATAAATATATTAAGCAAGATATATAAGATATGTAAAGATATTATTAGGGAATAAAATCTTTACCAAATACACCTTAGGTTACACGAGATGTCACGGCTCATATGCCTCGTGACTCGTGCAAACTCTAGCTCAATATATGGGTTAGAATTTAGGTTTTAAGAGAGGCTTTATTGAAACCCTAATTAGTAGCAAGGTCCAACTCATAAGTTGACCCAACAAGACCACTAGTCAACGTTCAACATAAAACCGAACTCCGCACTAAACCGGACTTTATTAAATAAATACTTTTATCAAAACATTTAAAATAAACTTTAAACAACTTTAAAAACAATTTTAAAACATTATATGTCGTGTATAGAAAACTCAGCATCTCAATGTTATAGTAAGAGAGCTATAACATTGAGCTCTTTTACTAGTAATGTTATAGCTGCAAAGCTATAACTTTACCAATTCAAGAAACTCATTCTTGGTTATGATTACGAGATAATCACCTATACTATTCTAATCTTCAGGGAGATCTTCGAGTATAGGCTACGTCATCATCCAAGCTTGATTAATCTTTAGACGGACTTCGTCTTAACATAAATCTTGAATGAATCTTCACATCGTTTGATCTTGAATAGGGGCTTGACTATTGTATACTTCCATCACACTTTTCTTTGTTGTTTGTATTAAATAAGTTGAATCTAAAATACTTAGACAAACGATTACGCGCAACAAGTATATAAACTATAAAGCACCTTGACATCATCAAAACATAAACATATAAGCTATATGGTTCAACAAATTCCCCCTTTTTGATGATGGCAAGCCTCCTAATTTGTGACTAAGTAAAGAGTTCCCCCTCAATATAATACCGTCATCTTAATAATAAAGATCAACGCAAGATCAAGACGATTTATCAAAAACCGAAACTTTAAGGACTTTAAGAGACAATCGGTCTTGACAAGGAGTAAGCTGAGGTAGATACTTACTATAGACGTTCTTTCCCCCTCTTGACATCATCGAAAAGTTAAGAAAAAATCAAAAATGACTAGAATAATATAAGACGAGACAAGAGATAAAACGTCATAAAGAGCAAATTTAGCACGCATAACTATATGCATCTAGAAGATTAATTATCAAACAAACTTAAGAAAACATGTTTAAAGCCGAATGGCCGAATGAAACACATGTTTAGAGAAACACTTGGGCCATAATCCACAAGTCTATGCCAAAATTGGGCCGAATGATAAGTTTGCAAAACACACCATGAGAAAATGAAAAAGAAAGCTAAAAATAGAAAGGGCTAAATATGGTAAGGCGAGGGTAGATCATATGTTGCGGGTTTTATATGGGTTCACGTAGTCGGGCCGAGTACGATGCTCCAAGGCATCGAGAAGATCGAAGGAGCTCCGCACAAGCTGAGAAAGACCTTGAATACTACGTTCAAAGTTGAGTATCTTCAAGGACAAAGCTTTAGTGGCCTCCAAAGTAAGCGATTGATCACTTGCCATAGCCTTTCCGTGCATGACCAGCGCTCCACCTTGACTCGTGAGAAATGTAAGACGGTCACCATGTGGGAACACTTCCCCACGGATTGCCTTCAATTCCTGTTCAAAACCCTCTAGCCTCTTATCCAACTCATCCATCCAAGAATAAATCCGAGAAGCATCCAAACCCGACTCCAAAGACCGTGACGGTCCGACTTGAGATAGGACCGTAGCCAAATTGGTTGAATGCTCCTCAAACTTCTCCATTAAACTAGTCATAAAACCTTTCAATTTCGCCTCCATAGCCCCCAAACCCGAATCACCCGGGCTTTTCTCAACATCCTTGACAAGAAGTAACCCGGGTCCATCAACGGCAAGACCCATAAGCTTGATCAACCGATCACACATGCAATCCCGTGCACTTACACCGTAACTAACCCATCCCACCACTTGTTTTATTTCTAACAACCGAGACACCCACATCCCATATGGTAGGGCGATTGTTGTACTTAATTTTTCCTTGGTAACCGTGAGACTCGTTTGGATGATACGATGCAACACAAGACTTGCCAAGTTCACTTTTTGTCCCTCCAACCATGAATAGATTATAATAGCCTCATAACTCGAAACTTTATCTCGACCTCCTCTCCTCGGCACAACCGTGTTCCAAAGAAAGTTCAAGAGGAACTTGATTTTTGCCGAGAGAGGACGAACCACAATATTACCTCCTTCCGTCCCAACCTCCTCAAAGTACCTTTTAACTAACATCTCCTTTTTACTAACCACATTAGACCATTCAATACTCGGATTATTTTCAATTCCGTCATCGGGAACTGAAAAAGCAGAGCAAAAATCCGAAACAGAGACCGTCACATCAACCCCATTAACCAACGCATGCAAGACTCCCTTCTTAACCGACACATTAGCAAAGAATTGAACAACTTCAACCGGATAAATAGGACCTGAAAATTGACTAATGTGACTCCACCCTTGAAAATCAAGAAAATCAACAAAGAACTTAAGAGCGGGAACATTAATCAACCAAGATTTCGGATAATACCTTCCTCCATGAATAGAATACCTCAAAACACGAGACACAAGGATGCTTTTTTCATGAGTTCGCCGAACACGATTTAACCCTTCTTTTGTTGCGGCATTCGAAACATCTCGGAGCAAGGTACCAGCAACACCGTTTCTTACAATGACCTCGGGTTCCTCAACATCTTCACCTTCATCAACAACTACCTTATTTTTCTCTTTAAAAAGGCGGCGCCTTTTTCCCTCTGACATCGACTCGTCCCGACCACAAGACAGGGGCGTAGTTGGGTTTGGTTGAGGTGAAGGAAAACTAGTGGAATTAAGATCATGAGATGGTAGTGGTGATGATGGTTTGTGAAAGTGGCGGCTTTGTTGATGGTCGGGTTTTTGCATGGTTAGGATTCATTGTGATGGTGATGGTAGTGTAAAGGAGGTGATGGTGATGATGGTAATTATTTTGAAAAGAGAAAAAGTTGTGCAAGTGGGGATGTGGTTGTGTTTACACGGCAAGGGGGGTAGGTATAGGAGTCTAGGTCTAGAATAATTATTGATAAAAAATGGTAAGTGATAAGAGTTAATGTATGTATAGGATATTAGGTGATAGAATTAATATGGTAAAAGATAAAATTTGGAAAGTTGACTTGTATATGGGGTGTATGAGTCGTGTAACATGGAAAGCAATTTAGGAAAATTTGTATGTGATTTGGAAAGATAAAAGATATGGTGTGTCTTATTTATTTGATAAAGAATTAAGTTTGTATAGACAATTAAATTATAAATACCAAATAGAAATTTATGATAAATATATTCCTATAAACGAAATTATTCATGCAACGTAATATACGGACACAGTCATACAATCTTAACTTAACTAGCCAGTCATAAAGAAATTGAACGTGTATAGAAACTTAGGTACCACCGATTAAACCAATTTCAATCAGAAAGTCTCAAATCGTTCTCTAGCTAACGATTTTGTCAAAATGTCTGCCCATTGTTTTTCAGTACTACAAAATTCAAGTTTTATATTCCCCTTCTCAACATGGTCTCGAATAAAATGGTGTCTTATTTCAATGTGTATAGTACGTGAATGTTGTGCAGGATTTTTAGAAATAATTATTGCACTAGTATTATCACATAAAATAGGAATACATCCTACGTCAACACCATAATAACGTAATTGTTGCTTAAGCCATAATAGTTGAGTACATACCAGTCCTGCAGCAATATATTCGGTTTCAGCAGTTGAGAGAGCAACCGTATTTTATTTCTTCGAACCCCACGTAATGATACACGGTCCGACAAATGTGGCGACACCCGACATGCTTTTTCTGTCTAGAGAATATCCTGTGTAGTCGGCATCAGAATAACCGACTAGATCAAAATTATACTCCATCAGATACCATAAATATAGCTTGGCCGTTCCAATTAAATATCGTAAGATTCGTTTTACGGCCGTCATATACGATTCTTTGGGAGATGATTGATATCTCGCACAAACGCATACGCTAAACATAATATCGGGTCTACTTGCGGTCAAATATAACAATGACCCAATCATTCCACGGTAAGTAGTTTCATCAACTGATTTACCGTATTCATCTAATGTCAATTTCTTATTCTCGACCATTGGAGTAGGCATAGCATGAGAATTTTCCATTCCAAACTTACAAATCAATTCCTTGATGTATTTTTGTTGATGGATTTTAATGCCTTCATCGGTTTGTTGTATTTGCAGACCTAGGAAGAATTTCAATTCTCCCTTCATACTCATCTCGAACTCGGAGGTCACTAGCTCAGAAAAATATTTGCATAGGCTTCGGTTTGTGGATCCAAAGATGATGTCATCGACGTAGATTTGAACAACCAAAAGGTCAGAACCCTCAGATTTTAGAAATAGGGTTTTATCAACGGATTCTCTACTGAATCCACTGTCAAGTAGAAACTTAGATAATCTGTCGTACCATGCCCTAGGTGATTGCTTCAATCCGTATAGGGCTTTATCTAATTTGAAGACGTGATCTTCATATTTACTATTCTTAAATCCAGGGGGTTGTTCAACAAAGACTTCTTCTTGTAAGTATCCATTTAAGAATGTTGTCTTGACGTCCATCTGGAAGAGCTTTATCCCCTTGTGTGCTGCGAATGCTATCAGAAGTCTAATAGCTTCAAGACGAGCAACAGGTGCGAAGGTCTCGTCATAATCTATCCCTTCTTGTTGATTATAACCTTGGACCACCAATCTTGCTTTGTTTCTGATAATGACTCCGGCATCATCCAGTTTGTTCCTAAAAACCCACCTTGTTCCAATGACCGATCGATCCTTTGGTCTAGGAACTAAATGCCAAACCTTGTTTCTTTCAAACTGTTGTAGCTCTTCTTGCATAGCTATAATCCAATCAGATTCAGCAAGAGCTTCATTTATATTCGTTGGTTCGATCATGGATAGAAAAGAGTAGAAAGAGCAGAAGTTATTCAGGGAACGTCTAGTTTGAACAGCCTTCTTAATATTCCCTAGAATATTGTCCATGGGGTGTGAGCTCTTGTATTTCCATTTTGTTGAAGTACTTGGTTCTTCATCATTATTTGAGCTTGACCCAACTTCATTTGGATTGGAGTTGGAGGAAGTTCCCCCTGAATCCAATCCGGGTGTTGTATTAGAACCGATTATAACCTCGGATTCTACACCTTGATTTGGATTCAATGTTATAGTAACATCATTTATAACATTGGTTTGGGAGTCCTTATTTTGAGTCAATGTTATAGTATCATCAACTATAACTCTGGTTTTCTCCTTTTTATCTTTTGAAGAACGATCAAGTTCATCACTTTTTCCCTCAATCTCATTGTCCTCCAATTCCAATTCCGGGGGATCGTCTCTTGAAAGACGGAAGTCGGGTTCATCCAAGTCTTATTCCTAATCCTTTAAAGGCTTATCAAACACGTTATCTTCATCAAAAATAACGTGGACCCTTTCTTCAATAAAGAGAGTTCTCTTGTTGAAGACTTTGTAAGCCTTGCTATGATCTGAGTATCCTATGAAAATTGCCTCATCACTCCTAGGGTCGAATTTACTTAACCGGTTTTTTACCGTTGTTGTGAACAAAACATTTACTCCCAAAGCAACGAAGATGTGAGATATTAGGTTTTCGACCTCTAAGGAGTTCGTAGGGGGTTTTCTTAAGAATAGGTCGGATCATAGCACGATTATGGATATAACAAGAAGTACTAATGGCTTCAGCCCAAAAGTTACGAGGTAAACCACTACACAAAAGCATTGTACGTGCCATATCCTCTAAAGTTCTATTCATACGTTCAACGACACCGTTTTGTTTAGGAGTTCTTGGTGCAGAAAAGTTATGCCCTACACCATTAACTCTACAATATTCTATGAAAGCTTGATTGTCAAACTCGGTGCCATGATCCGTACGAATAGATACAAGATTAGTCTTATATTTGTTTTGAACACGTTTCATAAGACAATCAAATTCATCAAAAGTTTCGTCTTTTGAATGAAGAAAGATAGGCCATACATACCTTGAGTAATCGTCTACAAGAACAAAGACGTACCTGGATCCTCCTCTACTCCTTACCTTCATTAGTCCACATAAATCCATGTGTACTAATTTCAAGGATTGATTTGTGCTTACTACTCTTTTCGGTTTAAACGATGATCTTACTTGTTTGCACCTTGCACATGTGTCACACATCCTTTCTTGGTCGAACATGATCTTATGTAACCCTTCAACCAAGTCCCACTTCTTGAGTTTGTTCAAGGTTAGTGAGCTAATGTGACCAAACCGTTTATGCCATAAACAAGGATCATCAAGAGTAACTTTCATGCATGAAAAAGAGTTAGTAGGCACAACATTTAAATCTACCATGTAAACATTTCTTTTCCTGTGACCTTCTAGAATAACATTGCTAGTTCCTTCAATAATAATGCGACAACTATCAGTATGAAAAACTACTTTATTACCTTTGTCGCACAGTTGAGATATGCTTAGCAAGTTATGTTTTAGACCGTCCACAAGATAAACATCACTGATTGCGTGAGACTTAGAAATTCTGATTTTGCCAACGCCAATAACTTTTCCCTTTTTGTTGTCCCCGAATGTTACTTTTCCTCCGTTGAAGGGCTTGAGTGAAAGAAACAGATTCTTATCTCCAGTCATGTGTCTTGAACATCCACTATCAAGATACCATTGATTGTTTTCTTTCACTACTTCCTGCAGAAGGGATTAGATACAGTTTTTAGGTACCCAAGCTAAGTTGGGTCCCTTATGATTAGTTACTCTATATACTAAATCCTTTCGAATCCAAACTCGTCTAATGACCGTTTTTCTAACCCTTGGTTTATTTGGCTTGGGAGGAGTTCTAGGGTTAGGGTTTTCTCTAGGTTTAGGAATTTCTCTAGGCCTATCATGATTGTTTCCCTTGTGAATAGGTTTACTAGATTGAGATCGACAAGGGTTTTGTGAGGTGCTAGGTTTCTTGGTGTAGTCGAAGGCCATGTCATAGAACCAACGAAATTTATTGTTTCTTTCTTCGTTAGGTTCATTAATGGCGATTTCGTCATCCTCGACAACTGTGTCAACAGTTTTAGCATGGTCGGTATTTTTTTGTATATCATGAGCCTTTTTGACACAATTGATTAGGATGTGACCCGTATGACCACAGTAATTGCAAATCAGGTATTCAGGAAGATCAGCATACTTCCTTTTTCTGAAATCAAAATCCGAAGGTGTTGATTTGCATTTAGAGTGATCTTTACGGCTGTAGCACTCATGTCCTAACCCTATCTTCATATTATTGTCAGATTGTTCGGTTAGGAAGTTTAGGACTTTTGTGCTACCTTCCCACTTATCATGGACCTTTCTAGCATGTAGAAGTAGATCTTTTAGGGTTTTAATTTCCTCTTGACATTTCGTGTGATCTACATCATTATCTTTCTTAAAGTTATCACGAAAGTCTTGGAATCGTTTGTTAAGAAGGAATACAACAGCGGAATATTGTTTCTTAACATTGATCATGTCGGTCTTAGATTCCTTTAATTGCTTTGAAAGGGAATCTATCTCTTTCTTTTGGTCTAAGATCACTTCTTCATCAGATGTGATTCTATTTTCCAAAAGTTCTTTGGCTTTTCTAAGTTCTAAAGTTATAGCTTCATTAGCTATAACTTTAGCTTGAAGGTGCTTGATGTTAAGCTTTAGGTCGGAAGTTATAGCTTCATTAGCTATAACTTTGGACTCTAATTCCTTCTTTTCAGCCATAGTAGAGTCTAACGTTGTTGCTTTCTCAGCTGTAACCTTAGACTTTAACTTCTTAGCCTTAGCCTTCAGAGTGTAATTCTCTTCTGCAATTTCGAGAATCTGTTCCTTTAAATCTTTTAATTCCAAGTCCTGTTCGTGACACTTATCAAGAGATTGTTCAAAGAATTCAATTAAAGCAATTTTAGACAATTTCTTAACGCATTTTTTAAGCTCAAGATAACTTACCTCTTCATCATCATCTTCATCTGATTCTCCAAGAAAGCAATAATTTGAGTGTGAGTTTGTGCTTTCATCGTCGCTGTCGGAGATTAGGTCAAGACTAACACTGCTGAGACAAAGGTTTGCTACTTCGTCGTCTTCAGATTCCTCGTCATCTTCTGAGTCAAGGTCTCCCCAACACGAAGCCATCATAACCTGTTTGAATTCTCTTTTTGTCTTCTCACGTTTTGTCTTGTCCTTGATCTTCTCCCATGGAGGACAATCCTTGATCATGTGACCAGATTCTCCACACTTGAAGCAGCCTCTGTTTGCGAAAGATGACTTTGATTCAGTAACCTTTTTGTTAGATGACTTGTCGTTGTTGTTGTTGTAGGATGATTTTGTTTGTTTGTTTCGAAATATCTTATTTTTGAAACGGCGTGCGAATAGAACAGTTTCATCCTCTAGTTCAGAGTCAACTTCTTCGCTCTTTAAGGCCATACTCTTATTACGGCTTGGTTCAGCGTCATCTTTATTAAGAG
The DNA here is from genome assembly GCF_048544455.1 of Silene latifolia. Lineage (NCBI taxonomy): Eukaryota > Viridiplantae > Streptophyta > Magnoliopsida > Caryophyllales > Caryophyllaceae > Silene > Silene latifolia. The sequence goes on from NC_133526.1 coordinate 115,496,675, forward strand.
TAATTTCATGGGCCATGAGAGCACCGATGAGTTCTTGATAGGATAGGTTTTCAAGATCTCGTGATTCCTCCATTGCAGTGACTTTAGCACGCCACTTCTTAGTAAGGCTCCTAAGAACCTTTCTAGCAATGTCCTCAGCACTGAATTTCTTACCTAGGTTTTTCAGTTCGTTTATGATTCTTGAAAACCTTGCAAACATGCTATCTAAGGACTCATTAGGCTCCATAATGAATAGATCATATTTTTGCATAAGCAAATCTATTCAGTGCTTCCTAACAATGGAAGTACCTTCATAAGCTAGTTCAAGCCCACCCCATATCTCCTTGGCCGTAGAGCATGAAGAAAACCGATCAAACTCTGTAGAAGTCATTCTATTTTGTAGGAGACTTATTGCTTTGGAGTTCTTTTCGGCCTTCTTGTAGTAGGCCTCGACATAGTCCTCTTCTTTCTTTTCATAGGTAGTGCCTTCCTCGGATGCTACAAGAATTTTGTGCAGTCCGTTTTGGATAATCCTCCAGCACTCCCAATCGTGACCTTTCACATAGTGAGTCATCATGTTTTTCCATAATCCATAATTCTTCCCATCAAAGACAGGACACTTGAGATATTTGGAATCCATTTATCACGTGATAGGCAGCGGAATATAAAACGATAAGATAAATGAAAAACAAGATAGATCAGCCTCTTTGCGGTTAGGCAATCAAGAGCACGAGGCTCTGATACCAATTGAAGAGTCTATTGATCCAAAATACTCAAGGGGGGGGGGGGTGAATTGAGGATTTAAAACTTTTGAAAGCTTTTTCGATTATGTGTTTGTAATTGATTATTTAAAGTTTACTGATTAAACTTTAACTAATCAACTAGTGAATGTAAAACGAAATAAACAAACGAACGAAAGAACGAGGAGACACACGGTTTTTGAAGTGGTTCAGTTTCACAAATCGAAACCTCGTCCACTATTCTCGATTAATAAATTTAGTACCTTTCTACGGATTACAAATTTACTAACCCAACTCGTACAACTAACTCTAGCTATAACTCAATGAGTACCGTTAAATACTCGAGTGACTAACTTACGCTAATAAGAAAGCACTAATGATTCTTGCAAAAGTTCACGTTAATGAACAAGTAAGAAATCAACTAAGCACTATTTCTTATAACGATAACAATAAGAACGAGTATACGAGTTTAAAACACACGACCTTTCAAAAATAACAAAACGGTTTTTCTGCTTGAAAACACACGGTTTGCTTTGTAAAATTAAAATCAATTTTTATGCTTAAGGTCTCTATTTTAGATGTTGTAAAGAGTAAAGTATTTATAGGAAGGAAAGAGTAGGGCAACTCGGTTTACAAAAACCCTAATGGCCGAATAAAGAAGATATGTTAACAAATCATATCTTCTATTATTTCTTTCCTAAGCCTTAAAAGATAATAAAGAATATTCCAAAAGATAGAATATAATCTATTCAAATATTATCTTTACTATAAATTCTAAATATGATAAGATTTCCTAAAACAAGAATATCTTTTATCATAAACAAATATATTAAGCAAGATATATAAGATATGTAAAGATATTATTAGGGAATAAAATCTTTACTAAATACACCTTAGGTTACACGAGATGTCACGGCTCATATGCCTCGTGACTCGTGCAAACCCTAGCTCAATATATGGGTTAGAATTTGGGTTTTAAGAGAGGCTTTGTTGAAACCCTAATTAGTAGCAAGGTCCAACTCATAAGTTGACCCAACAAGACCACTAGTCAACGTTCAACATAAAACCGAACTCCGCACTAAACCGGACTTTATTAAATAAATACTTTTATCAAAACATTTAAAATAAACTTTAAACAATTTTAAAAACAATTTTAAAACATTATATGTCGTGTATAGAAAACTCAGCATCCCAATGTTATTGTAAGAGAGCTATAACATTGAGCTCTTTTACTAGTAATGTTATAGCTGCAAAGCTATAACTTTACCAATTCAAGAAACTCATTCTTGGTTATCATTACGAGATAATCACCTATACTATTCTAATCTTCAGGGAGATCTTCGAGTATAGGCTACGTCATCATCCAAGCTTGATTAATCTTTAGACGGACTTCGTCTTCACATAAATCTTGAATGAATCTTCACATCGTTTGATCTTGAATAGGGGCTTGACTATTGTATACTTCCATCACACTTTCCTTTGTTGCTTGTATTAAATAAGTTGCATCTAAAATATTTAGACAAACGATTACGCGCAACAAGTATATAAACTATAAAGCACCTTGACATCATCAAAACATAAACATATAAGCTATATGGTTCAACATAAAGGATTGGACTCATATCCATGTCTTATACAATTTTAGGGTCTTAAGACCTCCCATAACTTGTATGGAGTCTTATAAGTGGTTACATATCTTAGTTATAAGTGGTGTTATCAATTGGTTTACTAAATTCTCTACTTTGAGTTCAAATAACTCTATTTGACCTTTTAATCGTTCTATCTTATCTCAAATAAGATGTGATATTTAGTCATAAAAGCATAAGGGGGAATCAAATTCATGGTTTTATTACAATGATCCAATCGTTGTAATTCTTTTATGATCAATTTAAGTCAAATCAATTTGTGTTGTTGATGTAAAAGATGCATAATGACAAGTTTTTAGAACATAGAAACATTCCATAAACCGAATGACTTGGGTTGAAAGCCAAGTCTTTAAAATCATACAACCATTGTTTGCAAAATGAAATAAAACAAATTTCCATGTCGAACACGGAAATTAAAAGAAGTTATAAAACAACAAGTTAAAATACAACAATACTAAGAAGACAATACAAAATAAAAAGCCAAGCTTCCACAGGTCTTCTACTATAGGTGTAACACCCCCATTTATTCAGGAGCCTTTAGCTAGACATTCCCAAATAAATAGGACTGTTACCATCTCGGTTTCCCGAGGTAGTGAATAACAAAGTCCAACTCACCAAAGTACTTTACATTAAAACTTAACGATTACAAGTTCATTACAACCTAATCAACTAAAACTTAATATAAAATAATTACAACTCGCAGCGGAAATAAAAATAGTGATTAAATATTCTATTTGGTCTAGACTTATAGGTGGATTGGCCAAGTCCTTACGCATCTCATAGCTCCCAAGTCAGCTAATCTTTAGTACCTGTCAAATCTGCTCCCTATTATGATTCACCGCAGGTGTTTACGAATACACAGTCAACCACGAGGTTGAGTAGGGACTAACTAAACAACGTACAATAATAATAAATCCAACTCAGTCAAGATAATCGCATGTTATGGTAACACCCATAACCTTCAACCATCCATGTTATACTCCAATCACCACTACTCCTTCCAAACTCTGTCTTAACGCTTCCTCAGCTCCGAATCTCCACATCTCCCTAGTAGTGAGCCTACTAGGGAAGAGACTCTGAGGGGCGGCCAGTGATCAACTGACTCTACAAGGACTAGCGGTTGCTCAGACCGGTCCCTTCAAATAATAACCAAGGACTAGCGGTATATCGGTCCCTTCAACAAATAACTCACAAGGACTAGCGGTATCTCGGTCCCTACAATCCACTAACAAACAAGGACTAGCAGTTTGGTCCCTTCAAATAAAATCACCATCACCGACTCAACAACATCCAAATTCCCATCATACTCATAACATCTCCAACACCATAATCTCAACTTCATATAATCGCAATCACAATACTCCAAGAATCATATATTCACAAACAATTACAATTGCACAATTAAATAGTTGAGTAGGATAATCCCTACCTGGTAAGCGATTTCAATTAAGCAGCTCAAGCAATCCAAATAATTAAAGAAATCTGAGCCGATTATAATTTCTTCACAAATCAACCTATCATTATAATTATTCCATCAATTATTAATTATCACTTTCATCATTATTAACTATAAATTATCTTTATTCAAATTAATTATTTATTATTATTATTTAAGGTTTACGGTACTTAAAACCCGATTCAAATACAAAACCCGAGTCACCCAACAAAAACCCATCTTAAACAACAAGTAAACCCATACTATTACGTGAGAACTACGTAAAAACAAAGCACACCCATCACCCAACCAATCACGGCAAATCTCGTGTTCAACCCTTCGCTCAAACCCCCTCCTTTAGCCACCTATTACGCCACCCCAGCCACCTTCAGCACCACCCAACCTGCCTCACCCTAGCCTGCACCTCGACCAACCCCGACAACCCTTAACCATCACCTGAACCGTCCTGAACAGGCCCCAAAACCACGCCCTAAACAGCACCCGAAAACCCGACCTAAAAACAACAAAACCAGCCAATTCACCACCCTACTGCCACCATGACCACCTGTGGCCACCACCGTGGTCTCCCTTGAGCCACGGTGGTCCCACCACTTGCAACAACCCCGCACAACAGCCCAAAACGACACACAAAACGAAAGACAACACAAAACCCGTTTAACCACCACACCCGACACCTCACCGTACCAACCACCACCTCAGACCACCCCATTACCACCATTAGCACCGTCTACCGCCGACCTAACCAACCACCCAGACCCCAAGTCACGTTGACAACCACACACGACACAAACCCCGTCTTTCTCACCCACGACCTCCCTTTATTAGACGTCCAAAACAGCACCCACCGTGGTCAATTGTGGTCAAGGTTGGTGTTATTAGAGTCGCGACAGTCAAGGGCAACTACTAAGGTTCACGACACTGTTCACGGTGGTCCATACGGTGTATAAACGTTAACTTAAATTATTAAGACGATATAAACATGAGTTGTGATGATCTTACCTTTTATCGCTTTATTTGCTCTTTCCGTCTCTTAAACTCCTTCTCTTATTTTTATAAATTACTTTTCAGAATTAACATGGTATTTATAGCTTAAGATTAGAGAGTATGTGAGGTCAATTAGGAAACTATTATAATTACCTTATTCTAATTAGTATAGGAATTGTCATTATTATTATTATTATTACCACTACAAATTATATTATTATTATTATTATTATCATATATTATTAGTCTTACCATAACTAGGATTTTCTCATATTATCTTTACTAATCTTATTATTATTATTACACTATTATTATTATTATTATTAATAGTATTATTGATATAATTATTCGTATCTTTACTTAATTATTATTTCCTTATGTTTATTATTAAATCCTGATATAAAATCCCGTACCACCTACATATAATTTCGGCCTCCTTATCTTCTCAACAAAATCACACGGCCCAATATAGGAATATCCGTCCATTTCCAATTCCCGACTTGCTTACTTGCTCAATTATTTAATTAACGTCTTATTTTTAATTATTATTAGAAATGCCTTTAACTAATTATTAAATTACATAAATTATTCTCATAAATTAATATCAAAATACGGGGTATTACAGTCTTCCCCCCTTAAAATGAACTTCGTCCCGATGTTCGCCTACAACTACTATCACAACACTTATAACTACGCACCACTCAACATAATTAACCATTTTCGATTACCAACCACACCCATCTTATCACAAGTTATCCCAACAATAACTCAAAACTTTCGTAATATTACATTCCTTCCCCCTAAAAATAAACTTCGTCCTCGAAGTTTGGAATATCAAACAACAGGAACAAACAAATCATTGTTATAACGCCACAAAATATGAAACACACATTGTAACCCAGGACAACTATTATTTCCAACACAACATTAATTAATGGAAATATATATAGGCTTAGAGTAACACATTCCGCATATCACTAGACATGGTAATCTACTTCACATAATTTACGTCATTAAAATATCAATGTGCAAAAGATAAGAAACAAAACTTACATTTTTCAAGGCTAAGAAAACATGCTACGACTTTCAAAAATCATTAATAAATAATAACATAATTACTTCTCGAGGACTTATACTTTTTAGAAAATACAGAGAGTTAGTAAACCATGAGAGGAAGAATCAAGTCAAAAACTCATAAGGTTAATTTATAATGCATTTTACAAACTACTTGGTTGAAACAGAAATTTTACAGCAACTTGGAAGAAACTTAGGTCAACTTGTAAAAATCACTATAAATTGTCAAAGTATTTTCTTGCAACGTGGCTTATCAATTTAGAAACATATACGAATAATTTAAACAGTGGAGTTGGAATCATGCTTAACCAATAAATAGGTTTTAAATGACAAATTTTACAAAAATATGGCGCGGAAACATCACTGTACAGGAATATTTTGACCACTGTCCGCTAAAATATTTAGGGTTATTTGATAAGAATAATCCAAACTATTACCGTCCTGCTCAAAATAATCCCAACTATTCATTATCCCAAAATAATCCGATTTATTCTCTCATTTAACTTATAATGCTTCCTTACTCGTAGTGACTTGTTATTACTGGTAACTTTAACCTACTCTAAATTTCCTAAGTACCTTAATATTCTTTTACCTTATCTTATCTTCTTCTTCATTTGCTTTACTAAATTAATACCAAATCGTTCACTTTTCCATCCATCACCACTTCACCACCAACCCTCGGCATGCCCAAATCCAGGCCGACGACATCTCCGGCCAACATATGACGCATGTGCCGACCACTGTCATTAATCCCATGGCGTCTGCACTGGCCACCGTTGTTACTCTGACGCGGCCCTCTCCTATCACTAAATCGACGCCCGTCAAGTGCCGGCTATTCTGTAACCTTTCTCTCTTTCTTTTCCTCTCTCTGTAAAATCCCATAATATCAACATTCAGCAACCACTTCATTACACACATCACATCGCTTCTCTTTCTTTCTTCACCTTCTCTTTTCTCTTTATCTTTATCAATTTCACCTTTTTACATAATTTATTAATTAATTTACTAGTACTATTCGACTTTTTCCTTCAATTGTTCAAGATCGTCGATTCATTTTTAATTCAGGTACATTTTGATTTTGTATGAATATTTCTTTTGAAAATTTGTTGATTACTATGTTTTTTTTAGTTATTTGATGATTAATTGTTGATTTTCAGGAGAAATTGTGAAAAAAGTTGACTTTTTTTTAGTGAGGGCGAAGAAGAAGTGTTTTTGGTGATGAGGATCTTCGAAACACAATGGCGAAGGAGTTTTTACCGCCTTCGCTGTCAAATAATGGAAGTATGAATGGGTTTGGTTATGTTAACAATTACGGAGTATGTAATTCAACCTAACCTTAATGTTGCTAGCAATGTGAATGGTACACTGGAAGAAGGACAATAACGATTTGATTGATTTTTCAATTAGTTCTATTTTTTATGTGATCTAAATTGTGTATAAATTGTTTCATTTGGCAGAACAATTATGAGAATGGTAAAGAACAAGTTTTAAGAAGATTAAAGAGATGTGATTAAGAAGAACAGTTATGATAATGTATAGGATTGTTTGATTTGGCAGAACAGTTATGATAACTGTAAGAGTGAAGATGAAAGAGGTGTGATTAAGAAGAAGAATAAGTAAATCAAGGGTTTAAAATGATTTAAGAATAAGTGTAACCTATTTAACAGGTTGCCCTTGCACCGAAGCACTAGAAGTTAAATGATTGCATAATTTGGATTATTTTGGGTTATTGAAAAGTTGGGATTATTTTTAGCAGGACGGACATAGTTGGGATTATTCCTATCAATTAACCCAAATATTTATTCCTCCTAAACCGTATATTATTTGAACATGAGACCAGTGGCATATGAAAGCTAACTCACAAGGGTATCACAAATAAAAATTTCGTACAAGGATTTTAAACAGACAGTAAATGGCAGCCAAAACAATCAATGGTAAAATCTTGTGAAATCAACCAAAATCACATTCTTCACAATTCCACATAATAACTAATACTTTACATTTTTAATCATATTCACACCTTCCACATACATGCCAACATACTTCCTCATATCAACATGCTTATAATAATGCTTATAAGAAATCATATCACATCCCTGTTCCGTAAAATAAGGTTATGCCCCGTAACCGCAATCATTAATGAAAACAACATGTAAACAAGGAAACAAGAACTCCTAAGAGAAATATACTATATTTATTTTAAATTACCCCACACTCGCAAGTATTCTCTCGGGGTTCCCGGTTCAAAACTCGAAGGGCCAAGGTACGAATTAGGCGCGCGCTTTCCTAATGTTACTAAGAGGGGCTCCTAACAGTTTCTACCCGGGGTTCATTTTATTTAGACACAACCTAAGTTCATTATTATTCATTGGTTAGGCCTGAGGATCTTTTCGCTCTGATACCACTTTGTAACACCCCCATTTATTCAGGAGCCTTTAGCTAGACATTCCCAAATAAATAGGACTGTTACCATCTCGGTTTCCCGAGGTAGTGAATAACAAAGTCCAACTCACCAAAGTACTTTACATTAAAACTTAGCGATTACAAGTTCATTACAACCTAATCAACTAAAACTTAATATAAAATAATTACAACTCGCAGCGGAAATGAATATAGTGATTAAATATTCTATGTGGTCTAGACTTCTAGGTGGATTGGCCAAGTCCTTACGCAACCCATAGCTCCCAAGTCAGCTAATCTTTAGTACCTGTCAAATCTACTCCCCATTATAGTTCACCGCAGGTGTTCACGAATACACAGTCAACAATGAGGTTGAGTAGGGACTAACTAAACAACGTACAATAATAATAAATCCAACTCAGTCAAGATAATCGCATGTTATGGTAACACCCATAACCTTCAACCATCCATGTTATACTCCAATCACCACTACTCCTTCCAAACTCCGTCTTAACGCTTCCTCAGCTCCGAATGTGCACATCTCCCTAGTAGTGAGCCTACTAGGGAAGAGACTCTGAGGGGCGGCCAGTGATAAACTGACGCCACAAGGACTAGCGGTTGCTCAGACCTGTCCCTTCAAACAATAACCAAGGAATAGCGGTATATCGGTCCCTTAAACAAATAACTCACTAGGACTAGCGGTATATCGGTCCCTTCAATCCACTAACAAACAAGGACTAACAGTTTGGTCCCTTCAAATAAAATCACCATCACCGGCTCCTAACAGTTTCTACCCGGGGTTCATTTTATTTAGACACAACCTAAGTTCATTATTATTCATTGGTTAGGCCTGAGGATCTTTTCGCTCTGATACCACTTTGTAACACCCCCATTTATTCAGGAGCCTTTAGCTAGACATTCCCAAATAAATAGGACTGTTACCATCTCGGTTTCCCGAGGTAGTGAATAACAAAGTCCAACTCACCAAAGTACTTTACATTAAAACTTAACGATTACAAGTTAATTACAACCTAATCAACTAAAACCTAATATAAAATAATTACAACTCGCAGCGGAAATGAATATAGTGATTAAATATTCTATGTGGTCTAGACTTCTAGGTGGATTGGTCAAGTCCTTACGCAACCCATAGCTCCCAAGTCAGCTAATCTTTAGTACCTGTCAAATCTACTCCCCATTATGGTTCACCGCAGGTGTTCACGAATACACAGTCAACAACGAGGTTGAGTAGGGACTAACTAAACAACGTACAATAATAATAAATCCAACTCAGTCAAGATAATCGCATGTTTTGGTAACACCCATAACCTTCAACCATCCATGTTATACTCCAATCACCACTACTCCTTCCAAACTCCGTCTTAACGCTTCCTCAGCTCCGAATGTGCACATCTCCCTAGTAGTGAGCCTACTAGGGAAGAGACTCTGAGGGGCGGCCAGTGATAAACTGACGCGACAAGGACTAGCGGTTGCTCAGACCGGTCCCTTCAAACAATAACCAAGGACTAGCGGTATATCGGTCCCTTAAACAAATAACTCACAAGGACTAGCGGTATATCGGTCCCTTCAATCCACTAACAAACAAGGACTAGCAGTTTGGTCCCTTCAAATAAAATCACCATCACCGGCTCCTAACAGTTTCTACCCGGGGTTCATTTTATTTAGACACAACCTAAGTTCATTATTATTCATTGGTTAGGCCTGAGGATCTTTTCGCTCTGATACCACTTTGTAACACCCCCATTTATTCAGGAGCCTTTAGCTAGACATTCCCAAATAAATAGGACTGTTACCATCTCGGTTTCCCGAGGTAGTGAATAACAAAGTCCAACTCACCAAAGTACTTTACATTAAAACTTAACGATTACAAGTTCATTACAACCTAATCAACTAAAACCTAATATAAAATAATTACAACTCGCAGCGGAAATGAATATAGTGATTAAATATTCTATGTGGTCTAGACTTCTAGGTGGATTGGTCAAGTCCTTACGCAACCCATAGCTCCCAAGTCGCCTAATCTTTAGTACTGTCAAATCTACTCCCATTATGGTTCACCGCAGTGTTCACGAATACACAAATCAACAACGAGGTTGAGTAGGGACTAACTAAACAACGTACAATAATAATAAATCCAACTCAGTCAAGATAATCGCATGTTTTTGTAACACCCATAACCTTCAACCATCCATGTTATACTCCAATCACCACTACTCCTTCCAAACTCCGTCTTAACGCTTCCTCAGCTCCGAATGTGCACATCTCCCTAGTAGTGAGCCTACTAGGGAAGAGACTCTGAGGGGCGGCCAGTGATAAACTGACGCGACAAGGACTAGCGGTTGCTCAGACCGGTCCCTTCAAACAATAACCAAGGACTAGCGGTATATCAGTCCCTTAAACAAATAACTCACAAGGACTAGCGGTATATCGGTCCCTTCAATCCACTAACAAACAAGGACTAGCAGTTTGGTCCCTTCAAATAAAATCACCATCACCGACTCAACAACATACAAATTCCCATCATACTCATAACATCTCCAACACCATAATCTCAACTTCATATAATCGCAAGCACAATACTCCAAGAATCATATATTCACAAACAATTACAATTGCACAATTAAATAGTTGAGTAGGATAATCCCTACCCGGCAAGCGATTCCAATTAAGCAGCTCAAGCAATCCAAATAATTAAAGAAATCCGACCCGATTATAATTTCTTCACAAATCGACCTATCATTATAATTATTCCATCAATTATTAATTATCACTTTCATCATTATTAACTATATTTTATCTTAATTATTTATTATTATTATTTAACGTCTACGGTACTTAAAACCCGATTCAAATACAAAACATCGAGTCACCCAACAAAAACCCATCTTAAATAACAAGTCAACCCATACTATTACGTGAGAACTACGTAAAAACAAAGCACACCCATCACCCAACCAATCACGGCAAATCCCGTGTTCAACCCTTCACTCAAACCCCCTCCTTTAGCCACCTATTATGCCACCCCAGCCACCTTCAGCACCACCCAACCTGCCTCACCCTAGCCTGCACCTCGACCAACCCCGACAACCCTTAACCATCACCTGAACTGTCCTAAACAGGCCCCAAAACCACGCCCTAATTAGCACCCGAAAACCCGACACAAAAATAACAAAACCCGCCAATTAACCACCCTACTGCCACCATGACCACCCGTGGCCACCACCGTGGTCTCCCTTGACCCACGGTGGTCCCACCACTTGCAACAACCCCGAACAATAGCCCAAAATGACACAGAAAACGAAAGACAACACAAAACCCGTTTAACCACCACACCCGACACCTCACCGTACCAACCACAACCTTAGACCACCCCATTACCACCAGTAGGACCGCCTACCACCGACCTACCAACCACCCAGACCCCAGGTCACGTTGATAACCAGACATGACACAAACCACGTCTTTGTCACCCACGACCTCCCTTATTTAGACGTCCAAAACAGCACCCACGGTGGTCAACTGTGGTCAATATTGGTCTTATTAGAGTCATGACAATCAAGGGCAACTACTAAGGTTCACGACACTCTTCACGGTGGTCCATACGCTATATAAACGTTAACTTAAATTATTAAGACGATATAAACATGAATTCTGACGATCTTACCTTTTATCGCTTTATTTGTTATTTCCGTCTCTTAAACTCCTTCTCTTATTTTTATGAATTACTTTTCAGAATTAACATGTTATTTATAGTGTAAGATTAGAGAGTTTGTGAGGTTAATTAGGAAACTATTATAATTACCTTATTCTAATTAGTATAGGAATTGCCATTATTATTATTATTACCACTACAAATTATATGATTATTATTATTATCATATATTATTAGTCTTACCATGACTAGGATTTTCTCATATTATCTTTACTAATCTTATTATTATTATTACACTATTATTATTAATAGTATTATTGATATAATTATTGGTATCTTTACTTAATTATTATTTCCTTATGTTTATTATTAAATCCTGATATAAAATTCCGTACCACCTACATATAATTTCGGCCTCCTTACCTTCTCAACAAAATCACACGGCCCAATATAGGAATAACCGTCCATTTCCAATTCCCGACTTGCTTACTTGCTCCATTATTTAATTAACGTTTTATTTTTAATTATTATTAGAAATGCCTTTAACTAATTATTAAATTACATAAATTATTCTCATAAATTAATATCATAATACGGGGTATTACAATGGGCGGCTACTCTAGCATCCCTTGTTGAAGATCATCCTCAAGCTTGCTTGTCCTTGCCTTTGTCTTTGCTCACATGCCCTATATCACATTTAAAAGGGGTGAGAATCACAACTTGTATCTAAATACCAAAGTTGAAATTTAAATCAATAACATAATTGATTAGAGAATTTATTACCTACTGGAGTCACACGTCCAGCTTTAACATCTCCAAGATACTTTGGGCAATTTCGTTTCCAATGGCTCGTAGCACAACAATAGTGGCACTTATCTTCGAAAGAAGCACCCTTCTTGGGCTTGGATGAGCTATTCCCAATAGCTTTTCCTTTGCCCTTGTTGGGAGTGGGTTTCTTACCCTTTCTTGTGCTATTCTTGAATTTCCCTTTGCTCTTTTCATTAATATTGAGCATATCCTTTGTCGCACTCAAATTGAGACCCATGTCTCTCTCGGCTTGTACAAGCAAGTTGTGCAATTCATGGAGAGAGGTTTTCATGTTTTGCATATTGTAGTTTACCCTATAAACTGTACATATGCTTTGATGCGGTTCAAGGAATGTAGCACTCGATCAATGACAAGTTGCTCGGGAATTTCAACCCCTTGAATTTTGAGCGTTTCAACATGCTTAGTCAATTTGAGTACATGAGGGCTCACCTTTTGACCCTCTTTGATGTTGAGCTCAATGAATGCAGAGGCCGCTTCATATTGGATTATTCTAGGGGCTTGCGAAAACATGGTCACAAACTTGGTGTAGATCTCATATACGGTGCCTATCTTCATAGCACTCCTTTGGAGATCGGCTTCCATAGAGAAGATCAAGACATTCTTGATTTAGGCCAATTCCTTTAGGTAAGCTTCATAGGCCTCCCTAACCGCGGCGGATGACCTAGTAGTAGGTGTAGCGGGAGCGGCTTCGGTAAGGTAACGAAGCTTGTCGTCACCTTCCGCGGCCAAGCGGAGTTGCGCATCCTAATCGGAAAAGTTAGTGCCATTCTTTTCAAGTTTACATCGATGCATAAATGATCGGATCCAAGAAGCATTAGTGAGTTTTAATCCCCTATAAAATCTACTGCAAAACAGTGGCGGAAACACTGTTGAATGGGATTAAATACACAAAGATAAAAGTTCTAACTGTTATAAATTGAGAATGTATAAAATTCTCAAGGATAAAATTTAATGGTCAAGTCTAAACAAATGCCACTTTTATCAAAAGGGCAAAAATAAAGAAAACCTCCAAAATTGTTCAAGTCTAAAACCATAAAAGAAAGCAGAGAGAACATAGTAGGATCTGCAAACTACTCGCTAGCTCACACAGAAATCCCAGCAAAGTTAACACCTGTCATGTTATAAACATAACAGCCACAATCAATGGGGAGTAACTCGACGTTCTCCCAGCCATATCTCATGATATAAATGTTACAAAAGCAATAATATATCAAAATAAATTGAAATGTTATAAACATAAGTAACAAAATATGATTATCAAATCACGTTAAAACCAACGTGATGCATGCTTAAAAGCAAAATATTCAAAAGACAGAATGGAAATAATTTAGTTCAGGCTAGATATCCACTTTAGCTATACTTTTAACACCGCAGCATCTTTACTAGTTTCGGGAACCCAGTGTCACGCTAAGATGACCAACTCCAAGCTCGCTAACTAGACAACAAACTATAATAGGACACGACTTACCACGTAGTGCGAAGTCCTAGTCTAAGTACATGTACATGACTCTACGACGATCTGTACCGCCCGCGGGATACCCAACCATATAGCTGTTTTAGTAAAACCGTATGCCTTAGTTTATTATTCTTTGCCTTTACTTTCATTATTCCAAACTTAGAAATATCCTAAGTAATATAGTATATTATTCAAATGGTTCGTAAGTGAACTACACTTTTATTTTCTTTAAATTAGAAAACTTAAACTTAAATCCAAAAGTATAAAATTTATTTAAGGACTTTAAATAAATTAAGTTACTGAAATTAAACTTTAAAGACCATCCTTTGACTTAAGGTACTTTAGTAAAGACTTATTACTTAGGCATTAATGAGACGGAGTTCTATATTAATTTATAAAACTGAATAGCAGTATTGTAAAATTCATAATTAATTACAGAAAAATTGAAATGATGCAAGGCCAATTTTCACGGTTTCGTGTAGCTATTGGCTACAACTTTTATTTTAAAACAAACTTCAAAGGACGAAAGTATCAGGGGTCTAAAAATTCATTTTTAAAAACTGTCAGAAAACGTCACCCATAATGTTTCAGTTCATAAATCAACTTTTAGAAAACATTTTAAGGCAAGGCAAAAGTCTAAACATACCTAGACGTTATAAAATTTCTGTGAGAAAAATATTAGCCATTGGATCGTAAGGAAAAGTCAGTTTACGAAATATTCTTTTGACTGATGACAGATTCGCAGTTTACAAACGAGTTGTTCATAAATAATTGTTTCTGAGCAAACTGTACATTGAAAAATTATGAAACTTTTTGTGTAGATTCTAGACTTAGAAATACAGGAGTCTATTCTTTAAACTTTTGCAAATTCGAAATCAATACAGGTGATATGATTTTTACAAACAGACGAACATATTTGACAGATTTAACAACGGTTTTCATCAAACTTGTAAAATACATCATAAATCGAAAATAATGATCCAAGACCTAAAATTTTATACAAAACCTAATACTCCATGTCTCTGCCACATTTTAAAATTTCGTGAATTTATAATTTGATTTAGCATTTTTAACATAATTAAAACCGAACAGAATAGCTATAATCGCAGAAACTGCATCAATATTTTAAATTACGAAATAAATAGTAAAACTCCAAAACAATTACCACGAAAATTCATGGTATCTTTAAATCTATCATTTAACCCAGAAAAATAATTTACACCACATGGAAATCATAAAAACGAAATTATACTATCTTTATATCTTAATAATCGATTTGATCATAAAACTTGTAAATCAACCAAAATAAATACTCTATTGACAAAATGAAATTTATACATAGTCAAAATAAATTATGGATATCAAGAGATCAGAAATTAAAGGTTTTGAAAATCATATGTATCAATAAATCATCATAAAACATTAAAAATCCAATAATACATACAACTACAACAATTAAATCAATGTAATACCGAGTAACGTCGAAGTTACCTTGTTACGAATCCGAATTAATCAAGTACTCGTCCTCGTGTGGATTGTCGCGAAATCCCTTAGAATAGGATGAACGGATGATGAGAGAAGATCGATCTTAATAAAGAAGCAAGAAGGCAAGCACGTACATAGAATTTTGAAATAAAGAAGCAAGAAGGCAAGCACGTACGCAAATTTTATAGAAAGACGTACGTTGTGATTTTTTTTTGTTTGAATGAAAAACCTAATAAATCTTCACAGAAGGTAGAGTTTATAAGAGACTAAAATAAGAAATAAAGTCTTCTTAAAAGTTTTAAGTTGACTGGCCAAATTGGTTGTTTAAACAACCAAAAATATCTTCCCATATAAACAAGAATAAAATGAGTTCAAAAGAAACAAATTCCGAAGTCCAACAAATTAACTCGGAATAGAACTAGAATACGAATTAAATGAATAAATAAAACGAAGTTCTAATGATTAGAAACATAATAACTCTCGAAAACAAAGGAATATTCGAGGCATAAGAAAACTTAAGAATTCAAAGGAAGAAAAGAAATGGTTCGCAGATAAATTCCGAGTCATACAAATTAAATCGTAATCGAAAATAAAATACGGTTACGAAAATAGAATACAAAAATGGCGGGTATTACAACCTCCCCCACTAAAAAAAAGTTTCGTCCTCGAAACTGAAAGTAAAAAAAAAACATTACTTAAAATTTCAAAGACTTTCTTTTAAAATATCTCAAAACAATTTTGTTTTTTTTTTTCAAACCAGCTTTCATAATCGAAGTATTAGAAACTACTTGGCTCATCCCGTGGAATAGAAGAATACCCGTCGCGAACAAGAATTCTATTATCTAAGATAAGAGCAAGTCAACATTTGAAAAGAATCAAATCTTAAAACCAAACATTAGCAAGTACCGAACTGGTCATTAGACGTCTTTAATGAGAAGTACTAGCATTCAACCAATGTCGAAATCCAAAAGAGGATGTGTAAATTTTACTTCAAAACTATAGGACAAATCCAATTTGTAAATACAACGTAACTTTTGAAAGTTTTAGAAGCATCCAAACAAAAGTTTTCGAAACAATTCCGAAATACTTTCAAACGAGTTTTAAAAACATTTCAAGACAAGACAAAATTTAGATACTAACCAAGAGTAAAACGAAAATAGAAGTTTAACACTTTGAAATCATAAATGTCCAATATAATCAAAACTTTGGAGTCAAACCTTGTATAAAACAGAAATATTCGAGGAAAAAGGTTAAAGGTAAAAGTTTTCAAACTTAAGCCAAGGTTAAGGTAGTAACAGATGCTCAGGTGAAGAAGTGGGAAGGAGAGATTCAAGAGCTATACAAAGTTCTCTCAAGGATTACAGAAGAGGTTAAAGATCTCAAGATTCTTGGTACGACTCCTCTATGGAACCCAAACTTTTTCTATTCCCATCGAAAACAACACCAAGGTTATAAAACTCAGGCAACTAAATTATCAAGCTCAGAGTTGCCAAACTACCTAGTCTATATCCTTCAAGATTATCAAATGATACAACTCCCACCCAAACATCTTACCTAACTGATCCACTTCTCAAAACATCATGGTAAAAAAAAATCCATCAAATACTTCAACATTCAACCGACTAACTAAATTCCTCAAGTTATCAAATCCATAAGACTCCTCGAAATACCAAACAGAAAACATCGTCTAACAAAGCTCTGATGAGAATTCCTCTGAACTGAAAGCAACAATGCCTCTAACATCCACAAGTACAATCTAACGAAGATAAAGCTCTCTTAGAAGTCCATTAAATGAATATAAAGGTCTCTTAGCAGTTCATTAAATTCCCAATCATAACACTGCAACAGCTAGGGGGTTAAGAACTCAACCAAGCAACAATTTCGATCATATAAGGTCATCAAACAACAATTTCCTTTATGGTAATTCAGACCAAAATATTCTTCAGACAAATACATGTACTAGGGTTAAGACATTAAGATATGATAGGTATACATAATTCCCAACTCCGGGTTCATAATTCTTCAAATCAATATAATCAATCCAAACTGCAGTTGGGCTAAGACACTCCTTATTCTCAAGGTTAACACTAAACAACCCAAATAAAGTTAAGTCACACAACCAAAAGTTCCAAGGTTACTACAACCTTACATAAGAACTCAACAATCTAAATCCATAAGAATCAAAACTGAGATTAATCTAGGTCAACCAATAATGATACATGGTTACTATAAAAACCATAATCACATTTAGACCAAAATATGCAAGCTGCTATACTTCAAAGCCAACATCTAAGCTAAAATCCTAAATCCATAATCCACTAGCCACCATTCAAGTTAATCCTTATGGAATGAAAGCTCTTATAAGATTAGGCATTAAAGATAAAACTTACTATCCTCAAACCATAAGTAACAAGACTTTACTAAACCTCAAACACACTTAACTTCCATCACAGTTCACCAAGAAAGGGCTAGTCTAACCAGTGAATCTCAAAAGAATAGATACCAAGGTGGAGGAATCACAAAGAAGGATTAATTCATCAGAATAGGAGATGAAAATTATAATAAGGACATAGGAAGCAGCTAAGACTGAAAAAGTAAAGGAAGAAGAAAGATGATCATAGACTAACAAGGTCTGAGACCAGAGAAGGAATTTTAAAGGCTCTAGAGTTGCAAGAGGGCTCACTAGGTCACTCCATCTTCTTGTAGAGAAATAAACACACGAGTCTTGGGTCGCTTCATCTAACAGATCCACAATGTAATCATCTCTTGGTCTACTGCACCCTCGCGAATCTTGAGTCTACTCTTGGCCAACTAGTCTGTAGCTTGAGCAGGACTGAATCTGAGCCGAAACTACCATTGTCCCTTCCTTGTGGCATCAAGATCTCCACGCGTTCAGCTAGGTTGTGGAGCGAGTTCAATATCACCATAATGATCGCGTTCTGGTCTGGGAAAACACCACGTCCATGTCCACCTTCGTTCATCTTCTTCATCGGAGAAATAAAACATAAATTCAATGCTAGTCATTG
Source organism: Silene latifolia (assembly GCF_048544455.1). Lineage (NCBI taxonomy): Eukaryota > Viridiplantae > Streptophyta > Magnoliopsida > Caryophyllales > Caryophyllaceae > Silene > Silene latifolia. The sequence goes on from NC_133526.1 coordinate 115,515,422, forward strand.
ATTTCGCGGGAACACATAGTCTAACATCCAAGTCCTTGTGGTTTTTACCCATCTCTCACTAAATCATTTATTTAGTCAAATCATTTATTAGGCATTTTCCTAAAGATCAATGTGTGAGCGTCGAGAGCAGTGATGCTCTGATACCAACTGTAATCCCCAATAAAATCTAGTGCAAAACAGTGGCGGAAATACTGTTGAATGGGATTAAATACATAAAAATAAAAGTTCTAACTGTTATAAATTGAGAATGTATAAAATTCTCAAGGATAAAATTTAATGGTCAAGTCTAAACAAATGCCACTTTTATCAAAAGGGCAAAAATAAAGAAAACCTCCAAAATTGTTCAAGTCTAAAACCATAAAAGAAAGCAAAGAGAACATAGTAGGATCTGCAAACAACTCGCTAGCTCACACAGAAATCCCAGCAAAGTTAACACCTGTCATGTTATAAACATAACAGCCACAATCAATGGGGAGTAACTCGACGTTCTCCCAGCCATATCTCATGATATAAATGTTACAGAAGCAATAATATATCAAAATAAATTGAAATGTTATAAAACATAAGTAACAAATATGATTACCAAATCACGTTAAAACCAACGTGCTGCATGCTTAAAAGCAAAATATTCAAAAGACAGAATGGAAATAATTTAGTTCAGGCTAGATATCCACTTTAGCTATACTTTTAACACCGCAGCATCTTTACTAGTTTCGGGAACCCAGTGTCACGCTAAGATGACCAACTCCAAGCTCGCTAACTAGACAACAACCTATAATAGGACACGACTTACCACGTAGTGCAAAGTCCTAGTCTAAGTACATGTACATGACTCTACGACGATCTGTACCGCCCGCAGGATACCCAACCATATAGCTTTTTTAGTAAAACCGTATGCCTTAGTTTATTATTCATTGCCTTCACTTTCATTATTCCAAACTTAGAAATATCCCAAGTGACATAGTATATTATTCAAAGTATATTATTCAAATGGTTCGTAAGTGAACTACACTTTTATTTTCTTCGAATTAGAAAACTTAAACTTAAATCCAAAAGTATAAAATTTATTTAAGGACTTTAAATAAATTAAGTTACTGAAATTAAACTTTAAAGACCATCCTTTGACTTAAGGTACTTTAGTAAAGACTTATTACTTAGGCTTTAATGAGACGGAGTTCTATATTAATTTATAAAACTGAATAGCAGTATTGTAAAATTCATAATTAATTACAGAGAAATCGAAATGATGCAAGGCCAATTTTCACGGTTTTCTGTAGCTATTGGCTACAACTTTTATTTTAAAACCAACTTCAAAGGACGAATGTATCAGGGGTCTAAAAATTCATTTTTAAAAACTGTCAGAAAACGTCACCCATAATGTTTCAGTTCATAAATCCACTTTTAGAAAACATTTTAAGGCAAGGAAAATTTTTAAACATAACTAGACATTATAAAATTTCTGTAAGAAAAATATTAGCCATTGGATCGTAAGGAAAAGTCAGTTTACGAAATATTCTTTTGACGGATGACAGATTCGCAGTTTACAGACGAGCTGTTCATAAATAATTGTTTCTGAGAAACTGTACAGTAAAAAATTATGAAACTTTCTGTGTAGATTCTAGACTTAGAAATAACAGGAGTCTATTCTTTACACTTTTGCAAATTCGAAATAAAAACAGGTGATATAAATTTTACAAACAGACGAACATATTTGACAGATTTAACAACAGTTTTCCTCAAACTTGTAAAATACACCATAAATCGAAAATAATGATCCAAGACCTAAAATTTTATACACAGCCTAATACTCCATGTCTCTGCCACATATTAAAATTTTGTGAATTTATAATTTGATTTAGCATTTTTAACATAACTAAAACCGAACAGAATCGCTATAATCGCATAAACTACATCAATATTTTAAATTACGAAATAAATAGTAAAACTCCAAAACAATTACCACGAAAATTCATGGTATCTTAAAATCTATCATTTAACCCAGAAAAATAATTTACACCACATGGAAATCATAAAAACGAAATTATACTATCTTTATATCATAATATTCGATTTGATCATAAAACTTGTAAATCAACCAAAATAAATACTCTATTGACAAAATAAAATTTATACATAGTCAAAATAAATTATGGATATCAAGAGATCAGAAATTAAAGGTTTTGAAAATCATATGTATCAATAAATCATCATAAAACATTAAAAATCCAATAATACATACAACTACAATAATTAAATCAATGTAATACCGAGTAACGTCAAACTTACCTTGTTACGAATCCGAATTAATCAAGTACTCGTCCTCGTGTGGATCGTCGCGAAATTCCTCAGAATAGGATGAACGGATGATGAGAGAAGATCGATCTTAATAAAGAAGCAAGAAGGCAAGCACGTACGTAGAATTTTGAAATAAAGAAGCAAGAAGGCAAGCACGTACGTTTTTTTTTTTTTTTTTTTTTTTTTTTTGTTTTTTGGTAAAATGTAAGTAATATTATACCAAAAGAGATCACCAAACAATTACATCAACTGTTTTTTGTTTTCCTACAACCATCAAGCATGCTTCAAATAAAATAAAACAATACAACTTAAATCCATGCTTTGTACTCCTCGCTTATCTTGCCACAGCTATGTAATCCATGAAGCCTTAGTCTGACATCCTGATGAACCAAAAACACCAAGGTCCGTGGCCTAAGTAGCACACCTTCAACCCTGCATTTGTTCCTCACATCCCATAACCTGTAAATTAGCACCTGAATTATAGCACCAATCACCTGTTTTCTTAAGAGACTCCTCATTCTAAGCTTCAACCACCACTGAATCACATTCCCAGTAGGAACACTGACCTTCAGAAGAGCATTAATAAACAACAAGCATTCCCTGCTATAAGCACACTCAAAGAATAAGTGAGCATGACTTTCATCCTGAATGCCACATATACAACAAATAGTGTCCTCACAAATAAGGCTTCTATGTAATCTGTCTCTGGTAAGCAGCCTGCCATGAGCCACAAGCCACCCTATAAGACAGTGCTTAGGAGGAGTCAGCCTATTCCACACAAAAGGGATCCAGTTGACATTGTTATGATTAGGCCCCAACCAAATATAACCTGCTTTAACACTATAAATGCCTCCCTGCACAAGCCACCAGTCACCACAGTAACCAAGCTTCAGTTTCTCTTTAACAGCGCACAACTTCCTCCACGACCAACTTGAACCAGCAGTAGGAGTATAATTTGTTTCTCTTTTGATTTTTTTTTTGTTTGAATGAAAAACCTAATAAATCTACGCAGAAGGTAGAGTTTATAAGAGACTAAAATAAGAAATAAAGTCTTCTTAAAAGTTTTAAGTTGACTGGCCAAAATGGCTGTTTAAACAACCAAAAATATCTTCCCATATAAACAAGAATAAAATGAGTTCAAAAGAAACAAATTCCGAAGTCCAACAAATTAACTTGGAATAGAACTAGAATACGAATTAAATGAATAAATAAAATGAAGTTCTAATGATTAGAAACATAATCACTCTCGAAAACAAAGGAATATTCGAGACATAAGACAACTTAAGAATTCAAAGGAAGAAAAGAAATGGCTCGCAGGTAAATTCTAAGTCATACAAATTAAATCGTAATCGAAAATAAAATACGGTTACGAAAATAGAATACAAAAATGGCGGGTGTTACATGAGTGGTGGAGCGGTTCCACTTGTGGAAGTGGATGAAATCGGAGTTGTCATTGCAAATTAATCGAATTGACTACAAAAAGGAAATGAAGGAAACTATTAACATTTATCATTTTACTTGTACACATTTTTAACAAGGTTTTAAAATATGCATTTATATAATGACCTCGCATCTAAATTATATAAATGATTCCGAGATCCATCCTTATACAAACATGGGCACGAAAAACCGATACAACCCATACTTGGATAAATTTGGTGAATTAACTCTTTAATTGATTCTACTATAGAATTCTCGGTCGATGTATTTCATAAAATCCATCTCTAGCCCCGGAACATAAGACTAGTCTTTATATCCCGTTGAGTCCAACCCAATTTCGCGTGTAATAATGTTTTATTACCCCACTTACCCAATGAAAAATGAAAGTACCACGGGGAACCGAATCTACCCCAAATGTCAAAGGGATTTATGAGTCCTACTATTTGGTAAGGCTAATCTCAATTTTGAATGTATGTGTGAGGTCTTGTCGATTTATTATCTATCATCTTTAAGTGAACTAAGTCAATGAATACTTGATAATGATAATTGACAATAGTCGGTAAAACGATTAAATATGCATGTTAAGTTATGACGATTTGGCAATGCATGCAAACATATAAAGCAAGCATTAAAAAAAAGCAAAATTCCAAGTATGACTTTTCCTAAAATAGAAAATCTTATTTTCTATTACATATTCGGAAACCAACTCCTTTGATCCCTTGAATCTTCAACGACACGCCTCCCAAGGATAAACACCATCTTCATCGGAACTCCTTTCCGAATGGCACCGTCTTTAGGAAACTCCGGGATTACAAATAATTTAAATAAAAAAAATGTACATTGTACTTCCTATTATACATTTGCAAAATAAAATCTAATAAAATAAATAAAAGTGATACGAGATAACATTAAATTACAACCGAATCAATATTCCCTTTCATTACGTGTAATATCGATTAAAAACTAAGGCCATACTAAGATAGAATTACATAATTCCAAATTATATAAATAAACTATGACATTCATCAAAGGAAAAATGCAGCATTATAATATGTATCTAACATGCCAAAATTCGTGCCAAATCGCCCTATTTAAAATATATCGAAAATATAGTCCGGTTTTATGGAAATTCGTGATTTTTAACTTATTAAAATCACCAAAAACAATACTAAAATCTAATTTTAGTCCAAGTTAATTACCCTAACATTTTAGGACTCAAAAATTATTCATCACTCAATCTTTGACAATAATCCAACTTGATTTACAATTTATGCTCATATTGACCTTAAAATCATAACCTTTTATGAAATAAATCCAAATTAAATTACAATAATTTGTAAATTTGAATTTTAAATTTTTGAACATTCTGGAATAATTCCATGACACTCATAATGTCAAAAATCAAGGTTAAAATTTTTCGAATTTAAATCGAGAAAAAATAGTTGCTATATATCGGTTTTATCAAATAAAACATCTAAAGTATATGAAAATCAATCTAATCAATGTTCTAACTTTAGATCTAATATGTGGGATATTTATGCAACTTTATATAATTTTCTCATGCAATGTAATTTATTTTAGCTATTCTTGCTAAATTAGTCACTATTTATGTCATTTTTACATTAAAAATTCATAAATTATGAAAACTGAATCGAGTTCATCTCAACTTTTACACAGAGTGAGTAAAATGTGCATGTGACAACATATTAAAATTTCATGGCTTGTTACGAAGTTTAACTAATTTTAACCATTTTACCTCCATTTATTCCATTTTTATCTCATAAAATCATAGATCATGCTATATTAATCACATTAATACGAATTTTTATATACAATAAGTAAAATATGCATGTGAGGTAATATAAAAATTTCAAAGTCGGAAACTTAGTCTAACTAATTTTAGCATTTTAATCATCATTTTACTTAATAAAATGTAATACAATTACTAAAAATTATTAAAATGAGCCATAAATTACCATAAATCATCAATATGACCTAAATTCATTTTAGGACCAGAATATATAACATGCAAAAATTTCGTGGCTTTTATCCTCATAAATCATAAATTTCTAGTTTTATATGTTATACTTTTAACTCGGAAAAACAATAACCGATTATGCATGCAACAACCATAGCTCTTGATACCACTTGAAAGGATTCTATAACCCTCTTATTAAACTATTTTAATTAGAGATCTAATTTACTCATTAAATTAGATATAGATCTTATGCATGCATAACAAAATTAAATCAAAGATTAATAAGAAGGCTTCTTACAATGCGAAAATCGGATTTGGAGCACAAGCAAGAACACCTTTCTTACTTGTTCTTGAGCTTAAATATTGGAAGATTTCTATAGTCCCAATAGTATGAGAACCTCCTATTAGTTGCACCAAGACAACCCCCTTAAAACTACTAAATAATTGACTAGATTACCTTAGTAGCCATCCTTAAAATGTGATCTAATAATATTTGTATTACTACTATAGTAATTTGTATATTTAGATCTTAGAACAATTTTATTTTATCTAAAACTTATTTTAGAGAAGAGAGAAAAGTGAGAAGTAAGAATGAATAATGTGTAAGAATGAATAAGAAAAAAATATGAACAATTCTTATTATATAGGAGGGGGAAAACCGGTGGGTAGGAGAGAGGGAGGAGAGCCAATGCATGCAAAAATTGCTCTTGCAATTGTTTTTATCAAAACCTATAAGGGTGTAGAATAGGCTATAATTGTAATCATTATGTTTTCCACTCAATTAAACAATTTAACCATTTCTTCCTAATGTCCTCCATAAAACCGGTTTTCCTAGCTAAATTGGAGTCCATTTTATTTTTGTCAATTTGTCATATAATGTGTGACACGTGAAACATGTTATTAATAATATTAATGCATACTTAACAATTAAATATCATTACATATATTAATTCAATTATATACAATAATTGACTAGTAATTCCCAATTACATGTAAATAAAATGGTCCATGTTAATATAATCTACAACATATTGCAATTATAATTAACTGTTCATTCTTAATTTAATTGTTTCATAAACAAAATTTTAGTAATATAACATCTTAATCACTAAAACGAATCTCATTTAATCAAATTACAATAAGATTCATATTCTTACTCACATTCGTGAATTGTTCTATTATAAGGAATTAATTAATCTGTATCATTATACAATTAATTAATTTTATCTATTAAGGGGATCGTCACTCAAGTGTGACCTTTAGGGATCAACTGATCACCACCGTATAAACGACAGTAATGTCAAACTCTAGTCAGCCAATCATTACCGATTAATGTTGACCAGTTGACTTATAAAAAGAATCATCCCTTTACGTATTCCTATTATGAGTTTCAATATTGGGATCGCACTATTGTTGAGGACACATACTCCAACACAAAGCTAGTGCACACATTGGAAGGGTACCGTCCCTTCCCGCGGTCGTTTCCCACATTGGGTTTTCCGCGTCACCAAATCTCTTGCGTTAATCTTTTATTACGTCTTTAATTTCCTTATTTAGCATTAACATAAACAATTCAATCGACATACAACGAATAAGATCACATTGACCTTACTTAACCTAATTCGGTATAAAATTACCAAAACAGTTTGGCGCCCACCGTGGGGCATTGTGGTCGTCAATCGTTAATTACTCAGATATATAATGGACAAACAAGCATCATCAGCCGTGTCACAGAGCGGTCAGCCGTCGATACCACCAAATCCTATCCAAAATCCACCATCTGCGGCTCAAACTCAAGCATCCGGACACACACCAAAAACCACATCTGTGACAAAAGTCACTCTGCCTCCCAAAACTCCTGCTGTGGCGACACAATCCAGATCAGACAAAGGAACAGGAAGTTCAAACCGCACTCCACCGCCAAGTCCAACACAAACCTTACTTAGCGGCATGGAAAATCTGCAGAAGATAATGGAAGGCATGCAAGAAGACTAGAGGAAGGCAGAAGCTGAGGCAAGGAAGAGGAACACGGAACTCTGGGCGCAGATAGACATTCTGAGACAGCAATCTAGCACACCAGCAAGCGCGGAGGATGAAGGTCGGGTCCCAATAGTGGATCTCACCCAAGGGGCATCGAGCAGTAGGAGTCAACCTCGGCAAATACCAGCCGAACTGGTAACAAGATTAGATCTGACAGCAATACCAACAGGAGAAAGGATAGTCCCACAAAGACTTGGATTCCTCACACCAGACAGCTGGCAGCCTGCCAGCCGTGTGGAAATACAACCACGTAACATCCCAGTTAGTAACCTCGTAATAACAAACCAAACACCAGGTGCAGGATCCACAAGTAGTTCGCAGGTAAGTTGCCACCAGGGAACGCTTGTGACTTCTGCCCCATTAGGCAGCATGCCGCATCAGAATCCTCTGGAATTCAGGCCTGGGAGCAGCACTCCGAATTAGCAGACAGACTAAGGAAGCCTAACCAACAAGCAATATCTAAAACTGAGGGAGATGCTGAGCAGGGTCCCAGGACTGCCACCTCCACTCGAAAAGGCAGCACCCGACAGCTATGCCTACTCGCCATTTGTGGATACAATATCTGTTGTCGCCATGCCGAAGGGATTCACAAATCCGAACATGCCTCTCTTTGATAGCACAATAGATCCCTTTGACCACATAAGTCAGTACAAGCAAAAGATGATGACAGTAACAGCCGTCGGACATGTAAAAGAAGCCTGTATGTGCAAGGGGTTTGGATCCACACTGCCAGGACCAGCATTCCGATGGCTCGTAAGTCTGCCCAACAGTTCAATATCCACGTTTGCTGACCTGGTGAACGCATTTACTCAGCAATTCGCAAGCAGCCGGAAGCCGCAAAAGCATACAGGCGACTTGTACAGAATTGTTCAAGGCGCAAATGAGACCATTGAGGAGTACAACACTAGGTTCAATAATAATAAGGTGGCAGTACGAGAGTGCGACGTGTCAACAACAGTGGAAGCCTTCAGAAGGGGCCTACACCAAGAGTCAGACCTCTACAAGCAGCTGACTATGCATCCTTGCTATAGTTTCGAAGTAGTATAAGAAAAGGCGGTAGCTGCAATAAGACTGGAAGAAGACATCCTAGCTAGAGCCAGCATACCAAGTATGCCAAGCATATCCAGCACGTCAGCCATGGAAAAGTCAAGTAGAAAACATTCCACCAGCAAAAAGGAGGAAAGGAACAGGCCATATGGTAGGGGAGTCAACAGAATCGACAACAGAGAAAGAATCAGCAACTCCCCACACTGGCAGAATATGGGTTCATGACTGACGTCGGAGGAATCCTAAAAGCACTCAGGGAGATGGGAGACGGGGTAAGGTGGCCCAGGCCACCAGTAGAAGGACAGTCATGGCGAAAAGACAATAAGAAAAAATGTGAGTTCCATCGCGACATTGGGCATAACACGGAAGATTGCTATACTCTGCACAGGGAGATCAGGCGCCTATATGAACATGGGGAGCTGAGCCACCTATTACCACGTGGGGGCAAGCAGCGGGATAAGGTAGGTTCCACGAAGCCCGCAGCACCACCTACATGCACCAAAATAATAAACGTGATAACAGGCGGCTCAGACTTAAGCGGATTAACATACTCAGCAGCCAAGAGACGCGCTACTGAAACTAAGGGAGATAGACCAGAGACTTCCTGCAGAATTTCTCAGAGCAACCTGCCTGCTGTGACTTTCGACGAAGAAGATATACATGACAGCCAGGAGCATCATGACGCACTTATCATAACACTGTCAATGGCCAATTGTACGGTTAGAAAGGTTTTGGTAGATACTGGTAGCTCGGTCAACCTAATTATGTTGAAGACCATAGAAAACATGGGGTTCAGCGAGAAGGACTTGTAGAAGAAAACCATCCCGCTCGTAGGATTCAGTAGAGAGACAGCTAATTGAAGGAAATGTAGATCTATATACTAACATATTCATATATGTTTTTGTTAATTTACTCATAAAATTAATAAATGATCTTATGCATGCAAACTAATAAACAATATAAAGAAGAAATGTTCATCTTACATTGTGATTTCGGTTTCTAGGGCACAAGAGAGATCTCCTTCTCTCTTGTTCTAGTGCTTTCCTTTATGGATGAACTAAGACCCAAGTATAGGATCTCTCCCAAGGATTAATACCCAAAGCACACTCTTAATAAAATTAATATTATGAATACTAGACAATATTAATTTTGTAAGAAAAATTGACCCAAAAATATTTGGTTTTTACTCCCAAAACCGGTTGAGAGAGAGGAGAAAGGAAGGTGAAAATATTTTATCTCTCTAAAATATTTTTGATGAGATGAATGAATGAATGAACAACAATAACATTATTGTGCATAATGTAAAAATTAGAGGAAAAACCAAAGTGGTTTTTGCCTCTCTAAAACCGGGTGGAAGAGGGCATGGGAGGGAGCCAATGCATGCTCTAGTTGTTCTTCACAATGAGCAATAGATATGCAAGGCTAGTTTAGTAGGTAATCATGGTGTTTACCACTAACAAAATTAACTTAATATTTGCCTAATCTTCCTCATATTTTCGGCACATATGGATAACATGGAATCCATTTTATTTTTGTCAATTGTCAATATGTCACATGTCATATGTTACATAAATTTGTTATGTATTTTTAACATATTAAAAATCAACGTATTAATAAAAATACGTCATATACAAAAATCGACTTAGTAATTCATAATTACTTGTACCAAAATATTTTACCAATTATAAATCACAACAATTTGTATTTATAATAATTCATTCAAATTTAATTGTTTCCTTAAACAATAATTTTATCTGAGTAATGATACAATTCGATTACTCAGACCGTATCTCATTTTAATCAATTTCAATGAGATACGTAAATATTACTTCCAAAATCGTTCGTCAATTTTAATTAAATTAATTGACTCGTAACGTTATACGAACAATTAATTGATCAATTAAGAGTGTTGCCCTATAGGTATGACCTAGGGGATCAACTGATCACCACCGTCGCACGACAGTAATGTCAAACTCTAGTCAGCCAATCATTACCGATATATGTTGATCAGTTGACAGTAAATATTACTTCCCAATTGTATTCTTTATAATGAGATTTAAACATGTGATCACCATGATCAACAGTTGTGACCGCATTATTGTCGGAGGACACATATTCCAACAATCTCCCACTTGTCCTCGACAAGTGTGCGTCACCAATTCTCTTATCCTATTACTATCTCCCACTCAATGCAAGGTCTCTTTCAGGTCGTACTTGCAAGTGATCATATCGAGAGTGGTTTCCTCGATCTGGAGAATAACTGATTGACCGGATTTATCTATCATAGATACCTTCCGAGCGTGGCCACGCATTTCCAGATCATTACTCCTCGAGTGGCCCTGAGATATTGTTATAACCCTGACTAGGGGTGGACAATTCCTATCGCACTCATTCCCTTCAACTAGCCACAGCCATCATAACCCAAAATATGCCCATTTGACCCCATTTACGAAGGTCGGAGTAACACAAATCAAAGTTAATCTGAAACTGTGCCATCTTAGGCGAATAGTCTTTAGTCAAAAGAATCGACTCATTTGAATACTATAGCAGCTCTCGCCACGACCAGGCTATATAAATTTGCCAGAACTCTATAAGCGGTCATTAGGCCCGACAAAATGTTCCTAACAGTCTGCCTATGTGATCGACTAGTCATCTCACATGACTCTATGGCACTTGAACTTGCCATCAATCGTATCACACTCTAGTCACTTCGAGACGTCACCTCATACAAGTGACTATGGGCAAATACTATGTTAATCCGTGTTCACTTTAACGGGGTTCAATTGTCACTACAGCCCGTTTGGAGATAACAAGGTATAAATTAAAGATAAAAGACAAATGTGATTGTTAACATGAACAAAACAACACTTTTATTTCATTTCAAAATCTAACAGAAACTTGGTACACGTTTAAGTCCCATGGACGCAACATGTCCATCATGCTTAGCCTGCGATAAAGGCTTGGTGAGCGGATCGGCTATATTGTCATCCGTCCCAACCTTACAAATCGCAATTTCCTTTCTTTCAATGAAATCTCTTATTACATGATATTTTCTAAGTACATGTCTAGATCTATTACTAGACTTCGGCTCCTTAGCTTGGAAGATTGTCCCACTATTATCACAATAGAGAGTGATGGGTGAAGGAAATGTAGATTCATATACACTTTAACATACTCATATATGTCTAAAATAATTTGTCATAAAATTAAAACGGATTTTATGCATGCAAACAATAATATAAAAGAAGAGAAATAATGTCCTTACATTCAATATTTCGGCTATATTGGGCACAAGAGAGATCACCTTTCTCTCTTGTTCTTGAGCTTATCCTTATGGAAGAACAAAGATCTAAGTATAAGATCTCTCCCCAAGCTTTATACCCAAGGCTAACTCTTAATCTAATTAATATTATTTGTACTAGTATAATATTAATCTAAGAGAAAATTGAACCAAAACTTTTATAAACACTTATGTGTTTCGGTTTTTAAGAGAGAAGAAGAGAGGATTTTTCTTCTCACTAGAACTTGTAATTTTTGGATGAGTAGTTGGAATCAATAATACACACATTACATTATGGTGTATATCAAAAATAAGAAGAAAAACCAAGTGGTTTTTCTTCTCTAAAAATCCGGCCAAGAGGAGGTGGAAAGGAGCCAATGCATGGGCTCATTTGTCTTCACAAGGTGAGTAGGCATGCATGGCTACTTTAGCTTTTCATCATTATGTTTTCTATTTAAAATATAAACACAATTTAACCCTAAAACTCCTCTAATATTTCGGCACTTATACTTAATATGGAGTCCATATTATTTTTGTCAATTGTCAATATGTCACATGTCACATGTCACATAAATTTGTTATGTATTTTTAACACATTAAAAATCAACGTATTAATAAAATACGTCACATACAAAAATCGACTTAGTAATTTCATAATTACTTGTGCCAAAATATTTTACCAATTTATAAATCACAACAGATTGTATTTATAATAATTCATTCAATTCCGATTGTTTCTTTAAACAATAATTTCATCCGAGTAATGATACAATTCAATTACTCAGACCGTATCTCATTTAATCACATTTCAATTTGATACGTAAATTTTACTTCCAAAATCGTCCGTCAATTTTCAAGTAATTTAATTAACTCGCAACGTTATACGATTAATTAAATAATCAATTAAGAGTATTGCCCTTTAGGTATGACCTAGGGGTCAACGATCACCACCGTCACACGACAAAGAATGTCAAACTCTAGTCACCAATCATTACCGATATATGTTGACCGGTTGACAACAATAATTTACTTCCCAATTGTATTCTAAAAATGAGATTTAATAATGATATTTAAATCATGTGATCGCACTATTGTTGAGGACACATTTCCCAACAATCTCCCACTTGTCCTCGACAAGTGTGCGTCACCAATTCTCTTGTCCTATTACTATCTCCACTCAATGCAAGGTGTCTTTCCGGTCGTACTTGCAAGTGATCATATCGAGAGTGGTTTCCTCGATCCGGAGAATAACGATTGACCGGATTTATCCACTCGGATACCTTCCGAGCGTGGCCACGCATTTCCGCTTAATTACTCCTCGAGTGGCCCCGAGATATTGTTTTAACCCTGACAAGGGGGTGGACAATTCCTATCGCACTCATTCCCTTCGACTAGCCACAGCCATCATAACCCAAAATATGCCCATTTGACCCCATTTACGAAGGTCGTAGTAACACAAATCAAAGTTAATCTGAAACTGTGCCATCTTAGGTGAATAGTCTTTAGTCAAAAGAATCGACTCATTAGAATACAATAGCAGCTCTCGCCACGACCAGGCTATATAAATTTGCCAGAACTCTATAAGCGGTCATAAGGCCCGACAAGGTGTTCCTAACATCTGCCTATGTGATCGACTAGTCATCTCACATGACTGTATGACACTTGAACTTGCCATCAATCGCATCACACTCTAGTCACTTCGAGACGTCACCTCATACAAGTGACTATGGGCGAATACAATGCTAATCCGTGTTCACTTTAGCGGGGTTCAACGTTGTCTCTACAACCCGTTTGGATGTAACAAAGTATAATAAAAGAGTTTTAAAATAAAACTCTAACGACAAATGCGATTATCACACATGAATAGTCAATGCCTGATTACTATTTCATGTTCTATAATCTAATTTGATCTTGTACGTAGTTGTTCATTTCAATTCAATTGAAATGACATGACTTATCATGTTTAGCCTTTGAGAAGGCTTTGGTTAGTAGGTTTTATCAACTTCTTGTACCTTACTCAACCTTACTACATATTCTTTTTCCTTTGTGATGTATACATTTGCATCACAAAACTTTCTGAGTACGTGTCGAGATCCAATCAAGACATAGGCCCTCTTAGCCTAAGAATAGCTCCCACTGTTTTCATAGTGTGCGGGACTCATCCTCTTGCACATCTCATGATTGCAAGTGTACTCAATTTCCGTTGTAAATATCTCTCATTGTTCTTTATTGCCTAGAACGATTCTAGAAAATCTACTTCTTAATTAACATTGCCACAATGATATCTTAACCATCTTAATGTGTTTTGATTATGGTTTTGTCGGAAACCATGCGCAACCTCAATTGTCAATTGTCACTTGTGTAACACCCTTACACAAAATTGCATCATAAACACTCTGCTTTACCTTCTTAATGCTTCTGCAAGCACTTAAGGGTAATCTTTATATACTAGGTAAAGATTACTTAAATTCGATTTTGAAAACAATTCATCATACTCAAAGTATATGAAGTGTTATACATCATTACTCATTTAATTGATCCGGCAGCGGAAGCAAATGGAATCAATCGAATATGTTCGATTTAATTGAACTAGTCATGAATCTTATCAACATAAGACTTCTTACTGACGCTAATATCATGTGGATTTATCTTCATAAATCCGGATATTCAAGATGTATTATAATACTCCAAAAGTCTTGAATCATTCTCGATGATCAATATGTCATCCACATATTGGACTAATTAAAATTTCCGTAACTCCCACAAAACTTCATGTATAAACACAACTTCTCGACATATCGAGAAATGTTTTATCACATGATCCAAAAATGTTGATTCCAACTCATTGATGTCCTACTTAAGACCCTCTCTTAAGTTTCACATTATCTTAGGATTGCAAGAATCTTCAAAACTCAAGATATGTATTGAATACATTCCTTCTAATTGAAGAAGTGGGTTTTAGATTCACTTGCTATGTATTTCATAACTCATAATGAAACACAATCCCTAAGAAGATCCAAATAGACTTAAGCATTTCAATTAGTGCAAAACCCTTTGCATCCAATCAAACCTTTATTAGTGCAAAACCCTTTGCAACTAATCAAGCCTTTTAATTTTGGATTTTCATGGCTCTAAGCCTTATATTGAGTTGTGACTTAAACACTCTAATGTAAGTCATATGTTCATTACTTTCTAGAAGTAATCAATTTGAATCAAACGATTTCTTTTGTAAGTTATAAGCTCTTTACTTTCTTAAAAGTAGCATGAATCCATCATTTTTAACAAGTGATGAATTTTAACCTCCTAGGTTTTGAAGAAACAATGTTTTACACAAAACGTCTCATGTAGCCAAGAAAGACCAGTTTCTTGCGACATAATATTCTTTGTGGCATTCTTTGTGGCTCTAGAATAATTTCTCCCACTCTGTCTTCTAGAAATAAACTTGTATTTTAGAAAGACAGCTTCACGAGCCGCAAACCCGTCGTACTCATGATAATTGAAAGGGAAAAATGAGCATTTGTTTCTTGTGAAAACTTACAAACATGGTACCCTTACCATTTCATATCTCATATGATTGGATTTTGTGGAAAATAATTTAGACAAAAATGATAAAATCCCCAAAAGGATTCAAGTGACTCAAAGTAACTTGATTGAAATCCAAACCATATCGAATAGCGTTTGATTTCTTATCTAATCACACATTATTCCATAATGCATGCTAAGAGAGATTTACTTGTGATACTATATCACATTTCCTTTGGCTTATATCAAAGTCTTCACTTTGATAATCCCATCACGACTAAATCGTGCTTCTTTGAACTCTTCAAAGATTTCTCTATTTACCTTATTAAGTGAACACATTAGCGTAAACTTAAATCGTTGGTAAAAAGAAAATGATCAACCTATTTTGGATCAATGATTTACAACCTCGATCTCCTTTTCAACCAAAAGGCACGAGGCATCTTGCTTTGAATACAAGATACGCATATACCATTAACAATCTAATGTTTTCAAGAGTACTCGATAACTCTTTGCGTTCATCATTCCAAAATTTAAGGTTTAATCTTGGGTTACCAATTTGAATCTTACATCATCTACATGATATATCATTCTAGTTTGGTTTAGAATATAATCACCTTGATAATGGGCTTGCCATACATCAAATCGTGGTGTATAGGGTCATAAAAGTGAAACCTCTTTTGTATCTTAACAAGTTTATATTCTTATTTAGAGTTTATGCACTTAATAGTCACAATTAAGTACCACTTTAAATCCAAAAACTAGATTGAGTACACAATTACTCTATCTCTCGACTTCATTGTTGCTAGTCGTCATATTCTAATCATCCTATGTATCAAACATAATGATGAAAACCACCACCGGTTTCTAATATTGACGAAGTAATACTAGCAAAATTTATGTTTAATCAAATAAACACTTTTTAAAGAAGAAGTTCCCATTAGATGTCCCACAACTAACTTGTTGATTCTTCAATAATTTGGGGTAGTTTCCTTTCTCGTGTCCAACATTTTAAGACAATGGAAACTTTATCGGTTGGGATTGATAGGTTTAGTATCGTTATTCTCAACAACTTTACCTTTAACATTACCTTGTATCAATTCCATTATAATCTTTACTTCTTGAACCTCATTCTCATCTTAACGGTTTAAGAGAATGCTCCCACTTATTTCAATGAGTCTTTGCTTTGAGAAGCAAAATTGAATTCATGAAGATCACTCTTCATTTGTTCGTTTTAGTCTTAAAACTTTCATTGAAGTGGTTGCGTTATTTTGGTCAATTACGAATTCTGAAAATCTAATCACCAAAACAATTTATCGCTTCAAGGTACTTAATTCAATTAAGTATATGAATAATGATCCATTGTAAGTAGATGTGTTAGTCAAGAATCAAAAACCTGTTTGATAATGAATAACTTTAATCTATACTCTTTACAAGAGATCCTTAGCAATGGTTCATATGAGGTCTTTAGAAGAAAATTCATATTTTGTCTTTAGTTACGATGTTTTAATGGAGATTTGAATCAAAAACGAAATGATATCGTATATGAATTGTGGTAAAGAAATAGAACAATATGATAACGGAATAGTGGAAAACAAAACATTCGTCGTTATATTAATACTTGTAAACAAGTATAGCATTTACATAGTGACCTCTACCCAACTATGATAAATGATTCCAAGACCCAAATTCATATCGACTTAGGCACGGGGTAGCCGATTCAACCTTTATCAATATAACTCGGTGGATTAACCTTTTAATCGATTCTACTTTTAGAACTCTTGGTCGATAAAATTACTCTAATGTTTATCTATAGCCCAAAACACATCAACAAGGGCACGGGGTAGCCGATACATCCCTTATCAATAACTTTTGTTGAGTTCAATCCAAATTTCGAATAAATGTGTCCATTATCCAAACCCACATCAACTTGGGCACGGGGTAGCCGATACATCCCTTATCAACATGAATTCGGTGGATTAACATTCATCACCCACTTCCCCTACGTAACAAGGTTTGTACCCCGGGGTAGCCGAGTGCACTCCCTCGCGAAATAGGTTTTCATGGTTTCTACTATTTGGTAAGGCTATGTCTCAATTGATTATTTTAGCGAGAGGTCATGTCAATTTATTATCTATCACGTTTTAAGTGAACTAAAGCGGTGAACTACGATAATTTTAATTGACACGGTCGATAAACTCGATAAAATAACAATGCATGTTCAGTTATGGCGATTTAGCGATGCATGTGACATAAAATAAAATGCAAGCATAAAGAAAAATAAATCCTAGTATGGCCTTTCCTAAAATAGAAAAACTATTAATCTATTATATATTCGGAAACCAACTCCATTGGTCCCTTGAACTTCGGTTGTTGCACACATCTCGAGGTAACACCGTCTTTATGTATCGCCATTCTTGAAGAAATCCGTCTTTTGGAACTCCGGAATGAATAAAATTACATAATAAATTACATAATTTCCTATTATACATTTGTAACTAAAATAAAATAAATCTATTAAATATTACAAAACGGTGATACGAGATCACAATAAAAATTACAACCGAATCGATATTCCCATGCATTTCGGGAAATACCAATTAAAATCTAAGGCCATACTAAGTAAAATTACATAATTCAAAATTACATAAATTAAAATTATGACAATCATAAAGGAAAAATGCAGCATTATAATATGTATGAACATGCTCAATTTTTATGCTAAATCGCCTTTTAATTAGCCAATATCGTATATTACTCGGTTTTTACGGATTTGCGTGATTTCAACATTTTATAATCACAAAAATACATAAACTCATATTTATGCATAAGTTAATTACCCTAACCTCTTAGGACTCAAAATATAGTCTTCACTAATAATTTGACCATAATTAACTTTTATTTACAAAATTGTTCATAAATGGACCAAAATTACAAAAATAAGCTATTAAACTTCAAATAAATCACAAAATTTCAAATAAATTCAAAATTTGAAATTTAAATTCATGAACATTCTGGAAAAATCCATGACACTCATAATGTTCAAAATCTTAGGTTAAAAATTTCGAAAAATTTCCGGAAAAACAATGTTGCGGTTTATCGATTTTAATAAAATAATCATAAAAACATGGAAAAATTATTTTCATTAACTTTTCAATTTTAGATCTGAAAAATATAATAAAATGCAACATTAGACGTTTTTCCTAAGTCATAGATTATGTTTTATTAATTTTTCACTAATAATGTCACTATTTATGCTATTTTTCTTCAAAAATTCATAAATCATGCTAAAAGACTTCTTTATAGCCAATTATTTTACACACATCTTGTAAAATTGCATGTGACAACATATTAATTTTCTATGACCAGATTCGAAATTTAACTCATATTAACCTATTTTTCTCTTAAATCCGAATTTAATAATGAAAAATTCATTTTTCGAGCATAACAAGTGCAAAAATTATGAAAATTTACAGGTTATCTCAAAATAATATATGTAACAACATATCCAAAAACCAAGTGAAAATTCGAAGTATAGCTAATTTTCGACCAAAAATGACATTTTTACTCATAAAATCACATTTAAATGTCATTATTGTAAATTATGAACAATAAAAATCCGAAAAATTAACCCAAAAATCCTAAAACACTTTAGGACCAGAAATATTAACATGCATGTAATTATTTCGTGATATATCATAATAACACAAATTTTACAAGTTTTATTTTGTTATTCATATAACTCGGAAAAACTTTTAACCAATTTGCATGCAAACAACCGTGGCTCTTGATACCGATTGAAGGAAATGTAGATTCATATACACTTTAACATACTCATATATGTCTAAAATAATTTGTCATAAAATTAAAACGGATTTTATGCATGCAAACAATAATATAAAAGAAGAGAAATAATGTCCTTACATTCAATATTTCGGCTATATTGGGCACAAGAGAGATCACCTTTCTCTCTTGTTCTTGAGCTTATCCTTATGGAAGAACAAAGATCTAAGTATAAGATCTCTCCCCAAGCTTTATACCCAAGGCTAACTCTTAATCTAATTAATATTATTTGTACTAGTATAATATTAATCTAAGAGAAAATTGAACCAAAACTTTTATAAACACTTATGTGTTTCGGTTTTTAAGAGAGAAGAAGAGAGGATTTTTCTTCTCACTAGAACTTGTAATTTTTGGATGAGTAGTTGGAATCAATAATACACACATTACATTATGGTGTATATCAAAAATAAGAAGAAAAACCAAGTGGTTTTTCTTCTCTAAAAATCCGGCCAAGAGGAGGTGGAAAGGAGCCAATGCATGGGCTCATTTGTCTTCACAAGGTGAGTAGGCATGCATGGCTACTTTAGCTTTTCATCATTATGTTTTCTATTTAAAATATAAACACAATTTAACCCTAAAACTCCTCTAATATTTCGGCACTTATACTTAATATGGAGTCCATATTATTTTTGTCAATTGTCAATATGTCACATGTCACATGTCACATAAATTTGTTATGTATTTTTAACACATTAAAAATCAACGTATTAATAAAATACGTCACATACAAAAATCGACTTAGTAATTTCATAATTACTTGTGCCAAAATATTTTACCAATTTATAAATCACAACAGATTGTATTTATAATAATTCATTCAATTCCGATTGTTTCTTTAAACAATAATTTCATCCGAGTAATGATACAATTCAATTACTCAGACCGTATCTCATTTAATCACATTTCAATTTGATACGTAAATTTTACTTCCAAAATCGTCCGTCAATTTTCAAGTAATTTAATTAACTCGCAACGTTATACGATTAATTAAATAATCAATTAAGAGTATTGCCCTTTAGGTATGACCTAGGGGGTCAACTGATCACCACCGTCACACGACAGTAATGTCAAACTCTAGTCAGCCAATCATTACCGATATATGTTGACCAGTTGACAGTAACAATATTACTTCCCAATTGTATTCTTAAAATGAGATTTAATAATGATATTTAAATCATGTGATCGCACTATTGTTGAGGACACATTTCCCAACAATGGGATCATTGGCGGTAGGTACTACTCTTAGACCTTCCGTGAATTGCCTGATCCACACAGCTTCCTTGGCAGCTTCTGATGCTGCAATGTACTCAGCCTCCGTTGTTGAATCCGCGGTTACAGCTTCCTTGAAGCTTCTCCAGCTAACGGCTCCACCATTGAGCATGAAAACAAAACCAGCTTGTGATTTCATGTCATCTCTATCTGTTTGGAAGCTTGAGTCCGTGTAACCATTAACACGAAGTTCGGTGTCTCCTCCAAACACTAAGATAGAATCCTTAGTTCTTCTCAAGTACTTAAGGATGTTCTTGACAGCAATCTAGTGACTCTCACCTGGATTTCCTTGATATCTACTCATCATGCTCAAGGCATACGAGACATCAGGACGTGTGCATATCATGGCGTACATGATTGATCCGACAGCGGAAGCATAAGGGATCGTCTTCATGCGTTCAACATCATGGGGTTCGGAGGGAGATTGAGTCTTGCTCAATATTGTCCCAGTTACCATAGGTACCAAACCCCTTTTGGATTTGTCCATGCTGAACCGTCGAAGAATCTTATCAACATAAGACTCTTGACTTAGTACCAATATCCTCTTGGATCTATCTCTATGGATCCGGATACCTAATATGCGTTGTGCTTCTCTTAAATCCTTCATTTGGAAGTGGTTACCTAACCACTTCTTAACAGAAGACAACATTGGAATATCATTTCCAATGAGTAGTATGTCATCGACATACAAGATTAGGAACACAACATTGCTCCCACTAAATTTCATGTATAAACACGGTTCCTCAACACTTCGATTGAAACCATTTTCCTTTATAACATGATTGAATCGATGATTCCAACTTCTAGATGCTTGCTTAAGACCATAAATGGATCTCTTAAGCTTGCACACTTTTTTAGGATTTTTAGAATCAACAAAACCTTCGGGTTGTATCATGTACACCTCCTCTTCTAATGCCCATTTAGAAAAGCGGTTTTGACATCCATTTGCCATATTTCATAATCATGAAATGCGGCAATCGCTAACAAAATCCGTATGGATCTTAGCATGGCTACGGGGGCGAAGGTCTCATCATAATGGAGACCTTGGACTTGGGTAAATCCTTTTGCCACTAGCCTAGCTTTGTAGACATCGTCATGTCCTTCTATGCCATTCTTGACTTTGAATATCCGTTTGCATTGAAGAGGTCTTGTCCCTTTAGGCAAATCTACCAAGTCCCAAACTTGGTTTTCATGCATAGAATCCATTTCGGACTTCATGGCTTCAAGCCATAAGGAGGAATTAGGACTAGAGATTGCGGTCTTGTAGGTAGCGGGCTCGTCACTTTCTATAAGCAACACATCAAGTGTTCCATCTTCTTCAATAAGTCCCACATATCGATCGGGATGACGAGAAACACGGCCCGTTCTTCTAAGAGGAGGAGGAATAACCGTATTAGACGACGAAGGAACTTCTTCTTGCGTCTCTAGCTCGGTTTGTGGCTCTTGAACTTCATCAAGTTCAAAATTTCTCCCACTCTGTCTCTTAGAAATAAATTCTCTTTCTAAGAAGACAGCCTCGCAAGACACAAACACTTTGTTATCTTGAGGTTTGTAGAAGTAGTATCCTCGAGAGGTCGAGGGGTAACCTACAAAGATGCATTTTTCGGATCTTGGGGCAAGCTTGTTGTCGTTCTTAGTCTTGACGTAAGCATCACATCCCCAAATCTTCATATAGGATATATTGGGGATCCTTCCTGTCCACATCTCACATGGAGTCTTTTCGGTGGACTTTGTGGGACTATTGTTCAAAAATCGAATTGCGGTTTGAATCGCAAATCCCCAAAACGAGTTCGGTAACTCGGTTTGACTCATCATGGATCGAACCATATCAAGTAGGGTTCGATTCCTCTTTTCGGCAACACCATTGAGTTGTGGTGTTCCGGGTGGAGTAAGTTATGATATAATACCACAACGTTTCAAGTGTGAATCAAATTCAAGGCTAAGATATTCTCCACCACGATCGGATCGTAGTGCCTTAATCCTTTTGTTCAATTGGTTCTCTACTTCGTTTTGAAATTCTTTGAATTTCTCAAACGCTTCACTCTTATGCTTCATTAAATAGACATACCCATGTCTACTCAAGTCGTCGGTGAAGGTTATAAAGTAGTCATAATTTCCACGAGCGGTGATACTCATTGGTCCACATACATCGGTGTGTATGAGTCCCAATAGTTCACTAGCTCGTGTCCCTTTACCACTAAAAGGATTACGAGTCATTTTGCCAAGTAGGCAATATTCGCATGTACCATATGATTGATAATCAAATGGTGTAATCACATTAGTCGAAATTAATCTTTTGATGCGATTCTCGTTTATGTGACCTAATCGACAATGCCAAATGAACGCTTCACTTGGGTCACTTGATTTGAGTTTCTTTGATTGAATGTTATAGATATCATTAGTCGGATTTGAGGTCTCTAAAATGTAAATGCCATTGATGGAAGAAGCTTGGCTTATAACCAAATCATTCCTTGAAATAGTACAACGATTGTTCTTAATGACAAAACAAAAACCGTCGATGTCTAGCATGACGATTGAAATAATGTTTTTAGAGAGCGTAGGCACATAAAAACAATTATGTAAATACAACTCAAATCCGTTAGGCAAAGCTAAAACATAAGTTCCTTTGGATTCGGCCGCTACCCGAGCTCCCTTTCCAAGGCGTAGATCCACATCTCCCTTGCTAAGCCTCTTCACGTCTCTTAAACCCTGTAAATGATTACAAAGGTGAGAACCACAACCGGTATCTAGTACCCATGTCGTAGTGGAAGTATAATTTATATCAATAACATAAATTTCCTTAGGAATTTTACCTTTTGGAGTGATGATTCCTTCCCTTATATTTCGCAAATATACGGGACAATTCCTAAGCCAATGTCCCATGCCATAGCAATAATGTCACTCATCATTAACTTGCTTGAAGTTTTTGATTTTCTTTCCCTTCTTCTTGAACTTTTTGCCCTTTGAAGCAAGAGCTTGATTGCTTGAGCTCCCACTAGCTTTGGCATCTTTATCTTCCAGAGACAAAGATCCTACAGATTGTATGAGGTAGTCTTCCTGAGACGGGCTCACACGAGATCTAGTAGTAGTAGGTGGTTTATAAGAAGTGATGAAGTTATGGTTTTCATCCGAACCTATCCCAAAATGAAGTTCTCTAGTAGTGTCGAAATCATTGTTGGAGCAAACGTCGTCAAAAACATTGTGGTAAGACTCAATAGTTATCGGTGCGGTAGCATGTGATGGATTCATTGTAATGAACTACAAGTATGGAGGAAAAGGAAATATTAACATTTGTCTTTTTAAATCATACTTTCAAATAAATTAACAAGATATGAACATTTATATAGTGACCTCTACCCAACTATAATAAATGATTCCAAGACCCAAATTCATATCGACTTAGGCACGGTAGGGCCGATTCATCCTTTATCAATATAACTCGGTGGATTAACGTTTAATCGATTCTACTTTTAGAACTCTTGGTCGATAAAATTACTCTAATGTTTATCTATAGCCCGGAACACATGCGACTACGGTCACGAATACTTCCGTTGAGCTCAATCCAAATTTCGAATAAATGTGTCCATGATCCAAATCCACATCAACTTGGGCACGGTAGGGCCGATTCATCCCTTATCAACATGATTTCGGTGGATAGACATTTATCACCCACTTCCCCTACGTAACAAGTTTTGTACCCCGGTAGGGCCGAGTGCACTCCCTCGCGAAATAGGTTTTCATGGTTTCTACTATTTGGTAAGGCTATGTCTCAATTAATTGTTTTAGCGAGAGGTCATGTCAATTTATTATCTATCACGTTTTAAGTGAACTAAAGCGGTGAACTACGATAATTTTAATTGACACGGTCGATAAACTCGATAAAATGACAATGCATGTTTTAGTTATGGCGATTTAGCGATGCATGCGACATATAAATAAAATGCAAACATAAAAATAAATCCTAGTATGGCCTTCCTAAAATAGAAAAACTATTTAACTATTACATATTCGGAAACCAACTCCATTGGTTCCTTGAACTTCGGTTGTGGCACGCATCTCGAGGTAACACCGTCTTTATGTATCGCCATCTTGAAGAAATCCGTCTTGGGGAACTCCGAGATAAATTAAATTACATAGCAAATTACATAATTTCCTATTATACATTTGTAACTAAAATAAAATAAATCTAGTAAATTACAAAACGGTGATACGAGATCACAATAAATTACAACCGAATCGATATTCCCATACATTTCGGGAAATACCAATTAAAAAACTAAGGCCATACTAAGTAAAAATTACATAATTCAAAAATTACATAAATAAAATTATGACAATCATAAAGAGAATGCAGCATTATAATATGTATGAACATGCCCAATTTTATGCTAAATCGCCTTTAAGTAGCCAATATCGTATATTACTCGGTTTTTACGGATTTGCGTGATTTCAACATTTTATAATCACAAAATTACATAAATTCATATTTATGCATAAGTTAATTACCCTAACCTCTTAGGACTCAAAATTTAGTCTTCACTAATTATTTGACCATAATTAACTCATATTTCTAAAATTTGTTCATTAATGGACTTAAAATTATAAAAATAAGCTATAAACTTCAAATAAATCACAAAATTTCAAATAAATTTGAAATTTGAAATTTAAACTCATGAACATTCTGGAAAAATACCATGACATTCATAATGTTCAAAAACTTAGGTTAAAAATTTGAAAATTTATCCGGAAAAACAATGTTGCGGTTTATCGGTTATAACTAAATAATCATAAAAACATGAGAAAAATTATATTCACCAATTTTTCAATTTTAGATATGACAAAGATAATAAAATGCAACATTGGACGTTTTTCCTTAGTCATGGAGTATGTTTTATTAATTTTTTTCACTAATTAAGTCACTATTCATGCCATTTTTCTTCAAAAATCCATAAATCATGCAAAAAGACTTCAATATAGCCTATTATTTTACACACATCTTGTAAAATTGCATGTGACAACATACTAAATTTCTTTGACCAGATTCGAAATTTATCTCATATAAACCTATTTTTTACCTAAAATCAATTTTAATAATGAAAAATCCATTTTTCGAGCATAAGAAGTTCAAAAATTATGCAAATTTACAGGTCATTTCAAAATAATATATTTGACAACATATCCAAAAATCACAGAAAAATTCGAAGCTTAGCTATTTTTAGTCCGAAAATGACATTTATACTCATAAAATCATATTTTAATGCCATTATTGTGTAATATGAACAATAAAAATCCATAAAATAACCAAAATATCCTAAAAACATTTTAGGATCAGAAACTTTAACATGAAAAAATTAATTTTTGTGATATATCATAATAACACAAATTATACAAGTTTTATATGTTAATCTTTATAACTCGGAAAAACTTTTAACCGATTTGCATGCAAACAACCATGGCTCATGATACCGATTGAAAGAAAAGTAGATCTATATACTAACATATTCATATATGTTTTTTTGTTAATTTACTCATAAAATTAATAAATGATCTTATGCATGCAAACTAATAAACAATATAAAGAAGAAATGTTCATCTTACATTGTGATTTCGGTTTCTAGGGCACAAGAGAGATCTCCTTCTCTCTTGTTCTTGTGCTTTCCTTTATGGATGAACAAAGACCCAAGTATAGGATCTCTCCCAAGGATTAATACCCAAAGCACACTCTTAATAAAATTAATATTATGAATACTAGACAATATTTATTTTGTAAAAAAAATTGACCCAAAAATATTTGGTTTTTACTCCCAAAACCGGTTGAGAGAGAGGAGAAAGGAAGGTGAAAATATTTTATCTCTCTAAAATATTTTTGATGAGATGAATGAATGAATGAACAACAATAACATTATTGTGCATAAGGTAAAAATTAGAGGAAAAACCAAAGTGGTTTTTGCCTCTCTAAAACCGGGTGGAAGAGGGCATGAGAGGGAGCCAATGCATGCTCTAGTTGTTCTTCACAATGAGCAATAGGTATGCAAGGCTAGTTTAGTAGGTAATCATGGTGTTTACCACTAACAAAATTAACTTAATATTTGCCTAATCTTCCTCATATTTTCGGCACATATGGATAACATAGAATCCATTTTATTTTTGTCAATTGTCAATATGTCACATGTCATGTGTTACATAAATTTGTTATGTACTTTTAACATATTAAAAATCAACGTATTAATAAAAATACGTTGACACGTCTGTCGCGTACCTGTCAAAAATAACCAACTGGCTCTAACTAATATAGCTAGGGAAGTCGGGTCGAATCCACAGAGAGGTAGGAAATTGTCTGCTAAAACTAGGTTCGCCAAGGTAACCAATTTGGGGGTTTATAAAATGTGATTTCTAAACTAAGAGGACAAGGAGAAGAGAAATAAAAAGAAAGAGTATAACAGAATAAGGAGAATAGCTAAGACAAACGGTTCACCATAATCATCTGGTCGAGTAATCTAGGTCCCAGTCAATGCGATGACGGTCTAAGGGGTAGCGAACGTCACCTTTCGGTCCTTAATTCACCCTAAGGTGTAAACAGTTTAACTTTCGCCCTCGCTGCAATACTCTATTGTTCGCTACTAGTCTGCCTCTTCCAACCTTTCGGTCCAGGTCAAGGTCCACTAAGAATAAGGGTCTAACCGCGTCGACTCGATTAGGCAATTACAATTAATTGTAGCATTTAAACAACAAAAACGATACCGGCATTAACCTAGTAGATCGATTACCCTCCCTTCATGTTATGGATCCCCTATAGTCTTAGCATAGGAAATTAGCTACTCATAATCGTCGGATTAACAATTACAATAACCAAATAATTTAAACCAAGCATGATAAATAAACTATTAAGAGACTGATTGAACAATTATAAAGCAAAGAGAGAAAAGGATTTAAAAGCGAGAAATACGATTAAGAATTAAACTAGATTGATAATACCGAATCCGAGTAACAAATGTAGAGAATAGAAATCCAAAGAACAAGGATGTAAGTAGCAATCGAAAATGTACGTCGTCCAGCGAGAGGAGTAACGTCATGTTCTCCTCAGTCTTATACTTGAAAAATCGTCTTAAACCTAATCTATGGACTAATTACAAAAGCCCATAAAAGATTAGGCGGAAATAAACTAAAAGCACACGAAAACCCCTCGATCGAGTAGAAAGATTACTCGATCGATCAGAAATCACTCGATCGAGCTAGAACAACCTCTCGATCGAGCACTCGCTGCGAACTTCCTCGATCGACTCCTTAAACTGGTCGATCGACCACTCTTGAGTGTGTAAAGCATTCGATCGAGCAGTAGACCACTCAATCGAGCTATATAGGCATGTTAGGACTTGAACTGCTTCCGAACTCAGCTCATGCGTCTTCCAAATGTTAGATGTCTAAGCTCCGGCTCCTTATTTCCCATGAATGCATAAAATTGGGACAATTAAGGCTTGATTTAGCTCCTCTCTGGTCAATTCCTGCAAAATACAATAAACGGACCAAAGTAGAATATTCGGGGGTATTTGTAGCCGGATGCTACATAAAAGGCACAGAAATGCGTGTAAAAATGAGGTGAAAACCTTATATAAAAGACACGCATCAAATCTCCCCAAACCAAACCTTTGCTTGTCCCCAAGCAAATATGAATGCAACTAAGGGTAAACAATGGAACGGGACCAACGCATCAGCTACAAATCATCCACTAGAACCAATTTAATGCAACAAAATGACAAAATGGCAACTGGAAAGTGCAAACGAGTTAAATTAATGTTTCAAGCTTACTGAACCATCGACCTTGCAAGATTCAGAAGATGTCGGACTCTCACGGGTCGCTCGTCACTCAAAATCAGGCACAGGGTGAGTATAAACGTGAAAGATAGGAAGAAATCAGACACTCACCTAACTCGACCTATAAGAACATGCATGCAGTTAACATGAGTAAAGTCTCTACAACCGTACATATGCATTCCAACCATACTAATGACCAAGACACGTGCCGAGGACTTACATTTGGGTTAGTGAGGTAATGGGTAAGAAGGGGCTAAAATGAATTTGGATATGTGGGGTTAATAGCCAGGCTAGCAACAACGGATCCAAATATAAACTACATCCCATCTTCGTACTCATAACAGCAAGATGAAGCGGTGCAAAATTATGCACTAAACTCACAAAACACCAAAAATCGTCAACTCCCCATAAAATATAGATAAGGCATGGGAGTGTGAAACATTGTGCAATTCTCATTCCTTTTTTTTCATTTTGAATTTTTCTTCTTTTCATTTTCCATTTTTTTTCTTTCTTTCTTTCCACTTTCGTTCTCTTTTTTTTTTTTTTTTTTTTTTTTCATTTTCAATTTAACATTTTTTCTTTTTCTTTCTTTCCCTTCAATTCTTCCACCATCTTCTGAAATCAGATAAAATAACCATATTGCAATAAAACATTCAAAGAACTACTCGTTACTAGCTCAGCTAGGGTAGGAAGTATTATAGAAAGTAGTTGATAGGACAAAAAGGCAATTTGGCTATGTGAGGCTCATGGGTAGAATGAAATAAGGGGGACTGCCTCTCCTAACACGTGTCACCATCCACAAACCGAATGCATACTGGTATTAAGAAGACTAGACTCATGCTTATGCAAATTGATGTTACATGTCTTAGAGAGAGAGTACTACTCACATCCTAAATGAAACCGGTCATGAATGTCACCAGTTTATAAAGCTCTAACCTCCGAATGTAATGTAGCTTGCCGACGTAATGAATCAGGTCTATTCGTTCAGATAAAGAAGGAACAAAAACTCGTAGATTATGCACATAATCATGCCAACTAACTGTCAAGAATATGCAGGGCTCAAGTAAGGATTCAAAGTAGCGTCAATGTTCAAACGTTCGGACTCAATTTAAACATGAATTTTTTGAAATTTTTTTGAATTTTATGATTTTTATATGATTTTTTTTTTTTTTTTTTTTTTTTTTTTTTGAACAACAATGCATGCGAGAATAAATAAACGTGCAAGCAAAAATGCAAGAAACATGCAGACACAGATATGGATGCATACCTCCCCAAACCAAACCGTACAATGTCCTCATTGTACTAAAAATAGGGAAAGAAATGCAGACTGAAAGGAAAAAGAGAGACGGAGTCAGAAAACTTACAAAACGTCATAAGGAGGGACCTCCCCAAACCGACCATGAACATGGGAGGTCAAAGAAAGTCGAGCAGCGGCTCCATAGACGTAAAACAGCAGCTGGAGGTCATAACTACTCGATCGAGCGCCTGGGACAGCTCGATCGAAGGAACCGGTGTATTGGAAGAGCTCGATCGAAGGACGGATCACTCGATCGAGTTAACACGGGTTTGGATCTGGTCGATCGAGGACATTATCCCTTGATCGAGTAACAGCTGCATCAGAAAGTGCTCGATCGAACACAAAGTCATTCGATCGAGTACTTCAACCTGCAAAAGACGCATTAAAAGCAAGGAAAATACAGAGGGGGTTCATAAACAGCGTCTAAAGTTCAACGTGAAGCTAAAGAAAAACAAATAGTTCAACAAAAGTACAAATAAAATCATCTGCCGCCTCCGGAGAGCGCTGGTTTAAGAGGTCCCGCACGACCTTTCGGTATCAAGTAATCGCGGCGCGTCGAGCTCGTCGAAGCGCAAGACTTCAACGCGGTTGTCCGCTTCACTCGCCTCATGGTAATGCTTCACATATTGGCCATTCACCTTGAATCTATGACCCTCGGAATCTTCAAGCTCCACGGATCCAAATTTGGTAACAGCTGTCACCGTGTATGGACCACTCCACCGGACTTCAGACTTGCCAGAAATAGTCTCAAACGGGCATTAAACAAAGAACACCTTCCGCCCCACATGAAACTCCCGAGGTAGGATTCTCTTGTCATGCCATCTCTTCGTCTTTTCCTTGTAAATGCGCGAGCTGTCATAGGCATTGAGCCTAAACTCCTCTAATTCATCTAGCTGCAAAAGACGATTCTGACCACACAATTTAGGATCATAATTAAGCTCACGGATTGCCCACCAGGCCTTACATTCTAGCTCAACAGGTAAGTGACACGATTTCCCATAAACTAACCTATAAGGTGATGCACCAATTTGTGTCTTAAAGGCAGTTCTATAAGCCCATAATGTGTCATCTAGCTTAAGACTCCAGTCCTTCCGTGATTTAGAAACTACCTTAGACAAGATCTCTTTCAGCTCACGATTAGAGACCTCTACCTGACCACTAGTTTGGGGATGATACCCCAAACCACGCCGGTGTTGGACACCAACTCTGCAGACAGATGGAAGTGAGTTTCTTTTCCTTAAAATGCATCCCCCCATCACTAATGACGACCCTAGGGACACCAAAACAGGGGAATATGATCTTTTTGAACATCTTTATCACGGTCTTACCGTCACAGTGAGGTGAAGCAATTGCCTCAACCCATTTTGACACATAGTCTACAGCTACTAAGATGTACCTGTTACCTTTACTGGACGGGAACGGTCCTTGGAAATCAATGCCCCAGACGTCGAAAACCTCAACCTCTAGGATGCCGTTTTGTGGCATCTCATGTCTCTTCGAAATTTTCCCTGATCGTTGGCATGCATCACAAGCTGAAACAAAAGACTTGGCGTCGAAACAAAGAAGGCCGAAAAAAACCGGACTGAAGTACCTTAGCCACGGTGCGCGATGGACCGTGGTGACCACCATATGAAGAGGAGTGACACCTTCCAGACTATTTTGGTCTCCCACTGCGGAATACACCGTCTCGTAGAGACCGTCTCGCACATTCCTTAAACAAGTAAGGATCGTCCCAAAAGTATTGCTTAGCGTTATATAGAAAACGCTTCTTTTCGATGAGAAAGATCGGGCGGCACTCGCCACGACAACGGTTAGCTATATCTGCATACCAAGGTTCTTGGTTAACAATAGACGATACAACAAAGAAATAAAGTATCGTCAGGAAAAGAATCATCAATGGGTAGAGAATCTTCCCCTTCTTGTCGCATCAGCCGCGACAAGTGATCAACTACAACGTTCTCAGCTCCTTTCTTATCCTTAATCTGCAGGTCAAACTCCTGAAGAAGGAGTATCCATCTCGAGAGCGCGGTTTAGCTTCCTTCTTAGCAAGGAGATGCCTCAAAGCTGCATGGTCAGTAAAAACAGTGACTTTCGACCCAACTAAATAAGTACGAAACTTCTCTAAGGCATAAACTACATACGAATGTAACGGCTCCTTCTCGATGGTAGTGTACTTCACTTGAGCCTCATCCATAGTTCGGCTCGCATAGTAAATAGCATTCAAGGCTTTGTCTTTCCTCTGGCCAAGCACCGCTCCTAGTGCATAGTCACTCGCGTCGCACATGATCTCAAACGGCAAGTCCCGGTTGGGAGGTCAGTATGATCGGCGCAGAGACTAAGGCCTGCTTTAACCTGTTAAAAGCGAAAAGACAAGCATCGATAAACACAAAAGGGGCATCCTTGAGCAACAAAATGTAAGTGGTTTAGCAATTTTGGAGAAATCCTTGATAAACCGCGATAAAAAACCGGCGTGACCAAGGAAACTCCTCACCCCCTTAACATTGACAAGAGGTGGTAATTGCTGAATCACTTCCACCTTTGCTTTGTCAACTTCTATTCCCCTATCAGAAACCAAGTGCCCTAAAACAAGTCCCTCGTTGACCATAAAGTGGCACTTCTCCCAATTCAACACAAGGTTAACCTCAATACAAATACTGCAATACTTTCTCAAGGTTAGACAGACAGTTAGAAAAATCACTTCCGTATACACAGAAATCGTCCATAAAAACTTCCATGATAGACTCAATATACTCTGAAATATCCCCATCATACACCTTTGGAAGGTGGCAGGGGGCATTGCACAAACCAAAAGGCATTCTCGCGATACGCAAAACGCCCTTAGGACGGGTAAAAGTAGTCTTGGCCTCGATCGTCCGGGTGGATAGGGATCCGAAAGAACCACAGTACCCGTCTAAATAGCAAAAAAATTTATGAGAAGCTAACCTTTCTACCATTTGATCAATAAAAGGAAGGGGAAAGTGATCTTTCTTAGTGGCGGCGTTTAGCTGTCTGTAGTCTATACACATCCGCCAACCAGTCACTACTCGAGTAGATATTAATTCATTCTTCTCATTCTTAACTACAGTTGTCCCTCCTTTCTTCGGGACTACCTGTACTGGGCTTACCCATCTAGAATTATCTACAGAATAAATAATACCTGCATCCAGCAGCTTCATTACCTCAGCCATCACAACATCCTCGCATCTTCTCGGTTCAGCCCAGCGCGCGACCCTGTCTCGCAAGGTTTGTGATCCTCCTCCAGCTCTATCCTGTGCATACAAATATCGGGACTAATCCCCGTGATATCGTCCAGTGAATAGCCCATTGCTTTCCTGTTTTTCTTAAGTACAGCTAACAAAGAGGTCAGCTGATCGTCACTAAGCTTAGCACTAACAATGACTGGATACTGCTCTGTATCGTCTAGAAAAGCATATTTAAGATGAGAAGGGAGAGGCTTACGTTCCGGTACCTTTACCTCAATGGAGCAAAGTGTGCTAATCATTTGTTACACCTGCTCTCCCTCATGCTCATCTAAATCATCAACAAGCAAATCCAATGCAGCGTCATCGTCCTCTGGGCTATCTGCACACTCATCAAAAAGCATGAGAGCTTCCAGTGGGTCCTTCATAAAAGAACCCGACCAGAAGTCATAAATAGACTCATCAATGATATCGACCGAATAACAAGTGTCCTCTATCATTGGGTGGGCTAAAGTACTGGGCAAACTGAATGTGTTAGAGCGTCATCCCCTCTGCAAGAGTCAGGCGCCCCTGTCTGACATCAATAACGGCCCCAGCTGTACAAAGGAATGGTCTTCCTAAGATAATTTGGGTCCGGGTGTCCTCAGCTATATCCAAAACTATGAAATCTACTGGGATGTAGACCTTGCCTATTTTCACAGGCACATCCTCCAAGACACCTAAGGGTCTCCTAACAGATCTATCAGCCATCTGTAGGGTAATGTTAGTCACTTTGAAGTGACTCATCTTCAATTTCTTGCAGACAGGAAGGGGCATGACACTAACACTGGCACCTAAATCGCAAAGGGCCTTATCAATAACCATATTACCTATGACACAAGTAATAGAAAAGCTGCCCGGGTCTTTCATTTTTGGAGGGGCCTTATTTAACAGTAAATTACTAGACTCTTCCATAAATGAAATTGTCTCAAATTCGCCCAAATTCCTCTTACGCGTCACGATATCCTTCATAAACTTAGCGTAAGTGGGTACCTGAGTAACAAGTTCGGAAAAGGGGACAATTACCTGGAGGTTCTTCACGATGTCCACGAACTTACCGTACTGTTGCTCGATCTTTGCGTCCCTCAGACGACTTGGGAAGGGTACTCTGATAGCGATGAGCGGTCCTGCAACCTTTTCTTTACCCTTATCAATGCGTGACGTCTCCACAGCAGGGGAAGATGACACGGTGGCGGTATTAGATAGTAAATTAGAATTTCCGCCACTTGAAGTACTGGATCGAGTACCTTTGTCGCTCGATCGACCTTGTTCTTCACTCGATCGAGTGATATCTTCAGCATGGTTGCTCGATCGAGTAGAAGAGTCACTCGATCGACCGTCTTGGAATTCTGCACCTCTCGATCGAGCACCATTTTTATTCGTTCGAGTCACTGGACGATTAGAACCGCTCGATCGAGTAGAAGAGCCACTCGATCGAGTGGTTACAGCACACGCAGCAAGTATTTCCTGCAAGAACTCGTCTAGATCATCATCTGAGTCATCATCAGCCGTCAACACCTCGTTTTCTTCTTGAATAAGGTCATTTTGAAAATTCATCGCACTGGCTGGATCGCAAATTGGAAGAAACTTGGCTTGATCTGTCGCGTGTGTCAACTGCGCGACTTGCTCTTTCAATTCCGATATAACCGTATCAGATTTTTGTGACATACTCATCATAATGGATTTCAACTCGGCAATTTCTTCTCTTGCAGAGGGAGAGACTGGTTGTGGTACTGGCGTAGAAGGGGTAGAGACGCTCTTTATCTCTTCATATAGCTGAGAAAAAGGAACCCCTTGCTTGTACTTCTTGTAAGCAAGGGCAGGCTCTATACTTACTACACATTCATAAAGGTCATGTCCTTCCTCGCCACATCTACCACATGGCTCTGTATGCTCTGTAATCGTAGGCATCTTGCAAATAAACTTCCGAGGCAGAAGTTAACCTGCAGCTGATCAAACCTTGAAAAAAAAATGAGATCGGTCTCAAGAAATAAATTCCCTGAGACGAAGGAAAAACTTAATTAAAGCAACAATTATGCGCCACCTCCCCGGCAACGGCGCCAAAATTTGACACGTCTGTCGCGTACCTGTCAAAAATAACCAACTGGCTCTAACTAATATAGCTAGGGAAGTCGGGTCGAATCCACAGAGAGGTAGGAAATTGTCTGCTAAAACTAGGTTCGCCAAGGTAACCAATTTGGGGGTTTATAAAATGTGATTTCTAAACTAAGAGGACAAGGAGAAGAGAAATAAAAAGAAAGAGTATAACAGAATAAGGAGAATAGCTAAGACAAACGGTTCGCCATAATCATCTGGTCGAGTAATCTAGGTCCCAGGTCAATGCAGTACGGTCTAAGGGGTAGCGAATGTCACCTTTCGGTCCTTAATTCACCCTAAAGTGTAAACAGTTTAACTTTCGCCCTCGCTGCAATACTCTATTGTTCGCTACTAATCTGCCTCTTCCAACCTTTCGGTCCAGGTCAAGGTCCACTAAGAATAAGGGTCTAACCGCGTCGACTCGATTAGGCAATTACAATTAATTGTAGCATTTAAACAACAAAGACGATACCGGCATTAACCTAGTAGATCGATTACCCTCCCTTCATGTTATGGATCCCCTATAGTCTTAGCATAGGAAATTAGCTACTCATAATCGTCGGATTAACAATTACAATAACCAAATAATTTAAACCAAGCATGATAAATAAACTATTAAGAGACTGATTGAACAATTATAAAGCAAAGAGAGAAAAGGATTTAAAAGCATTAAATACGATTAAGAATTAAACTAGATTGATAATACCGAATCCGAGTAACAAATGTAGAGAATAGAAATCCAAAGAACAGTGACAGAAGTAGCAGTCGAAAATGTACGTCGTCCAGCGAGAGGAGTAACGTCATGTTCTCCTCAGTCTTATACTGAAAAATCGTCTTAAACCTAATCTATGGACTAATTACAAAAGCCCATAAAAGATTAGGCGGAAATAAACTAAAAGCACACGAAAACCCCTCGATCGAGTAGAAAGATTACTCGATCGACCGCAAATCACTCGATCGAGCTAGAACAACCTCTCGATCGAGCACTGCTTGCAGAACTTCCTCGATCGACTCCTTAAACTGGTCGATCGACCACTCTTGAGTGTGTAAAACATTCGATCGAGCAGTAGACCACTCGATCGAGCTATATAGGCATGTTAGGACTTGAACTGCTTCCGAACTCAGCTCATGCGTCTTCCAAATGTTAGATGTCTAAGCTCCGGCTCCTTATTTCCCATGAATGCATACAATTGGGACAATTAAGGCTTGATTTAGCTCCTCTCTGGTCAATTCCTGCAAAATACAATAAACGGACCAAAGTAGAATATTCGGGGGTATTTGTAGCCGGATGCTACATAAAAGGCACAGAAATGCGTCTAAAAATGAGGTGAAAACCTTATATAAAAGACACGCATCATACGTCATATACAAAAATCGACTTAGTAATTCATAATTACTTGTACCAAAATATTTTACCAATTATAAATCACAACAATTTGTATTTATAATAATTCATTCAAATTTAATTGTTTCCTTAAACAATAATTTCATCTGAGTAATGATACAATTCGATTACTCAGACCGTAT
The DNA here is from genome assembly GCF_048544455.1 of Silene latifolia. Taxonomy (NCBI): domain Eukaryota; kingdom Viridiplantae; phylum Streptophyta; class Magnoliopsida; order Caryophyllales; family Caryophyllaceae; genus Silene; species Silene latifolia. The sequence continues at coordinate 115,552,105 of NC_133526.1, forward strand.
CTCATTTTAATCAATTTCAATGAGATACGTAAATATTACTTCCAAAATCGTCCGTCAATTTTAATTAAATTAATTGACTCGTAACGTTATACGATCAATTAATTGATCAATTAAGAGTGTTGCCCTATAGGTATGACCTAGGGGATCAACTGATCACCACCGTCGCACGACAGTAATGTCAAACTCTAGTCAGCCAATCATTACCGATAAATGTTGATCAGTTGCCAGTAAATATTACTTCCCAATTGTATTCTTTATAATGAGATTTAAACATGTGATCACCATGATCAACAGTTGTGACCGCATTATTGTCGGAGGACACATATTCCAACACTAACTCGCTAGGAGAGATCGTGATCCCAACCTATATAGGAGGAGTCAACAAACAAGTAAGATACTTGGTCATAGATGGACCATATACCTATAATGTTATTCTTGGAAGACCATGGTTACATCTGATGAGGGCGGTCCCCTCAACGTATCATCAGTGTGTGAAGTTCCCCACGCCGTGGGGAGTAGAGAAAGTATGAGGAGACCAGGAGGAAGTCAGGGGCTGCTTCAAGCAGGCATTAAAATTCACGGCCAGCCCTCCAGCATAGCAATTATATAAGCAGCACGTCCAGCATGAATACATTGAGCCTCCAGCCGAAGAGCTGGATCAGATTAACCTGGACAAGCTGCGTCTAGAAAGAACTGTGCTAATAGGGGCAGGATGCACATGAAACCTCAGACAGCACCTAGTCAAATTCTTGCAAGCCAATATGGATTGCTTTGCATGGTCACATGATGACATGATAGGAATAGACCCATCTATCATAACACACAAACTCAGCGTAGACCCAGGATGCAAGCCCATCCAGCAGAGACGAAAAAATTTCGCAGCTGAAAGGAATAAGGTAATCAACCAGGAAGTAGACAGCCTGCTAGCAGCAAACAAGATAAGAGAAGTAAAATATCCAGAGTGGCTATCAAATGTGGTAGTAGTAACCAAGAAAAATGGAAAATGGAGAGTATGCGTGGACTACACCGATCTCAGCAAAGCATGTCCAAAGGACCCCTTCCCACTGCCACACATTGACGCAATGAAGGATGCAACAGCTGGACATGAAATGTTAACATTCTTGGACGCCTGGAGTGGTTACAATCAAATCAAAATGGATCCATCAGATCAGGAGAAGACATCATTCATGTCTGAGAGAAGAATATACTGCTACAACGTCATGCCCTTCGGCCTGAAAAACGCAGGGTCCACGTATCAGGGGCTGGTCAACCGGATGTTTAAAGAGCAAATAGGAAGTACTATTGAGTTATATATTGACGATATGGTGATGAAGTCAAAGAAAGCCAAGGATCACACGCAGCATCTGGCAGAAACATTCAGCACCCTCAGAGAGTAGAAAATGAAGCTCAACCCATCCAAATGCACCTTTGGAGTTTCATCCGGAAAATTCTTGGGCTACATCGTGACTCAAAGGGGAATAGAGGGTAGCACAGAATAGATTAAGGCAGTATTGCAGCTAGAGTCACCAGAAAAACCGAAAGATGTGCAAAGGCTAGCAGGCAAGGTGGCAGCTTTGAGCAGGTTCATCTCGAGATCCTCAGACAAGTGCAGGCTATTCTACGATATATTGAGGAAGAGCCAGAAATTCGAGTGGACTGCAGACCATGAGCAGGTATTCAGGAAGCTGAAATACTACCTCAGCACCCCGCCATTACTATCGAAGCCATAACAGGAAGAACCCCTGTTTCTCTATCTAGCTGTCACAGAGGTAGCAGTAAGCGCGGTCCTAGTCAGAGAGCAGGACAAAGAGCAAAAGTCAGTCTACTATGTAAGCATGTCTCTGCTTCCAGCAGAGACCAGGTACACATCTCTTGAAAAATTGGTACTAGCACTTGTAATTGCATCTTACAAACTGCGCCCCTACTTTGAATCCCACACCATACATGTTGGGACCAATTATCCGCTAAAATCTGTAATGAGAAAGCCTGAGCTGTCAGGCAGAATGTCAAAATGGTCCGTATACTTTAGTGGGTACGACATCAGGTATGATCCAAGAACGGCAATAAAGTCGCATGCACTGGCAGATTTCGTGTCAAATTTCAGCCAAGCTATCCAAAATCTAGCAGACGAGGAGATCCTAACCCTCAAAGGGAACAAGGAGGTAGAAGTCTGGCAGATGCACATTGATGGAGCCTCCAACCAAAGGGGGGCAGGTATAGGGCTAATCTTGCGGTCTCCACAGGGAGACTTGATAGCACTAGCAGTGCGATGTGAATTTAAGGCGACTAACAATGAAACAGAGTATGAAGCCCTAATACTAGGGATGCAGCTAGCCCTGGAGTTAAGAGTCAGAAACCTACAGGTATTCAGTGACTCCTTACTGAGTTAATCACGTAAACGATGAATATATAGCCAGGGATTCAAAGATGATAGCCTACCTAAAAGTGGCAAATGAGCTCAAACAAAAATTCAGAGATTGCAAGCTCAAGCAGATCCCCATAGACCAGAATGTGGAGGCTGATGCCCTGGCAACCCTGGGGGCAACCTTCAAACCGACAGAGCTGGCTAACATCCCCATTGCACATGTGTTGGAACCGTCAATCTAAAAACTAGAAGAAGCAGATAAAGGAGAATTGAAAAATCAGCAGGACGGGGCGGCAGTTCTATCAAGCACAATGGCCAGACAGCTGTCCAGCTAAATGGTCAGTCAGCTGATCAGACAGATGACGGGGATTGGCAAACGCCATACCTAGATTGGTTGAGACACGGCAAGCTGCCATATGACAAAAAGGAGGTAAGGGGCTTTAAAATGAAAGCCTCCAGATTCACACTAATTGACAATGTGCTTTTTAGAAAGTCACTGGCAGGACCCTACTTACGGTGCCTGGATAAAAAAGAATCACAGACTGTATTGCATGCCCTCCACAGTGGCGAGTGTGGAAACCATGCAGGGGGCAGAAGTCTGTCAAATAAAGCCCTCAGACAAGGCTACTTCTAGCCCACAATGAGGGCATACTCGGCAGAATACGCCCGGAAATACGACGCCTGCCAGCGCTCAGCGCCAATGATCCATCAGCTAGCAGAGCCCTTACATCCCATCATTTCCCCCTAGCCATTGATGACATGGGGAATGGACATCGTGGGCCCTCTGCCTAGAGCTACATGAAATAGATTATGGATGCTGGCAATGACAGACTATTTTTCAAAATGGATAGAATCATAAGCATTCACAGAAGTAAAAGACAAACATGTCATCTCTTTTATCAAACGTAATATCATCTTCAGGTTTGGTATCCCGTCAGAAATTGTATGTGACAATGGGTCACAATTCATCTCAAACGATGAGGAAGGACATTGTGCCAGGTGGAACATCTCTCTGAAAAAGTCAGCACCCAGGACTCCAAAGTCCAACGGGCAAGCTGAATCCAGCAATAAGATCATCATTGATAACTTAAGAAGGAGATTACAGGAGTTAGGAGGAAAGTGGGCAGATGAGTTGCCACTAGTGCTATGGTCAGACAGAACGACACCAAAGACGGCGACAGGCCAGACACTCTTCAGCCTGGTGTTTGGCGCGGAAGCAGTGATTCCATCAGAGGTTCTAGTTCTAACTCACAGGTATGGATGTATGACAGGGGAACTGAACAGTGCAAAGATGGTCAGGAGCCTTGACACGATAGACGAGCTGCGAGCAAGTGCAAAGATACGTCTGGCTGCCTACAAGCAGTCGGTCGCCAGAAGTTACAACAAGAACGTAAAAATCAGGCTCCTGGAGGTAGGAGACCTGGTTCTTCGTGAAGTGTTCCAAAACACCAAGAATCGTAAGGCAGGCAAATTCGCCTACAAATGGGAAGGACCATACAAGGTAGAAGGCGTTGTTGGCCATGGGGCGTACAGATTGATGACCATGGACGGTCAAATCATACACAAACCATGGAACATACTTCACCTGAAGAGTTTTGATAACAAGTAGATTTTAGTGTAAAGAGTTTTGTATCCAAAAACGCCAAAAAAAAAAAAAAAAAAAAAAAAAATTACGGTAGTAGGCATACTACCAATTTCGTTCCATTTCTTTTCTTTTGTTTCTTTGAACTTTAAAACTACTATTGGAGCTGTGTGGTCTGTAGCTTCCTGGGACCACAATTGCTCTGGTACCTCATGAGACAGCATCATGAACTTCACATCGCTCTGGTGGAATTTCCTGTTTTCAGGCTTCTTTGAATGCATCACTCTGAACTCTAATATCTATGGTACATTGAAAGTGTTGCTAGCAGGACTGTCAACTGCAAACGCGAGGTGACAAGGCACATTGCAGTCCAACATGCCTAACCTAAATTCTCCAGTAGAAGCACCCTCACCAGGCGGCTTGTGGAACATATGAAATGGAGCCTGGCTGACAGCTTAAAGCTCATCCAGCTACCCTGGATACCACCCCCAAATGTAGCTCTCAATACCGAGTACTCGACGCAATCAATTAGGGCCCCAGCATGCATGCACAAACATACGGAACGCAAGGATCTCTGAGTTACCAGAATCCTACAACGTTCCATTTGTCCAAGAATGACGATAAACTTGCCTAAGGTACGCCCCTGTTGTCTTTAAACATGATGAACACACCTTGCGTCATGAACAAGGTTAAGTAGTCAAAATGCGGCATACGCTTAAATAAGACATTGGACTGACACGACAGCTAGCTAAGTCTAAATCAGCCTTCTCAGGAAGACACGACTGGTCTAAATAAGCCTCATAGGTTGACACGACTACCTCTATCCAGAACGCGGCATAAGCCTAAATCAGTCATTAGACTGACACGGCAGCTAGCGGAGTCTAAATCAGCCTTCTCAGGCTGACACGACTGGTCTAAATCAGCCCCCTGGGTTGACACAACCGCTACCAACTAAATCCAGCTAGTAGGCTGACACGGCAGCTTCCTAAGCTAAGTACATAAAAGCTACAAGTTACGATTGTAGACACCTCGTTTCTGCACCTCCCACCAAACACCCAGTGATGATTGGGCCGCATTTCTAGCATATGTCGCGATTTTATGACGTTTCGTAAATCAGTTAATAAAAGGTAACTCAAACACTTGTTTCTACCTCATTGTTGTCATCTAGGTGTCTTTACGGTCATTTTGGCAGTAATTAGAGTACATTTGGAGTCCGGGTTAAAAACCGTCAAATCCCGAGTCAAAGCAATGTGTTTGTCTACCTAAGGTTAGGATGTCATAAAATATTGAGATTATATCTCATTTTGAGTCTCATGTCACTTCATTAGGCTAAACTAAAAGTTTACATTACAAAATGTGCATTTCATTTGGCTAAAATGACAACCCGACCTTTAGGCCCGTTTTACGAGGTGATAACAACTTTTTTGGGTCAGGCCTATTTCACAGAACGTTCTAGATCTCTTTCTTAGCTTTCCAACGCCACCAAAATCACCTTATTCCGAGTCTTGTAGAGAAAGTTATGCCTAAAATACGACAGGCTGTCAAATGCGCTTTCTTACGCAGGAGGAACCCGCTGAGGAAAGGACGCAGCAAGTGCTGCGCCTCTTCCAAGGGACGCAGCTCTTGCTGCGCCTTTTCCTCAAGGCTTTCTTTTTGTCTAAGTTTCCGTGTTTAACCTAAGTCGGTTGTTTCCGAATCTTTCTCTCCTTTCTTAATTCCCTCCGTGTGATTAGTATAAATAGAGACCTTCGGTCTCACATATTTCTCACGCGAGTGTCCGCCCTTCTCTTCTCCCTTTGCATTCTAAGACCACGCTCTTGCTTATTGGCGCCTACGTGCTTGAACTTTCGACCACGTAAGCTTGGATCCTTCCGAGTACCAGCCTCGTTTTGCATGACCGAGCAATTTAACCAACTCCACTACACCATAATCAATTAATCAATTCAATTTGCTTTTAAATCCTTTTTCAAGGGCACTTTCATATTTGCATTATAGATCGAGTCGAGTTACCACTAAAAACCGATTTAGTTAAATCTCGCGACGCTAACATGTAAGTCTGAGGGTGTAAAATCCCAATTTTATTTAATGTATTTTATTTAATGTATTTATTTTCTGTATTATAATTAATGTAAGAATTTATGTCATAAGCATGCTCGAAACCGTCTTTTAAAATCACCTTTTAAAACCCTTTTTAACGGAAGTAACACAGATCTGACGTGGTGAAGAATCGCACCAACTGATGCGCCTTCTGGAAAGGGCGTAGCATCTGCTGCGCCTCTTCCAGGGGCTGCTTTCAGTTGATGCACTTCTTCTTCTTCCTCGGGTTTTTGTTCCTTTCGTCTTTTATTTTTCTTTCTTCATTCTTTCCCTTATTTCACCTAATAATTTTCAAATTAGTTTTTATGAATCCATTTCAATAATTTTCGACTTAAATCCCTTATAATTAATATTTGTGGGTTTTCGTCACAAATTCAAACTCGAATTTTAGAGACTCGATTCGTTCATATCAAGTCCCTTGATTTCGTCTTTGATACATGTTTTCTTCATCAATTCGTAATCTTTTGTTTCCACCATTAACTTCAAGTTTGTAAATAAATCAATTCCAACATCTTAAATAATATCTAACTTATAATAATTCGTTTTAAATTGTTTTCTTTCACTTCATGACGATCCCAGATGCATGTAAATCAATTAATCACTTCTACTCGAGTTACCAATCAATAAATCAATGTAAATTAACCAACGAACATTAACCAACCGCGAGTCTGACTTTCACAGTCATAACCCAACTCAAGAACAGACGCAGGAAGTGCTGCGCCTCATCTATAGGACGCAGCAGATGTTGCGCCTGTTCTGAGGTGGTTTCTGCCTCTGAACTCTTCTCGTTTTGACGTAGGGTTTCTAATTAGGATTTTTAATTATTCTTATTATCACCATAATTCCATATTTTCCATATTTTCCTTATTTTCCAAATTTCCATATTTTCCATATTTTCCATAATTTCCATAATTCCTTAATTTCCATATCTTCCTTATTTTCCAAATTTCCAAATTTTCCTTATTTTCCAAATTTCCTTATTTTCCAAATTTTCCTTATTTTCCAAATTTTCCTTTTCTTCAAATTTCCTTATTTTCCAATTTTCCTAATTTAAATCAATTTCCAATTTCCTTTTTTTCCAATTTTCTAATTTTCATTTATTCTTTTATTTTATTTCTAAAACTCTTTTAGGCATGTTTATGACGTAAATTCAAGTTTATCAATTGTAATTTATTTCTTTATTCAGTATTCGTATTTATTGTGTATGGTTTATTTACTTGGCATTCGCATGTAATTAATCTAACATTCACTTCGACCCCAATTTATGTGCTAATTACTTGTTCACCGACTTAGTCTAATTCTTCACATGTTATGATTAATCTAATGAATGTTGCATTGCATGCATATAATTGACAACATATCAAGTATAGACGATTTTCCCTAATCATTAGTAGAGGCCGCTACCGAGGCGGGCGGGATTAGGTGTTCGATCAAAAGAGCTTCCTAATACGTACCCTCACCCCTTACTCCAGATCTCTGTGAACATCCGTGTTCATTGACATCCACGAGAGTCATTCTAGACATAGAATGCTAAGAGTAACGAGTTCTTGGTGTTCATGTCACTACTTTGTGTCTTGACATGAGATGAGGTATTCGAACGGTTTCCAATTTTCCACAATAAATTGGTGGCGACTCCACAAATGTAAACGCTTGTTCCGAAGCGCCCCCGTGGCCCATTGTCCACAGTTTGGCGACTCCGCTGGGGAGTAATACACTTACGTGTAGCCAAAAGGGTGAAACTTGAACAAGGTTAGGGAATAGTTTGTACAAGACAATTGTCGGTTTTCATAACTCGGTCTTCCTAGATCGTTTCATTCGGCCTTCTTAGGCCTAACCCAACCCATTCGACCAATCGTCCCGTCTAAACGGTTCTAATTCTTATTTGGGCCTAAGGATGGATAGCGATTGACGTCAACCATACCATGGTATTTACTCCTGTTTGTATCAAGGGCTTTCACTACTCGAGGAAATGGACTAGGAATCGACTTTACTCTTGTTTGGCACGAGTCTCTCCACAGACCCCGGGTTTGATTGCTTGGTATGGCAACCCACCTTTTTAAGCCAAAACCCTTCTAAATGCACTCAGCATACCGTTATAATGCCCATATGTATGTTTGTATACGTGATCGCCATTTTGTAAACAAAGCTATAAAATCCTTTTCAAAATGTACACACTTTCAAAATAGCGCAAAATAAGCCGAAACTCTGTCCAAATGTCGAGTCAAACTTCGGGCCTAATACCCATTTCAAAATCCGTGTAAAATAAAAGTCCGAAAGAAAAAAAATCCAAAAAAAAACAAAATATTTTTCAAACCGTGAAAATGTAAATATGTAAATTCAATTGGGCTAAGTTAAAGTCAAAATTCAAACCGACTATGTCCTAGTCGGAACTCTGTCGAGTCATAAACCCGTCTTCCTTTACATTTTGGGTCTTTTCAAATTCAAGTCAAGTCCTAAGGCGTCACGCCGTCATTTTGGACCCCCTACCCCAATTCAGTTAGGATCTAAACATTTCCACACCTCGACTCACACACTCGAGGCTAACACATCGAGTCATTCCAAAATCGGTCTCTTTAATTCTCCTAATGACACGTTCGGGACACACATACCCGAACCTCGAGTCAATTCTGTCTTAAACACACGAATTAGAATTAACACGTGTCGCCAATCCCGTCAATCAAGTCAACCACATAAATGTCACTCTGTCAAAGTCAACACTCGAGTCTAAGGTCAAGGTCAAACACCGTGAGTCCAAACACGAGAAGTCGCTCACGACATTTCATGAATTCACAAGTCAAGTCTAGATTTGTCATCTTGTCCCTTCATTTGTTTGTTGCCTTAGCATGTGTGATCCCATGTCGAATCGAGTTGTAATGCGCGTCATTTCTGTCGAGTAGGAATCCGGCAAGTTCCGTCAGTCAGCAAGGTCACGAAGGAGTTCAAGCCACAATCACCGTGTCCCTTCAAGACGTTTATGCCATGGTCCTGCGAGTTCAAGCTACAGTGGAAAATTTAAGCATTCGTGTCCTCACCCTCGAGAATGGAATGGTGGAAAAGAACACACCACCTAGAGAAACCTCTAGTCTAGGTCATCCAAAGCTTACCTCTTGCAATAACCATCGTCCTAGAAAGCCGAAAACAGCTGAAAGAAAACCTGGGAGGCATCAAAGGGTGCTTACCAATTTAGTCATGTCTTATGCCGATGCTTTGAAGAGACTCTCTGCCCAAGGCAAGCTACATCCAATAGAACCGACTCCGGATCCACCTTTAGAGAAACAGATGAACCTCTGGAAGGGCAACAATTACTGCTTATATCACCACGATAGAGGCCATGATATTGAAGAGTGTTTTCTCTTGAAACACACCATCCAAGATATGATCGAAGAAGGCAAGCTTCCTAAGCCACCTTCTGTCACGCAATCTAAGAAAATCGACCCTCTTGGGTCTAATATCATTCAACATGACGAAGAATCATCTCTAGACTGTTCTCATCTCCTCAATCCTTATAACAACGGAGATGTCAACGTGCTTGAAGACGATGATATCCAAAGTGGAATGCTCATGCTTTCCATTGCCTTCAACAACAAATTTTCCAAAATAGAGGGACCTATTGATAGCCTAAACTCTCGGCTTTCCAACATAGAAAACCAGTTCGCCGAAATGGGTAAGAAGCTTGATGCCCAACCTCTCAAAATGAAAAGTGTCCAGACAAACCCTCAACTTGACAGTCCTAAGGAGAAAGCAACAAGCGAGCAATCCATTCCTAGTTCTTCTCATCCAGGAACCAAAATCAACAAAGGCAACCTCATGGAGCCTTCATCAAAGAAACCTAACAACTCTTCAAGGTCATTCACAATGGCTTCCGAGAAGAAGGATACACCCCCTAGGAAATTTACCAACATTGGTATTACATACACTAATGCCCTTCCTAAACTCATAGAACGACGAATGTTGAAACCTATCGGTCCTACACCTGATCTAGAAAAGAAGTCTAGGTTCTGGGATGAGAATGCCTATTGCCAATATCACAGGGGCAGAGGACATGATACTGAGAGGTGCTATAAGCTCAAGCATGTGATCCAAGATATGATTGAAAGCGGGAAATTGTCCCTCTCAACTTTTAACCCACAAGGTAGCTTAGGCAATCCTCATGGATATACCACTTATCAAGAAACTCTTCTTGACTATTATCCTTCGAATGTTCCCAATGATGAGGACGAGGTGCTCAAATGGGTGAATGCTCAAAGTCGGATGCCAAAGCCAGTTGCTGGAAGAGAAAATGTTCAAGCGTGGGCTGATGATTACGAGTCTAGATCTGCGATCGAGTCAAAGTCCGAGTCCGAGTCCGAGTCTTAGGCTTTCTATCCCATAATTTTGTCATAGTGTCTTCCTTCGTGTCCATTTCCGTTTCTAGTGACAACCTGGGGGCTGTCCCACGAGTCACATGTCTTCTCGAGTCTATGTTAAATACATTTATTATTCATTTCAATAAAAATACACTTTTCATCCATATATTCTATCCTATATTATCTTTTATCCATTTCCTGCGACAACAAGAATTGATTTAAGACATTTTAAAACGAACAACAACATGCCAGTCAATGTGAGTGCACTTAAATGATGTTCCATTCTAAGTTGTAGAGGACCTGAAACTCCGTGTTCTTTTCTTACCTATTCCATGTCTGGCAATAGAAACCTCACTATACCCCAGTTTAGGACGAGCATATCTCAAGAGATTCTAGGCCAAATCCAGACCATCTCCCTTGTTAACGATCCATGACAGAAGGTAAGCCCATTCCTCACAATAAACAACCTGTTTACTAAAAAACCAACCCGTTTCACACCAAAGGTGCTAGTCTAACCCAAGTCCATCCAAGACGATACGAGCCATGATGAAAGACAAAAGACTCAATCAAGAGAAACTGAGGTCAATATACAAGGCCACAATTATGCCCGTAATCCAAAACAAAAGAGTCAAAAGAACAAGGCTCAATCAAATATGTCAAATACCCAAAGTCAAATTTATCCTCAAAAACCGAATCAAAAATCTGAGCAAGAAGCCGAGATATAATCTAGACCAAGAATCTGAGTCTGAATCAAGAACAATGCCGAACGGAATACTGTTGAAGTCTATATAGAATCAAGACACCAATCAAGATGGTCAGCTAGCACCCTCACTTAGCCTTTCACATTTCATACACCCTAAGTCCTTCTGGAGACCGTTATAAGGAGATAGTTAGGAATTTTGAGAATCCTCTCAAGCTTGTCAAGTATACCCATCCTTTAGGGCCAAGATATGGAAACTTGATCCAACGTCATTTTAACCTACATTTATATGCTCAGGCTACATCAAGCCAAGAGACTCTATTTCCAAGCCACATTACAAGCCATAGCCCCATAAAGCCTTAACTCCACAAAATCAAGCTCCAGAGATTTGTTTCATCAAAGCCTCTTATTACCGAGCTCCACATTCCAAATATCCAATCCAGTTTCACCTTGACCCATACACGGAGTCTTCAAATACTTTGCTACCCAGAACGGGACATACCCATATTCATCCTTAGGGTCCACTTTTAGGTGTGCTCACGCTACAAGGAAATTTTGTACAAACTTAGTTATACCTCTTTGGTCTATGATCAGAGGGAGTTATCTCAAATCGATTCTTCGAGTCACCAAAGGAATATTACCCTTGTGACCCCTGCACTTTAAGGTCCTAAAAACATATCTTAGGCACACACTTGAACTACGAGCATGGTTTGATTTCACCTCTTCAGGTGGATACATAGGCAGTCCTTTCGTACACAAGAAGGATACAACCACAACACCCAAATAAAATTAACCAAACCTCAAAACTACGATCTGGTTTGATTTCACTTCGCGTGAATACTTAGGTAGTCCTCAAGGACAAAACCATCTCAACCAACCTCTCTTCCAACTTTCAACCTCAATTAACATCCCTTCCACAACCAGCACCTCTTTACTGGGGGCTCCTTATTGTCGTCCAGCCTCTTTTTTTACCAAAGTCCAGAGTCGTCTTCTCATCCTGGGGGCTTCTCTTCCAAGATGCCACCCTTCCTTTATTCCTCTAAGACTAGCTAGTAATCGGTCCAGACAATGACAAAGATCTTAGATCAATTCTCCAAGTCATCGTGCCTCAAGAGGGGTCTCTTTTACAGCGAGCGGCAGCAAAAGATGTCCTAGTAGACAGATGATCCATGGCTCATGCCTTGCCTTTATATGCCTTCATCATTCTTGCAATTCTTATACCTTTGGAACTGATACGCATTGTCACCCACACTTGGCTAGGGGTTGCGCATACTTAAGCAAAGTCTGTCAAAGTCATCCCTGTGTCGCGTCAAATCTAAGTTAGTGTCGCGTCAGTCAAACCTAAGTCTACATTTCGCGTCGCATCCTAGTAGATCTGTGTCATCTCAAGTCCTATGTCTAAAACCCATTGAATATGCATAACGCATTACAAACGACAAATTTCTTCGAACAAGTTTTAAACGACTTTTAAAAAGAAACGACTTTTTCAAAGCCTATGTGTTTCTTCATTCGAGGTCCATGTGATAATCGCTTACGTGCATATATTAGATTGCATTATTGTGTGGCTAATAACCATGCAGGTAAGTATCAGAAGCAGTACTTTATCAAGACCTCGCTTGCCACAACGAGCGAATATTCTTTGACAGGTGTTTCGACACACCTCTATTCAATTCCCCCAGCGAGAGTACATGGACAGCCAATCGCCCCTCTCGAGACATGGAGATCAGTTCCCGATTATGTTCCCCCAGCGAGAGTACACGGACAAACATTCCCTCTCGAGACATGGAGATCGGTTCCCGATTATGTTCCCCCAGCGAGAGTACACGGACCGACAATCATCCCTCTCAATACGTGGAGATCAACATCAACCCCAAGACTTATCGAAGTTTGTTTGAAGACGACCCAAGCAGATTCCCCAGCAGTTCCCGCCTACGTCCTGCTACCCTTGACATTTTTGTTTCCTCACAGAGTTCGGCAAAGGTGTCGTTCTCCAGAAGTTCCCAAACCAGCGCCTCCTTCCTTAGGTTCGTAAACCCAAAGTTAGGATTCTTACCCCTAGATTCTTAGATCCCAAAATTGCTTCCTTTAGGTTCATAAACCTTTAAGTTCCCACACCAACGTATTTAGGTTCATAAACCCATAAATTCTTTTGGAGTTCTCATACCTCAGAAAGCTTAAGCGCACGTATTTAAAACAAGAATTAGTAACCCATTAGTTTCTAAACTTAACCCTAGGATCCTAATTTCTCTTAGGTTCATAAGCCTTTAAGTTCACATACCAGCCGTCCTTTTAGGTTCATATACCCATGTTCATACACCTAGCTCTTTAGGTTCCCAAACTCCCTAAAGTTCATATACTTATACCCTTTAGAATCATATTCCTTTAGGATTACCTTTTTAGGATCATCACTTCCTTAGAGTTCCTACACTCAAACTTTGGTTACCCTTTAGGTGGAACTTATATTTGGCCTCCTTCCCGTCGATGCTTTCCTTTAGGGTCCCACACCCTAGCACAATCCTTATATATCTTTTAGGTCTTACCCTTAGCTCCTATGCTTACCCTTAGCTCTTACGCTTAACCTTAGCTCCTACGCAACTCCGGAAGCATCTCGAGGAAGAAGTCTCAGGTATGGTCTCTTCTTATAGCTAGCGAGCCTCCTTACGTAGTCTAATTGATTTTAAATGACCCTCCCCGGAAGTCGACAGACTCTAAAATGTTCCCGACGACAGGTCCTTGGCTCAGACCCCTTGAGCCGCCTCGCGTCGCCATAGTCGTCACGTTGTAATCTTCGATTGACCTGATGGCTATACTTTGACTTTCGCCTTGTCCAAGCCTCAGTCAAAGTGGGGGCTCTGTAGACACCTCGTTTCTGCACCTCCCACCAAACACCCAGTGATGATTGGGCCGCATGTCTAGCATATGTCGCGATTTTATGACGTTTCGTAAATCAGTTAATAAAAGGTAACTCAAACACTTGTGTCTACCTCATTGTTGTCATCTAGGTGTCTTTACGGTCATTTTGGCAGTAATTAGAGTACATTTGGAGTCCGGGTCAAAAACCGTCAAATCCCGAGTCAAAGCAATGTGCTTGTCTACCTAAGGTTAGGATGTCATAAAATGTTGAGATTATATCTCATTTTGAGTCTCATGTCACTTCATTAGGCTAAACTAAAAGTTTACATTACAAAATGTGCATTTCATTTGGCTAAAATGACAACCTGACCTTTAGGCCCGTTTTACGAGGTGATAACGACTTTTTTGGGTCAGGCCTATTTCAGAGAACATTCTAGCTCTCTTTCTTAGCTTTCCAACGCCACCGAAATCACCTTATTCCGAGTCTTGTAGGGAAAGTTATGCCTAAAATACGACAGGCTGTCAAACGCGCTTTCTTACGTAGGAGGAACCCGCTGAGGAAAGGACGCAGCAAGTGCTGCGCCTCTTCCAAGAGACGCAGCTCTTGCTGCGCCTTTTCCTCAAGGCTTTATTTTTGTCCAAGTTTCCGTGTTTAACCTAAGTCGGTTGTTTCCGGATCTTTCTCTCCTTTCTTAATTCCCTCCGTGTGATTAGTATAAATAGAGACCTTCGGTCTCACATATTTCTCACGCGAGTGACCGCCCTTCTCTTCTCCCTTTGCATTCTAAGACCACGCTCTTGCTTATTGGCGCCTACGTGCTTGAACTTTCGACCACGTAAGCTTGGATCCTTCCGAGTACCAGCCTCGTTTTGCATGACCGACCAATTTGACCAACTCCACTACACCATAACCAATTAATCAATTCAATTTGCTTTTAAATCCTTTTTCAAGGGCACTTTCATATTTGCATTATAGATCGAGTCGAGTTACCACTAAAAACCGATTTAGTTAAATCTCGCGACGCTAACATGTAAGTCTGAGGGTGTAAAATCCCAATTTTATTTAATGTATTTTATTTAATGTATTTATTTTCTGTATTATAATTAATGTAAGAATTTATGTCATAAGCATGCTCGAAACCGTCTTTTAAAATCACCTTTTAAAACCCTTTTTAACGGAAGTAACACAGATCTGACGTGGGGAAGAATCGCATCAACTGATGCGCCTTCTGGAAAGGGCGCAGCATCTGCTGCGCCTCTTTCAGGGGCTGCTTTCAGTTGATGCACTTCTTCTTCATCGGGTTTTTGTTCCTTTCGTCTTTTGTTTTTCTTTCTTCGTTCTTTCCCTTATTTCACCTAATAATTTTCAAATTAGTTTTTATGAATCCATTTCAATAATTTTCGACTTAAATCCCTTATAATTAATATTTGTGGGTTTTCGTCACAAATTTAAACTCGAATTTTAGAGACTCGATTCATTCATATCAAGTCCCTTGATTTCGTCTTTGATACATGTTTTCTTCATCAATTCGTAATCTTTTGTTTCCACCATTAACTTCAAGTTTGTAAATAAATCAATTCCAACATCGTAAATAATATCTAACTTATAATAATTCGTTTTAAATTGTTTTCTTTCACTTCATGACGATCCCAGATGCATGTAAATCAATTAATCACTTCTACTAGAGTTACTAATCAATAAATCGATGTAAATTAACCAACAAACATTAACCAACCGCGAGTCTGACTTTCACAGTCAGAACCCAACTCAAGAACAGACGCAGGAAGTGCTGCGCCTCTTCTAGAGGACGCAGCAGATGCTGCGCCTGTTCTGAGGTGGTTTCTGCCTCTGAACTCTTCTTGTTTTGACGTAGGGTTTCTAATTAGGATTTTTAATTATTCTTATTATCACCATAATTCCATATTTTCCATATTTTGCTTATTTTCCACATTTCCATATTTTCCATAATTTCCATATTTTCCAAATTTCCTTAATTTCCATATTTTCCTTATTTTCTAAATTTCCAAATTTCCAAATTTCCAAATTTTCCTTATTTTCCAAATTTCCATATTTTCCATATTTTCCTTATTTTCCAAATTTTCCTTTTCTTCAAATTTCTTTATTTTCCAATTTTCCTTAATTTAAATCAATTTCCAATTTCCTTTTTTTTCCAATTTTCTAATTTTCATTTATTCTTTTATTTTATTTCTAAAACTCTTTTAGGCATGTTTATGACGTAAATTCAAGTTTATCAATTGTAATTTATTTCTTTATTCCGTATTCGTATTTATTGTGTATGGTTTATTTACTTGGCATTCGCATGTAATTAATCTAACATTCACTTCGACCCCAATTTATGTGCTAATTACTTGTTCACCGACTTAGTCTAATTCTTCACATGTTAGGATTAATCTAATGAATGTTGCATTGCATGCATATAATCGACAACATATCAAGTATAGACGATTTTCCCTAATCATTAGTAGAGGCCGCTATCGAGGCGGGCGGGATTAGGTGTTAGATCAAAAGAGCTTCCTAATACGTACCCTCACCCCTTACTCCAGATCTTTGTGAACATCCGTGTTCATTGGCATCCACGAGAGTCATTCTAGACATAGAATGCTAAGGGTAACGAGTTCTTGGTGTTCATGTCACTACTTTTTGTCTTGACATGACATGAGGTATTCGAACGGTTTCCAATTTTCCACAATAAATTGGTGGCGACTCCACAAATGTAAACGCTTGTTCCCAAGCGCCCCCGTGGCCCATTGTCCACAACGATATAAACAAAACTTGCCAAAACCAGGCAAGGGGCATTTCAAAATACGACCAAGCACGCCACTGAGGCAGGCATAGCCCTGAGTTCAGTCAACCGCCACCACGGCGGGAAACACAAACCAAAAAATGTCTAAAAATTTCTTATAAAGTCTGCACCACACAGGGTCAGACTACCATTCAAAGAAAGTTTAAAATAAAAACTTTTAACTAGAGGCCAGATCGATGACCTCCCTCTCTGGCACCTCTTCTGCCTTCTCTTGCTGACCCTCCATTTCAGGTACAGGACCAGGTTGCACGCCCTCAGTACCAGCAGCCTCTTGAGTTCCCTCAGACACGACAGCCTCCTGAAAGGAACCAGCTTCCTCAGCAGCCGTCTGCTCCATCAGCGCAGGAGAGTTCACCTCGCCGACCTCAGGCATCAGCACGCTCAAGTCAGGCTGAACAGGGTAAAGGGTCTCTAGCTGTCTCTCTTCCTCCTCTATAGCCTGCAGGGTTGGAGGCTCAGCAAGCGCAGCATGCATCCCGCTGATCTTTCCCCACCAGGTAGCATAAGCGACAATGTTGGTGGCAAGGGAGATCAGCTCACTGATCTTTTCGTCAGAGCGCTTAAGGGAATCAGAGAAAGTACTGCACACTTCTTGAGTGCGCGCCAGTTGATCAGCTCCCTCCTTCATTTTTTTCTTGGCGCCAGCTAGTTTAGCCTTCAGCTCCACCACACGCCCCCTCAGATCAGAGCGCTACTGCTCCAAGTCAGCAATGGTCCCAGACAGCTCCTAATTCTTGGCATTGATAGCCCGACTGGTGGTTTGCACCACGTTGTTCATCTTCTAATTGTAAAGAGCTGACTGGAAAGCCTGTTTAAAAAAAAAAAAAGAGTTAGCAGGTTCGGTATGGACGGATTCAGAACAGGTAGCAGAAGAGGAGTACTCACCATAAAGGCATTGTGCACATCATTCTCCGCCATATCTTTAGGGGAGAATTCCGTGAAGACTTCCACCAGAGAAGGGAAGAAGATCTGGTCGATATCAGGCCAGTACGACACCTTGTCTATATTCCCTACGCCATCGGGAAAGTGAGCAATGATACCGCCACTAGGAGTGGCACAAGGACTCACAGGAGGAGTGGGAGGATGACGGGACAGAGGACTGACTTCCAGAGGCTCAGGGCGAACTGCGCTGGAATGGGTAGGAGGAGACTGAAAGGAAGCAACGGGGCACTCCTCTTGGACGCAGAAGGCACGTCAGGACTCCCAGCAGCCCTTTTTCTCTTAGCACTCTGAAGGATAGCCTCCAGAGGGTCGACTTTGGAACCTGCAATAAGCCAGACGCCGGGTGTCAGGAATACCAGATAAAACAGCAAGATACCAGGCATCAGAGACGTCAAGTTAAAACAGTTAGCATGACAGTATAAGGTGACATACCAGAAGAAATGGCATGAGCTAATTGTGGAGGGTTGGAGGAAGATGCAAGCGAGAAACCAGGCAGCAGATCAAGGAACTTCCTGTTGGAGAGGGAGATGCAAAACAGCTTGTTGCGGGCAGATGTCGGGTCACCTAGACGAGTCAGGTTGCAGGGGCCTGCACAGAAACGAGAAGTAAGCCTGTAAGCATTTGAAAAACAAGGACATGCGTCAATAAGGCTACTTACTCGAGGTTAGGATCCAGTCTTCAAAAATGTAATCAGCAGGTGGCTGGATGGAGGCCTTCCTCAGATAGAAGAATTCCTCAAACCATTTTTCATCCCTTGACTTCGACACGTGCCTGAAAGGAGTCTCACCACGGCTGCGGAAGGAAAACTGGCCCCTTCCCAAGGACCGGATCTCATACATGTGAGCCACCTCACCAAGACTAATGGTGCTGCTCGTATTCTGGCTGGCTGACAGAGAGTAGAGGAGAACCCTCCAGATATTGGAAGAAATTTGGGGCATGGCGAAGTTGTTGGTTCGAAGGAAATCTTGCATAAGTTTGGGGAAGGGGAATCGAAGACCATATCTGAAGGGGTAGAGGTAAAAGCAAACCCATCTTGCACGGATGGCATCCACCTTTTGGCCAGGCTCAGGAATGGCGATATCAACCCCGTCGCCAAGCCCCAATAACTCTTTGATTAAGGGGTTGTCGGCGGTGGTCAGGGAAGAATTGCAGTTGTGGGAGTGAACGAAAATGTTGCGGGATAGAAAGGTAGGGTCCGGGTTTTGGTCGGCCGAAGTAGAGGTTGAGACAGTATGGCGAGCTTTACCCATGATCGGAAAAGGGGAGAAAAGAGGTTTAAAGAAAGATTACGGGAAGAAGGAAGTACCTGATGAAGCAAAACAACGGTGAAAATGGCGGAAATCCGGCGAGAGAGCAAGGGGGAGAAGAAGGGTTTTAGAGAGAAGTAAGGGTTTTAAAAATTTGAAGTTAATGAGGAAGGTAGGTGGGTAGTTGCGGTTATGAAGGAAGAGAGAAGAGTAGGGTGCGGGAAATGAGGAGAAGGACTAGGGGCAATGATGAGTGTTTGGGAAGCTGTGCAAAAGACGGCGCAGGATTTAAAATCAGTAATTCCTTATTCGACGCCTCGAGACGTGTCTCACAAGGAATTAGGGGCAAACTGTTTGGGCCAATTTCTGCATATTGGGCCAACATGGGATTGGGTCAATTAGAGCTGGTTTAGTGAATTGGGCCGAGGAAGCTAGTAATTGGGAGGAGCCTGCGTGTTGAAGATCGTCAGGGAGATTTTAGGGAGATCAGGGAGAATAGAATACAAGACCGCGTTTATGGAAAAAAGCACGATATGACTTATATTACTTGCCATACAAGCAGCAGGACACAGCTAGGGTTCCTACCTTATAAATAGCCAAGGAGACAAGGAAGAATATTCATTCAAGAACTATCATACAAACCGAACGCATTGTACTAGCTGGACTATCGTGCCATCTCCTTTGTACTCATTCCCGTATTCAAAGCTAGTGCACACATTGGAAGGGTACCGTCCATCCCGCGGTCGTTTCCCACATTGGGTTTTCCGCGTCACCAAATCTCTTGCGTTAATCTTTATTTACGTCTTTAATTTTCTTATTTAGCATTAACATAAAAAATTCAATCGACATACAACGAATAAGACCACATTGACCTTACTTAACCTAATTCAGTATAAAATTACCAAAACAGATGCTTATTATTATTATGGGTAATTTGTAACTGTTGTTGTTGCAGCTAAAAGCTTTTTCTCTAATATTCAAAAGTAGAATCCTCCTTATACTAAAAGAATAAATATTATGAAATATTTTCCCTCCAAAAGCACTTCTTAAATAAGGAAACAAATAAGATTGATTTTCTTCCATTAAACCATTATCCTTTTATCATATTTTCTTTTCATCAAAGTATAATTTTGTTATTAAACTTTAAAATATAACTATTGATTAAAATAAAATAAATTTGATATACCCATAAATTATATATTGCTAAATTTTTCATTTGGAACTATTATTAATTATTGAGCGCATAATTAACTGTAAAAAATAAAACTATAAGATTATATTATTAGCTTATATGATGAATTTTTTTTTTTAGAAAATTTATAAATATACATCATTAATAGACACATTTAGGGTTTTTTTTCCTCCAATCAAAATATTTAGGCGTGAAATATGAAAATTAATAACGTGTCGATTTAACCTATAACTAATACATGCTAAAAATAACAACCCTATATATACCGCGCATGCATTGCGCGGGATCTAAACTAGTTCTTATCAAGTATAGAGTGAGTAATTAGTTCAAGTGTGTAAATCTGACAATGTGCTTGAAAATGACTTTCTTACACGTTTATTTGTTGCAACAAGTTTAGGTACTTAATACGGATTATTTAGGTATTTAATGTGGATTATTTAGCTACCAATTGGGTACTAATCCTGATTATGCTCATATTCTAATTATACCCATTTTTTTCCTCTATAAGACCTCGTTTGGTTGCCCCTTGTAAATCATGGGAGTTGGAAAATGTTTGGTTGCCTTTTTTTTGCCATAATGTAGGCATTCCATTTTCCAAGGAGTTTCCAACTCCTCCATAATGTAGGAGTTGGATTACCTAGGTCCCCCTAGGTAATTGCAAACTCCGGTGTAATTGAATTCCTATATCGGCAACCAAACGAATTTTGTTAATTCACATGAATTTCATGTGGGAGTTTAATTCCCATGAATTCGATATTCCGGTGGAGTTGGATTACCTAGGTCCCCCTAGGTAAGTGCATTACTTATTTTTTCCTAGTTCTAATCTAAAACCGTTGTGTGTTTGAGATAGACATAAACTTGTGACGATTATTGCTTTAACCCATTAAACAATGATTGAGACGAATATAGTGTGGTTTAGCGTTGTTTGAAAGAGCGATTTATTTATAGAACAACTTCATGTTTTGTCCAACTATACTTCATGTTTTAATATACGGAAAATGCACGTGGTGCACTTAAACTTTGATGTTTTGTCCGAAATACCCAATTTTTTTACCCGGAAAACTTTAAGAGGCTATAACTCGTGTTTACGAGCTCAGAAAGTGACAATTGTTTTTTTCAAATTGATTATCTTTTCGAGAACTACGACTTGAAAAAAAAAATTGTCGAGTTTGGAATTCGTGACCAAGAGATATGGTCACTCAAAGTTTGTTCGGTAAAAAAAACTTTGATGTACAAAAACTCCGAGCCACGGGATCCAAATACGACATTTTTTTTTCAAATCGTAGTTCTCGGAAAGATAATCGATTTGAAAAAAAAAATTAACAGTTTCTGAACTCGTAGACACGGGTTATAGCCTCTTAAAGTTTTCCGGAACAAAAAATTTGTATTTCGGACAAAAATCGAAACTTCAAGGACACCGCGTGCATTTTCCTATTTAATCGAACCTAAAAGATTAAGAGTAAATTAATGTTTGCAATTTAGCATTAGCTCATGGCAACCCTTAAAAGATGTCATAGTGCAAATAGAGGTAGATTCATGTGATGCCGCCATCCGCAGGTAATTAAATTTTTGGCAGCGGTAGGCAGCAGCAAATCTAGGTATATGTGATCTAATTATTAACAATTTCGGTTTTCGTCCTATCTATCTTCCAAGATATTCGAGGTCGATCTTTCGTTTCATTTATTAAGATTCTCACTAATAGTCTATCTCATATGCTGCTCCTAAATTTTAGGGACTAAAGTTATTATGTACAACGGTTTTATTGTTATTTTTTTTTTGGTTCAACGAAGCGCGCACTTAGTCGCATTACAATAAGGGGAGGGGGATAACGGTTTTATTGTGCGATAAAGAAAAGTGACTATTTTATCACAAATTCTCATGGAAGATGGACACTATTCATGATAAGGTGAAGACGAATATTGTCATTATCACAATATGCAAGTAACAATCAAGTTAAGTGGGAATTAAATGGAGCACCCCACTTGCCCTCTCACTTTTAATATTGTGAGAGTGGTATTATCCGTATTCAGCTTGTGAAAGATAATGTCCGTCTTTAATAAGACAAACTGTTATTTTATTTACGGTAAATAATAATTATCCCTATTTCATATTAAAAAAATAGATATTTATTATAATAATAACTAGTGGTTACTATTATCATACAAGTGACATTTTATGTAATCGTATTGGACAACCGTAATATATTAATATTTAGCGCCTAAATATACTTCTCAAATTTTATTGGTGATTTGAGGTAATATTTATTTGCACAGTTTGTTTCTCTAGTCGTGAATCGCCTATTTACTAAAAAAAATAGGTGCTCTCTCTATTTTTCCCTCCAAAAATCATCTTCTTGAGTGAGGAAACTAAGTACAATTAAGTGTATTCATTAAATAAGTAAACTAATAATTATATTTTATTTCCCTAAATTATTATCCTCTTATTAAATTTAACATTTTCATCAAATTATATTACTTTAAATAAACTCTAAACTATAATATCTTTTTTAATTAAAATATAAATAAAATTTATATAAAATTATAAATTGCTAAATCTTTTATTGATGCTATTATTTGAGAATGAGTTGACCCATATACTCTATGTATAAGACAAAACTCTAAATAACTATTATTACTTTCGTGACAAAATCGCCCTTTGTACGTATGTGTAAATTCAAAACCATGCACCATGAGTTCAAACACGAGAAGTCATTAACGATTTATCAAGAACTCATAATCTAGTCACGCCACGTCGTCTCCACGATAAAACTGCCTTTTGTTTGTATGTGTCGTACTTGCCATTGTTTGTGCAATCTCTCGCCAAGACAAGTTATAACGCTTGTCGTTATGTCAGATGGGAATCCCTTGGGTGTCATCGATCGTCAACAAGAAACTCAGGAAGCCAATCAATCTGCATCAGCCATGACTTCCGTCGAAACAGCATCCTAGTCCTATGACTCCTAGCTAAAATGGAAAAGTTGAGCACATGTCTCTCTCATGTTGAGGACAAACTTGCAAATGACAAATTTCCTTCTTCTGATTTTGAGCAAAGTGTTAAGCTCCTTGAAAATCGACTGCTTGTCAATGACAAAGCCAACCCCAATTGGATGACAACCAAAATCACTAAAGCCAATCCCTTAGGAACTCCACCAAACAAAACCATACGACTTCATAGGTCCTTCTCCGATTTGGGTATACCTTATGGTGTAGCCTTGGAAAGGCTAATCTCTAAAGGAAACCTCAAGTCGATTGGTCCAACTCCGGACGCACCGCCAAACAAGCGAGGTCGAAGATGGGATGAAAAACTATTTTGTCAATATCACCAGGGTCGCGGACATGATACTGATACGTGTCTCCCTCTAAAAGGCGCCATCTATGATATGATTAAAAAGGACGAATTATACTACCTCCCTCAGCAAACAACAAGAACAACCTTCTTGAAAATCATGTTGAACACAGTCACGAACCTTTCCTAGACTGCTTTCATCTCATTTCTCCCAACGATGAGAAGATTCATGCAATTGATGAAGATGGCATTCAAAACGGTATACTCACGCTCTCTGTCTCCGTCAACAACATATTCTCAAAGCTGCAAGTGGCCATTGATGATTTGAACACTCGGGTAGCTAATTTGGAGAAAAGGTTTGGTAATACCGAAAGTGAAACTGGCCATCTAGGAGAAGACAAGCGCTCGATTGACCAACCGATAGCCGTTGAAAATAAAGAACTTTCCGATGGTTCCCACTCCCATGAATCCAATAACAAAGAACATGAAATTGCCGCACCGAAATCCCCTTCAAAATATCAAACAACATCCCAAAGACTTTCCATTGACAATGACCAAACCCTGTTTTCGCGAAGGGCTAACAAAAACAAAACTCATAAAAACATCCCTAAAGATACCAATGTTGGGACCATGGAAAAATATAAGAGGGCATTCATAGATCTGGAAATGCCATACGACATCGTTTTGGAGATCCTTATTTCAAAAGAGCTACTACAACTCGCCAGTCCAACTCCGAACCCACCAGAATATAAAAGAACCCGTTTCTGGAACGGAAATGCCTATTGCCAATACCATCAAGGCAAGGGCCATGATACCGAAGTATGTTATAAGCTACAAATTGTCATTCAAGATATGATCGAAGCTGGCAAAATGTTGGCCATACCTCGCAGTCAAGACAATCCACTTGGATGTCTCAAGTCAAACTGTAAAGTTGAACATTCTCAAAGGACATTCACTAATCTGGAAACAACTTACGCCGATGCCACAGCTCTTCAAAGGCTTATGAATGAAGGGAATCTATAACCAATCGGGCCCACTCAAGACCCGCCTGAACAAAAGAAAACCCGTTTCTGGGATGACAACGCCTATTGCCAATATCATCAGGGAAAAGGTCATAATACTGAAGCATGCTACAAACTGAAACATGCTATCCAAAATATGATCGACAACCATAAAATGATAGTGCAGTGTAATAACCAGGGCCTTGCAATAATGCTATTAGAATTGCAGGAGAGACTAAAAATACTAAATGACCTTTAAAAATCCTGAATTTTTTGTGACAAATAAGTTTAAATATTAAACTAAAACTGTGCCAAATTTCAAGATTTGTGATGAACTCTAAGTATTTTTAATATTACTCTGAAACAGCCTGCACAGGATTAATTGTAGACAAGGAATCAAATGCAGTGTTTGATATTGTTTGATGGATTTAGAGGATATAGTTAAGACCCTAAATTGCCAAAGAATGCTCACAGGAAATTTAAGAGATTAACTTGACAAATCTAAACGCAAACCCACAGTTGAACACAGGATTTAAAGTATATATTTGGACAACACAATCAAAATGAACCACAGTCAAGCACAAGTTCTATCTAATTATCCCAAACTGACTTTGATCAATTAGCCACAGAGATCACATGCTAATTATTAGGCCAGGGACTCAAACTACAGATTAACACAAGTTTGAAGGAGTTTGAGAGAAGTCTTAAAGGTTAATTTCATTCAAAAGTATTCTACTGCAAACAGTTGAGACACAGGTCCTTATATAGGCCTTGTCGTGCATTACATCTTGAATAACCTAGCATCCAAGGGCCAAGATCTCTTCTAGGTTAAGTACAAACAACATTAAATATATTACAAGCTGGAAATTGAAGTAAATAAGGGAAAATAAAAGCAATGGGGGTAAAAACAGACTGAAATAAAGCAAGAATGCAGTCTGGTCATTTGCCTGTTGTGCACTGGTTGTTGTGGTTTTGTTGGCTAGCTGAGTACTTTCCAAAGTCAAAGCTTCTTATAGTTTTTCAGTAGCAGATTCTATGGAGAATTGGTCCAGTGGTGCTTCCTGGATAGCCTCACAATTGCCTCATCAGAAATGGAAAGTTTGCTTTATGCTTTATCACTTTTCAGCAACATGTGACTGGCTCTCTTGCTTGATTTTCTGTGCTAAATTTTTGCATTGACTTTCTTTGGCATGGCTTGGATGCTTGGGACTCCTGCTAGACTTAGTTTAGGATCACCCCAGCTGGCCATAATGGCAGCTGAAAGCTGGACCTGGTGAACCTCTTGACAGGCTGTTTTAGTGGTGGTGTAGGTGTGGTGTCCTGGCTTGGGTTGGGTGTCAAGGCTGGGTTAGGAGCCCCTAAATCAGCTCCTGCTACAGCCTCCCCATCTTGAAAGGGGCTTGACCTCAAGCCTGGTCCCTCCTCATCATCAGACTCTCCATAATAAAGACTCTGATCCCCTATGTTGAATGTCCCATGCACCCTATAGTCACCAGGAAGGTCAATCGTGTAAGCATTTGGACCAACCTTCTCAATGACCTCAAAATGAGCCTCTGCTCTTGGCATCAACTTACCTTTTATCTTGGCAATGAACCTTTCTTTCCTGAGATGGATCCATACCAGATCACCTGACATGAATTATTTCTTTTGTATAGGAACCTTGGCCTGCTTCTTGTACCTGTCATTGGCCTTTTCAATTTGTCTTTTGACAGCATCATAGAGATTCAACATCTGTTCCACTCTCTTCTTAGCATCATAGCTTACTTCCTCCTTAGGGACACTTGAAAGATCTAGGGGAATCAGAGGATTGATCCCATAATCCACTTCAAATGGACCGTGACCAGTTGTAGATGAGGGAGCTCTGTTGAATGCAAATTCAGCTTGAGGCAGCTTCAAATCCCAATCTTTTAATGACTTACTGACAATGTACCTCAGTATCCTTCCCAATGTCTTGTTGGTGACCTTAGTTTGGCCATCTGTTTGTGGATGGTAGGATGTGCTGAACAGCAATCTGGTGTTGAGAAGCCTCTATAATGTCTTCCAGAAATAACTCATGAATTTTACATCTCTGTCTGATACTATGGTCTTTGGGACTCCATATAGCTTGACAATATTACTGAAATAAAGTTCAGCAACCCTCAGAGCATCCCCAGTTTTCTTACATGCTATGAAGTGAGCCATTTTGCTAAACCTGTCAACAACAACCATCACTAAGTCATTTCCACTTTGAGTTCTTGGCAATGCCACTATGAAATCCATGCTCACATCTTCCCAAGGTTTTATTGGCACTGGAAAGGGTGTGTAGGGACCTGCTTGAATTGAACTCTTGGCTTACTGGCAGATGGAGCATCTCCCGAGCACTATGTGGACATCTCCCATCATTTTAGGCCAGTAGAATTGATCTTGCAAAATGTTCAGAGTTTTTTGACCCCAAAGTAACCACCTAACCCACTGGAGTGAACTTCTTTGATCAACAAATCCTTGTATGAGAGTCTGGGAACACATAGCCTGTTTCCATGCATGGAACAGGAACTTTTTCTGCAGCAAGAATTTGGTTCCCTGAATCTTAGTTCCTTCTGTTTGAGCCAACCAATCCTCATAGAAGTCAAGATCATCTTTATATATCTCTTTCATGAACACAAATCCAAGAAATTTCTGCTCCATGACTGATAGTAATGAGTATCTTCTGGAGAGTGCATCAGCAACAATGTTTTGTTTCCCCTCTTTGTACTTACTTGAGAAGGTGAAAGATTGTAAGAAGTTAACCCATTAAGCATGCCTATGGTTCAATTTGTGCTGGCTATTGATATATTTTAAAGCCTCATGATCTGAGTGCAACACAAAAGGCTTTGGTTTCAAGTAGTGACCCCAATACATAAGAGCCCTGACAATGGCATAGAATTTATTGTCATAGGTAGAGTAGTTTAGTTTGGCTCCACTCAGTTTCTCACTGAAGTAAGCCACATGCTTCTTCTCTTGAATTAGCACAGCTCCTATGCCAACACCACTGGCATCACACTCTACTTCAAACAGGCAACCTAAGAATAAGTGCCTCACACATTAATTTCTTAATTAGGTTGAATGTCTGTTGTGCATTCTCAGTCCACCTGTATTCTCCCTTCTCCATACATTCAGTGATAGGGGCAGCAACAGCACTGAAATTCTTGATAAATCTTCTATAAAATGAAGCAAGGCCATGGAAACCTCTTACTTCAATGACATTCTTGGGAATTGGCCAAGATTTAATAGCCTCAATCTTATCTTGGTCCACAGAAATCCCTCTCCCAGAGACAATGTAACCCAAGAACTTGACTTCAGATGTCATGAAGGTGCACTTCTCTAGCTTTCCAAATAGCTTGTTGTTCCTCAAAATTTGGAACACTTTTTCAAGATGAATTAGGCGCTCTTCTGTGGTCTTGCTGTAGATTAAAATGTCATCAAAGTATACCACAGTAAACCTTCCCTAATAAGGCCTCAACACTTCTGTCATTAATCTCATAAAAGTGTTGGGTGCATTTGTTAACCCAAATGGCATAACCAACCATTCATAAAGCCCTTGTTTTGTTTTGAAAGCAGTCTTCCACTCATCACCTTCCCTGATTCTCACTTGGTGATTGCCTTGCCTAAGATCAATTTTAGAAAAGATTCGGGTACCACTCAACTTATCCAGCATGTCATCCAGTCTAGGTATGGGAAACCTATACTTGAATGTGATGTTGTTGATGGCCCTGCTATCAATTCACATTCTCCAAGTGCCATCTTTCTTAGGAACCAACAATGCTGGGATAGCACAGGGCCTCAAAGATTCTCTCACAAATCACTTGTTCATCAATTCATCAATTTGCTTATGTAATTCTCTTGTAGTATCAGGATCACACCTAGGCCTGTTAGGGAGTACAGATCCTGGCATGACGCACATACTATAATAAGGGGTAGTAATTTATTACTAGCATATTCAATCAACCGGGTTATTTTTTCCCCGACTACCGATCCCATACTACCTCCCATAAACTCAAAATCCATAACCCCAATTGCTACAGGAATACCGTATAGTTGACCTATACCTGTTTGAACCGCTTCAGTTAAACCTCTCTGTCTTTGATAAGAATTAATACGATCCTTATAAGGTTCCTCCTCCGAATGAAATTCGAGGGGATCCACAGAAACCATATCTTCATCCATCGGATTCCAAGTCCCCGGATCAATCAGAAGTTCAATTCTATCTGAACTACTCATTTTCAAATGATATCCACATTGTTCACAAATATTAAGGTGGATTTTTGTGAATTTTTTTTTAAAATTTAAGAAATAACAATTGTCGCATTGAACCCACAAATCCCTCATTTTAAGTGAAGGTAGAAACCTAAGAACTATCACAAACACAAATGATAGGAATTTAACTAAAAGAGAAAATCTTGATGTAACTCTAAAGGTCAATCTGGTGCTCAATACCTCTTGGTGGAGGCAAGCCACTAGGCAACTAAGCAGGAAAGACATTTTGGTACTGCTCCAGCAATGGTCTAACCTCTGCTGGTAGTTGGAGCTCCACATCCTCATGAATTTCCTTGGACGATAAGATGAGAACAAGCTGCACTTGTTGTATTTCCTTGACCATTTCTGCTTCAGATAGGAACAAGACTCCATTAAGCCCGTCAGTCACACTTGGACTCCCATAGTTTTTCTGATTAGATGGTAAAGGAGTCAAGGTGATCTTTCTGCTGCCTTGCTTGAAGGAGTAGGTGTTGTTCCTTCCTTGATGGACTAAATTCTTATCAAATTCCCATGGTCTACCCAACAACACGTGACATGCATCTATGGGGACTACATCACACAAGATATCATCTTTATAAACATTGCCAATTGAAAATAGAACCAAGCATTGGTTATCAACTTTGACCTCTGCTCCTTTGTTTAACCATCTGAGTTTGTATGTGTAACACCCCCATCTACCAAGGAGCCTTAACAAGACCTTCCCCAGCAGATAAGGGCGTTACCATCTCAGTTGCCCAAGGAATAGTAAATATCAAACGTCAATAGAAGAACAATTAAGTTTATTACAAGTTACTTAACAAAATAAAAAGATACAACTGATGACATCTATCAATTACGTGAAACTATCTTTGCCATGACTCGTGGTAGACTCGTTCCTCCAAAGCACCCAGCTAAGCTCCACATATCAACCTGCTAAGACCGATTGCTCACTATAATGGATCACGACAGACACAAACACAAGAAGAAAACACAAACAACACTACACAAGGTCAGTAATTGAAGGAACACACAACGCTAGATACAACAAACATACACCCAGCACCTCTTTCAATCCCCAACACACCTCTGATTGCCCGAAGGTCGAGTCGTGCCAGATTACGGCCGAAACCAATAATCCCCACCTTCAGTGGGGGACCGCAACCGTTCCCACCTAAGCCCCGCTTATCAATATTGAGCGCAAACCCATGTTCCTTAATGTGCACATCCCCTTTGTGGCGGGTTCCACAAAGGGAAAATCATGGGCGTGAAGCCACTCCCGCAAGTGACTCCACTCAGCTGAGGACGCACCTCGCGAACCAGAGGCAACCAAACAACAAAATCACTACATTAATCCACACTACCAACAACTACACCAAAACCAATTAAACAATACAATCGACATACTAAACAACCAACAATACTGAGTAGGAAAACCTACCTTTAGCAATCCGCAGTAATACCGCATACGACCATAAGACGACAAGCAACCACCATAACCACCTATTACAAACAGTATGACAACTCTATTACTACTACTACCATAACAATAACCAAACTAAGGAAGACGATGACGGTGATGACGACATACCTATGCATAGCGTTCCGGCGACAAGACCGCTACCCGACTTATGCTTCCTATCCCCATGGTGTCTCAACTCACAAAGGCTACAAAAGGATGAATATGGGTGAAGGAGAGAGATGTGACGGCAGTTAGGTTTAGGAGAAATGGAATGAAATGATTTTTTATTTCACGATTCCACAATTTATATTTTACCGCTGAACTCCAGTTACTCGATCAAGTATAGAACTTACTCGATCGAGTGGCCTCTACTCGATCGAGTCACAAAGCTGCTCGATCGAGTAGCCCCCGCTAGATCGAGCTTCCTAAACTCAGAAGGTTACTATGTCACCAGGTTGAACTTGTAAGGCTTCCAAAGGTCTAGGCATGTGTCTAAAGTCAGTCAACGACGGTCAACGGGTCCCTAACAGGGCGGGTACTACAGTCTTCCCCCCTTAAAAAAGAACTTCATCCCCGAAGTTCAACTCATCATCCCCCACAACTCAAGGTGTAACGTGAACTAAGGCAGTTGACGACAACTCATCCCGACAAGGACAAACACAACCATTCCCATATACCATCCATCTGTTTACGCCCACTACTCATCATCATCATCTACCTCTGCAAACATGATCATCAGATACAACTTCCTACCTAGTCATCAACCATGTACTACACACGTAGGGACATACTATCACAACTATTACTTCCATTCTACCAACCAAATCTAACACTGCGCGACTCTATACACTACACCTGACGTACCCTTCTGGCACAACACTCTACTTACTCATCCAACAATTAATCATTAACATCCAATGTATAGTAAATTACCAGTCGATTATACAACAATAGATTCGACATTCATTTAAATCATTTTCACAACATTTATTTTACTCAGCAATGTAACAATTCAAATTACTTAACAAATTTCACTTAAAAACTACGTGCATTACCTTCACATAGCCAAAGTTTAAATTTTCAAGCAAACAAAATGGAGTACAACATAATAAACTTTTACCAACAGTCTACTCAAACCATGATATTGTTGTCATAATTTGTCATTTTTCCTCATGCAACGTTACTCTTCCCCTCTTAAAAGAACTTCGCCCCCGAAGTTCACCTTCAAGAGGAGATATAAATACTTCACGAAATGATAACCCCACATAATCTTAACATTACGAAACTATCAACATGTGTCGAGACCAACAATTATCATAGTACCTCATTGACATTACTTGGATAACATGTATACATATGTGTACACTTAGTGAAAACAACCCAAAAAAAAAATGAATCCATGAAACGCAGCGCCATCGAACCAATGTATGTTAACATTACGTACTTTGTTGTGAGACATAACTACTCAACATATTGCTAGCTTGAAATTATCATTTACGACGATATAACTCAACCACCGTTTGGAAAGTTTAGCAATTAGCTAAGAACAAGGCGTCACATGAAACTAACATAAACCACTTTAATAACACATGTAATCGTAATAAGAATATAGAAGCATGATTAATAAACACGACACAAGATATGAGAAACCAATTCCTCTCACAAGTCCAATAGAACGGAGTATAGGGTTCAACAGGGGGCACTCGATCCAGTTGAAGGCACTCGAGCGAGTCAGGATTTGGCTACTCGATCGAGTGAGGTGTACTCGATCGAGTACCGAGAGATCAGTACACTGCCTAGGTCATACACAACAGGTACTCCTTCGAGTAGAGGGCATTCGATCAAGTATCTGCTGGTCAGGTCACCTTCCAACGCCAACAGGAAGTGAAGAAATCATAGCCAAACTCCGGGGATTGACCCCGACATCATACACCTGCATTACGAGTCCAGGCAAATCCGACAAAATACGGCCATATGGCCAGTTAGAAACCAAAAATAAATCCAATGTATGAAGAAACAAGAGAACCAAGTATCATATGTCTACTAGATAACAACAAAAAGAAGCAATCACTCGAGGTTGCCACCTCAATCTTCCACCATCTCCTCATCTCCTCCTCCTCCACCAGATGTGCCGGCTCCAGATGTTCCTCCTCCTACGGTAGCTTGTGTATCTGGATCTCCTCCTGCTCGCAATGGCGCTAGACAACCGAAAGGATAACTCTCAGGGACTCCCCATGTGGCCGGATCCACTCCATAAGAGTGAAAAACTCCACTATCGTTCTCGACACCTCGCCACCAAACTGGTTGGGCCAGGTTTGTCCCAATGCCATGCATGTATGCCATTTCATGAAGGTTTTGGAGCACTAACACGTTGGACACCCTCTCTGTGAGCTCACTCACCTGCATCTCGGGGCTAAAAGAGGAAAGGTAACTGTGGTACTGGTACCGTGGTGACACGGGCTGTACTAGCTGAGTCTCACCAACCCACTCTCTCACTCGTCTAGGACCTCTCCCAACCCTAGGTGTCTGGTCCTCAGGTCTAGCCTTGTCTCCCCCGGTCGGCTCCAGCATCACCTCCAAAAGACCCTCATCTATAAGGTAGTACTGCCGGGCAGGGGCGGCCTCATCATCATCTGAGTCCGATGCAACCACCACCGCAGTCAAAGACTCAGTCACAGGGAGATGCTCTGGGTCAGGTACTCTTATCCAACTCATACCCCTCACCCTCCAAGCTAACCCACCACCCTCCAACGTCCTCAGCCATGTCTGGCCGATGAAGTAAACCCTGTCCATAGTGGGCACAACCGGGACCATAGGTTTGAGAGTCGAAGTGGCCTCAAAGCTAGTCAACCTCTCAACTAAACGGGTGGCAATGGCACCACAACACAAGTACCGGGTCGAAGATGTGGCCATCAAGTCCAAACTAGCGAAAACGATGGTCGGGGCACTAAAGGTGACACGCTGCACTCGGGTGGGATTCAGATAGGCGACCAACAACATAACCTCATGCGAGTTTAACTTACTCACATCCCTTCTATCATAAAGCAAACAAGTCAAACTCGGAGGAAGATCTTCAGAGTGACATGTTGAACATCATTAATTAACATGTTACTCGAAGTAGGAGCAGGCCTACCAGTGAAACAAGGCATGTAGCTTCTAGCCCCACACTCAGTCGAGATATCTCTAAGAAATACCTTTTCAGGTCATGCAAGTCTAAGGTGAGAAGCAAACTGGTCCATGGTCAAGAGAAAGCTGGTGTTCATAAGACGGAACTCTACGGTCTTTGTTATCGCATCATAAGCAAATGAGCTGATAAACTCTAAGGTCAAGAAAGGGTAGGAGTGCTTCCTAAGATGGTATAACCCCGCCAAACCCAGGGTCTCAAGATGTGTCTCACATCCAACTCTATCTTTAGGTCATCAAGAATTCCCGTGTCGATGCATCTAGTGGGTTTCATACGATGTGTCATCAACTCAACAAAGGCATCTATTTGCTTAAAATCAGGAAAGATTATGGTAGGATACTCAGAAACTGGTGGGACAGTAGGCCCTTCACTCCCCTCTCCCACCTCAGGCTCAGCGGCCCTCGATCTCTTGCTCTGACGGGTTACAGCTGCAGCTCTTGGCATCTATTATGTTTTTAGCCACAAAAATCGGATTCTTACTTGGTCAAAATGAACTTTTCAAAGTACTCATGGATAGAGAAACAACAGCTTAAAGTAAACCTTTTTAAGACAACCAAAAATTTTCCAATTCATCTTACTCCCATAATTTCATAAGAGATGGTTTCAAAGCTTCAAAACACAAAGTTTTTGCAATAGTAAGGGGTATGTAGATCCTAACCCTGTTGGAGTATGTGTCCTCAACAATGGTGCGATCATATGTTTAAATCTCATAATAAGAATACGTAAGGGATAATTCAATTATATAGTCAACTGATCAACATTAATCGGTAATGATTGGCTAACTAGAGTTTGACATTACTGTCGTTTGACAGTGGTGATCAGTTGATCGCTTAAGGTCACACCTAAAGGACGATTCCCTCAATTGTAAAGTTAATCGATTGTATGATGATACAGATTGATTAAATCCTTAAATTGAACAAATTGATATATGAGAGAGAATATTATATCTTATTGTAATGTGATTAAATAAGATTCAATTCAATTTAGTAATTAAAAATATTATATTACTAAAATTGATTAATGTTTATGAAACATTTGAGATAAGAATTGTTTGTTAGTTATAATTACAAAATGTTGTAGATTATATTGAATAAATTCAAAATGACCCATTTTACATATATGTAATTGTGAATTACCAATTAATTTGTTATTTGTAATTTATTTAATAAAGTAATGATATTTAATTTGTTAAATATGCATTAATATGACTTATGACATGTTATGTGTAGCATGTCATGTGTGACAAATGAGAAAAGACATTTTGTAAAATGGAATCCATTTTATAATGGGTGGACCGAAATTTTGGCGTATCTTGGGGTTTTTGTCTTATCTTTGCTTAAGATGCTCAAAATATGATAATGACACCTACTACTAGCCCTTATACACCTAGTTTTTCTTGTGAATAACAAAAGACAAAATTTGGGAAGAAAAATTTGACTACCCTTTGCATGTAAAACCGGTTGCCACCCTCTATACTAAAAATGTGAATTGTTCTCATTTGCATTATTATTTCTTATGCTCAAAACACCCTCTTTGTCTCTACAAATAAATTGTTTATGTCCATAAAACTTGTTCAAAAATCTAATATTATCACAAAATACTAGTGTAGTATTTACATTAATACTAGATTTAATAATCTTAAGGTAACTAGTAATATTATCTAGTTAATAATATTATTAGTATTGAGGGATAGTCTTGGTGCAACTAAGAGGAGGTATTCCACAATGAATACATGAAGATCTTGGAGGATCATCCTAATATGTTTAAGCTCAAGATCTAGTTTTGGAAGGAGTCCAAAACTAGTGCCCTCAAATTCGTCCATATGATGTAAGAACATCATTTTCTTCTTCTTATTTTGTATAATTTCATTTTGCATGCAACTAGATCCATGAGATAAATTAATGAGTAATTTATAAAATATATAAATAATTTTAATTGGGGTTTTAGGAACTTTTAATTGGCATCAAGAGCTTTGGTGTTGCATGCATATCATTTTATTGTTTTTTATGAGTTATTTGATAACAAAATAAAAACTAAAATTTTTGATTTATAAGGATAAAGCCACAAAATTTTTTGCATGTAATATATTCTGGTTCTAAAATATTTTTAAGTCATATTGATGATTTATGGATAATTATTGCTTATTTTAATCATTTTTAGTGAAATAATTGCATTTTAATGTATAAAATGGCATTTTTTAACTAAAAATAGTTAAACTTCGATTCTGACCATGAAATTTTAGTATGACCTCACATGCATATTTTACATATTTTATGTGAAATTTTATATTAATGTGATTAATATTTCATGATTTAAGATTTTTATGTGATAAAAATGTTATAAATGGAGGTTGAATGACTAAAATTAGTTAAACTTCATAACAGGCCATGAAATTTTAATATGATGTCACATGCATATTTTACAAATTGTACGTAAAATTTTAGATAAATATAATTTATCATGCATGATTTATAATTTTAATGGTTAAAATGATATATAAATAGTGACTATTTTTAGCAAAAATAGCTAAAATGAATTTTATGGCATGAATTTTTTTCCTAATATTGTTTATATGATATAGACATCATATCTAAAGTTGCATGATTAATTTTGATTGATTTGGTAGGTTTATTGATTTTTATGTGATAAAATCGATAAAAGGGCAACTTTATTAGTCATAAAATTAATTCAAAATTTTTGGTTTAAATTTTTCCATTTTCAGGATTTGGAAATTATTTAAGAATGTTCAAAATTTTGATTTTTTTTTTCCATAATTTTTATGTTTACTTTGGAATTAAATGATAAAAGTTATGTTTTATACGATTTATTAAATAAGTAAATTGTTATTATTTTGTGGGCAAATTTTATTGAGTTTTTGAAATCTTGATAATATTCCAGTATTTACAAAAATGTGATTTCGAATGTTTTCAAATTTTTATGATTTATTGGGAATCATTTCATAATTGTTATGATTAAGAGAAGTTTAATAAGCAATAATAGAAAACCAAGTTGAATTATTGTCAAAAATTGAGTAAAGATTAATTTTTGAGTCCTAATAAGGTTAGGATAATTAACTTGGGCTTACATTTGATTTAAGTATTGATTTGTGATTTTAATAAGTTATTATCACGTATTTCCATAAAATCGGATTATATACGATATAAGATTTAAGTAGGGCAATTTGGCACATTAATTTGGCATGTTAGACACATATATTAATGCTGTAATTTTTATTGATGAATGTCATATTTCATTTATATAATTTTGAATTATGTAATTTTATCTTAGTATGGCCTTAGTCTTAATCAATATTTCCCGTAATGTAAGAGGATATTGATTCGGTTGTAATTTAATGTGATCTCGTATCATTTTTATTTTTACTAGTTTTTTATATTACAAATGTATAATGGGAATAGCTATGTATTTTATTATTATTTGTAATTCCGAAGTTTCTTCAAGACGGTGCCATTCGGAAAGGCGTTCCGATGAAGACGGTGTTCTTGAGAGGCGTGCCACTTGAAGTTCAAGGGACCAATGGAGGTGGTTTCCGAATTTGTAATAGATTATTAGATTTTCTATTTTAGGAAAGGCCATACTAGGAAATTTATTTATTGCTTTGCATTTTTCTTTATATGTTACATGCATTGCCAAATCGCCATTAACATCACATGCATTTTTATATATTTATATCGTCTCTTCGACCGTGTCGATTATAATTATCGTTAGTTCACTAATATAGTTCACATAAAAGTGATAGATAATAAATCGACAAGATCTCTCACATATTTAAAATTGAGATTAGTCTTTCCAAATAGTAGGACCCATGAATCCCTTTGACATTTGGGGTAGATTCGGTTTCCGGGGGTACTTTCATTTTTCATTGGGTAAGTGGGGTAATAACAAGTTATTACACGCGAAATTTGGTTGGACTCAACGGGACATGAAGACTAGTCTTATGTTCCGGGGCTAGAGATGAACTTAATGTAATTTCATCGACCAAGAGTTCTAATTGTAGAATCGGTTAAAGAGTTAACCCACCGAGTTATATTAATGAGGGATGTATCGGTTTCCCCGTGCCCGAGTTAATATGGATTTGGATCTCGGAATCATTTATATAATTGGGTGGAGGTCATTATATAAATGCTAAAACATACTAAAATGTTTTCATATATTAACGATGAATGTTTCTTTTCCCACTATTTCGTTGTTTTATGTTGTTCTTTATCATTTCTCCTATTAATATACTATATCATTTCGATTTTAACTTATGTCTCCATTAAACCACTATTGTCAAAGACAAATAGAATCTCTTTCTAAATCCTCAAATGAACCGTTTAAATAGGGCATGGACTAGTTCCATAGGAATCGTTCTATTCCATAGAACTCCATAGAAGTTATCCTATGTCATATAAGATTAGTATCTTAAATTCCTAACATGCCTATGTATGATTTCTTGTGAAGAAAAGTGAATGGAAGTAATGATTAGTCAAAATATGTTTTGATAATATCTTCTATGCATCCACGGTTCAAAAATCTTATTGCTCAACCTAAACACTTGTCATCAAGTACTTAAGTTATTAAGAACATGACAATGTTAAATTGGTAAATTGATTTGTTTGAAATTTTGATTAAACCAAATACCACAATAGAGTTAACCCTTGTGAAGAATTAACTAAGAATTTATATGAAGAGAAGTCTTCATCAAGTAGAAATTCTTGAAGTTAGCGGGAGCAATAAGAAGTAAGTACCTATTTTAATCGTTAAGGATAGAACTAGGATCGAAAGAGAAGATGTTAGACACTAAAATAGATACAAACTCCAATAAGTAAAGATCAAGGAAGTTGGTCGTGTGACTCCAACATATTCCTTCCTGAATATCTATGACATTGACATTGCATTCTTCCCAATTACCACATCATGAGTATTTGATACAAATTTGTGAATCATGTTAGAAATTGCCACATTTCATGATTATGAAATATGGCAAAAGGATGTCAAAACCACCTTTCTAAATGGGTATTTAGAGGAGGATGTGTTCATAACACAATCCGAGGGTTTGGTAAATCCTTAGAATCCTAACTTTGAATATTCGTATGACCACAAGCAAGAATAAGTTCAGATGTTTCCAAGAATGGAACTAGGGTAGTTTCCATTTCATCCATGAACATATGAATGTTGTAGCATAATCATTTTAGTTTTGTATTTAGAAATGTACCTCAATAATCGTTATGATGTACAATATGTCTAAATAAGAGTATAATTCAAGTTTTTGTATAAAACGCAAAGGGTTTCTCAATTATGCAATTAAAACAAGCGTTGTGCCCTATCATACCACGATTAAGTTTATGGTGAGACCATACAAATCAAGGTAATTATATTCAGACTAGAAATAAAATGTCATATATATACAAGACTCGAGTTGGTGACCCCAATTTATTTCTCATTTCTCGATTGAAAATCGCATTAAAACTAGTTTTGACTAGTATCCCACACCTTTTGATTGTGAATCTCATGAAATTAGCGAATCTTGTATTTAAAGCAAGATGGGTTGTGACTTTTCTTGAAAAGTATAGCGAATAGAATAAGTTATTCACCTAATTACACTTCAATGTATGGTCGAATATATTTTCCATCTAAGAAGGTCATTATTACTTCTTCTCTTTTACCGATAAACTATGTAGATACTTGGTATCCGCTTAATGAGGTAAGAAGAGAAATTCTTTGAATAAGTTCAATGAATTCTTCTTATGAAGTATAAAAACCAAAGTATTAGTACTTTTTTTAAAATGGGGAACAATAAAGTGATGACTTTTATCTTCACCAAAAGAGAGTGATATGGTATCACAAGTTCACTTTCATTACGATATGATTGAATCTTTACTATAAAGTTGGAAGTAGTTTCTATCACAATTTGTCTAGTATTTATTTATTCCACTAAAACAAAACATAGTTAAAGCAATCAAGTACAATTCATATATGATATGATTAGGCATGGTACCTAAGTTGTAGCTTGTTTCGGAAGAAAGCATATGGCTTTGTAACCCAACTATCACGAGAACAATAGGTTTGTGGCTCATGATGCTGTCTTTTGAGAAAAGAGGATTATTTCTTAAAGACAGAGTGGGAGAAAATGTTCAAGAGCCACAAACTGAGAATAAGACGTAGGAATATGTTCCTTCTTGGTCAAAATCAGTTATTATTTCTTCGAAACCTAAAGTAGACAGAAGTCATGTTACATTTTAAAAGTAATAAACCTGTAACTTATTAAGATGCTTTATCTAGTTTAAACTCCACAAGAGTCCAAAGTGAGCATAAACATGAAGATGTTCATTTAGCTTGGTTAATTTATTGCAAAGTGTTTTGCACGCTACAACAATGTTTCATTGAATTCGGATTCTGTGAATGGTTGGATTTTAAAATCATCTTGCATGAGTTTTGAAAATCGCAACTATCCTAAGGTAGGATGAAAACTTAAGAAGAAGTCGTAAGTAGATGTTAAGGAGTTAAAGTGTGTATTTTGATCATGTGATAAATCTTTCTCGAGTTGTCGATTAGTTTTGTTTATACATGGAGTTTAGTGGGAGTAATGTGGTGTTACTTGTCTTATATGTAAGCGACATATTGATCATTGTGAATGATGAAAGACTTAGGAGAAGAATAATACATCTCTAAGGTATCCAGATCTATAAAGATAGATCTAAGAGGATATTAGTGTTAAAGTTAATATTTTTATGTTAATAAGAATCTTGACAAGTTCAAAAGTATTGAACATGAAGGAATTGAATCCATTTGCTTCCGCTGCGGGATTAATTCATTACGCTAAGATGTATTACCATTCTTAAACCTCGTATACTTGGAGTATGACGAGATGTTACAAATCGAATCCTTGAGAGAAGTCTCTATATAGCCACATAGTTCATTAGTTAGTACTCAGGAAGTACTAAAGATATGAAACTAAGCATTTAGAAATGAGATGGATTTATGTGCAAAGAGTTACACAAAAACCATATTCTAAACACATAAGGATGGTTAGATAACCATCTGGGCTATATTATTTAAGGAGGATATCTGCTAGAAGTATCCTAGGCAGTTGAACAATGAGATATGCACAATGGAAATTGAGTATGCAGCAGGAGCCACTAACCAGGTCACCTCACACCAACAAGCAAGCCAAGGCAACCATGCACATGTCTCATGAACCAGTCCAACAGAGCCAAGATTAGTGGTCAATAAGTATGTGTACAAGCCCAACCACCAGCTGCCACCATGGCCAGCGGGTTGGCCACTGAATTAGGCTCAAAAAAGTCCTAGGGGGCCAAGGATAAATCACAGTGCAAGTCCAAGAAATTCGAGCTGGACAGAGATGCAGCAAATGACAAAAAGCAAAAACAATCTTTCCATTTCTGGCTAAACAATGAGGAAAAGGCAACTAAAGAACTTTTGGCTTGTCTCACCATTCACCAGATGCAACCTAGAGCCAATTTTAATGCCAAAGACCTAATAATTTCATCCTCAAGTGCCTACACACAACAAAAAAGCCAGCAATGCAGCAAAGGGCCACAACATGTCACTGTCATCTGCATTTCTCTTTTGTTTTCACTCCAGTTTACAATTAAGAGCTTT
The DNA here is from genome assembly GCF_048544455.1 of Silene latifolia. Classification (NCBI taxonomy): domain Eukaryota; kingdom Viridiplantae; phylum Streptophyta; class Magnoliopsida; order Caryophyllales; family Caryophyllaceae; genus Silene; species Silene latifolia. Next base: position 115,593,057 of record NC_133526.1, read on the forward strand.
TTAACCGTTGTAATATTGTATTTGGACTCTTGTCAGCATGTGAGGAAGGATCCTGACCCTTGGATATAGTTGCCTTTCAAGTTTGTAACCTAAAAAGGCCTATATAAGGACCTTGATTCAGACTGTTGTAACACAGCTGATTTATGAATGAAACCTGATAATTCTCTCAAATTTAAACCGCTTAATCTTGTGCTTAGTCTATAGATTAGAGTCAGGCTTAATAACAACTTGTGCTTAGATTGTGGTTGTAGATTAAGTACATGTTAGTAGAGTTTAAACATTCATGTGCTGAGTCTGTGGTTTGCTTAGCTTTGCTGTTTGCTTCAGTTGAGATTTGCCTGTGTATATCTGTGGAATTTCTCAGCTTAAGTCCCCTCAAATTATTAACTTATCTCCCTGTGAGTATTCTGTGGGTTATCAGTTGATAATTATATCCAAAGGTCCTTACTTTCAGTCACCATTTCAGAACTGCTACATTTATAGTTTATTGTGTCTGTCAGTCAGATTCACTTGAGTTTTAAAAATACTTTGAATCCCTTAAAAATCCTGGCATTTTGCTTGGAGTTAGATCCTATACCAAAATTAATTACTGCAAAGTTTCAAGATTTTAGAAGATCATTTGATATTTTTTCTATATAGCACAAGTTTATTGCATTCCTGAGAAATTATCTTGGTTTGCTGAGTTGTTTGCTGTAATTGTCTAATCCCTTGGACATTACACTGCAATTTTGTTATTAGAGCAAGGTTATAACACAATTCCATCTTTTGTTAGTCTTTGGAGAGGAAAGTGAGTTCATTTTACCCTAACTACAACAAAAACACAAAAAACAACCTAATGAGTGAAGAGAGACTTGCTGGTATTGAGACAAGGATAGAGAATTTGGCAGGAAATGTGGATACTTTGCTCATGCTGTCCATACTGTCATGGAAAGATTTCCAAACCATGACCCAAGAAGGCAACCACCACCTTTCAGAGGAAGATGAAGGGGGAGAGGGATTACAATGGGAGCAGGAAGGAGACAGCCATATCATGATCCATATGAAGAAGCCATCTCTGAATTAAATGACTCTAGACTGGAGGAATGGATCTATGATGCCAGAGACAAAGATGTAAAGGTAGACATTCCAGATTTTCATGGTAGTTTAAATCCTGAGGATTTGTCAGACTGGCTTAGATCTGTTGAGAGAGTCTTTGATTTTAAAAGTTATGATGACAGAAAAGCTTTTAAAGTTGCCATCTTAAAACTCAAGGGATATGCATCTCTTTGGTATGAAAGCATGAAACACCAAAGGATTAGAGATGGTAAGGAACCAATTAGATCTTGGCTTAAGTTGAAAAAGAAATTAAAAAAGAAATTTATAGCCAAAGACGATGCCCAAGACATTTTTATCAAACTAACTCAGTTAAGACAAGACCAACAATCTCTTGAGGCCTATCTTAGGAGCATTGAATAGCTAACCCTGCAATGTGAGGTCACTGAAAAACCCGAGCAAAAGATTGCTAGGTTTATTGAGGGTTTAGATCCTAAGATTGCTTTGAGGCTTAGAATGCAGCAGGTTTGGTCCTTTGATGAGGCAGTTAACCTGGCATTGAGGTTTGAAAAGATGGGAAAGGTTAAGGTTACTGCATCCAAACCCATTACCAGACCTACTTTTAAACCTTTTTCTGGGGTTAGGATTGGACAAAACCCAAGACAAGCAACCCAACCAACACCAGACAAAGGAAAGAGTCCTATGAATCCTAAAACCAACCCACCTGTGACTGATGGGAAGATTAAATGCTTCCATTGCCAAGGATATGGCCATTATAGGAAGGACTGTCCTTCTAAGAGAGCCTTGACAGCAATGGAGGTTGAACAATGGGAGAAGGAATATTTGGTTCAATATGAGGAAGATGAGACCTTGATGTTGGAAGAAGGGGAGACTAAGGAGGAACCAGAATAGGAGCAAGTTGTGGCCCACCCCGATACAGGTCACAACTTAGTCTTATGGAGAGTTATGCATTCCCAACACACACCTTTGGAAGCTGATCAAAGGTCCTTGATATTCAGAACTAGATGCACAGTTCAGGGAAGGGTTTGTAACCTAATCATAGATGGGGGAAGCTGTACAAATGTGGCATCAAATGCTATGGTTAACAAGCTTAACTTGACAACTCAAGAGCACCCAAATCCTTACAAGTTGAGATGGTTGAACAAAGGAGCAGAAGTAAGGGTGGACAAGGAATGTTTGGTTCCATTTTATATTGGAAAGGTATATAAAGATGAAGTCTTGTGTGACATTGTTCCAATGGATGCCTGCCACATACTCTTGGGAAGGCCATGGGAGTATGACAGGAATACCACTCACCATGGGAAGGATAACATCTATAGTTTCAAACTTGAAGGCAAGAAGGTCACTCTGACCCCATTGCCACCTAACTAGAGGAACTATGGAAGTCCAAGTATGCCATAGGAGGCCAATGGTGTGCTATTTCTTTCTGAAGCAGCCATGGTTAAAGAAATGAACCAAGACCAGCCTATCTGGGTGTTATTATCTAAAGAAGTGAGTAAGGAAGGGGACCCTGAAATGTCTGCTGAAGTCAAGCCATTAATTCAGAGGTATAAGAAGGTATTTCCAAGAGAGCTGCCTGGTAGGTTGCCATCATTGAGAGGCATTGAGCACCACATAGACCTTGTTCCAGGCTCAGTGCTTCCTAATAGGCCAGCTTATTGGTGTGATCCAGCTGCTACCAAAGAGTTACAAAGTCAAATTGAGGAACTTATGAGCAAAGGATTTGTCAGGGAATCTCTTAGTCCTTGTGCAGTCCCTACTCTACTTGTTACAAAGAAGGATGGGACCTGGAGAATGTGTACTGATAGCAGGGTCATCAACAACATTACTGTCAAGTACAGGTTCCCAATCCCAAGGTTGGATGACATGCTAGATGAGCTCAGTGGTGCCATGATCTTTTCTAAGATTGATCTCAGGCAAGGGTACCACCAAGTAAGGATAAGAGAGGGAGATGAGTGGAAAACTGCTTTCAAAACTAAACATGGACTGTATGAGTGGCTTGGGATGCCATTTGGTCTTTCTAATGCACCAAGCACCTTTATGAGATTGATGACTGAGGTTCTAAGGCCATGTTTAGGCAAATTTTCAGTGGTTTACTTTGATGACATCCCGGTTTACAGTAGAAGCAGAAGTGAACACGTGAAACACCTTAAAGTTGTGTTAAGGATCCTCAGGGAGAAAAAGTTGTTTGGCAAGCTGGAGAAGTGCACTTTTATGGTTGAAGAAGTGGCATTTATGTGGTATATTGTTTCTGGGAGGGGCATTATGTTGGAGTTTTTGTCCTCCACAATAGTGCATGAGAATATTATTAAATCTCATTAAGAAATATGCGTGGAATATTCATTGATAATACTAGTCAGCTGATCAACGTATATCGGTAACGGTTGGCCAGCTAGGGTTTGACGTTACTGTCGTGAGACGGCGGTGTTCAGCTGATCCCTTTATGTCACACCTAAAGGAACGAACCCAAACACAAAAGCTAATTAATTGTATCAAATACAGTTTAATTTGTCCCTTGATAAATTTACTAAGAGTTAGTTGATTAATTAATTTAGCGAGATATTGAGTTGTGAACTCGAGGCACGAAAATTATTATTTAATTATGCGATAATTAAATAATAAATTATTTGAGACGGGAATTAATGATTAAGTAGTTAATTGTTAAATTAGTACTAATTGACTAATGTGATTAGTATTGGTACGTAAAATATATGTGTAGCTGTACACGTATATTTACGGAGTGTTTTAGACGATATTAATCGGGAAGTATTTAAACATAAATCGATGTTTAAAGTGAAATTTACACGTATTTGTGCGACAAATATAAGAACCAAAATGGACCCGTAAATGGGACATTGGACCGTGTAAATGGAGTGTTTTGGATGATTATAAACATAATCATTTCACTTTGCTTGTTTTTCTTCCATAAGTCATCTTATGATCATTTCCATGTGATATAAGATTGGACAAAAATAAAACAAGTACACTCCCTCACTCCACCTACTCCCACCGGTTTTCCTCCTCCATATAGACCAACAATTGCTCATTTTACACACTACTTCATTTTTGTGTATTTTCCATGTGAATGAAGTTGGTCTTTTCTCTCTAAAATTAATATAAACATTTTTACTAAGTTGTTAGTAATCAAAATTGTTACTAAGATTGTTAGTAATATTTACATATTATCAAGGGTAATCTTACTAATATCTAGTTAATATTAGCAAGGTTGTTGGGTAAGTTCTTGGGTGCTTTTGAGAGGAGGCTTTCTCTTTGGAAGCTTGGGTTATGGAGGATCTTGCCATTGATAAATAGCTCAAGAACAACCAAGATGGTGATCTTGGTTGTACCCAAATACTATCATTTTTCAATGTAAGGAATATTATTTTCCTCATCTTTTATATTAATATGCTTTTATATTGCATGCATGTTACATAGATCACATAAAATTTTACCCGATTTTTTGGGCATTTTTTCTGACATTTATGTATTCTTGGGAGTGTTCCAGAATACTCAAAATTTTTGTTTCAATTTTTGGTAATATTTTCAATTATTTTGGATTTATTACTTAAAAGTTATGATTTTACCGATTAAATTAGCAAAATATCACCAAATCAAACTAATTATTCATAATCAAATTAGTAATGACTAATTTTGAGGTCCAAAACAGTTTGGACAATTAGTTTGGACTTAAATGAGATTTAAGAGTTGATTATTGATTTTTACAAGTTAAAAATCGATTAAATCCACAAAACCGAGATGGATACCAACGATTGATAGATATGGCGATTTTGGCATAATTTTACATCATTTTTAAGCATATTTATTTAAGTTGAATGAATGATTGTCATTTATTTAAAGTATTTATTTTCTTGTACCTAGTATGGCCTAGTTTATTTTAATGGTTATTACCCGAAATGAATGGGAATAGCGATTTGTTTGTAATTAAATACGATCTCGTATCATCGGTTTGTAATTAATTAATAGTTTTATTTATTTTATTAATTAATGTATAATAGGAATAGCTATGTAATTTAAATTGTAATAGTTATTCTTACCGGCGTTTCCAAAAGACGAATTACATCGAGACGGAGTCTATTTTTGGAAGGTGTTCCAAATCCCACAAGAAGAAGCCACTTTTGGAATGAAGAGGCAAGGGACCAAGGAGTTGGTATCCGATATGTAATAATCTAGTTTATTTTAACTAGGTGGCCATACTAGGATTATTCATATGCTTGCTCGTTTTTATTTTCGCGTATGCCAAAATCGCCATTCACATGCATTTTATTTTCGCGGTTGTCAATTCACGTCATTTACATTCGCCGACTTAGTTCACTTATAGGGAATTTATGACTAAATTGACAAGATCTCTCACATAACTAAAATTGAGATTAGCCTTACCAATTAGTAACACCTATGAATCCCTTGTTCATTAGAGCCACGCTCGCCTAAGTGGGGTGTTCTCTTTTTACCTTGGGTAAGTAGGGTGATAAACAGTTATCACGCGCCAAAGTTGGTTGGACTCAACGGGGTATAAGACGGTCTTGTATTCCGGGGCTAGTAGATGGGTTTGTTGAAATCCGTCGACCAAGAGTTCTCATGGTAGAATTAGTCAAGCGTTGACTTACCGAATTTACACAATTATGGGATGTTTCGCCTAAGCGATGCTCATTTTTGTTTAATATTTGGGTCTTGGAATCATTTATATAATTTAGTGGGAGATCATTATATAAATGTTAAAACTTGTTGAACATGTTTTCATAAGTATTTTTAAAACATTGAATGCTAATTTTTCCTATTTTTCGTTCTTTTTCATTAATGTATTTACTATGACATCGTACATTTCATCCTCCTTTCATCCTCTATTTATTATTATACTTGTTTCGTTCTTTCATAGAAAGCGATTTCTTTGAAAGAATTCGGTAGCAATGATTGGTAACATGATTTACCAATTCACCTACACAAGCTTACAACAATTATTGCGATTATTTTACAACTAAACATCCATACATATTATAAAAAGGGGTTTAATGTTGCGAACTCTTATTATGAGTTTAACAATAAGGAGTCAAATTTTATCAAGAGTGTCTTAATTTCAAAAGTGACACCTCCGTCATGATGATGACATATTAGTTTTAATTACTCAAGAGTAATTCAAAAGTTTGCGAAAAGAGTTTTCAAAAACACAAAGAATACTCCAATATGATACCGTCAAATGGCTCAATTTGAGAAAGGCCAAATCGATTGTTTATGCGCTAAAGAGTTTAGGCATATGATGACAAATGAACGGTTAGGTAGTCTAATTTCGCAAGAAGTTGAGATTTTGCCACATGTTGCACTCACTTTATAGTAATTCACTCTTACTAAGTGTATAAAATATCACGAATGACTTGAAGAGAGGTCTTCATAAGATTCATTTTTGCTTGTTGAAGCAAAGAGGAATGTGAAAGTGAGTGGGAGTTAAGAAGAAGCAACCCTAGATGTAAAGACAAAGTTGAAGGGGACATCTACTCAAAGGATAGGCTAGTTCCACTATCTTGGTATGAGATACCAAGTACGGGTCATTTCTTTGTAAAGAAGTTTACATGAATTGATAAAACGTAAGACATCTAGCATAAGACATTTTTGTATCGAAATGATGCTAGAGTAGCAATGATTTCGATAGGGACAAATGTACCTAAATTTGGTTTTAAAAGAATGTAATCATCTATGTTTATACATAGAAGGCATCACTCATGTGATTTAAAACAAAAGGTTGTACCTACTCCTATGATAACTTGGTGGTTGGTTTAGGCCACTCAAGTTAGATGAATTTTACATTCTTCACAAAAACTAAATGTTATACTATATTGTATATTTTAAAGTCTCTAATCCGGTGAACCCAATTGATCAAACCTCAAGTAAATTCGTTTAAAACGAGTAAACGATAAGCACATCGAACAACCGTTTGATTGAGAATCTTATGGTATTTGTGCATGTATTATGTTTTCTTTTGCTGAAAAGCAACACAATAGTGAGGTGATTGACCATATACATACGGATGTGTAAGGCCGATAGTTGTTATATATATATACTTCGTTACTTTTACTGTAATGTTAAGTAGATATGAAAACCTCGTATCTATTTAATAAGACACAAAAGTGATTTTTGAAACGTGGAATATTTTCAAAATGAAGTAGTAAACCAAAAGTACGACAAGTTCAAAAATGTTGATAGGAAATTTTAAAGTAATGACTTTGAAGATCAAATGGGTAATATCAAGTAATGACCTTGATGATTACTAAGAAGATTGTGAACCATAGAGTGTGGTGTAGTCAAAAAGATAAACCAAACTTTATGAGATATGGTTTGAGGTTTTCGCAATTTTGTAAGCTATTTTCTCACTAAAAGTTTAAAACTCGACTATAAAAGCCTAAATGACTCCATATGAGATATGGATAGGGAGAGTCCCTAACTTGTCATTTTTATACATTTGGGACCATAAATGTTTATGTTCAGAACCAATTTATGTATTTGTGAGGGTTATCCAAAATTGAACCACATGGTTTTTACTCCTCCAAAACGAGAACAAAGAGTTTGTGGCTCTTAATGCTGTCTTTCTAGAAAGATTTTCATTTTCTGGAAGACAAAGTGGGAGAAATTTTGAACTTACGGAAGTCCAAGACCCACAATCTGAGTACAATACAAGAAGACGTTCTTTATTGAGGATCAATGGTTATAAGGAGATAATTTTGCGATAAGATTGCGTTACTTTTCGGAAGTGACGAATCATCAACCCTCATCAAAGGCTTTTCTGTAGTATGAACTCTATTTGATGGCGTGTCACCATGCAATTCGAATTGGTCTTCTTGCACAAGATGTGATAAGGAAGGAAACATGAGATGTTTTCGATACTTAATTTGGGGCGATAACTTTGCACCAAATTAGGTTACCTTGATCTTGTCATAAAGGTTATATAAGATGTGTAAATTTTGGGTTCGTTACAGAGAGTTTGTGACAACCCAAATGCCTTTATCAATTCGAATGTTCTTTGCAATATAGCCTCTTATGAGGATGAGATTAGGGAAAAGGATAACGAAATTTTCTCCTTGAATGTAACTCATGAAGGGAGAAGTTTTGTTGATCTTGTCAATGCTAAGAAGCTTAGCATGCTTGAAAGATCCCTTTTGTGATCTTATATACGTCAAAGAGTTGGAACTTTGGGTTCAATCATGTAGTCTATCAAAATGGTATTACTCGAGTGTCGAGGTACCATGATGATACATGGAGTTTAGTCGGAGCTAAAGTGAGTTTCTTAGTCTAAATATGTGCTTGACATATTAGTGACTAGAAATGTAGCTAAGATGATGTTTCTTAGTCTAAATATGTGTTTGACATATTAGTGACTAGAAATATTCTCGGGTGAATATTTGAGAGTAGCATGGCGCATCTTAAACATCCGGATCTAATGAGATAGATCTCCATGGATATTAGCATTTTAGTCAAGAGACTGATGTGATAAGATTCTTGACTCTTTCAAGTTGTTGAATAATTAATATGATCTCTTGTGCTTCCGCTGCAGGATCTGTTAAATATGCTAAAAGCTGCTCTCGTCGGGACTCATCATATTGAGAATATGAGAAGTCATTACCAATCATTTCCTAGTGAGTGTCACTAGATGATTATCAAGAGCATTCTCGAGTACTTGAGAAGCACTGAGAATTTACTCTTGTAATTTGGAGGAATCTATTAATTTCGTATAAAAGGATTACACGGAAACATTCATATGCTTATAAGATGTTATGGGCCTCGTTAAGGAATGGTTAGCATGTAAAAGAGCTATGTGCATAAAGAATAATATGTATAAGATGTTATACATATATGTATAAGAAGTTATACATGTATAAAGCAGATATGTATGAGGAGTGATACATAATAGATGTCATATGAAGGATGTGTATGTATAAGTGTTATACGTACAAAATCATGAACGAAAGCTAAGTACATCACAACATCCGATGTTGTAAAAGAGATAGTTGATATCCGGAATTTAATGGAACTAGAGTAGTTCTGTTAGCCGAATATCGTCTCCTGAGAGACTATGAAAACAGTGGGAGTGTTTGACTGGCTTTAGAACCAGAGTCTAAAAACTTGTTTAGACATGTACTTATAAAGGCTCTATGTGATGAAAAGATTGCATAGAACAAAGGAAAATAGCAATGGAAATTAGAGTGATGCAACTGTTGCTAATCCTCTAACCAAAGCCGTTGGCATAAGGTAGACATGATGGTTATGTCATCTCAATGTGATTGAGGAGTATACCTTAATTGCTAAAGATCGTTATGTAAATATTGGATAGAGTATTAATATTTACGTAAGTCATGATCGCATTCATTGTTTGAGTCTCTTTAAGAACTCAATTATTCAGTTTGACTGAAAACAAGAATACCTTGTTTATCTGAATTGGTTGTGGAGACAATGTTGAACTCCAATTCAAGTGAATAGGATGAAAATTGTATTAGCCCCTAGTCACTTAATGAGGTGACGTCTCGGAGTGACTAGATTGTAAGACGATTGATGGTAGGTTCAGCACCATAAGGTCATAAGGATGACTAGTCATTTACATAGGCAGACTGCGGGACACTTTGCCGGGCAGTGACTTTTATAGAGTCCCTTAGATCTATTACATACGCCTGGTCGTGGCAGGGACTTCTATGATATTCCTATGAGTCGATTCTTTAAACTGGAGACTATTATCTGAGCAAGTGCAGTTTCCTAGTGACTTTGGTTTTTGTCCTAGGTTGTGCCGTAAAAGGAGGCCAAAGGACATCTACTGGGTCATGGTGATCTGTATTATGCAAAAGGATAGATAGGACAGACAGGAATTGTCCACCCACGTTGGGTTTAAACATCTCAAGGCCACTCGAGGAGTTTTTTTTTTGGTCAATAAGGCCACTCGAGGAGTTATGACTACAAATGCGTGGCCACGCTCGGAAGTAATATGTGGGAGATTTTTCCGGTCTTGTAGTCACACTTCCGATCGAGAAAACCACTCACGATATGTTCATGTTCAAGTGCGCCCTGAAAGACACCTTGCATTGAGTGGGAGATTGTTGTTAAAATGGACAAGAGAATCGGTAACACACCCTTGTTGAGTACAAGCAGGATATTGTTGGGATAAGGAGATTATCCACAATTTTTTTTGGTAAAATGTAAAAAATATATTGATGCTCAAAAACCATGTACAGAATAAATTGTTCACAACCATGTTCCTATCACAAACTCATCTATATCACCTATCATACTACAAAAACTAGAAGATCATACTAGCTAGTGCAGTAATTTCTCAATCCAATGCTTGTCTTTTCTTGACACTGTACCCTGCAACTGTTGCTGAATCCTGTTCCTGATGTCAGCTTGTATCATCACCACCCACCTGCCTGGACTGAGTAGAACACTCTCATACCTGCTTGCATTCCTCTGGTTCCAGATATAGTACATAGTAGCATTGAGAATACTATTCAGTACCCCAATCTTCAGCCTCGTGAACCTCCTGTGCTGCCACCAATTCTGTGTATTGGCAACTGACATAACCACTCCTGTCCATTCCTGAACTCTCTGAATAATTCTCCTGCTGTATTGACACTGAAAGAAGAGGTGAGATGGTGACTCTTCCTCTTGAGCACAAATACAAAGATTCTGCTTATCGTGGACAATACCAAGCCCGTATAACTTGTCTTTGGTATTAAACCCTTCTTGCTGGTAATGCAAACAGGCTATAAAGCTATGTTTGGGAATGGACCATTTAGTCCAAACAATATGAGACCAGCTTACAGCCTGACTGGTTGGCCTTAACCAGCTATACCCCTTCTTGATAGTGTACTCCTTACCTGGTACCAAAGTCCATTCATTCTGGTGGTATGCTGGCTGAAACTCCTGCTTCAATTTACAGACTTTCTTCCACGTCCAACTGGCATCCTGAGGTGGATTATAATCCTCCCATTCTTGTCCCTTCAGATAGACAACATGTACCCATTGCACCCAAAGTTTAGAGGGGTGAGCCTGAATCCACCAGACCAGTTTCCCAACTGCTGCTTTGTTCCAACTGTACTCATCTCTCAGGCCAAGTCCTCCCTCCTTCGATTAGTGCAAAGCTTCGACCAGTGCAACAAGAGGAGTCCTAGCATATTCAGTCCCTCCATGCCACAAGAAATTCCTGCATATTGCTTCAATTTTAAGGAGCACTGCCTTGGGAATGATGAAAATAGATGCCCAGTAAGAGTGAAGAGTTCTATATACTGCTTTTATCAACACCAGTCTCCCAGCATACGAGAGTTTTTTGGTTCCCAGCTGTCTTATCCTCTCAAAAACTTTACCAAGCAAAGGTTGGCAGTCCTTGATTGATAACTTAGCAGGTTTAATTGGCACTCCAAGGTATTTGAAAGGTAGTTTGCCTTCAATGCAGCCTGAAACCTGAACTATTTCCCTTCTGATTTCACTAGCTACTCCATTAAAATACACATTTGACTTTCCCCTACTCATCTGAAGTCCTGATGCTTGAGAAAAGGTTGAGAAAGTGCGTAGCAAGATCATAATGGAACCCACATCCCCTTTAGAGAAGAGCAGCAAATCGTCTGCAAACATTAGAGATTATCCACAATTGTGTGTTATAATCATCGCACAACTTGTCTCGGACAAGTGGGAGATTGTTGGAGTTTTTGTCCTCCACAATAGTGCATGAGAATATTATTAAATATTATTAAGGAATATGCGTGGGATATTCATTGGCAATACTAGTCAGCTGATCAACGTATATCGGTAACGGTTGGCCAACTAGGATTTGATGTTACTGTCGTGAGACAGCGGTGTTCAGCTGATCCCTTTATGTCACCCTAAAGGAACGAACCCCAACACGAAAGCTAATTAATTGTATCAGATACAGTTTAATTAGTCCCTTGATAAATTGACTAAGAGTTAGTTGATTAATTAATTTAGAGAGATACTGAGTTGTGAACTCGAGGCACGGAAATTATTATTATTATTTTTTTTTTTTTGGGAAAAAGGTAAGTTATATAAATGCAAAATCGCCCATTACACTTACAAGGGATTCACCCAATACATCTTAACTACGAGCAAGCAGACTATCAGTCCATTGCTTAGCTATACTAGACACCCCTTTCTCACTTTTACATCGAATCCTATTACACACATTCGTCCTAACCATGTGAAACACCACAACAGGCCTAGGAACTACCTGCTCAAGTCTACAGCAATTCCTATAATACCAAATTTGATACATCAGAGTAGCAATTCCAACAGCTATAATCCGTTTCACCATCAACGATTGCATTTTGAGATGAATCCACCAGTTAATCACACCATTCTCAGGTATTATCATCTGCAGCCATTGCATCAAAAGCTGCAGACATCTTTTACTAAACATACATTTAAAAAACAAATGCTCATTGCTTTCCTCTTCATCCCCACATAAGAAGCAGCAATTAGCCTGAATAATGTGTATTTTAAGCAGCCTGTCCTGAGTTAATAGCCTATTTTGAGCAACTAACCAGATAAAAAAAGTGTGCTTGGGTTGCAGCATCCTGTTACTCATCCAAGGGTGCCACACCACCTGCATCCCCTCTTCCTCCAGCCAACTATACCCAAGTTTACTCGTATACTGCTGCTCACTAGCCTGCCAATTAGCATCACAAAGGAAAGGTTTAAGTAAGTCCTTCACCCAACAAATCTTCCTCCAAGCCCAGCTTGAAGAAGGTGAAGGTTTATAATTGAGCCAATTCTGATGTTTTAAGTAAATAGCATGAATCCAACGAACCCACAGGTGATCTGCTTTAGCTTCAATCCACCAAACATATTTGCCAAGAGAGGCAATATTCATGTTCTGCAAATTCTTAAAGCCAAGACCACCCTGCTTAACTGGCTTGCATATTCTAGCCCATGAAACCAACGCAGGGCTCTCTTTAGCCTCATTCCTATGCCACAAAAACCTTCTGCACATAGCATCAACTTATTCAGGACATATTTAGGCAAGATGAAAATACGTGCCCAATACGTGTGCAAAGAGTGAAACACAGCCTTGATCAAAGTAGCTCTGCCTGCATAAGACAGTTTCTTACTCCCTACATTCCTTATTCTCTCAGTCACCTTATCCACTAGCAGTTGACAGTCAAGGATCCCCAATCTCTTAGGTTGAACATTAACCCCCAAGTATCTAAAAGGGATCTTACCCCTCTTCATGCCCGTGGCCTCCTCAATATTGTTCATCAGGCTCTCAGGTACCCCATTACTAAACAGATTGGATTTCCCCTCATTCATCCTCAGACCAGAAGCTTTAGAAAATGTCTCAAAAGCTCTCAGCAACAGTGTGATAGACCCCATATCCCCTCTACAAAACATCACCAAATCATTAGCAAAACATAGATGAGTGAGTCCAATTCTACCACATAATGGATGAAACTTGAACCCCTTAATCCTCTGAACTCTATCCAACACTCTGCTCAGATATTCCAGGTAAAGAGTGAACAACAGAGGGGAGAGTGGATCACCTTGCCGCAGCCCTCTTTTACCTTGAAAATACCCAAAAATATCACCATTTATAGCCAAAGAGTAGGATGTGGTACTGACACATTGCATAATCAGCTGAATAATACTGGAAGGAAACCCCAGAGCCTCCATCATATCTTCAAGGAAAGACCATTCAACAGAGTCATATGCTTTTTGAAGGTCAATTTTCATCAACATTCGAGGGGAGCATGATTTCCTCTTGTAGAGCTTAATCAGATCCTGACAAACCAATATGTTACCTACAATATCCCTCCCTTGAACAAATTATTTAATTATGCGATAATAAAATGATTATTTAATTATGCGATAATTAAATAATAAATTATTTGAGATGGGAATTAATGATTAAGTAGTTAATTGTTAAATTAGTACTAATTGAATAATGTGATTAGTATTGGTACGTAAAAAATATGTGTAGCTGTACACGTATATTTACAGAGTGTTTTAGACGATATTAATCGGGAAGTATTTAAACATAAATCGATGTTTAAAGTAAAATTTACACGTATTTGTGCGAGAAATATAAGAACCAAAATGGACCTGTAAATGGGACATTGGACCGTGTAAATGGAGTGTAGTGGATGATTATAAACATAATCATTTCACTTTGCTTGTTTTTCTTCCATAAGTCATCTTATGATCATTTGTATGTGATATAAGATTGGACAAAAATAAAACAAGTACACTCCCTCACTCCACCTACTCCCACCGATTTTCCTCCTCCATATAGACCAACAATTGCTCATTTTACACACTACTTCAGTTTTGTGTATTTTTCATGTGAATGAAGTTGTTGGTCTTTTCTCTCTAAAATTAATATAAACATTTTTACTAAGTTGTTAGTAAACAAAATTGTTACTAAGATTGTTAGTAATATTTACGTATTATCAAGGGTAATCTTACTAATATCTAGTTAATATTATTAAGGTTGTTGGGTAAGTTCTTGGTTTCTTTTGAGAGGAGGCTTTCTCTTTGGAAGCTTGGGTTATGGAGGATTGCCATTGATAAATAGCTCAAGAACAACCAAGATGGTGATCTTGGTTATGCCCAAATACTACCATTTTTCAATGTAAGGAATATTATTTTCGTCATCTTTTATATTAATATGCTTTTATATTGCATGCATGTTACATAGATCACATAAACACAAATTATGAGATAATTTGATTTTTAATTAGAGAGTCTAATTAGGATCAATGATCTTTCACATTACAGTTGATCAGGTTAAGATTGCAGCTATTCAATCATGGCCAGCTCCTAAAACAATTATTGAGGCGAGGAGGTTCCATGGATTGGCTTCATTTTATAGATGATTTATCAAGAACTTCAGCTCAGTTGTTGCTCCAATCACTGAGTGTATGAAGAAGGGAAAATTCCATTGGACTGAGAGTGCTCAGCAATCCTTTGAGAAAATTAAAAGGTTGATGTGTGAAACTCCTATCCTGAAATTACCAGACTTTGATCAACTCTTTGAAGTGGAGTGTGATGCCAGTGGTGTGGGCATTGGTGCAGTCCTGATCCAAGCTCAGAAACCTATGGCTTATTTCAGTGAGAAATTAAATGGAGCTAAATTGAAATATTCTACCCATGACAAAGAATTTTATGCAATTATTAGGGCAGTCATGCATTGGAGTCATTATTTGAAACCAAAACCATTTGTGTTGCATTCTGACCATGAAGCTTTGAAGTATGTTAATGGCCAACACAAATTGAGTCACAGGCATGCCAAGTGGGTGAAATATTTGCAATCATTTACATTTTCCAGCAAGTATAAGGAAGGGAAACAAAATGTAGTGGCAGATGCTCTATCACGGAGGCACTCCTTGCTGTAAACTATGGAGAACAAGGTTCTTGGCTTTGAATTCATGAAAGAAATGTACAAGGAAGACCCTGATTTCTCTGAAGAGTGGATCACACAAGTTGAGGGGCATAGAGTTCCAGGGAGCAAGTATCTGCTACAAAATGGGTTTTTATTCCAAGGCAACAGGCTCTGTGTGCCAAGGGGTTCTTACAGGGATCTCCTGATCAGGGAAGTCCACTCAGGGGGCTTAGGGGGACATTTTGGTGTTCAAAAGACACTGGACATATTGCAGGAACAATTCTATTGGCCAAAGATGATGGGAGATGTCCAAATTATTCTCAGAAGATGTTCAGCATGTCAAGTGGCTAAGAGTTCTTTCCAGACTGGTCCATATACTCCATTGCTAGTACCAAACAAGCCATGGGAACATGTGAGCATGGATTTTATTGTTGCATTACCAAGGACACAGAGGGGAAAAGATTCAATCACCGTTGTTGTTGACAGGTTTAGTAAAATGGCCCATTTCATAGATTGCAAGAAAACAGAAGATGCTGCAAGTGTTGCTGAGCTATATTTGAAGGAA
The DNA here is from genome assembly GCF_048544455.1 of Silene latifolia. NCBI lineage: Eukaryota > Viridiplantae > Streptophyta > Magnoliopsida > Caryophyllales > Caryophyllaceae > Silene > Silene latifolia. Next base: position 115,609,052 of record NC_133526.1, read on the forward strand.
ATTGTGAGGCTTCATGGAGTTCCAAAAACAATTGTTTCAGATAGAGATACAAAATTCATTAGCTACTTTTGGAAAACTCTATGGAAGATGCTCAAAACTAGGCTGTTGTTCAGCACATCTCACCACCCTCAAATAGATGGACAAACTGAGGTCACTAACAAGACATTGGGTAGGATTCTAAGGTTTCTTGTCAACAAGAGTCTAAAATATTGGGACATCAAGTTAGCAGCAGTAGAACTTGCCTTCAACAGATCACCATCAACTGCTACTGGTCACAGTCCTTTTGAGGTTGTCTATGGGATTAATCCTCTAATGCCTATAGACTTGTCCTCTGTACCAAGAAATGAAGTGAACTTTGATGCTAAGGCCAGGACAAAACAACTACTGAAGCTCCATGAAACTGTGAAAAAAGAAATTGAGAAAGTCAATGAGAAATACATGAAACAGTCCAAAGTGCCTCAGAAGAAGAAAGAATTTGTTCCAGGGGATTTGGTCTGGGTTCACTTAAGAAAAGAGAGTCTGGGTTCACTTAAGAAGAAAGAATTTGTTCCAGGGGATTTGGTTTGCCCCTTTGAAATTGTTGAGAAAATTGGCCCAAATGCCTATAAGGTGGATCTGCCAGGAGAGTATGAGGTGCATGGTACTTTCAATGTGGGTGATCTAAGTCCATATTATGTGGATGCTGAAGAGGAGGAGCCACCAGGCTTGAGGACAAGCCATGTTCAACCAGGGGAGGTTGCAGCAGGAGCCACTAACCAGTTCACCTCACACCAACAAGCAAGCCAAGGCAACCATGCATATGTCTCAGGAACCAGTCCAGCAGAGCCAAGTTTAGTGGTCAATAAGTATGTATACAAGCCCAACCACCAGCTGCCACCATGGCCAGCTGGTTGGCCACTGAATTAGGCTAAAAAAAGTCCTAGGGGGCCAAGGATAAATCCCAGTGCAAGTACAAGAAATTCGAGCTGGACAGAGATGCAGCAAATGACAAAAAGCAAAAGCAATCTTTCCATTTCTGGCTAAACAATGAGGAAAAGGCAAGTAAAGAACTTTTGGCTGTCTCACCATTCACTAGATGCAACCAAGAGCCAATTTTAATGCCAAGGACCCAATCATTTCGTCCTCAAGTGCCTACACACAACAGAAAAGCCAGCAATGCAGCAAAGGGCCACAACATGTCACTGTTATCTGCATTTCTCTTTTGTTTTCACTCCAGTTTACAATTAAGAGCTTTTTAACCGTTGTAATATTGTATTTGGACTCTTGTCAGTATGTGAGGAAGGATCCTGACCCTTGGATGTAGTTTCGTTTTAAGTTGTAACCTAAAAAGGCCTATATAAGGACCTTGACTCAGACTGTTGTAACACAGCTGATTTATGAATGAAACCTGAGAATTCTCTCAAATTTAAACCTCTTAATCTTGTGCTTAGTATGTAGATTAGAGTCAGGCTTAATAACAACATGTGCTTAGACTGTGGTTGTTGATTAAGTACCTGTTAGTAGAGTTTAAACATTCCTGTGCTGAGTCTGTGGGTTGTTTAGCTTTGTTGTTTGCTTCAGTTGAGATTTTCCTGTGTATATCTGTGGAATTTCTCAGCTTAAGTCCCGTCAAATTATTAACTTATCTCCATGTGAGTATTCTGTGGGTTATTAGTTGATAATTATATCCAAAGGTCCTTACTTTCAGTCACCATTTTAGAACTGCTACATTTATAGTTTATTGTGTCTGTCAGTCACATTCAGTTGAGTTTTAAAAATACTTTGAATCCCTTAAAAATCCTGGCATTTTGCTCAGAGTTAGATCCTATACCAAAGTTAATTACTGCAAAGTTTCAAGATTTTAGATCATTTGATAATTTTTCTAAATAGCACAAGTTTACTGTATTCCTGAGAAATTGTCTTGGTTTGCTGAGTTGTTTGCTGTAATTATCTAATCCCTTGGACATTACACTGCAGAGTATACTTGCAATAATGAGATATGCAAGAAGGAAGGGATGATATTAGGATTTGGTTTTGTGAATTGGAGGAACTATGGTAGTTCGTTCCAATAACCGAAGATCCTATCCCTACTCACTGTGAGGATAGTGGGAGCTATTCTAATGCAAGAGAGCCTATGTCTAGATTGGATCTAGACACGTACTCAAAAGTTTTATAATAAAGATAATACATAACAAAGGGAAAAGGTATATAGTATAGTTAGTTAAGTGCAAAGTGTTGCTGAGACTTACTAACCAAAGCCTTCTCAAGGGCTTAACATGACAAGTCATGTCATTTCAATTCAGTTGAAATTTACAACCATATACAAAATTAAAAATGGATTATAGATTATGTAGTAATTGATATAGTATCAATTTTACATATGTGATAATACATTCATCGTTAGAGTTTAATTACAAACTCTTTTATTACTTGTTATATCCAAATAGGTTGTTAGGACAATATTGAACCCTATTAAAGTGAACTGGATTAACATAGTATTGGCCCCTAGTTGCTTATATGAGGTGACATCTCCAAGTTACTAGAGTGTGATGCGATTGATGGCAAGTTCAAGTGCTATAAAGTCATAAGAGATGACTAGTCGATCACATAGGCAGACTGTATGAGATACTATGTCGGGTAGTGACCGCTTATAGAGTTCTAGTAATTCATATAGCCCGGTCGTGGCGAGAGCTACTATAGTATTCTTTTGAGTCAATTCTTTGACTAGAGGTTGTTCACCCAAGTTGGCTCAGTTTCTGAGTGACTTTAAATTATGCTCTACGACTTTCGTAAATGAGGTCAAATGGGCATCTTTTGGGTCATGATGAGCTATGGCTAGACAAAGGCAATAGTGCGATTGGAATTGTCCACCCCCTTGTCAGGGTTATTTTAAATCTCAAGGCCACTCGAGGAGGAATGAACTGGAAATGCGTGGCCAGGCTCGGAAAGTATCTACGGTAGATAATTCCGGTCAAACAGTTACTCTCCATATCGAGGAAACCACTCTTGATGTGATCACATGCAAGAACGACCTGCAAGACACCTTGCATTAAGTGGGAGATTGTAATAGGACAAGAGAATTGGTGACGCACACTTGTCTCGGACAAGTGGGAGATTGTTGGAGTATGTGTCCTCAACAATGGTGCGATCACATGTTAAAATCTCATAATAAGAATACGTAAGGGATGATTCAATTATATAGTCAACTGATCAACATTAATCAGTAATGATTGGCTAACTAGAGTTTGACATTACTGTCGTTTGACGGTGGTGATCAGTTGATCCCTTAAGGTCACACCTAAAGGACGATTCCCTCAATTGTAAAGTTAATCGATTGTATGACGATACAGATTGATTAAATCCTTAAATTGAACAAATTGAGATATGAGAGAGAATATTATATCTTATTGTAATGTGATTAAATAAGATTCAATTCAATTTAGTAATTAAAAATATTATATTACTAAAATTGATTAATGTTTAAGAAACATTTGAGATAAGAATTGTTAGTTAGTTATAATTACAAAATGTTATAGATTATATTGACTAAATTCAAAATGACCCATTTTACATATATGTAATTGTGAATTACCAATTAATTTGTTATTTGTAATTTATTTGATAAAGTAATGATATTTAATTTGTTAAATATGCATTAATATGACTTATGACATGTTATGTGTAGCATGTCATGTGTGACAAATGACAAAAGATATTTTGTAAAATGGAATCCATTTTATAATGGGTGGACCAAAATTTTGGTGTGTCTTGGGGTTTTTGTCTTAGCTTTGCTTAAGATTCTCAAAATATGATATGACACCTACTACTAGCCCTTACACACCTAGGTTTTCTTGTGAAGAACAAAAGGCAAAAATTGGGAAGAAAAATTTGACTACCCCTTTGCATGTAAAACCGGTTGCCACCCTCTATACTAAAAATGTGAATTGTTCTCATTTGCATTATTATTTCTTATGCTCAAAACACTCTCTTTCTCTCTACACATAAATTGTTTATGTCCATAAAACTTGTTCAAAAATATAATATTATCACAAAATACTAGTGTAATATTTACATTAATACTAGATTTAATAATCTTAAGGTAACTAGTAATGTTATCTAGTTAATAATATTATTAATTTGAGGGATAGTCTTGGTGTAACTAAGAGGAGGTATTCCACAATGAATACATGAAGATCTTGGAGGATCATCCTAATATGTTTAAGCTCAAGATCTAGTTTTGGAAGGAGTCCAAAACAAGTGCCCTCAAATTCGTCCATATGATGTAAGAACATCATTTTCTTCTTCTTATTTTGTATAATTTCATTTTGCATGCAACTAGATCCATGGGATAAATTAATGAGTAATTTATAAAATCTATTAAATAAGTTTAATAGGGGTTTTAGGAACTTTCAAACCCTTCAAAAATAACTTCACAAAAAGGTTATCATTACAAAATTTGGGGCGAAATTCAGCTTTGAGGCACTTTTAAGACGGAGTTTTAAGACGAACTTTTTGGGTGAAATTAACCAAAATCAACACCAAACACGATACCAATAACATTCTTTACTCTATTTCCTCTTTTTGGCATGCAAAAGATGAACAAAAATCAAATTTGTAGAACAAACCCTAGAAATTTCGGCCCAAACATAATCTTTATTTGGTTTGATTTTGCAATTTTTAGCATCAACAACAATGATTTTAAGTGCTTATTACCAAAATACAATAGCTATATATTAAGCAAAAACTTGGGTGTAAAACGAATTTTTCAGAAAAATCCCCAACTTCCACATATACTAATTGATTAAAAAAAAGAAAAAAAAAGGAGTAGCAATCTTACCTTGAATGAGTTGCAAATAGGTTGAGTGAATTAGCAAGAAGATTTCATGAAGATTCAATGACAAATTACCCCAAAAATTTGAGAGAAAGGTTTAAGAGAGATTTAGGGTTTGAGTGATAAGAAGAGGAAAGAAAGAATGAATGGAAAAAGGGAGTATGAATCCCGTTATAACCCGGGTACTGTAGCAACTTAGTCGATCAAGTGGCTTGGGTACTCGATCGAGTAGCCTCTACTCGACCGAGTTGGAGTTGCTCGATCGAGTTTCCGCTGGCAGATCCAACGATTTCGATCTAGTAACCCAACTACTAGTTCGAGTAAGGTCTACTCGGTCGTGTAGGCACTCATACTCGGCCGAATAAAATTAAAATAGAATAAAAAATTACGAATTTGGTTAACGGTTCCTGCAAAACAACAACTCGTTTCGAGTCCAGGGTATACATGGGACTTGTCACTGATTATTTCCATCCAATTACTATCAATTAACACTAACTCGTATATAACACGATTTCCTCAACCGAACATTACACATATTATTCCACCATGTACCAACAATTTACAATGTAATCCAACTATGACATATTTTAACTCACATGTACATATATAACAACAACATTATTCTACTTTTACTTACGCATATCCAAACTCTATCATCTAACATGTGCTTACAATTTATTAAACATGACATTCGACAAATCAACCATCACTTACTACTCATACTTTGCTCTACTGTTTGACATATCATAACAATCCGACAATCACAAGATATAATTCACCTTGTTACACTTATTCTCAAGGGTATACAAAATCGTTTACCTGTTAAATTCAACAGCACCACCTGATAATTAGCATTATCTAAAGCACCTATTGAGACTTCCAATTCATTACTAACTGTCACATTATCAGATATTCTTTTGCAAAGTTCTCACAAACCCGCCATTCCTCATCATACATACACATATTCCCAGCTACACAACACTTACACATTCTTACGCTACCACTTGCACACACAAGAGATTATCTCAGACTTCATTACACCTATATCCACTTTATATACCACACACAACTATACACACACATTTCCCGACTCAATAATCCTATTCGAAGTGGCTGGCTTAAGCATATTGGGGCCAGGATTTTGGAATGAGTGCGCCTTCCCACCCAAAATCAAGCAATTGTCGGGGCTCATAATACACATACACCAGGTTCATTTTATTATACTAACTACGTTCATTAGGCTCATTGGTTACAGGTTCCAAAATTGTCGCTCTGATACCACTTTGTAACACCTCCATCTACTAAGGAGCCTTAACAAGACCTTCCCCAGCAGATAAGGGCGTTACCATCTCGGTTGCCCGAGGAATAGTAAATATCAAACGACAATAGAAGAACAATTAAGTTTATTACAAGTTACTTAACAAAATAAAAAGATACAACTGATGATATCTATCAACTACGTGAAACTATCTTTCCCATGACTCCTGGTAGACTCGTCCCTCCAAAGTACCCAGCTAAGCTCCACATATCAACCTGCTAAGACCGACTGCTCACCATAATGGATTACGGGAGACACACACAAGAAGAAAACACCAACAACACCATACAAGGTCAGTAACCAATGGAACACACAATGCTAGATACAACAAATATACACCCAACACCTCTTTCAATCCCCAACACACCTCTGACTGCCCGAAGGTCAAGTCCTGCCATATTACGGCCGCAACCAGTAATCGTCACCTCCAGTGGGGGACCGCAGCCGTTCCCACCTAAGCCCCGCTCATCAATACCAAGCGCAAACCCATGTTCCTTAATGTGCACATCCCCTTTGTGGCGGGTTCCACAAAGGGCAAATCAAGGGCGTGAAGCCACTCCCGCAAGTGACTCCACTCAGCCCAGGACGCACCTCGCGAACCAGAGACAACCATACCACACAATCACTACACCAATCCATACTACCAACAAATACACTAAACCAATTAAACAATACAATCGACATACTAAACAACCAACAGTACTGAGTAGGAAAACCTACATTTAGAAATTCGTAGCAATACCGCATACGACCATAAGACGACAAGCAACCACCATAACCACCTATTACAAACAGTATGACAACTCTATTACTACTACCACAACCATAACCAAACTAAGGAAGACGATGACGGTGATGCCGACATACCTATGCATAGCGTTCCGACGACAAGACCGCTACTTGACTCATGCTTCCCATTCCCATGGTGTATCAACTCACAAAGGCTCCAAAAGGATGAATATGGGTGAAGGAGATGATGTGACGGCAGTTAGGTTTAGGTGAAATGGAATGAAATGATTTTTGGTTTCACGATTCCACGATTTATATTTTATCGCTGAACTCCAGTTACTCGATTGAGTATGGAACTTACCCGATCGAGTTACAAAGATGCTCGATCGAGTAGCTCCCGCTAGATCAAGCTTCCTAAATTCAGAATGTTACTATGTCACCAGGTTGAACTCGTAAGGCTTCCAAAGGTCTAGGCATGTATCTAAGGTCAGTCAACTATGGTCAACGGGTCCCTAACAAGACGGGTATTACAATATGGATTAGGGTGCTCCTGGGTTCCGAGGTTAAGCTTGCGGACCATTGTGAGGGATGCCACATTCCGCCATCAAAGATTAGGTTGTATACCCTTCCCTAAATAGTACATATGCTCCTAAAAATGAGGGACCTCTATTCCTCTTCCAAAGGTGCTTGTTGAGAGTGCTTGAACCTCCATAAAACCAGACTATGGCCTGTATAAGGGTGAGCCATGACCATCTCCTGGTTGAGTTCCTCCTCAATGGCTGTCTCCTCAATCACAAGACCCTCTTGCTCATACTCAACTGAACCCTCTCTTTCCCACTCCTCTACTTCCATTGTTGTCATTGCTCTCTTGGAAGGGCAATCCTTCCTGAAATGGCCATATCCTTTGCATTGGAAGCACTTAATTTTCTCCTTGGTTAAAGGTGGGTTAGACTTAGGGAACATGGGTGCCTTCCCCTTGTCTCCTCCTATTTGGGACACTGGTTTGGGTGTCTCAACAACCTTAATACAAGTGTAAGGTTTGCAAACAAGTTTTGGTTTGGGTGCAGCAGGTTTAGATTTTCCCATTTTTCCACTCTGAGTACTAGGTTAACAACATCATCATAGCACCTCAGTGGTTGCATCCTAACCTTGGCAACAATATTTTTGTCAAGACCCTCTAGAAACCTAGAAACCCTTTGCTCAGGGTTTTCATTAATCTCACATTGCAAGGTCAACTGCTCAAATTCCCTCAAGTAGGTCTCAATGGGTCTCTCATCTTGTCTAAGTTTGGACAGTTTAATAAAGAGATCCTGAGTATAATCTTTGGTGACAAATTTACCCAGCATCTTTTTCTTAAGCTTAGACCAAGACCTAAGTGGTTCCTTCCCTTCTCTAAGTCTTTGGCGTTTTAAACTATCAAACCATAGAGAAGCATAACCTTTTAATTTCAAGAGAACAACTTTAAAGGCCTTAACATCAGGGTATCCTTTATACTCAAAGATTTTCTCAATATCCCTAATCCATTCTAATAAATCATCAGGATTTAGGCTACCAGAAAATTCAGGAATCTCTACCTTTAGATGCTTGTCTGTGTGCTCAGGAACCTCTTCCAGAGTCCTGTTGCTTTCTTCAGATTCTGACTCATCTTCATGTAGTGATTGTCCTCTCCCTGCTCCCACAAAGAAGCCTCTGCCTCTACCCCTTCCTCTGGCAGGTGGTTTTCTCCTTGGATCATGATTTGGAAACCTCGCCATTACTGTGTGCACATCACTGAGCGTGTATCCACATTTCCTGCTAGAGTTTGTGTCCTTGCTTCAATACCAGTAAGTCTCTCTTCACTTATGGTTGCGTTTTTTGTGTTTTTGTTTTAGGTAGGGATAATGAACTCACACTTCTCTCATCCCAAGATTAACATAAAGGTGGAATCGTGTTAGAACCTTGCTTTGATAACCAATTTGCAGTGTAATAACCAGGGCCTTGCAATAAAAACATTAGAATTGCAAGAGAGACTAAAAGTACTAAATGTCCTTTAAAAATCATGAATTTTTGTGACAAATAAGTTTAAATATTAAACTAAAACTGTGCCAAATTTCAAGATTTGTGATGAACTCTAAGTATTTTTAATATTACTCTGAAACAGCCTGCATAGGTTTAATTGCAGACAAGGACTCAAATGCAGTGTTTGATATTGTTTGATGGATTTAGAGGATATAGTTAAGACCCTAAATTCCCACAGAATGCTTACAGGAAATTTAAGAGATTAACTTGATAAATCAAAACTCAAACCCACAGTTGAACACATGATTTAAAGTTTATATTTGGATAACACAATCAAAATGAACCACAATCAAGCACATGTTCTATCTAATTTTGCGAAACCGACTTTAATTAATTAGCCACAGAGATCACAGGCTAATTATCAGGCCAGGGACTCAAACTACAGATTAACACAAGTTTGAAGGAGTTTGAGAGAAGTCTCAAAGGTTAATTTTATTCAAAAGTATTCTGTTGCAAACAGTTGAGACACAAGTCCTTATATAGGCCTTATCTTGCATGACATGTCGAATAACCTAGCATCCAAGGGCCAAGATCTCTTCTAGGATGAGTACAAAAAACATTAAATATATTACAAGCTGGAAATTGAAGTAAATAAGTGAAAATAAAAGCAATGGGGTAAAAAAAGACTCAAATAAAGCAAAAATGCAGTCCGGTCATTTATCTGTTGTGCACAGGTTGCTGTTGCTTTGTGGGCTAGCTGAGTACTTTCCAAAGTCAAGGCTTCTTGTAGATTTTTTGTAGCAGATTCTGTGGAGAATTGGTGCAGTGGTCGTTCCTGGACAGCCTCACAAATGCCGCACAAGAAATGGAAAGTTTGCTTTATGCTTTATCACTTTTCAGCAACATGTGACTGGCTCTCTTGCTTGATTTTCCGTGCTGACTTTTTGCATTGCATTTGCTTGACTTGGACTCTTACTGGACTTAGTTTAGGCTCACCCCAGCTGGCTATAATGGCAGCTGAAAGCTGGACCTGGTGAACCTCTTGATAGGCTGTTTTTGTGGTGGTGAAGGTGTGATGTCCTGACTTGGGTTGGGTGTCAAGGCTGGGTTGGGAGCCCCTGATTCAGCTCCTGCTGCAGATAGCTTCATCCCTAAGTGAACCAAGTGATGAAGACAACCCAAATAGGTGTCTCATTATGCATGGACATAAAAGTCTCATAAATTGTTGTCTCATCGTCCCAAACAACGACAACGAAGTGCGCAAGTGAGTCAACGCTCAAGACCAGACATATAAGCCGCTGGATGCTGAAGTAGAGACCTTCGAGAAGGAAAGCGATGATTAGAATTCCGTGCCTGAGATCGATTCAGAGTCCGAGTCCGAGTCTGAGTTTTAGGCTGTCTCATATCTTTCCTAGTGTATGTCCTTCTATTCCTAAGTGACAACTGGGGGATTTCTCCATGAGTCATGCATGTTCTTCGAGTCTGTGTTAACCTCTTATTTATCTAAATAAAATCACAACTTTCAGCTCATATATTCTTCTCTCTTCCTTTGCCATTTTCCGTGACAACGAAAATTGATTTGAGAATTGATTTTAAAACAACTTGTTCCGATTCGGTATGAGTACACTCAAGTGATGTCCCAAAACGAACTGCAATGGACCCGAAACTCCATGTCTATTTTCTTTAACTATTCCATGTTTGGCAATAGAAACCTTACATTATGACCCAATTTAGAACGAGCTTTTATCAAAGGGATTCTATGACGAACCTAGATAACAAACCAAGAACATCTCCTTATTTATGATGAATGATGGAAGGCAAGTCGATTCCTTACAAAAAATATCCCATAAAAAAACAAGAAGTTGCATCTTGCAAGAATGGCCCATTCCTTCACGAAAAAAAAAACATCCCAAAAAAAAAAAAAACATGTAACAAAAATGTTTGTCTAACCAGAACAAAAATTCAAAACCTTAAAGTAGTCTACTACTTCGATTCTCTTGGAGGAGGATCCATTGGACTAGAGCTCCATAATGGTCGCGAATTTAATCGTGACGAAGTGCATGAACAATAGATAGCGCTGGCATGTCAAAATAATGACAACATAAAAGGGACAAACCACCTTCCCAATTTCCCAAAACAAAGGTCACATTCAGAAGAGCTAACATCCCAAAGCCAAAAAGTGATTCACCGAAAGGCCAAAACCAAAGCCAAAGCCAAAGCCAAGGCCAAAAGCCGTTCAGCCAAAGCAAAAGCCAATGCCAAAGCAAAACGCCAAACACAGGACCAAAGCTGATGTCAAAGCCAAAATGCAATTCATCCAAAAGCCAAAGTAAAAAGGGATTCACCCAAAGCCGAAACCAAGGGAAAAACTAAAGACAAAAAGCCATTCACCTAAAGGCAAAGCAAAAGCCAATTCATTCAAAGCAAAAGCCAAAGACAAAAGCTACTCGCCCAAGGCCAAGGTTTTGGGCCGAGCCCGAGACCCAAGCAAAAATCGAATGAAATACAAGACTGAAACCCTTTTCAAAAGACCGAAATCCAAAGAAAGCACCCGACCAAAATCCAGGACTAATAAGTCCAAGACACCAAAACACCAAAACTTGAGATCAAAAAGCTCAAATAATAGCTCAAGACTAGCCAACTAACAACACGCCCAACCTTTCTTCACCCCTAAGTCCTTAATAAAATTGTTAGAGGAAGACCTATTTAGGATTCTGAGGATTCCCCTCAAGCTCGTAATATTACACCTTAACCTTTAAGTCCCAGACATGGAAATATGATCCCGCATTATTTGCCAACCCATTCGTGCTTGGGCCACATCAAGCCTGAGACCCCATTCCGCACCACATCACACGCCATAACCCATCGGCCTTAACACCACAAAAATACAAGCTCCAGATATTTATCTATCAAACAAGCCTTTTATAACCAAGATTCACATTCCAAATATCCAAGCCATTTTCACCCTGACCCAGATATGGATTCTTTGAGTACTTTGCTTCCCAGAACGGGACATGCCCAATTCATTCTTAGGGCCCACTTTTTAGTGTATTCATATGACAAGGAACATTTTCACAAAGTATACCTCTTCGATTCATAATCGAGGGGAATTCTCTCAAATTAATTTTTCGAGTCACCAAACGAAATTTACCATTGTGACCCTCACACTTTAAGGTCCTAACTGCTAGCTTAGGCACACAGCAAGACCAATGATCTGGTTTGATTTTGCAACAAGCGAATACATAGGCAGCCCTATTACAAGGACACAACCACTGCCCCACACACCTTCAATTTACAATACATTTCTTTCACACACAGCAAGAACTACGATCTGATTTTATTTTTCAACACGCGAATACGTAGGCTTCCTATTATAAGGACACAACGACAGCCCTTTCACACCTTCAATTTGCAACCTCTTTTTTCACTTAGACACATCAAGAACTACGGTTTGTTTTTATTTTACTTCGCGTGAATACATAGGCAATCCCCTAATGAGGATACAGCCATCCCTTAAACTCTATCACTCTCATTACCATCACTCCTGTAGATATCGAGTATCTGTCGAGTCTCCAACAAACACCCGATGATTATCAGACTAAAACATGCTTAGGAATCGCAGCGTTTGATCGACAGTTTGTGTACAACTATACGTCGGAAAACTTAAAACGATTTCGAAAATAAAACATTTCAAAACTTTTCAAAAGTATCTGGAGTGTTTAATGCATGACGACGGGGTCGCAATGACACTAACTAGAGTCAAAACCGACACCGGACAAAAAAATGACTAAAAATTCAAATCCCGACTCCAAGAACGAGTCAAACCGAGTCAAACACAAAAAACAATTCATTCAAATGCTTATATGTTAAGGTTTCCCGGAATCTTACATAGTTAAGTACCAACCAAGTTCTTCCAAATCCTAGGATAGAACAAATCATGATTGCACTTATGTGATAGTGACAAGACACCTCGAAGACGGGCGACGTGGCTCGCGCCTCTTTGAGCAGCCCATGCGGCCACGTCGCTCAAAACTCACACAACCACTCATTCTCCTATTAATACCCCTCAAATGCCACCATTTGAGAGTTACGCGAGTGTCCCGTCCCCTCTTTTCTACCTTAAAATTCTAGACTCGACTTCTCAAGCCACAATCCGACACGTGTTTACGACTTACCGATCGTAAACACAAGCCTTACACATTGTTTGGTACCGTCATCGTGCATTAAATCACTTGACCGACCATCTCGACCACTACACCATCACTAAACTTAACAAAACACTTTTTACTTACTAAAACAGTTTTAAACCGAGTTTTCCGACCAAACAAGTTGATACACCTACGTTGATTTCTCACTATAAGCCTAGCATGTAAGTATGAGGATGTAAAAAACTTCTTTTATCATGTTTTCATCTGTTTCATGACTATAACATGCTAAATCATGCATAACATGGTCCAAAACATGGGAAGAATGAGCCAAAACCGGATTTTTGGTTGAGGCAGAGGCTACTTACGTAGCATACAGGCTCGCGCCTAAAGCAGCCTGCCCAACCTTAAATCCAAACCGTATTTGGTCAATTCATCTCCTTTATTTTTATTTCATATTTGCAGTCGGTATTTACCATTTCAAGTATTTTCAAACCTTTTTATGACAAGTTTTTAACCAGAAAACATTTTTCACCCTTGGTTCCTAATACCATGACGGTTTAATCCGTGTCTCGGTGATAATATTTGGTTAATTACATTATAAAAGGTATTTTAAGCCTTTTATTTCATTTCTTTACAATTTGAAGGGTATTTTAAAGCCTTTCTCATTTCTTTACGTTTTCAAAATAAATGTATTAGTCATCAACACAAAGTCATCCTTGGTTCTACATACCATGTCGGATTTTAACCCGAGTACGATGATGAATATTGACTAATTACAAACAAATGAACTTAAAGCAATTAGTTCATAATCATTTTCAAAACTATTCATGTCAAGCTTGCAAAATCGAACGAACCCGACATCGAATATTGTCAAAACAATGACGATTATTCAAGTCTCGTTCTTCAAATCAATACAAAAGCGCCCTAAACGGCCCTTTCAAACTAAGACGGGTTCAAATACCCAATTTTCAATACGTTTTACAAACTTTTATTCAATGGTCAGAACACGTCATCCATCGTTTACTGACCCGCGCCTAAACAGGCCACCCACTTTTCTATTTTCAAACCAGGACATACCCGTTTGCATCGCTAACCGGCTCGCGCCTCTTATGCTGGTCTGATGCAGACCAGGGCAGACCCATTTGCATCGCCAAGAGGCTCGCGCCTCTTCTGGCTGCCTGATGCAGGGTCTGTTCCCCTTCCAGCATTCGTCTAGGACGATCCCGACTTCGGTTAACCCGAATACAGGACGGATCAGATGACGAATCCGCTCATTTCATCATATTTGTAAAACGCCTTACTAAGACAAATGGATCACTTTATGCACCATAAACCTAACACGGTAAATGGATGTTTAGTTTCTGTCTTGCATGTAAATCAACGTTTAATCCAACTCGACATCTTATACTTGATACTGGGATTAAACAAACCGACATAGAAAGCTCACATGTTAGGTTAAACTTTTGGATGCGCATTCATGCATTTAAACCGTTTTATCAATTTTTGCATTTACCCAACCCAGATCGATCAGTAGAGGCCGCTAGCGCGGGTGGGATTGGGTGTCTGATTAAAGGGCTTCCCAATACGTACCTTCACCTCTTACTCAGAAACTTTGGATAGTGGACGACCTTATCCAGGGCATACGAGAGTCATTCTAGAGAGAGGATGCTAAAGAGGGACGATTCCTTATCTTTAGTACCTATGTCAAACCCTGCTTTGTGCTTCGTTTGACCGAGGTATAAAGTGGATTCGAACGGGTTCCAAGCATCCCACAAATGCTTGGTGGCGACTCCGAACATCTCTTGCATCGTTTCCAGACCCTTGCCGAGACGAAACCGACCGATGTAAAACGCTCTGATCGAAAGCATTCTTACGCCGCCGAGCGTGACTTTTAAAAGCACCGCTGCATGTCCACAGATCGGCTTGGCATGCAGGTGGCTATGTCCACAGATTGGCGACTCCGTTGGGAGAAAACTAGAACACTTGTGTCTTTCTCATCCCTAGATGGTGAGACTCGAACGAGGACTTGGTTGAAATGAATTAATTGATATTACGGTCACGGTCGGGTTCCTTGTCCGGGCCCACGACCTAACCCTTTTCGACCAATTGGATCGTCCCGTCGGCGTGAGTTTTCTCATCCCCGCGTTTCGAATCTTGATTGAGTCAAGCATACCACTCACGATACACATTTCTGTTTCGTCAAAGAGATTTCATCACCTTCGAGCACGAGGCTAGGGCACCCTCCTTACACATTTTGTTTGGATTGGTATCCCTCTCAAAAATCGGGGTTTGATTGCTTGGTGTGTCACCCACCCTTTAAGCCAAAACCCGTGTCAGCATTATGCATGAACTGCGAGTGCTTATGTGTTACATGATCATAAGTCCTTTCGTGTCATTTTCAAAAACACCTTTTTGCGCCGTTATAATGGCCATTTCAAACCTCGGTCCTCGGCCGACCGTTGCATTTCAAACAACACGCCTTTCTAGGCCGTCGTAATGACGATTTTCATACTCGGTTTTCTATAACCATTTCAACACGCCTTTCTAGGCCGTCGTAACGACGATTTTCAAAACCGGTTTTCTATAACCATTTAAACACGCCTTTCTAGGCCGTCATAATGAAGATTTTCAAAACCCGGTTTTCTATAACCATTTCAACACGCCTTTCTAGGCCGTCGTAATGACGATTTTCAAACCCGGTTTTCTATAACCATTTCAACATGCCTTTCTAGGCCGTCGTAATGACGATTTTCAAACTCGGTTTTATATAACCATTTCAACACGCCTTTCTAGGCCGTCGTAATGACGATTTTCAAACTCGGTTTTCTATAACCATTTCAACACGCCTTTCTAGGCCGTCATAATGACGATTTTCAAACTTGGTTTTCTACAACCATTTCAAAACACCTTTTTACGCCGTTATAATCGCCGCTTCAAGACACGGACTTTAACTCGTCTCGCGCCGACATTGGCTTTTTCAAAACCCGAGAAAGGCACACACCCCTTTCTCGAGACATTTTCGAGATCTCGAGGACCATGCACCATCCCCGAGACCTTTTCAAACATTTTAAAACTCGATCTTCAAAACATACAATTTTGAATTTCAATAAAAACCGTCTCTGGAAACAATACATTGTTTTCCGAGCCGACTCAAACTCAAACCGTCTTTTGCAAACAAACTTAAGACAACTCTTCAACTGCCGACTTGCGGAGATCCCTATTCTTTGGAAGACGTCCATAAAGCGACAAAAGAATCTTTTTGAAAATTTCTATTTTCGAAAACTTCAGCCCACCATTCCAATTCCGCCTCGTGTCTATCAAGTCAGAGCAAACGTGCTTATGGGTCTTTACTTATGAGTCGTCTCACCACAAGACTCGTTCAACGGCGTTACGCCACTACGTTGGATGCGAGTCAAAGTCCGGTCAATACCGTCACGTCATAAATTGAGTCAGCACCGAGGTACCACACACGGTCATCCTCATCTTATTGAGTCTGATCTTTGTTCCGTCCTTTGTGTTTTCTGCATTCAGTCTTGGAACCATGTCGGATTTAGTTGTAATGTAAGCTGTTTTTATGCCTCAGAACCATGGCCCTGTCTTCAACTTCGTCCAACAACAACAATGACAACAGAGATGTTACAACTGCCCAGCTAGCCAGCCTACTAACTGCTCTCAAGGTCACCCTGGACCGTGTCGAGACCCGCATCGACACTCTCGAAAACGAGGAAACTCAAGAACACAACACTCCGCCCTTAACTGAATCTGAGAAAAGGCTCAAACTCTTGGAAGAACAACTCCTAGCCCGGGGTAACAATATCCACCTTGAGAACAATCGGATATTCGAACCCGTTGGGGATCAACTACCCGACAACTTTACCTTGACCAATGTGCCCAAATTCAAGGGAGTAGAGGACCCACTCAATCACATTCGAGCCTTCAAAGACTACATGGCCATAAAAGGGGTCAAACAGGAACTCTTCACCCGGATCTTTCCATCATCCTGGAACCGATCCCTCGCCAATGGTACTACTCCCTTGACCCGAAGAACCTCACTACCTGGGATGAGGTTGCAGTTGAATTTGCTAAGTAGTATGCCGGCAAAGTAGAGATTCAAGCCAACACCCGTACTCTGGAGGTCCTCACTCAAAATGATAAGGAGGGATTCACGGAATTCTTAACCCGCTGGTGGAGGGTAAGCACTCAGTTGGTCAGCAAGCCAAGCGAGTCAACTTTGGTGGAGAAATTTATCAACAACCTCCGCCCAATATATGCCAACTTATTGAGATACCAAAACATCAAAACATTCCAAGATATATAAATCCTTGGAACCCGCATCGAAGACGACCTCCGAAAGGGTGTCCTAGCCAAAACCACTGGTACAGGCTACCAGGGATCTACATCAACCGGATCTCGCCCCTATGGTCAAACAAACAAAATTGACGAGGTCAACCTCCTCGAGCCAACCGCAAAAAGAGCTGAGCGCCCTCAAAGAGTGTTCACCAACCTAGGGTCAACTTATGCAAGCGCCCTAAAAATAATTATGGACCAAGGGAAATTACAACCGATCGGACCCACTCCGGATCCGTCCGATGCTAAGAAGTCCCATTTCTGGAACCCTAATGCCTACTGCCAATAACACCAAGGAAAAGGTCATGACACGGAAACATGTTTCAAGCTCAAACACGTCATTCAGGACATGATCGAGAAAGAGGAATTACCTTTACCTCCACCAACTAAACCAAATAACAAGACAAACCCTTTGGGAATCCATGTTATCTCCGATGATGAGCCGACCTTGGATTGCTCACACCTCATCTTACCAATTAATGACGAGGTGAATGCCTTGGAGAAGGATGCCTCGGACGGGGTATTTGTGTTCAGCGCCGTAATCATGCTTGCCATGTTCCAACAAGTCGAGGAGGCTATAGCCAGTCTCTCCGAAAGGATTACTCGACTTGACGACGCTTACCACCGATTAATTTTCAATCCTCCAACACCGCGCCCGAGGGAGGGTCCTCCGAACACCCAAAACTACCCTCACCAGGAAGGATTGCTCCCGCAACCATTCTGGCACGCACCCCACAATAATCAACCCCACAATAATCAACCCCACAAAAATTACCCTCACGACTTCCCTCACAAAAATTGCCCACCGAGGAATACCCCTCCAAGGTACCCTCGAGATCCCGAAGTCAATGGTGTCTAGAGAGATGATGCTGAGGATGTTTATGTGGTCCGGGAAAAGGGAAACAGGCAAAAGAGATCGGTCATCTTACCCGGTCCGGGCGCCCCTATCAAAACCCGAACAATTCAACAGTCGTTCCAACAACGAATGACCAAGTTGTCCCAGACGTGGACACTCAACCAAAGGCTCCCGAAAATTTGATCCTCAAACAACTTCAAAAAGCAAAAGCCGAAATCTCAATTTGGCAACTGATTGCTACATCCCTCGAGCATCGGCAAGCTCTGCTGCAAGCCTTGGGAAAACTGGCTGTTCCCTCTACCTCCTCCCCTTAAGAAGTGGTAGCACACATGACAAGGGATATCCCCGACCTGAACAAGCCGGTCATCTTCTCTGATGAAGATATCCCTCCCTTTGGAGCCAACCATAACCTGGCCCTATACATCACCGTGCAGTGCCTCAAAAAGAATGTCCCTATGGTTCTTGTGGGTATCAAGGAAACTGATTTGGTCCCAACCAATCAAGGAGTACACGCTTATGATGGCACTCGTCTTAAGGTCGCGGGGCTTATCACCCTAACCGTTACAACCGGACCTTTGGAAAGGCAAACCAGTGTTCAGGTGGTCGATATCGACGCCTCCTTCAACATGCTTCTGGGATGCCCCTGGATTCACGCCGTTAAAGCAGTTACTTCAACCCTTCATCAGAAAATCAGGGTCTCTTTCAACGGGAAGACGATCACAATTCCCGCTTCCCCAATCAAAGCCGTTATGAAAAAGGGAATAGCCTCCCAAGCCATTGAGGAGGACGACAGTGAGATGTGGGGATTCCAAGCTGTGAATGCCCTAACCGATGAATCAACACCCTTTGATTGTGACCTGTTTGCCAACCTCACAATCAACCGCATTCTGATGCGCCAGGGTTATTTCCCGGGTTTACCCCTCAATCCGCCGAAGAACACCTTACCTCCCTTGAAACAGGCTAAGGTCCCCAACATCCCCTTCGGGCTAGGCTATGAGCCTACAAATGAAGACATCCAGGAGATGAACCTCCTAATGCGGACGTGCAAGAAGCACGGAGTTATCCTCCGTCCCTATCATTTGACCCTTAATGGATACTTTGTCCCCGAGGGAGAATCCGAGCTCTACCATGGCTTTCCTGAGCCGATCTATGATTCTGTGGCCAAGGGCAGGCACCCGGGTGTAGACGTTTTCCAAGACTGCTACTTCATCCCCGACAACACCGAAGCTGCATTAACCAAGTCTGAGTCGACCCCATGCCTCGACGGACAAGCTGTCACTCTCCTCTTCGGAGAAGACAACCTCAAGCACCTCGACTATGAGGACATCATCAACATTGCTCTAAAGGACAACCAGTTTGACCCCACTACCGTAATCTCTGATACTGACCCACAGAAAACTACACATGGCTGGAGGAAAACTGTGAAGTGGACTGATCGTCAAGGCCGCATTCTCAAGATTACAACTAGAGAAGGCCCTATGTTCAAAGAGGGAAGTGAAGAAGAATCTGAGTCTGAGTCGGAGTCTGAGTCTGTCTTAGCTCCTAGCACTCCTGATATCCCAGTCAAGGTCCCCTTCCCACTATTTTATCACAAACTTGTGGCTGATTCAGAGGCCGAGTCAACTGGGGTCGTCCCCACTCCCATGGAGAGTAACAACCTGGAGCTTGTTCTAGGGGCCACCTCCTCTGCTGTGTCACCTCTGACTGCCCATGAGATGTCTCTCCTCTCCGAGCTTTTCGCTCGAGTTAACTTAATGAACGCTAAGTTTTCTTATGACTTGTCTCAATTTAACTGCAATGCAATTCTGAATGACTATGAGTAATTTGACTTGAGTGACTACCCACCTCACCTAGCCAAAGAACTTGACAAACGGGAAACCAGGACCCCCATCATTGAGGAGACCGAACCTATTAACGTAGGAACCGACAACACACCTCAAGAACTTAGGATAGGGACAACCCTTGACCCCTCGGAAAGAAAACAGTTTATTGACCTCCTACACGAATACAAGGACGTATTCGCCTGGTCCTACAAAGATATGCCCGGGATCGACATGGAGATTGCGGAGCACAAGATACCCATTATGCCCGGAGCTAAACCCGTGAAGCAAAAATTGTGTCGAATGCGCCCTGAAAATCAAAGAATAAGTGGATAAACAATTCAAGGCCGGGTTCATCAAAGTGTCTGAGTACTCTGACTGGGTGGCCAACATCGTGCCTGTAACCAAGAAAGACGGGAGAATTCGGGTTTGCGTCGACTTTAGGGATCTGAACAAAGCAAGTCCAAAAGACGAATTCCCTTTACCACATGTTGACATCCTGGTGGACAATACCGCCGAGCATGCTCTCCTATCATTCATGGACGGGTATTCTGGGTACAACCAGATCAAAATGGCTGAGGAAGACATGCACAAGACTGCATTCACTGCACAGTGGGGGACATATTGCTACACGGTCATGCCTTTCGGTCTAATCAATGCCGGAGCAACCTATCAAAGAACCGCTACCACTCTCCTACATGATATGATGCACAAGGAGGTAGAGGTATATGTCGATGATATGATCGTCAAATCAAATGAACGGGACGGCCACATCAGCGCCCTCGGGAAATTCTTCGCTCGTTTGCGGAAATATACTATGAGACTGAATCCTTAGAAATGCGCATTCGGGGTCACCTCTGGAAAGCTCCTGGGACATGTCGTGAGCAAGAGAGGCATTGAGAACGAGAAGGAGATTCAGGGATTTCTTGGTCAGGTTCAGTACATCAGCCGCTTTATAGCCAAGCTCACAATGATTTGTGAACTAATCTCCAAGAAGCTTCGCGCCTCCAATCACATCGATTGGGACGACGACTGTTAAAAGGCCTTCGACAGGATAAAGGAAATCCTATCCAAACGTCCTGTTCTCATGCCACCTCAACAAGGAATTCCCTTATCCCTATACCTGATTGTCACTGACACAGCCATGGGAGCAATGCTAGCACAAACAATCGATGGCGAAGAACGAGCCATCTACTACATCAGCATAAAGTTCATCGAGTATGAGACAAGGTACACCCAACTGGAAAAGACATGCCTTGCCCTAGTATGGTCAACAAAGAAGTTGTGGCACTACATGTGCAGCTACACGGTTCACATCTACTCCAAGATGGACCCGGTCAAATACATCTTCGAAAAACCCGTACTAAACGGAAGGCTGTCTAGATGGACACTCATGCTATCCGAGTTTGATCTCAAGTTTGTACCCCTCAAGGTTATCCAGGGAAGGGCAATCGCCGATTTCCTAGAAGAAAATCCCGTCAACGAGGATCAGGACCGACACATGGTCTCTTCCTGACAAAGACATCCTTTGTGCCGACTCCGACGCATGGGACCTATACTTCGATGGTGCATCTAATCTGAGAGGCTTCGGGGTAGGAATCCTTCTAATATCACCAGAGGGAGAACATGTTCCGATCTCGGTCAAACTAGACTTCACCGTCACCAATAATGCCGCCGAATACGAAGCATGCCTCATCGGCCTACAAGCAGCTATAACACTTAGCATCAAGAGACTGACGGTCCACGGCGATTCCTCACTCATCATCAATCAGGTGTCCGGATCATGGAAAATCCGAAGTGATAGCTTAGCTCCCTACCGAGCGAAAATCAATCAAGAGGCCGAGTTCTTCGACCAAGTCAACTACTTCCACTTGCCACGAGAGGAAAACCAATTTGCTGATGCCCTAGCGAAACTTGCCGCACTCGACAATATACCTGACGACATGACATAAATACCCCTATGTGTCGAGAGAAGGAGCGAGCCAGCCCACATCTGTACCATCAACAACGGCGAGGAAAACCATGATGAACCTTGGTACCAAGCCATCCTCAACTACAAAACCAAAAACGAATTCCCTCCTAACTCTGATCCAAGAGGACAAAGAGTCATCCGTTTACTTGCATCACAATTCGTGATAAACCAAGAACAATTATACAAAAGAACACCCCAAGGGATTCTCCTCCTTTGCATTGACCATCACAAAGCCAAAAAAGTCATGGGAGAGGTTCACGACGGAGAATGTGGCCCTCACATGAGCGCAATGATGCTGACCCGAAAAATCATGTGGTTAGGCTACTATTGGACCACCATGGAAGCCGATTGCCGCAACTACGTCAAACATTGCCACAATTGCCAAATCTTCGCCAACATACAACACATACCACCATCCCTTTTGTACACCATGACATCACCCTGGCCTTTTTCGACCTGGGGCTTCGACATCATCGGGAAATTTAACCCGATAGGCACTAAAGGGATTTGCTTCATCCTCATCGCCATCAACTATTTCACCAAATGGGTGGAAGCACAGTCCTATGCAGTCTTGACCGCCAAACAAGTGGCCAAGTTTATCCAGGACAACATCATCTGCAGATATGGGGTACCCCATGAAATCATCAGCGATCAGGGCTCTCACTTCCAGGCGGAAACAGAAGCCTTGCTAGACAAA
This sequence comes from Silene latifolia, assembly GCF_048544455.1. Classification (NCBI taxonomy): domain Eukaryota; kingdom Viridiplantae; phylum Streptophyta; class Magnoliopsida; order Caryophyllales; family Caryophyllaceae; genus Silene; species Silene latifolia. Next base: position 115,631,747 of record NC_133526.1, read on the forward strand.
TACAAGATCAAACGACATCGATCATCCCCCTACCATCCCCAAACCAACGGAGCGGTGGAAGCAGCAAACAAAACTCTTGTCACCATTATCAAGAAAATGCAAGATAATTACCTCGATTGGCCGAGCAAACTCCCATTCGCTCTCTCGGGATACCGAACCTCCATTCGAACACCGATAGGCACCACACCCTTCTACCTAGCATACGGTATAGAGGCGGTTTAACCGGTAGAGTTAGAGGTCCCATCTCTGCGCATCCTACTGGAAAGTCAAGTTCCTGAGGGGGAATGGACCCGGCGAAGGTTCGAACAACTCACACTCCTAGACGAACGGCAGCTTAACGCCTTGCACAACGTCCAACTATACCAACGACGTATACAATGGGCATTCAACAAAAAGGTTAAAACCAGGAACATCAAGGAAGGCGACTTGGTCCTCAAGTCGGTCCAAGCACCGTTACCCGTCGATCCGAGGGGGAAATTCAAACCCAATTGGGCCGGGCCATACCTGGTCAAGAATATACTTTCGGGGGGCACAGTGAGACCGAGTGACCTAGACGGGGAGGATTTTACAAACCCGACCAACCTAGACCTGTTAGGTTCATATACCTCTTATTAGACTCTTCTAATAATGAACTAATTAATTTCTTAATATGTGTTCTTTAGATCTAGTGCATGCATAACAAAATAAGAGATTAATAAGAAAAACAATGTCCCTTACATTGTATTATAGCTCAAAATAGGGCACAAATAAGGACATCTTCCTTATTTGTTCTTGAGCTAAAATATAATGGATGATCCTCCAAAATCCCAATATAGAGATCCTCCTTAGATTGCACCCAAGACTAATCCCTTAAACTAGTAAATTAATTAACTAGATTTATATAATAGTACCCTTAAAATAATTCTAATAATATACTGATTACTAAACTAGTAATCTTATATTGTGATTAGAATCTATAATGAGCAATTTATTGTATTTTCTAAAACAAGTTTAGAAGGAAGATGAGAGAATAGAAGAACAAGATACATGCAAATGAATGTGTGAAGTAGAGTAATGAAAAATGAGAACAAATTCTCATTATATGGGGGAAGAGGCCGGCTAGCATAAGGCCAAAGAGAGCATCTTGCCTTTTTCTTTTACTCTTATCAAAGTGTAGGTTGTGTAAGCTAGATATACTAGGTTCTATTATTTATATTTTATCACATAAAATAAAATAACCACAACCCACTACTACTCCTTCCATTTCGGTCCACTATACTTAAAATGGACTACCATTTTATTTTGTCAATTTGTCATTTGTCACACAATATGTCACATGTAGTATATTACATGTTATTTATTAATTTAATGCATATTTATCAAATAAATATCATTTTATAAATTAATTAAATTACATACAACAAATTGACTAGTGATACTTGATCACATAAATAAAATGGGTCATATAATTATAATTCACAACATCTTGTAACTATAATTAACCATTCATTCTTATCTCTATTGTTTCACAAACAATTATCAATTTTAGTAATAAAGTATTTCAATTACTAAAATAAATCTTATTTAATCCAATTACAATAAGATATAAATATTCTCTCTCACAATTGAATTGTTCAATTTTAAGGAATTGATTAACTTGTATCTTCATACAACTAATCAATTTGTCTATTAAGGGAATTGGTCTTTAGGTGTGACCTTAAGGGATCAACTGATCACCACCGTCAAACGACAGTAATGTCTAACTCTATTTAGCTGATCATTACTGATAAATGTTGATCAGTTGACTATATAAATGAATCATCCCTTACGTATTCTTAATACGAGATTTAAACATGTGATCGCACTATTGTTGAGGACACATCCTCCAACAATCTCCCACTTGTCCGAGACAAGTGTGCTTCACCAATTCTCATGTCCTATTACAATCTCCCACTCAATGCAAGGTGTCTCACAGGTCGTACTTGCATTTGATCATATCTTGAGTGGTTTCCTCGATCTGGAATGTAACTGTCTGACCGGAATTATCTACCATAGATACTTTCCGAGCGTGGCCACGCATTTCCAGTTCACTACTCCTCGAGTGGCCTTGAGATTTCAAACAAACTTGACAAGGGGGTGGACAATTCCTATCGCACTATTCCCTTTGTTTAGCCACAGCTCATCATAACCCAAAATATACCCATTTGACCTCAGTTACGACGGTCGTAGAGCATAAATCAAAGCCAATCAGAAATTTAAGCCAACTTGGACGAATAGTCTCTAGTCGAAAGAATTGATTCATAAGAATACTATAGCAGCTCTTCCCATGACCAGGCTGTATGAATTACCAGAACTCTATAAGCGGTCACTGCCCGACAGAGTGTCCCATACAGTCTGCCTGTGTGATCGACTAGTCATCCCATATGACTCTATGGCACTTGAACTTGTCATCAATCGCATCACACTCTAGTTACTTCGAGACGTCACCTCCTTCAAGTAACTAGTGGTGAATACTATGTCAATCCAGTTCACTTTAATGGGGTTCAATTTGTCTTAACAACCCATTTGGATACAACAAAGTAAAAAAAAATGAGTTTATACAAAGAAACTCGAACGACAAATGCGATCATCACATATAAAACAAAAACAAGGTTTTTCATTTCATATCTTATAATCTAATACAAATTTGGCATGCGCTTCAGACCCATGGAAACAACATGTTTGTCATGCTTAGCCTGCGATAAAGGTTTGGTTAAAGGATTAGCTATGTTGTCATCCGTCCCAACCTTACAAATCGCTATTTCCTTTCTTTCAATGAAATCCCTAATTAAATGAAATTTTCTAAGTACGTGTCTAGACTTGTTGCTAGACTTGGGCTCTTTAGCTTGAAAGATTGCCCCACTATTGTCACAGAAGATTGTGATAGGATATTTGGCGGTGGGAACTACCCTTAGCCCCTTCAAAAACTGCCTAATTCACACGGCTTCCTTGGTAGCTTCTGACGCTGCAACGTACTCAGCCTCCGTAGTAGAATCCGCAATCACAGCTTCCTTAAAGCTTCTCCAGCTTACGGCACCACCATTGAGCATGTATATAAATCCAGCCTGGGATTTCATATCATCTCTATCTGTTTGAAAACTCGAGTCTGTGTAACCCTTAACACATAGCTCGTAGTCACCTCCAAACACTAAGATAGAATCCTTAGTCCTTCGCAAGTACTTGAGGATATTCTTAACTGCTATCCAGTGACTCTCATCTGGATTATCTTGATATATACAAGTCATGCTTAAAGCATATGAGACATCTGGACGAGTGCATATCATGGCATACATGATTGATCCAACAGCGGAAGCATAGGGAATCAACTTCATGCGTTCAATATCTTCGGATTCGGATGGAGATTGAGACTTGCTCAAAATTATTCCACTACCCATAGGAATTAAGCCTCTCTTAGACTGATCCATTTTGAAGCGTCGAAGAACCTTGTCAATATAAGATTCTTGACTCAATGCCAATATCCTTTTGGGTCTATGTCTATAGATCCGGATACCTAATATGCGTTGTGCTTCTCCTAAATCCTTCATTTGGAAATGATTTCTCAACCACTCCATGACGGAGGATAACATTTGAATGTCATTTCCAATAAGTAGTATGTCATCCACATACAATATTAGGAACACAACATTGCTCCCACTGAACTTCATGTATAAACACTGTTTCTCAACACTTCGAGTAAAACCATTTTCTTTTATAACATGATTAAATCGATGGTTCCAGCTTCTTGATGCTTGCTTAAGACCATAAATGGATCTCTTAATCTTTCACACTTTGTTAGGATTTTTAGGATCTACAAAACCTTCAGATTGTATCATGTACACCTCCTCTTCTAAATGCCCATTTAGAAAAGCAGTCTTTACATCCATTTGACATATTTCATAGTCATGAAATGCGGCTATCGCTAACAGTATCCGAATGGATCTTAGCATGGCTACGGAGGCAAAGGTTTCGTCATAGTGAAGACCATGAACTTGGGTAAAACCTTTTGCCACTAGCCTAGGCTTGTAGACATTATCATGTCCTTCTATGCCATTCTTTACCTTGAAGATCCATTTGCATTGAAGAGGTCTTGCTCCTTCAGGCAAATCCACCAAGTTCCAAACTTGATTTGCATACATAGAACTCATTTCAGATTCCATGGCTTCAAGCCATAAAGCTGAATTGGGACTAGAGATTACAGCTTTGTAGGTGGCGGGCTCGTCACTTTCTGAAAGTAACACATCAAGACTCCCATCCTCTTGGATAAGTCCAACGTATCAATCAGGATGGCGAGTTACTCGACCCGACCTCCTCGGTTGAGGAATAATAACCGAATTAGACGACGAAGGAACATCTTCATGTGCCTCCACTTCGATTTGTGTCTCATGAACTTCATCAAGTTCAAAATTTCTCCCACTAGCTCTTAGAAATAAACACACTTTCTAAGAAGACAGCCTCACTAGACATAAACACTTTGTTTTCATGAGGTTTGTAGAAGTAATAGCCTCGGGAGGTATTGGGGTAACCTACAAAGATGCATTTTTCGGATCGCTGGGCTAGCTTTTTGTCGGTCTTTACCCTATAGTAAGCATCACATCCCCAAATATTCATATAGGATATATTAGGAACCCTTCCTTTCCACATCTCATATGGAGTCTTTTCGGTTGCTTTTGTTGGACTATTGTTCAATGATTTGATTGCGGTTTGGATTGCAAATCCCCAAAACGAGACGGGTAACTCGGTTTGACTCATCATAGATCGAACCATATCAAGTAGGGTTCGATTTCTCCTCTCGACAACACCATTAAGTTGTGGTGTACCGGGTGGAGTGAGTTGTGACACAATGCCACAATCTTTCAAGTGTGAATCAAATTCATTACTATGATATTCTCCACCACGATCCGATCGTAGTGCTTTTATCTTCTTGTTCAATTGGTTTTCTACTTCATTTTGAAATTCCCTAAATTTCTCAAAAGCTTCACTCTTGTACTTCATTAAATAGATATACCCATATCTACTTAAATCATCGGTGAAGGTAATGAAGTAGTCATAATTTCCCCTAGCGGTGATAGTCATTGGTCCACAAACATTGGTATGTATAAGGCCCAATAGTTGACTAGCTCGAGTCCCTTTACCACTAAAAGGATTACGAGTCATTTTGCCTAGGAGGCAAGATTCGCATATACCATAGGATTGAAAATCAAATGGTGTAATAACATTAGTTGAAACTAATCTTTTAATGTGATTCTCGTTAATATGACCTAATCGACAATGTCAAATGTACGATTCATTTGGATCACTTGATTTGAGTGTCTTGGTTTGTATGTTGTAGATGTCATTCTTTGGATTTGAAGTCTCTAGCACATAAATGCCATTTATAGAAGAGCCTTAGCCCATGACTATGTCATTTCTAGAAATAATACAACAATTGTTTTTAATAGCAAAATTAAAGCCCTCTATGTCTAACATAGCAACTGAAATAATGTTCTTAGAAAGAGAAGGTACATAAAAACAATTATGCAAATACAACTCAAATCCATTTGCCAAAACAAGTACATAAGTACCCTTGGATGTGGCTGCTACCCTAGCTTCATTCCAAAAGTCGGAGATCAACATCGCCCTTGTTCAGCTTTTCCACGTTTCTTAGCCCCTGTAAATGATTACAAAGGTGAGAACCGCAACCGGTATCTAATACCCATGTTGTGGTGGAAGTGAAATTTACATCAATAACATAAATTTCAAAAGGAATTTTACCAAGTGGAATAACAAGTCCATCTCTAATATTTCCCAAATATATGGGGCAATTCCTCATCCAATGTCCCATGCCATGACAATAATGGCATTCATCATCAATTTTGGCTCCTTTGGTAGTCCCACTAGCCATCTTGTTTCCATTTTTGAATTTTCTACCTTTATTTCCCTTCCTTTTGAACCATTTCCCTTTAGTTGCAAGAACTTGCTTGCTAGGACTCCCACTAGTTTCGGCATCCCTTTCTTCCAAAGATAAGGATCCCATAGATTTAGTGATATGGTCTACCCGAGACACATTCACAAAAGACCTAGTCATAGTAGGAGGTATGAAGGAAATAATGAAATTAAGGTTTTCATCGGAACCGATCCCAAAATGAAGCTCTCTAGTAGTATCGAGATTGTTGTTGGAGCAAATTTCGTCAAGTAAGTTATGACAAGACTCAATGGTAATTGGTGTTGTTGCATGTGTAGGATCCATTGTGATATATATAAACTACAAACATAGAGGTAAAGGAAATATTAACATTTGTCATTTTAATCAAACTTGTAAACACTTTAAACAAGTTTTAGCACTTATATAGTGACCTCTACCCAACTATCATAAATGATTTCGAGATCCAAATTCATATTAACTTGGGCACGGTGAGCCGATTTATCCCTCATTAATATAACTCGGTGGATTAACACTTTAATCGATTCTACTTCTAGAACTCTCGGTCGATAAAAATTACTTTAATATTTATCTTTAGCCCGGAACACATGCGACTACGGTCACGAATATTTCCGTTGAGCTCAATCCAAATTTCAATGTAATAACATTTTATTACCTACTTACCCAATGTAACAAGTTTAGCACCCCGGTGAGCCGAGCCTACTTCCTTATGAAATTGGGACTCATGGTTTCTACTATTTGGTAAGGCTAATTCTCAATTATTATTTAGTGAGAGGTCTTGTCAATTTATTATCTATCACGTTTTAAGTGACTAAAGCGGTGAACTACGATAATTATAATTGACACGGTCAATGACTCGATATGATATGCATGTGTTGTTATGGCGATTTGGCAATGCATGCAACATATTAAAGTAAATGCAAATCAATAATGATGAATTCCTAGTATGGCCTTCCTAAAATAGAAAACCAAATAATCTATTAAATATTCGGAAGCCAACTCCTTTGGTCCCTTGAATCTTCAAGTGGCACGCCTCCCAAGAACACCGTCTTTGTCGGAACACCTTTTCAAATGGCACCGTCTTGAAGAAATTTCATAATTACAAATAATAATAAAAATACAAAGCTATTCCTATTATACATTTGTAATATGAAAAACTAGTAAAAATAAAATTGATACGAGATCACATTAAATTACAACCGAATCAATATTCCCTTTCCTTAAGGGTAATATCGATTAAAACTAAGGCCATACTAAGATAAAATTACATAATTCAAAATTATATAAATAAAAGAAATTCAACAATTGAAATATGCAGCATTTAATATGTATCCATCATGCCAAATTATGTGCCAAATTGCCCTATTTAACTTATATCGATTATATAACCCGTTTTTTTATGGAAATGCGTGATAATAACTTATTAAAATCAGAAATCAATACTTAAATCAAATTTAAGCCCAAGTTAATTATCCTAACACTCTTAGGACTCAAAAATTAGTCACCACTAAATTTTTGACAATAATTGAACTTGATATAATTTTATGCTCATTTTGACCTTAAAATCATAACATTTATGAAATAAATCCAAATTAAATTACAATAATTTCAAAATTTGAATTTTAAATTTTTGAACATTCTAGAATAATTCCATGACTCTCATAATGTCAAAAAAAACATTGTTAAAATTTTCGAATTTAATTTCGAGAAAATATAGTTGCAATTTATCAGTTTTATCTCATAAAACATCTAAAGTATACAAAAATTAATCCAATCAATTTACAACTTTAGATCTGATAAGTGGGATATTTATGCAACCTAAAATAATTTTCTCATGCCATGCAATTCGATTTAGCTATTTACGCTAAAATAGTCACTATTTATGCTATTTTTACACTAAAAATTCATAAATCATGCTAAATGAGATCCTTTTATATCAAAATTTACATACAGTGTATAAATCATGCATGTGAAAACATACTAAAATCTCATGGCCCATTTCAAAGTTTAACTATATTTAACCATTTTACCTCCTTTTAATGCATTTTTATATCATAAAAATCATAAATCATGCAATATTAATCAGATTAATACGAGATTTTACATACAATAATTAAAATATGCATGTGATATCATCTAAAAATTTCAAGGTCAGAGACTTAGTTTAACTATTTTTAGCATTTTATTTCCCATTTTAGTCATAAAAATGCAATAAAATAACCAAAAATCATTAAAATGAGCAATAAATTACCATAAATCATAAAAATGACCTAAAACCATTTTACGACCAGAATATATAACATGCATCATGATTTTGTGACTTACTCTTATAAATCACAAATTTTTAGTTTTATATGTTAACATTTTAACTCGGAAAAACAATAACCGATTATGTATGCAACATCCTATGCTCTGATACCAATTGTTAGGTTCATATACCTCTTATTAGACTCTTCTAATAATAAACTAATTAGCTTCTTAATATGTGTTCATTAGATCTAGTGCATGCATAACAAAATAAGAGATTAATAAGAAAAACAATGTCCCTTACATTGTATTATGGCTCGAAATAGGGCACAAATAAGGTCAACTTCCTTATTTGTTCTTGAGCTAAAATATAATGGATGATCCTCAAAAATCCCAATGTAGAGATCCTCCTTAGATTGCACCCAAGACTAATCCCTTAAACTAGTATATTAATTAACTAGATTTATATAATAGTACCCTTAAAATAATTCTAATAATATACTTATTACTACACTAGTAATCTTATATTGTGATTAGAATTTATAATGAACAATTTATTGTATTTTCTAAAACAAGTTTAGAAGGAAGATGAGAGAATAGAAGAACAAGATACATGCAAATGAATGCGTGAAGTAGAGTAATGAAAAATGAGAACAAATTCTCATTATATGGGGGAAGAGGCCGGCTAGCATAAGGCCAAAGAGAGCATCTTGCCTTTTTCTTTTACTCTTATCAAAGTGTAGGTTGTGTAAGCTAGATAGACTAGGTTCTATTATTTATATTATATCACATAAAATAAAATAACCACAACCCACTACTACTCCCTCCATTTCGGTCCACTTTACTTAAAATGGACGATCATTTTATTTTGTCAATTTGTCATTTGTCACACAATATGTCACATGTAGTATATTACATGTTATTAATTAATTTAATGCATATTTATCAAATAAATATCATTTTATAAATTAATTAAATTACATACAACAAATTGACTAGTGATACTTGATCACATAAATAAAATGGGTCATATAATTATAATTCACAACATCTTGTAACTATAATTAACCATTCATTCTTATCTCTATTGTTTCACAAACAATTATCAATTTTAATAATAAGGTATTTCAATTACTAAAATAAATCTTATTTTATCCAATTACAATAAGATATAAATATTCTCTCTCACAATTGAATTGTTCAATTTTAAGGAATTGATTAACTTGTATCGTCATACAACTAATCAATTTGTCTATTAAGGGAATTGTCCTTTAGGTGTGACCTGAAGGGATCAACCGATCACCACCGTCAAACGACAGTAATGTCTAACTATAGTTAGCTGATCATTACTGATAAATGTTGATCAGTTGACTATATAAATGAATCATCCCTTAAGTATTCTTAATATGAGATTTAAACATGTGATCGCACTATTGTTGAGGACACATACTTCAACAAGACCAACTCAAGAAATACTACCCTTGAACTGTAGCAACCAACAACCGCACCCTAGTTTTACAACTAGCGACCACTTTAACCCTTTCTAGTCAAGTTCCTCAACGCATTCTGATTTGAAATTGCATGTTTTATCGAGTCTAAGTTGCGGCACCTTACCCGTTTCGAATGCCCTTTGATCTGTCAAAGGCAACATCCATTTGCACTCAAACAAAAACACCCTGAACTACGAGCATGGTTTGAGTTCACCTCTTCAGGTGGATATGTAGGCAGTCCTTTCTTATACAAGAGGGATACAACCACAAAACCCAAATAAATTTACAAAACATTTTGAACTACGATCATGGTTTGATTTCACCTCTTCAGGTGGATACGTAGGCAGTCCTTTCTTACACAAGAAGGATATAACCATCCCCATAATAAAAAAAAACATTCTCTTATGTTTTTCCACATACGAAACATCACCCACATTAACTTCAAAAAAAGAGAGAGGGAGCAACATTCTCTTTCCCACAAAAATACAAAAAAGAGGCCTTTCTCCCTTCCTACAAAATCCCATTTCCCAAGTGCAATGTTCAGGATAATTCAAACCGAATTGCCTTTACAAAATGGATGGAAGAAACAAGCGTTCACAATTTTGACATAAGCAATCCTCTTATTTAATTAATAATGAGAGGGATTACAAATTCAACAACAAATAAAGCTCGACATGTCTACAACTTGCCAAAGCTAAGATGCCGACTAAGGCACCTCACATAGTAAAACTAGCACAAAACACACAATACATAGCTTGTACAACATAATAAAAATCACAACACTAATACAACATAATAATAAAGTGGGTAATGGAGATCTTCATTCTTCCATTCTACCCTTGCCTTTTCCCTCGAGGTACATCTTCCCCTTGTTCTTCTTGTTGGCCCGCCTAGCATGAACTTCCTCTTCGGAGCGGATCCTTAACGGATCTACAACGGCGACGGCCTCCGGTCTCTTGCATGACCCCATATTCGGTCCTAAGCGAGCCTATACACAACCCACTACATCTTTCGGACCCGAGCTTATCCTCTTTGGTGACCTCATCACATCCGGGCTAGCTCCATCAACAAAATCCCCAAAGAAGGCACGGTTGGCCTTGCCAACCTCCCTATACTTCAAATCAACAACCTCGTCCTTACGAGACTTGGACCTTTCCTCCAAGGTTTGAGCTCTTGACCATTTGACATATGCAGGCGTCACCCATGTCGTGGCAACGAGGTTTGGTACCTCCCAAAGCGGCCGAGTGGCCCACCATCTTTCGAAGACCTCCACAAGCTCGGAGTTCCGAAAAACACTCTCTTGGACGAGAGTGTCTTGAGCGGGCACCTTTTGTTGACGCCCCATTTGCCTCATGAGCCTTTCGGGATAAATGAAGGAAGCAACCTTCAAACCCACCACCATCTAAGAGCGAGAACTAGCAACCGGAGCCGGCAGCCCCGTGAAGAACCTCAAGTGCCACCATGGTGTTGGAATATGTGTCCTCCGACAATAATGCGATCACAACTGTTGATCATGATGATCACATGTTTAAATCTCATTTTAAGAATACATGTGGGATGTAATATTTTACAGTCAACTGGTCCACACATATCGGTAATGATTGGCTGACTAGAGTTTGACATTACTGTCGTGCGACGGTGGTGATCAGTTGATCCCCTTAGGTCATACCTAAAGGGTGACGCTCTTAATTGATTATTTAATTAATCGTATGCCGATACGAGTTAATTAAATTGCTTAAAATTGACGGATGATTTTGTGAGTAAAGTTAACGTGTCTTATTGTAATTCGATTAAATTAGATACGGTCTAAGTAATCAAATTTTTTTATTACTTGGATAAAATTATTGTTTACGAAACAATTGAAATTGAAATTGAATGAATAATTATTATAAATACAAGACATTATAATCTATAATTTGATAAACCGTTTTGGTACAAGTAATTACGAATTACTAGTCGATTTTGTATATGACATGTTTTATGAGTATGTTGATTTTTAATATGTTAAAAATACATTACAATTTCATATGTCAAGTAACATGTCACATATGTTACATTTGACAAATGACAAAATAAAATGGACCTCCCATTTTATATATGTGCCGAAAATTGGAGGGGATTATAGTTTAAATTGTGTTAATTATTTTTAAAGTGGAAAACACAATGATTAACCATAGTCTTAGCCTTGCATGCCTAGTTAATCTTGAGAAGAATACAAGCTCATGCATTGGCCCCTTTATCCTGCCACCCCACCGGTTTTTAGAATAAAAGATAGAGGGTTTTTCCCTCTATCATTCATTCTCTAACTTTACCTAATATTTTCTAGTGTAAGAAAATTAATTCTCTCTACAATTTGTGAGGCATTTTAGAGAAAGAAAAACCACAAAATTCTCTTCTCAAAACCGAAATAGAGGAGAACAAATTAAATATTTTGGGTCAATTTTAAGCTAGATTAATAATATTACTAGTTCATAATATTATTAATTATTAAGAGTAACACCTTGGGTATATGCTTTTGGGAGAGGTTCTAATTTGAACCTTGTTCATCCATTATAAGGAAAGCTCAAGAACTAACAAGAAGGAGATCTTGTTGGTGCCCAAATGGCCGAAAATAAGATGGTGAGAAATAGATTTTTCCATCTCTTTTTGTTAAAGTTTGCATGCATAAGATCTTGTCTTTATTTTATGACTAAATAAATTAATTCATATATGAATATGTAAATTAATGATATTAATGAATCCTATCACATGGCACCACCCACCGGATGTGAGGACCACCCTCCTCCACCAATCTCGCGGTCCAATAGGCCTCGGGGTGTGCGAAACTATACGCATACAACTTCTTCCTCATAGTAAGGTGACGGAAGGAATAAGAAGAAGAATCGGCCGGAGGCTCTACATACCTTAGCCTCTCCAATAGCCACACTTGGAGGATCCTTGGAGATCCAAAGGAGGGAACTTCTCTACAAGAGCCCTTTTTGTCCAAAGCTTGGATAATCTCGCCAAGCACCAACCATGATGGATCTCTACCATGCTCCATTTGCTCAACCACATGTACAAGGGTCATGCTACCATAGCATTTTGGCCCCTCCTTCTTTAAAGCATCAACAAAGAGGTATGCATGGACAAGGCAAAAGACAGGAGCCCTTCTCCTAGCCACCTCCGAAACATTGACATCCAACCGGTTCGAGAAAATGTTGATAAGAGCCAACATATCCACACCATGAGGAGCAAGGAGAAAGTTTACTTGACTTGTTGACAAGCCCAACATCGAACGGAACTTCTCCTTATAACGCAACCGAGTTGGAGTAAGCACCGGAGCACGACCCAACCACCCACTAATGGCTCCTACTTCTTCGGCAAGAGGACAAATTTCGCTTTCGGGAGCATGCTTCAAGAAATGAGGATTGCTTCAAGAAATGAAGATTGCACCTTAACTTGACGAAGCACCAACAATTGACCAACTCCCATGCAAATGAGTTGATACTCCTCGGGAGGTGACAAATCCCGACACCATTGTCGCAGCACATTTTCGAAAGCATCCATGATTAGTTTTGTGGAAGAAGAAGAAAGGTTTTTGTAGAGATGTTTTTCGTGTTTCGGATGATGAAACAATGAAGCACAAACGTCCCTATTTATACAAAACAATCAGCGCGTTTTTTTCAAAAAAAGGGGAAGCTGGCTTCTATCGTCCGTTGGCTCGCGCCTCTTTAGACTGTTACTCAGGATTCCCACCTTGAATTATCCCTTTCAAGTTGTGTTTCTTCCTGACACCTCAAACCTCCCGCCACAGGGCTCACTTCTCTTGTGGACATGGGCCACGTCTCGGTCTGTTGATTTGGGCCACCTACCGGTCCGCGGTCGCGGGCCACCTGAGAGCCCACTTCGATCTGTGGACCTGCAACGGTCTTTTGAAAGCCACGCTCGGCGGCGTAAAAATGCTTTCGACCGGATCGTTTTAGATCGGTCGGTTTCGTCTCGGTTAGGGTCTCGAAATGATTAGAGATGTTCGGAGTCGCCACCAAGCATTTGTGGGATGCCTGGAACCCGTTCGAAATACACTTTATACCTCGGTCAAATCGAAGCACAAAGCAGCGTTTTGACATAGGTACTAAAGATAAGGAAATCGTCCTTCTTTAGCATCCTATCTCTAGAATGACTCTCGTACGCCCTGGATAAGGTCGTCCACTATCCAAAGTTTCTGAGTAAGAGGTGAAGGTACGTATTGGGAAGCCCTTTAATCAGACACCCAATCACACCCGCGTTTAGCGGCCTCTACTGATCGATCTTGGTTGGTTGAATGCAAAAGTTGATAAAACGGTTTAAATGCATGAATGCGCATCCAATAATTTAAACCTAACATGTGAGAGCTTTCTAAGTCCGTTGATTTAATCCAAGTATCAAGTATAAGATGTCGAGTTGGATTAATGATTGATTTGCATGCAAAACGGAAATTAAACATCCATTTACCGTATTAGGTTTAGGGTGCATAACATGATCCATTTGTCTTAGTAAGGCATTTTGCAAATATGGTTTTGGATAATCAAATAGTCATCTGATCCGTCCTATATCCGGGCTGACCGGAGTCGGGATCGTCCTAGACTAATGCTGGAAGGGAAAAGGCCCTGTACCAGACGGCTATATGAGGCGCGAGCCAGCCGGCGGTGTAAGGGGCCTCCCTCTGGTTTTGAAAATGAGAAATGGAGCGCCTGTTTTGGCGCGGGTTAGCCCACGGTTTATGTGCCGTGTTCTGACCTTTTAGAAAACGTTATAAAACGTGTTGAAAAATGGGTATTTGGACCCGGTTTGATTTGAACGGGTTGTTTAGACCGCGTTTGTTGATTTGAAGAACTCAACTCGAATAATCATCATTATTTTGATAATATTCGGTGTCGGGTTTGAATTGACAAACTTGACATGAATAGTTTTGAAAATGATTATGGACTAATTGTTTTAAGTCCATTTGAATGTTATTAGTCGATACTCATCATCGTACCCGGGTTAAAATCCGGCATGGTATGTAGAACCAAGGATGACTTTGTGTTGGTGACTAATATGTTTGTTTGAAAATGTAAAGAAATGAAATAAAAGGTTTTAAAATACCTTTTAAATGTCATTAACCAAATATTATCACCGAAACACGGATTTAACCGTCATGGTATGAGGAACCAAGGGTGAAAAATGCTTTATGGTTAAAACATATGAAATAAAATAAAAATGGTTCGAATATACTTGAAATGGTAAAAACCGATTACAAATATGAAAAATGGATTAAGGGAAATAACGAGAACAAACACGGTTGATCTCTGGTCTGAGTACCCCATTTAGGCGCGGGCTAGTTGGCGACCTAAGGGGCTTCTGCCTCAGACCAAAAATCAGTTTTGGCTCGTTTATTCCATGTTTTGGTTCATGTTATGCATGTTTTAGCATGTTATAGTCATGAAACGAATGAAAACATAATAAAAGAGGATTTTTACACCCTCATACTTACATGTTTGGTTATGGCGAGTGACCGACGTAAGTGTTATAACTCGTTTGATCGGAAAAAACTCGTTTTAAAACCGTTTTGGTAAGTAAAAAGAGTGTTTTAAAAGTTTAGTGATGGTGTAGTGGTTGAAATGGTCGGTCAAGTGATTTAATGCACGATGACGGTACCAAACAATGTGTAAGGCTCGTGTTTACGATCGGTAGGTCGTAAATACGCGTCGGGTTGTGACTTAAGAAGTCGAGTCGAGAATTTTAAGGGAGAAAAGTGGGGGCGAACTCTCGCGTAAGTCTCAAATGGGTGGCATTTGAGGGGTATTTATAGGAGAATGAGTGGTTGTGTGAGTTTTGAGCGATGTGGCCACCTGGACTGCTCAAAGAGGCGCGAGCCACGTCGCGAGTCTTCGAGGTGTGTTGTCGCTTTCACAACAAACGCAATCATGATTTGTTCTATCCTAGGTTTTGTATTCACATGTTTGGTACTTGACCAACATGAATCCGGGAAAACTTAAGGTAGAAGGTTTGGAAAGTTTTATTTTTGGTGGTTGACTCGGTTTGACTCGTTGTTGGAGTTGGGATTTGAATTTTCGAGTCGGTTTTTGGTCCGGTGTCGGTTTTGACTCTAGTTAGTGTCATTGCGACCCCGTCGCCATGCATTAAACACTCCAGGTATTTTTGAAATGTTTTGAAATGTTTTATTTTCGAAATTGTTTTAAGTTTTCCGACGTAAAGTTGTACACAAACTGTCGATCAAACGCCGTGATTCCAAAACATGTTGTAGTCCGATAATCATCGGGTGTTTGTTAGAGTCTCAACAGATATCGGGTATCTACAGAGCCCCCACTTTGACTGAGGCTTGGACAGGGCGAAAGTCAAAGTAGAGCACCCAGGTCAATCGAAGATTACAACCTGGAGACCCAAGCGACATCGAGGCGGCTCGAAAGGATTCAGGCCAAGGACCTGCCGTCGGGAAGGGCGACGCCAAGTCGACTCGAGGGTGCGAGTCAAGGACCTGTCGTCGGGAACATTTTAGAGTCTGTCGACTGTCCGTGCGGGTCGTTTAACGTCCGTTAGACTACGTATAAAGGCTCGCCAGCCATAAGAAGGAGTCATACCTGAGGCATCTTCGGATATGTCCTTGCGCGTTTGCGGATAAAGACTCTCCAGCTGCGATAAGGAAATGTACCCGAGGCATCTTCGGGATCTGTCCTTGGATGTTTGCGGACAAAGGCTCGCCAGCCACGATAAGGAAATGTACCCGAGGCATCTTCAGGATCTGTCCTTGGATGTTTGAAGTGACGGTTTATGTGCCGCCGTTGACATTTGATGGAAATAGTGAATTTGGAATCTTCACTATTGATTGAAATGACGGTTTATGTGTCGCCGTTGATATTTGATGGAAATAGTGAATTTGGAATCTTCACTATTGATTGAAATGACGGTTTATGTGCCGCCGTTGACATTTGATGGAAATAGTGAATTTGGAATCTTCACTATTGATTGAAGTGACGGTTTATGTGCCGCCATTGACATGTGTGGTGAGAATAGTGGAATTCTATTTCCAACTATTATCTTGAAAATGACGGTTTTAATTGCCCTCGCTTAAAATTTGGAGAAATAGCGGTTTTTGAATTTTCGCTATTATTTTTGAAATTTTGAAGGAAAATGGTGAATTTTGATTTCACCATTATTTTTGAATTTGGCGGTTTTGATTGCCGTTTGCTCGAAATTTTTTGAAAATAGCGAATTTAAATTTTCACTATTTGATTTGAGTGGCGGTTTATGTGCCGTCGTTTAAAGTCTTCGAAAATAGCGAATTTGAATTTTCACTATTTGTTTTTGTTTTTGAGAAAATGACGACCTTTAATATCGTCAAATGAAAATTCGAAGTTTGTTATGTGGGAATTGGGCTAAAGCCCAAAATTCGCTGAAAAAGCAAAGGGGAGGCCTGATTTAGGCGCGAGCCACCTGGCAAACCAAAGGGGCTTCCCTATTTTTCTGTAAAAGACGCGAGGTTGGTCCGCATATCAACCTCACTTCATCTTCTTCCTTTCGACACAAAAACCCGCAAAAATCGCCATTTAAAGGACCTTTGCTAGCTTCTACTCGTGCCATTATCAACAATGTCATCTCAAGGTAAGTATTTCTTCTTGATTCCATTTAAAATTGTTGATCTTTAGTTTGATTGAATTAGGACGAATTTTACCCTAGAAAATCGAATTGGGCGTTTTTGATTGAGCCCATTTCGAGTGAAATTGATGCTTGCATTAGGTTAGAAACCTGTTTAGGAGTATAGGGGTGCTTTTAGTTTGCATTTTGGTCCCCGTTCCCGCTCCCTATGCTTGAAAAACGTGAGTGAGGCGAGAAACCGTCTCATTTCGCAATGCCAAGTTTATTTGCTTGGGTAGTGGGTCCCACTAGGTTGCATTGTAGTTGGGAAAACCCGTATTCGCCATTTATGGGCCTTCGTTGGATATTTGTGGGCAAAATTGGATTTTTGCCTTTTGTGACGGTCTTATGTCTGACAAAATAAGCGTCTGTTTGGGCTTGAATTGAGTCAGTTTGCCTTGAAATGGACCTCATTAGTAATTTAGGTCACCTTGAGGCGTGATAAAATCACGTTTGCCTTTTTGCGGTCGTTTTTGAATTTTGACCGGTTTGGGCTCAAATTAGCGTATGAATTGCCTTTTTGAGCCGTAGAAAAATACCCCATTTTGTCGGGAATGTATTTTGGTTTGTAGGCGGACCTTGTAGGGGTCTTGGTATGCCGTTTTTGTGGTTTTGACTCGTCTTTTGCTTGAAAAGAGGGGCGAGTCGTTTTTGTGGTTTTGACTCGTCTTTTGCTTGAAAAGAGGGGCGAGTCGTTTTTGTGGTTTTTTTCTTTTTGTGAATTTTGTTTGGTTTGATTTTGGGCGGGATTGCCCTTGTTTTGTATTGCAGGTTGTTGTTGTTTTGGATTTATCCATTTCATGCCGTCGTAATGCCGAAATTTCGGCTGACGTTTTTGTTGTTCGTTTTTTTTTAATGCAGGGTATCGTTTGGGACCTTTGGGGTCTGTCGTTGAGGCTTTGGAGGAGGAAGTCGATCCTGGAGGGATTGTAGCGGCCGAGGAGGCTGCCGTATTCGAGGCGGTGGTGGAGGATGCTTCCGTAGAGGAGGAGAGGCGGCTGATATGGCCGGCTTGTCCTTTTCGTTGTGGCTCATAGACAGGGTGGCTGATGAGTGGGGTTCAGCACCGGAGTGGTACATTGCATCATGGTTCTTGGCCTCCTCATCATCCGAAGTCTGCAAGGCACTGTCTTCTTTTTTGTCGTGGAGCAGGAACGGGGTATTACCATAATGGTAATCACCTCTGCTTCCGTTGTTTCTCCTTTGTTTCTTGTGTTGCTCCCTTTCCTTTCTGTTTGAGAGGATAGAGAGTGCTTAGTTCGGTAGGTGGCGGATAGCCCCCAGTTCGTTGTCTTAGGCCAGTGTCTGTATGATAGACGTTTGTTTTAGGCCAGTGTCTGTATGATAGACGGTTGTCGATGTATTTTGCGTAAGGCGGTTTGTATATATGTGTTTTTGGATTATGGTTTATCTTGTGATTTTTGGCTTTTTTGTGTTGTGTTTCGGAGGAGCGCTGTCGGCTGTCGATTCTCTATTTGCTTTGCACCAGTTCCTGCATCGTTAGTGTAGAAAACAGGCAACAGATAGCATATATACATGAATGAAAACACGTAGAAGCATTTGATTGAAGATACGTAAAGCATTTGTTTGAAAATCAAAATTAACCAAGATGACTTGAAGTTAAAATTGAAATTTTGAAATGAATTTTGAAAATTTCATGACAAATCGTCACGTTCGGAATTCAAAAGGAATTGATTTGAAAATTTGAGCAATTAACTCGTGTCGTGAATTAAATTGCGTCGAAATTACTGAAATTGACTCGAAAAATTCAAACTCAAACCGTCAGGAAAGAATTTTTAGAAAAAGATTCTTCCGAGTATATTTGCTTTTTGTGGTCAAGACTCGAATTTCTGAGTGCTTGAATTTTGGAGGAAAATTGACGCCGTATTATCAATTTCCGATTTTCATTTTTGAATTGCGAAAAAGCGAAAAATTTTCGGAATTTCGACTGACATGGAAACGATCCGTCGCGGATCGGGGCGACTAGCCCTTCCCCCCTTAAAAAAAAGAAAGAAAAATCCGTATGTTTAAAGCTGCGTTATGGAAACCGTGTCGGATTTCGTAAAACGCGAAAACAAGGAAATGTGAGTGTGAGGAAACACAAAATGTCCCGGATCATCCCGAAGAGGCACGAGTTTCCTGGCGGGAGGTTTGAGGTGTCAGGAGAAAACACATGTTGAAAGAGACAAGTCAACAGCGGGAATCCTGGGGAAACCTCAAAGAGGCGCGAGCAGCCTGGCGATGGAAGCCGGCTCTCCCCTTTTTCTAAAAAATGCGCTGATCATTTTGTATAAATAGGGACGTTTGCGCTTCATTGTTTCATCATCCGAAACACAAAATCATCTCTGTAAAACCTCTTCTTCTTCCACAAAAATATTTCATGGATGCTTTTGAGAACGCGTTGCGACAATGGTGCCGGGATTTGTCGCCTCCCGAAAAGTATCAACTCGCTTGCATGGGAGTTGGTCAATTGTTGGTGCTTCGTCAAGTCAAGGTGCAACCTTCGTTTCTTGAAGCATGTTCTCGGTTTTGGGATTCGAAACATCATGTTTTCGTTATCCCGAAAGGTGAGCTTTGTCCTCTTGCCGAAGAAGTTGGAGCCATTGGTGGGTGGCCGGGTTGTGCTCAGTGCTTCCTCCAACTCGGTTGTGCTACAACGAGAAATTCCGTTCCATGTTGGGCTTGTCAACAAGCCAAATCAACTTTCTTCTTGCTCCACATGGTGTGGACATGTTGGCTCTTATCAACTTCTTTTCAAACCGATTAGATGCTAACGTCTCGGAGGTGGCTAGGAGAAGGGCTCTTGCCTTTTGTCTTGTCCATGTTTACCTCTTTGTTGATGTCTTGAAGAAGGAGGGGCCAAGATGCCATGGTAGCATGACCCTTATCCATGTGATTGAGCAAATGGAGCATGGTAGAGATCCATCATGGTTGGTGCTTGGAGAGATTATCCAAGCTTTGGACAAGGAAGGCTCTTGTCGAGAAGCTCCCTCTTTTGGATCCCCAAGGATCCTCCAAGTGTGGCTATTGGAGAGGCTAAGGTATGTAGAGCCTCCGGTTAATCCTTCTTCTTATTCCTTCCGTCACCTTACCATGAGGAAGAAGTTGTACCCGGATAGTTTTGCTTCCACCGAGGCCTATTGGGCCGTAAGATTGGTGGAGGAGGGTGGGCCTCATATCCGTTGGGTGGTGCCGTGGTGGCACTTGAGGTCCTTCACGGGGTTGCCCGTTTCGGGTGCTAGTCCTCGTTCTTTGATGGTGGTGGGCTTGAAGGTTGTTTCCTTCATTTATCCCGAAAGGCTCATGAGGCAAATGGGGCGTCAACAAAAGGTGCCCGCTCAAGATACTCTTGTCCAAGAGAATGTTTTCTGGAACTCCGAGCATGTAGAGTTCTTCGAAAGATGGTGGGCCACTCGGCCGCTTCGGGAGGTACCAAACCCCGTTGCCACGACATGGGTGACTCCCGCTTAGGTCAAGTGGTCACGTGCTCCGTCCTAGGAAGAGAGATCCAAATTTCGTAAGGACGAGGTTGTCGACTTGAAGTACCGAGAGGTTGGCAAGGCCAACCGTGCCTTCTTTCAGGGGTATGTTGATGGAGCTACTCCCGATGTGATGAGACAACCGAAGAGGAGGAGTTCCGGTCCCAAGCATATGGTGGGCCGTGCATTGGCTATTTTTGGGTCAAATATGGGGTCTTGTGCTAGACTGGAGGCCGTCGCCGTCTTAGATCCGTTGAGGATCCGTTCCGGGGAGGAAATCCATGCTAGGCGGGCCAACAAGAAGAACAAGGGGAAGATGTACCCCGAGGGAAAAGGCAAGGGTAGAATGGAAGAGTGAAGACCTCCATTACCCGTTTTATTATTATGTTGTATTATTGTTGTGAGTTTTTTATTATGTTATACTAGCTAGTTTTTTAGGTGAAATGTGAGTATATTAATATATCAGAAAACAGTCATACATACAAGGACAAAGTTCGAATCTCAGCTAAGACATTCTAACATATAAATCCTATGCTTGCCTGCCAATCAATGGCATCATTGCTTCCTAGACTAGCCATTTTGCTACGAACTCTCCTCTGAATAAGCTGCTTCAGTTGCTGTGCTACAATGTCAGGTCTCTGAACACACAACTGATGTCTCGTACTGTTTCTCTGAAACCAAATGGTATACCAAAAAACTACTTGAACACACGCAGAGGCCTTCCATTGCAGTCTGTTCCTGTTTGCAGCTAGTAATGCATTGAGATCAGGCATTGGCTTACATATCCATTCTGCAATTCTATCCTTAATCTTACTAGTGAACCTGCACTCTGAGAAGAGATGATCACTAGTCTCAGGCTGTTCCCCACATAAAATGCATTCATCATCAGGGCACAAACCAATAGCATGTAGCTTAGTTCTCAAATTTAGTCCATCTTGCATAATCATCCAAGCAACTATAGAATGTTTTGGGATGTTCCAATTATTCCAAACAAGAGTAGACCAGGCGGTTTTGGGATGCTTGACCCATCAACCATTCATATCCATTATCGATAGAGTATCCTTTGGTCGAATAGACCCAAAGATTATCATGAAAGCCACTTTTAATCCTTTCCTTCACCTTGCAGATGCTCTTCCAGGTCCAGGGGGTGTCAATTCCAGGAGAATAATCATGCCATTCAGCTCCCTTTAAGTAAACATTAGCCACCCATTTGATCCAAAGCCTATCAGGCTTTATATATAACCAGTTCACCAATTTCCCCACTGATGCAACATTCCACAGCTCTGCTTTTTTAATTCCTAGACCTCCTTCTTCCTTTGGCAATGTTACCCTATCCCATCCAACCAAAGGAACCCTGTGGTACTCAGATGAGCTACTCCATAAAAAATTCCTGCAGATAGCCTCTACTCTTTTGATCACACTCTTTGGGATAATAAACATGGCAGCCCAATAATTGTAAAGAGTGTTAAGAACTGAGTTTATTAGAACCACTCTTCCTGCATAAGATAACTTCTTTGCTCCCCAGGCTACGTATTTTTGTCACCATTTTTTCTATCGTGGCATTGACATCCTTCTTGCTCATTTTCCCTGGCTGTATGGGTACTCCCAGATACTTAAAAGGCATTGTGCCTTCCTGGAAACCAGACACAGCAAGGATATCCCTTTGTAATTCCTCCCGCATCCCATTAAAAAGATCTCGACTTCTTCGTTGTTCATACTTAATCCTGATGCTTTAGAGAAGGAACTGAAAGCTCTCAAAAGTAAGAGAATAGAAGGAGCATCCCCTTTACTAAACATCAACAGGTCATCCGCAAACATTAGATGAGTGAGCTTGAGCCCCTTACATAAAGGATGATAGTGAAAAGCCCATCTTGCTGTAGCAAACTTAATAAGTCTTGTCAAGTATTCCATACAGATTGTAAAGATGAGAGGAGACACTGGATCACCTTGACGCAGACCCCTCATACCTTTGAAGTAGCCAAAGTTATTCCCATTCAAGACCAGGGTAAAGGAAGTGGATTGAATACAAGCCATGATCAGAGTAATAAAGTGTTGTGGAAACTTCAAACCAGTCAACATTTGCTCCACAAATTCCCATTCAACTGTATCATACGCTTTTTGTAAATCTATTTTAAACAGGCATCTAGGTGACACAGTCTTCCTGGAGTACTGATGAACAATATCTTGGCAAATCAGAACATTTTCAATGATGGACCTCCCTTGAACAAATGCTCCCTGACGTTCATGAATGATATCTGGCAAAACTAGAGCTAATCTCTTGCAAAGGAGTTTAGAAATGATTTTGTATAACATATTGCAGCATGCAATGGGCCTGAATTGTTTCACTGAAGTTGGTCTCTCACATTTGGGGATCAGGCACACATTGGTGGCATTTATCTGGCCAAGTAATTTACCAGTTACAAAGAAGTCCTTGATTGCCTCAAATACATCTTGCCCAATCACACTCCACGCATCTCGAAAAAAACCACTTGAGAACCCATCAGGTCCTGGTGCTTTATCAATGGGAATAGAGAATACCACCTGTTTCACCTCCTCAAGAGTCACTGGCTTTGATAAAGTCCCAACATGCTCCTCATTACAGACATTCCCATAAGCCAGTACAGCATCCCTCACATCCTCAGTAGTCTTTTAACTTCCAAGGTTATACTAGCTAGTTATTGTATGTTTTGTGTTAGTTTTATTATGTGAGTTGTTTTAGTTGACACCTTAGCTTTGACAAGTTGTAGACTCGTCGAGCTTTATTTGTTGTTGAAATTGTAATCCCTCCCATTAATAATTAAATAAGAGGATTGCTCGTGTCGAAAATTGTGAACGCTTGTTTCTTCCATCCATTTTGTAAAGGCAATTCGATTTGAATCGTCCTAAACAATTGTACTTGGGAAAGTTGTATTTTGTGGAATGGGAGAAAGGCTCATTTTGTATTTTGGTGGGAAAGGGAATGGTTTTCCCTTTCTTTTTTTTGGGTTGTTTTTTTTGTATGTAGGATTTTTGTATGGGGATGGTTGTTTTTGATTGTGGGAATGGTTGTATCCTTCTTGTGTAAGAAAGGGCAGCCTACGTATTCACCGGGAGAGGTGAAATCAAACCATGATCGTAGTTCAAAATGTTTGTGAATTTGAATTGGGTTTTGTGGTTGTATCCCTCAGGCATAAGAGGGACTGCCTACGTATTCACCTGAAGAGGTGAAATCAAACCATGCTCGTAGTTCAGGGGGTTTGTTTTAGTGCAAATGGACGTTGCCTTTGACGGATCAAAGGACATTCGAAACGGGTAAGGTGCCGCAGCTTAGACTCGATAAAACATGCAATTTCAAATCAGAACACGTTGAGGAACTTGACTTGAAAAGGGTTGAGGTCGTTGCTAGTTGCCAAACTAGGCTGAGGTCGTTGGTTGTTATGGTTCAAGGGTAGTATTTCTTGAGTTGGTCTAGGTTGGTTGGGTTTGGAAAGTCCTCCCCATCTAGGTAACTCAGTCTCACTGCGCCCCCCGAAAGTATTTTCTTGACCAGGTCTGGCCCGGTCCAGTTGGGTTTGAATTTTCCCCTCGGATCGACGGGTAATGGTGCTCGAACTGACTTGAGGACCAAGTCATCCTCCCGGATGTTTCTGGGTTTGACCTTCTTGTTGAATGCCCGTTGTATACGTCATTGGTATAGCTGGACGTTGTACAAGGCGTTGAGTCGCCGTTCGTCTAGAAAAGTGAGTTGCTCGTACCTTCGACGGGTCCATTCCGCCTCAGGGTTTTGACTCTCCAGTAGGATGCGTAGAGAAGGGACCTCTAACTCAACCGGTTGAACCGCCTCCATACCGTATGCTAGGTAGAAGGGTGTGGCGCCTGTCGGTGTTCGAATGGAGGTTCGGTATCCCCAGAGTGCGAATGGGAGTTTGCTCGGCCAATCGCGGTAGTTGTATTGCATTTTCTTGATAATGGTGACAAGAGTTTTGTTCGCTGCCTCCACCGCTCCGTTGGTTTGGGGACGGTAGGGGGATGATCTATGTCGTTTTATTTTGTACTTGTCCAGCAAAGCTTGAGTTTCCGCCCGGAAGTGAGAGCCTTGATCGCTGATGATTTCATGGGGTACCCCATATCGGCAGATGATGTTGTTTTGAATGAACTTGGCCACTTGTTTGGCGGTCAAGACTGCATATGACTGTGCTTCTACCCATTTGGTGAAGTAGTCGATGGCGACGAGGACGAAGCAATGCCACTTGGTGCCTATCGGGTTGACTTTCCCGATGATGTCAATGCCCCAGGTTGAGAAAAGCCAGCGTGATGTCATGGTGTATAAAAGGGATGGTGGTATATGTTGTATGTTGGCGAAGAATTGGCAATTGTGGCAATGTTTGACGTAGTTACGACAATCGGCTTCCATGGTGGTCCAGTAGTAACCTAGCCGCATGATTTTCCGTGTAAGCATCATCGCAATCATGTGAGGGCCACATTCTCCATCGTGAACCTCTCCCATGACTTTCTTGGCTTTGTGATGGTTAATGCAAAGGAGGAGAATTCCTTAGGGTGTTCTTTTGTAGAGTTGATTTTGGTTTATCACGAATTGTGATGCAAGTAAACGGATGGCTCTTTGTCCTCTTTGATCAGAGTTGGGAGGGAATTCGTTTTTGGTTTTGTAATTGAGGATGGCTTGGTACCAAGGTTCATCATGGCTTTCCTCGTCGTTGATAATGGCACAAATGTAAGCTGGCTCGCTCCTTCTTTCGACACATAGGGGCATTGATGTCATGTCGTCCGGTATGTTGACGAGCGCGGCAAGTTTTGCCAGGGCATCAACAAATTGATTTTCCTCTCGTGGTAAGTGGAAGTAGTCGACTTGGTCGAAGAACTCGGCCTCTTGATTGATCTTTGCTCGGTAGGGAGCTAAGCTGTCAGATCGGATTTTCCATGATCCGGACACCTGATTGATGATGAGCGAGGAATCGCCGTGGACCCTCAATCTCTTGATGCCAAGTGTGATGGCTGCTTGTAGGCCGATGAGGCATGCTTCATATTCAGCGGTGTTGTTGGTGACGGCGAAGTCTAGCTTGACCGAGATCGGAACTTGTTCTCCCTCTGGTGATATTAGAAGGATTCCTACCCCGAAGCCTCTCAGATTAGATGCGCCATCGAAGTATAGGTCCCATGCGTCGGAGTCGGCACAAAGGATGTCTTCGTCAGGAAGTGACCATGTGTCGGTCGTTGGATCCTCGTTGACGGGATTTTCTGCCAGGAAATTAGCGACTGCTCTTCCCTTGATAACCTTGAGGGGTACAAACTTGAGATCAAACTCGGACAGCATCAGTGTCCATCTAGACAGCCTTCCGTTTAGTACGGGTTTTTCGAAGATGTACTTAACCGGGTCCATCTTGGAGTAGATGTGGACCGAGTAGCTGAGCATGTAATGCCGTAGCTTCTTTGTTGACCATACTAGGGCAAGGCATGTCTTTTCCAGTTGGGTATACCTCGTCTCGTACTCAATGAACTTTTTGCTGATGTAGAAGATGGCTCGCTCTTCGTTGCCAACTGTTTATGCTAGCATTGCTCCCATGGCTGTGTTGGTAACAGTCAGGTACAGAGATAAAGGAATCCCCGGTTGAGGTGGCATGAGGACATGAGGTTTGGATAGGATTTCCTTTATCCTGTCGAAGGCTTTCTGACAGTCGTCATCCCAATCGGTGTGATCGGAGGCTCGAAGCTTCTTGAATATTGGTTCACAAATCATAGTGAGCTTGGCAATGAACTGGCTGATGTATTGGACCTGACCGACAAATCCCCGAATCTCCTTCTCGTTCCTAGACCGAGGCATTTGTTGAAGGGCTTTGATTTTGGTTGGATCAATCTCAATGCCTCTTTTGCTGACGACATGTCCCAACAGTTTTCCGGAGGTGACCCCGAACGCACACTTCTGAGGATTTAGTCTCATGTTATATTTCCGCAGACGAGCGAAGAATTTCCGGAGGGCACTGATGTGGCCGTCCCGTTCTTTTGATTTCACAATCATGTCATCGACATACACCTCTACCTCCTTGTGCATCATATCATGTAGGAGAGTGGTAGCGGTTCTCTGATAGGTTGCTCCGGCGTTGATGAGGTCGAAAGGCATGACCGTATAGCAATATGTACCCCACTGTGTAGTGAACGCAGTCTTATGCATGTCTTCTTCAGCCATTTTAATCTGGTTGTACCCAGCATACCCGTCCATGAATGATAGGAGAGCATGCTCGGCGGTATTGTCTACCAGAATGTCAACATGTGGCAAAGGGAAGTCGTCCTTTGGACTCGCCTTATTCAGATCTCTGAAGTCGACGCAAACCCGAATTCTTCCATCTTTCTTTGGTACGAACACAATGTTGGCCACCCAATCCGAGTATTCAGACACTTTGATGAACCCAGCCTTGAACTGTTTGTCCACTTCTTCCTTGATTTTTAGGGCCCACTCAGGGACATCCGCGTAGCTTCGCTTCACACGAGTTTAGCCCGGGTTTAATGGGTATCCGGTGCTCTGCAATTTCTCTGTCAATCCCAAGCATGTCTCTGTAAGACCAGGCGAACACGTCCTTGTATTCGTGGAGGAGGTTAATGAACTGTTGTCTTTCCGAGGGGTCCAGGGTTGTCCCAATCCTAAGTTCTTGAGGTGTATTGTCGGTCCCTACGTTAATAGGTTCGGTCTCCTCAATGATGGGGGTTCTGGTTTCCCGTTTGTCAAGTTCTTTGGCTAAGTGAGGTGGGTAGTCACTCAAGTCAAATTCCTCATAGTCATTCAGAATTGCATTGCAGTTAAATTGAGACGAGTCATAAGCAAACTTAGCGTTCATTAAGTTGACACTAGCGAAAAGCTCAGAGAGGACATACATCTCGTGGTCAGTCAGAGGCGACACAACAGAGGAAGTGGCCCCTGGAACAGGCTCCAGGTTGTCACCTTTCATGGGAGTGGGTGTGACCCTAGTAGACTCACCCTCTGAATCTGCCACGACTTTGTGATAAAACAGTGGGAAGGGGATCTTGACTGGGACTTCAGGAGCGTTAGGAGCTACGACAGACTCTGACTCCGACTCAGACTCAGACTCAGATCCTCCCTCACTTCCCTCCTTGAACATAGGGCCTTCTCCAGTTGTTATTTTGAGAATGCGGCCTTGGCGATCGGTCCACTTGACGGTCTTCCTCCAGCCTTGGGTAGCTTTCTCCGGGTCAGTATCGGAGATCAAGGCGGTTGGATCAAATTGATTGTCTTTCAGGGCGATGTTGATGATGTCCTCATAGTCGAGGTGTTTGACGTTATCTTCCCCAAACAGGAGTGTGACAGCTTGTCCGTCAAGGCATGGTGACGGCTTGGGCCCAGATGATGCAGCTTCGATGTTGTCGGGGATAAAGTAGCAGTCCTGGAAGACTTCCACTCCCGGGTACCTAGCCTTCACCACAGAGTCATAGATTGGTTCTGGAAAGCCGTGGTAGAGCTCAGACTCTCCCTCGGGGACAAAGTATCCGTTGAGAGTCAGGTGGTAGGGACGGAGGACAACCCCGTTCTTCTTGCGTTTTCGGACTAGGAGGTTCATCTCCTGGATATCTTCGTCAGTAGGTTCATACCCCAGCCCAAGGGGAATGTTGGGGACCTTAGCCTGTTTCAAGGGAGCCAACGGGTCCTTTAATGGATTGAGCGGCAAACCCGTGAAATAACCTTGACGCATCATGATACGATTGACCGTGAGGTAGGTGAACGGGTCACAATCAGAGGGCGTCAATTCATCAGTTATGGCGTTCACGGCTTGGAAACCCCACATTTCATTATCGTCCTCCTCAATGGCTTGGGAGGCCATCCCCTTTCTCATGACTGCCTTGATTGGGGAAGCGGGAATCGTGATCGTTTTCCCGTTGAAGGGGACCCTGATCTTCTGGTGGAGAGTTGAGGTGACAGTCTTGCAGCGTGAATCCATGGACGTCCCAGGAGCATGTTGAAGGATGCGTCGATGTCGACCACTTGAAAACTGGGTTGTCTTTCCAGTGCGCCGGTTGCGACGGTCAAAGTGAGAAGCCCAGCGACCTTGCGACAAGTGTCGTCGTAGGCGCATACTCCTTGATTTGTTGGGATCAAATCAGATTCCTTGATACCCAGCTTGTGGGCAGTTTTGAGAGGAATGACATTCACGGCGGAACCGTCATCCACGAGGACCATGGCTATATTTTTCTGGAGGCATTGTACGGTGATATACAGGGCCAGGTTATGATTGGCTCCGAACGGAGGGATGTCCTCGTCGGAGAAGACGACCGGGTTATTCAGATCAGGGGCGTCCCTCGTCATGTGCGCCACTATTTCTTCTGGGGAAGAGGTGGGGGGCACGGTTAATTTTCCCAAGGCCTGCAGCAAGGCATGTCGATGCTCAAAAGACGTTGCGATCAGTTGCCAAATTGATATTTTGGCTTTCGCTTTCTGAAGTTGTTTCAGGATTGAGTTCTCGGGAGCCCTTGGTTGAGTGTCAACCTCTGGGACGATTTGGTCATTCGTTGTTTGAACGACCGTTGGATTGTTCGGATTCTGATAGGGACGTCCGGACCGGGTGAGATGTCCGATTTCTTTCGCCTGCTTCTCCTTCTCTGGGAGGATATAGGCATCCTCAACATCATCTCTCCATATGCCGTTGATTTCGGAGTCTCGAGGATACCTTAGAGGGGTATTCCTCGGTGGGTAGTTCTTGTGGGGAATATTTTTGTGAGGGCGGTTTTTATGGGGGTAGTTATTTTGAGGGTAGTTATTTTGAGGGTGATTTTCGTGAGGTCTATGCCAGAATGGTCACCGGAGCAATCGATCCTGGGGTGGGTATTTTTGAATGCTTGGGGAATTCTCTCTTGGGCGCGGTGTTGGGGGATTGAAGATGAGTCGACGGTAGGCGTCGTCGAGTCAGATGATTCTCTCGGAGAGGCTGGCTATGGCCTCTTCAACTTGCTGAAACATAGTGAGCATAGTGGCAGCACTAAACACAAACACTCCGTCTGAAGGATCTTTTTCCAAAGCATTCACCTCGTCGTCAATTGGCAGGATGAGGTGAGAGGAGTCTAGGATCGGCTCATCATCATAAATGGTGTAAATTCCCAGGGGATTCGTTTTGTTATTCGGCTTTGTTGGTGGAGGTAAAGGCAAGTCTCCCTTCTCAATCATATCTTGAATGAGGTGCTTGAGTTTGAAGCAATTTTCGGTATCATGCCCTTTCCCTCGATGATACTGACAGTAGGCATTGGGGTTTCATAATCGGGACTTCTTGGCATCGGTCGGATCCGGGGTGGGTCCGATCAGTTGTAACTTCCCTTGGTCCATGAGCCTTTTCAGGGCACTTGCATAAGTCGACCCTATGTTGGTGAACACTCTCTGGGGGCGCTCAGCCTTCTTAGCGGATGGTTCGACGAGGTTAACCTCATCAATCTTGTTCGTATGACCGTAAGGGCGAGATCCGGTTGAGGTGGATCCCTGGTAACCTCTGCCAGTGGTCTTGGCTAAGACACCCTTACGGAGGTCGTCCTCAATACGCGTCCCCAGAATCTGCAGATCTTGAAAAGTTTTGATATTCTGATACCTCAGTAGGTTGGCATAAACCGGGCGGAGATTGTTGACAAACTTTTCCACCAGAGTTGATTCACTCGGCTTACTGACCAATTGAGTACTCACCCTCCTCCAACGGGTTAGGAACTCAGTGAACCCTTTCTTGTCGTTTTGGGTTAACACTTCGAGAGTACGGGTGTTGGCCTGGTTCTCGACATTGTCGGCATATTGTTTGGCAAACTCAATCGCGATCTCATCCCAAGTAGTAAGTTTTTTCGGATCCAATGAGTAGTACCATTGGCAAGGAATCGGCTCCAAAGTGGATGGGAAGATCTGGGTAAAAAGCTCCTGTTTGACCCCTTTAATGGCCATGTAGTCCTTGAAAGCACGGATATGGTTGAGTGGGTCCTCCACTCCCTTGAACTTAGGCACATCGGTCAGAGTGAAGTTGTCAGGTAACTGGTCCCCAACAGGTTCGAACCTTCGGTTGTTCTCAAGATGGATATTGTTACCCCGGGCTAGAAGCTGTTCTTCCAAGAGTTTCACCTCTTCTCGATTTCGATCGAGGTGGGGTATTATGTTCCCCAGTTTCCTTGTTCTCCAGGGCGTCGATACGGGTCTCGACGCGATCCAGGGTGACCGTAAGAGCGGTAAGCAGACTGGCTAGATGATCAGTTGTGACATCTCTGTTGTTATCATTGTTGTTGTTGGACGAAGCTGAAGACGGGGCCATGGCTCTGAGGCAGAAAAACGGCTCACATTACAACTCAATCCGACACGGTTCCAAGACTGAATGCAGACAACATAAAGGACGGGACAAAGATCAGACTCAACAAGACGGGGCGACCGTGTGTAGTCCCTCGGTGCTGACTCGATTTATGACGTGACGGTGTTTGACCGAACCTTTGACTTGAGTCCAACATGACGGCGTGACGCCATTGGACGGGTCTCGTGGTGAGACGACTCATAAGTAAAGACCCATAAGTACGCTTGCTTTGACTCGATAGACACGAGGCGGAAATAGAATGGTGGACTGAAGTTTTCGAAAATAGAAATTTTCAAAAAGATTTATTTGTCGCTTAAATGGACGGCTTCCAAAGATAAAAATCTCCACAAGTCGGTCAGTTGAAAGGGGTCGTCTCAAGTTTATTTGCAAAAGACGGTTTGAGTTTGAGTCGGCTCGAAAAATAGTGCATTGTTTCCCAAGACGGTTTTTGAAATTCAAAATTGTATGTTTTGAAAATCGAGTTTGAAATGTTTGAAGAGGTCTCGGGGACGGTGCATGGTCCTCGGGATCTCGAAAGTGTCTCGAGAAAGGGTGTGTTCTTTTCTCGGGTTTTGAAAGAGCCATTGTCGACGCGAAACGGGTTAAAATCCGTGTCTAGACGCGGCGATTATAACGGCGTAAAAAGGTGATTTGAAATGGTTATACAAAACCGGGTTTGAAAATCGTCGTTATGACGGCCTAGAAAGGCGTGTTGAAATGGTTATACAAAACCGGGTTTGAAAATCGTCGTTACGACGGCCTAGAAAGGCGTGTTGAAATGGTTATACAAAACCGAGTTTGAAAATCGTCATTATGACGGCCTAGAAAGGCGTGTTGAAACGGTTATACAAAACCGGGTTTGAAAATCGTCATTATGACGGCCTAGAAAGGCGTGTTGAAATGGTTATACAAAACCAGGTTTGAAAATCGTCATTACGACGGCCTAGAAAGGCGTGTTGAGATGGTTATACAAAACCAGGTTTGAAAATCGTCATTACGACGGCCTAGAAAGGCGTGCAACGGTCGGCAAAAGACCGAGCTTTGAAATGACCATTATAACGGCGCAAAAAGGTGTTTTTGAAAGTTTGAAATGACACGGAAGGACTAATGATCACATAACACATAAGCATTCACAGTTCATTATATTATGCATAATGTTGACACGGGTTTTGGCTTAGAAGGGTGGGTTACACACCAAGCAATCAAACCCCGATTTGCGAGAGGGATACCAATCCAAACAAAATGTGTAAGGAGGGTGCCCTAGCCTCGTGCTCGAAAGTGATGAAAGCTCTTTGACGAAACAGAAATGTGTAACGTCAATGGTATGCTTGACTCAATCGGGATTCGAAACGCAGGGATGAGAAAACTCACGCCGACGAAACGAGCCAATTGGTCGAAAAGGGTTAGGTTGTGGGCCCGGACAAGGAACCCGACCGTGACCGTAATATCAATTAATGCATTCCAACCATGACCTCGTTCGAGTCTCACCATCTAGGGATCACAAAGACGTAAGTGTCCTAGTTTTCCCCAGCAGAGTCGCCAATCTGTGGATATGGGCCACGTCTCGGTCTGTGGATTTGGGCCACCTACCGGTCCGCGGTCGCGGGCCACCTGCGAGCCCACTTCGATCTGTGGACCTGCAGCGGTCTTTTGAAAGCCACGCTCGGCGGCGTAAAAAAGCTTTCGACCGGATCGTTTTAGATCGGTCTGTTTCGTCTCGGTTACGGTCTCGAAATGATTAGAGATGTTCGGAGTCGCCACCAAGCATTTGTGGGATTCCTGGAACCCGTTCGAAATCCACTTTATACCTCGGTCAAATCGAAGCACAAAGCAGCGTTTTGACATAGGTACTAAAGATAAGGAAATCGTCCCTCTTTAGCATCCTATCTCTAGAATGACTCTCGTACGCCCTGGATAAGGTCGTCCACTATCCAAAGTTTCTGAGTAAGAGGTGAAGGTACGTATTGGGAAGCCCTTTAATCAGACACCCCATCCCGCCCGCGTTTAGAGGCCTCTACTGATCGATCTTGGTTGGTTGAATGCAAAAGTTGATAAAACGGTTTAAATGCATGAATGCGCATCCAATAATTTAAACCTAACATGTGAGAGCTTTCTAAGTCGGTTGATTTAATCCAAGTATCAAGTATAAGATGTCGAGTTGGATTAATGATTGATTTGCATGCAAGACGAAAATTAAACATCTATTTACCGTATTAGGTTTAGGGTGCATAACATGATCCATTTGTCTTAGTAAGGCATTTTGCAAATATGGTTTTGGATAATCAAATAGTCATCTGATCCATCCTATATCCGGGCTGACCGGAGTCGGGATCGTCCTAGACTAATGCTGGAAGGGAACATGCCCTGTACCAGACGGCTATATGAGGCGCGAGCTAGCCGGCGGTGTAAGGGGCCTCCCTCTGGTTTTGAAAATGAGAAATGGAGAGCCTGTTTAGGCGCGGGTTAGCCCAAGGTTTATGTGCCGTATTCTGACCTTTTAGAAAACGTTATAAAACGTGTTGAAAAATGGGTATTTGGACCCGGTTTAATCTGAACGGGTCGTTTAGACCGTGTTTGTTGATTTGAAGAACTCAACTCGAATAATCATCATTATTTTGATAATATTCGGTGTCGGGTTCGATTTGACAAACTTGACATGAAAAGTTTTGAAAATGATTATGGACTAATTGTTTTAAGTCCATTTGAATGTTATTAGTCGATACTCATCATCGTACCAAGGTTAAAATCCGGCATGGTATGTAGAACCAAGGATGACTTTGTGTTGGTGACTAATATGTTTGTTTGAAAATGTAAAGAAATGAAATAAAAGGTTTTAAAATACCTTTTAAATGTCATTAACCAAATATTATCACCGAAACACGGATTTAACCGTCATGGTATGAGGAACCAAGAGTGAAAAATGCTTTATGGTTAAAACATATGAAATAAAAAAAATGGTTCGAAAATACTTGAAATGGTAAAAACCGATTACAAATATGAAAAATGGATTAAGGGAAATGACGAGAACAAACACGGTTGATCTCTGGTTTGAGTACCCCATTTAGGCGCGGGCTAGTTGGCGACCTAAGGGGCTTCTGCCTCAGACCAAAAATCAGTTTTGGCTCGTTTATTCCATGTTTTGGTTAATGTTATGCATGTTTTAGCATCTTATAGTCATGAAACGAATGAAAACATAATAAAAGATGATTTTTACACCCTCATACTTACATGTTTGGTTATGGCGAGTGACCGACGTAAGTGTAATAACTCGTTTGATCGGAAAAAACTCGGTTTAAAACCGTTTTGGTATGTAAAAAGAGTGTTTTAAAAGTTTAGTGATGGTGTAGTGGTCGAAATGGTCGGTCAAGTGATTTAATGCACGATGACGATACCAAACAATGTGTAAGGCTCGTGTTTACGATCGGTAGGTCGTAAATACGCTTCGGGTTGTGACTTAAGAAGTCGAGTCGAGAATTTTAAGGGAGAAAAGTGGGGGCGGACACTCGCGTAAGTCTAAAATGGGTGGCATTTGAGGGGTATTTATAGAAGAATGAGTGGTTGTGTGAGTTTTGAGCGACGTGGCCACCTGGGCTGCTTAAAGAGGCGCGAGCCACGTCCCGGGTCTTCGAGGTGTGTTGTCGCTTTCACAACAAACGCAATCATGATTTGTTCTATCCTAGGTTTTGTAGTCACATGTTTGGTACTTGACCAACATGAATCCGGGAAACCTTAAGGTAGAAGGTTTGGAAAGTTTTGTTTTTGGTGGTTGACTCGGTTTGACTCGTTATTGGAGTGGGGATTTGAATTTTCGAGTCGGTTTTTGGTCCGGTGTCGGTTTTGACTCTAGTTAGTGTCATTGTGACCCCGTCGCCGTGCATTAAACACTCCAGGTATTTTTGAAATGTTTTATTTTCGAAATCGTTTTAAGTTTTCCGACGTAAAGTCCGATAATCATCGGGTGTTTGTTGGAGTCTCAGCAGATACCGGGTATCTACACCTCTTCGGGCCTATCCAGGATGTTTTGTGATTTCTCGCACTCACATTTCCTTGTTTTCGCGTTTTATGAAATCCTAAACGGTTTCCATGACGCAGCTTTAAACATACGGGTTTTTCTCTCTTTTTTTAAGGAAGAAGGGCTAGTCGCCTCGATCCACGACGGATCGTTTCCATGTCAGTCGAAATTCCGAATTTTTTTTGCTTTTTCGCATTTTTCCACAAAATCGAAAATTGATAAACACGACGTCAGTTTTCTTCAAAATTTCAAGCTCTCACAAATCCGAGCCTTGATCTCACAAAAAAATCAAACCAAATACACTCGCAAACAAAAATCTCTTTTAAATTCATCCCTAGCGGTTTGAGTTTGCATTTTTCGAGTTACAAATCAATTTCAACAATTTCGACGCAATTTAATTCAAGACACGAGTTAATTGCTTAATTTCCAAACCAATTCTTTTTGAGAAGTCCAAACGTGACGACTTGTCGCGGAATTTTCAAAATATCTTTTCAAATTTAAATCTTAACTTCGAGTCATCATGGTTAATTTTGTTTCCAATCAAATGCTTTTTACGTGTTCACGTTTACGCGTATGTGCTACCTGTTGCCTGTTTTCTACACTAACGATGCAGAAACTAGTGCAAAGCAAAGGGGAACTAATCAGCCGACAACGCTTCTCCGAAACACAACACAACACAAAAAAGCCAAAAATCACAAATAAACCACAATCCAAAAACACATATATACAAAACGCCTCACGCAAAATGTAAATATGTACAAACAAGAGTCCAAAACACGGACAAACAGCTACAACTACTCAACACCTCCCGTCGGACCAGTCCCGGTCTCACGACGAGTCACGAGCAAGGCAGACACCACCGTCTGTTAGGCTCCCTCTCCGGAGAACTCTCTAATGTCTCGTACTCCATCGTGACGCGAAGCTCCTCCGCCGCAGCCAACTGAGTCCTGAGAGAGGCAATCTCCGCATCTCGGCTCCGCAACCCGTCCTCGCGACGCCTCAGCTCCTGGTCCTGACTGGTGATCCCCAACCCCTGGGTCTCGATCATCGACCTAGTTGTGTCTAACTCAGCCCGGACCCGAGCAAGTTCCGCCGGATCCGCCATACCCTGCAAAACAGAATAAAGATCCGTAAGATCCAAAAACGTAAAATGCAACACAAAATAAACAAAAATAACCTACAAAAGTACCTGAGCGAGCCGAGACTCCCTCTGATGCGAAAATGCGGAAGCGGAATAACGGAAAAATAAAACAAAAGGATATTTGCCTTGAACTTATGTGTCGAATTCAAGTCAATGGGATATTTACTCGGTGCTAGACCTATAACACGAGTAATGGGTGAGAATACTCAAGACCTATTGAATATTACTCGGGCTAAAGCTTGATCGCGTCAAACTCTAACATTTTTATCGACCTCATCGATCTTTTTTGTTTTCATCTCAATTCTCTCTTCAATATCTTGTGTTACAAATGATGACCTCTATTTATACTAAAAGAAATAACAACTAACATTGAATCTAGTCCCTACTACTTGTAGTCTAAATACAAAGGCTTGAAGGAAAGACATTGAATATAGTCCAACATCAAAAACAATAAACAAAATACATTGAGCATAGTCTAAGATGAAATGGTAGCCATATTCGTATCAGATGATATACTTATCTCATTCTTCTTTTCTTTATTTTGCATCTCTTATGAAAAAGACCATTTTCATATGTTCATATTTTATCTAATGTTACGTACTCCCTCAGTCCCAATCCGGCCTCCATCCCAATCATTTATTACCTTTCATTAATATATTTCACAAAGAATATAGAAGGGAAATAAAAGATTGGAACCAAGGGAGTCATGAAGTAATATACAACTAACTTAATGTCTCTTTTTTCTTTCTTTTGAAGATTATCGTTTTTGGAAGAAATTTAGACGAGTGTTTGACATTGACGAATAGACGGTAACCGGCTGGAAATTTGATCAATCCTAAAGATAAATGACCCACCCACTATCATCATAAGGTATGTTTGATGAAAATTGTATGAATTTTAATCAATACTAACTTAAGTAGTGTTTTGTTTTGAATTAAAGTTTTTTCTTAATATATCTAACTGTAAAGTATTTAGATTGTTCAATTCAAATTTCCTTCTCTTATGTGCATATATTTTTGGAATTGTTCCAATTTTTCTGTATAGGCATATTATAGGAGGAGAAAGAGGAGATCATCTGATGACTACAGTTTCTTAATTCGACTTGAAAAATGTGGATTTTATTTTTAATTTATTTTTATTAGCTGGGGATATGGGGTGGAGGGTAAACTTGAGTTTGTGAATTCACGTTTTTCTGCTGGAATGCTTATTCATTCGAGTCATAACTTTGCTTTTTTTATTGTTGTCTATGGAGCTATGCAGTGTTGAATACTTACTTATGGAGCTATTTTGGCATTACGGTGATTTTTCGTTAACCCGTCAATTCAACATTTCAAGTTACCGTAGTGTAGCCAGCTAGCCATATTTTATGATGGTTTTTCTATGAAGTTATGAATATGATATAGGCAATAAATAGCTTTAAGCTTTCTCATAAATATCGTTGTCATTGTGTTCGTGTGATTTTGCATTGAAACGACATAATCGAACATTGCCTTAGTTCAATTGAGGTTCGTTTTTAAGATAAGACTGTGCTTTCTAAGGTTTTATTAGACACAATGCAAATCCACTAATTTATTTTGTGTCATATATTAATTATGTTCTATATTTGGGTCAAATTTGATCGAGTGGTCATTTCAACATTTATCGTATTATCAACACAAAATTTGATATTTTCGGAAAAGAGTTTAAAATCGGTTTTATCAACACAAAATTACCTATTTATAAGGTAGTGTTAGACTATTGAATTTTTTATTTTATTTTTGACGATAATAAGAAAATTCATAAATTATTTATTTTAGATCTTCGAATTAGGTTGGTTTAGATCATATCCAGGTTCGGAATTACAGAAATGACAATTGCATTATTCGATAAAATTCATTCTTTTGTGAAAAATATGACATAAAATATATCAATATTTTTTATTTTTTTTTGTCACAAAAATAGTGAATAGCTGTGTAGAAATAACTTTCAAGTAGACCAGTTAAACGGGTCGGGCGGAATAGGTCATACGAGTCGGATCGGGTCAGAGTACGGGTCAAAAGAAAGTTTATGCCATCTTTTCTTTTACATTTGTAGCTGAAAAACATACATTTTAAAATTAAATCATATTCT
Source organism: Silene latifolia (assembly GCF_048544455.1). Classification (NCBI taxonomy): domain Eukaryota; kingdom Viridiplantae; phylum Streptophyta; class Magnoliopsida; order Caryophyllales; family Caryophyllaceae; genus Silene; species Silene latifolia. The sequence continues at coordinate 115,670,123 of NC_133526.1, forward strand.
AATAATATACTTATATTCATCACGTATCGTGCGTATATTAAGAAATTTATAAAAATAAAAATTATTTTATTAAAATCGCATCTCATAAACTACTATAAAATGTAAATTTTGCTAATAATCATAAATTTTGATTATTTCTCTAAATTAAAGTGCATCATTTAATGAAAGGAGCGGAAGACAATATTTCACTACATTGAAATAATCTTACTTTATTCTGATATTGGGTTTTAGATAAGAAATATAAATAAATATGATTTAGCTAAAATGTCTCGAGTAATTCCGTGATATATATGTATATCAGATCATGAGCAAAAGGTAATACAGAATTGAAATTTTTCTAACTACTAATGCATAACATTGTCACATTGAAAGGTAATGAGTAAATAAGTTGTTAACAAAAAAAGAATACTTTATACATTTTAATTTTAATGTTGAATCTCCTATTAATGCAATGGGTTGGTGATGATGGGGTGGGGAGTCGCATACGGTTACAATAAGGGCTAGGGGTTACACATGGGGTGGCCAGCGATGGTGATTATACATGAGGTACAGTGGGGGACATAAGGGATGATGAAGTCAAGAAGGAGTAGGGTAGTTGGAGGGCGTAGGATATGAATAGCAGGGTGGTTAGTTGTGGGGGGTTGCTGAGATAGGAGTTGAGAGGGACGTCGTGGTTTGAGACTCCGAGGTGTTGGGTGTGGTCACCACTGCACTGGAGGGTCGATCAGTGACAGTGAATGTTGCTTCTAGGCATCGAGGTGATGGTGGGTGGGATACGAAATGAGGGAAAAGGTAGAGAATTGATAAAAGAACAAATTAGAGGGGTAATAACAAAAATATGCGTAAAAAAATGTATAAAATTAAATGTATACTGGGTAAATATTCAGGTTATGTCTACAACAATTTTATATCCCCTTTTTAGATTTCACCTCTCATAAGTTAAAAAGTCGAGAGAAAAAAACAGATTATTTCAAATAAAATTAAGCAATATAAACATATCAAAAATGTATGGGTGACAAAGTAAAATTTTTTAAAATTTAGTGATGCGGTCGTTTCTACACCAAAAATAAATACCTAAGTACAACTAACTAATAGCTAGCAGTAAGTAGGGTCGATCTCCACAGGGAGGCTATTTTGCTAATTATCTGTCTAACTCGGTCTGTCTATTGTCACAGTTGGGGGTTTTGATTGTTTTTCTAAACTAATAAGAAATAAGGAAGAGAGAACAAGAGAAAAGAATTAAACAGATAGAGAGAAACAGCTAAGACAAACGGTTCACCATAATCATCCGGTCAAGTAATCTAGGTCTCAGGTCAATGCAAATACGGTCTAAGGGGTAGCGAACGTCACCTTTCGGTCCTTAATTCACCCTAAAGCGTAAACAGCTTAACTTTCGCCCTCACTGCAATACTATATTGTTCGCTACTAGTCTCGCCTTTTCCAACCTTTCGGTCCAGGTCAAGGATCACTAAGAATTAAAGGTCTAATTGCGTCGACTCAATTAGACGGTTACAGTTAATTGTAGCATTTAATCAACAAAGACTATACTAGCATTAACCCAATAAATCGATCACTCTCCTTTCATAATTATGGATCCCCTATAGTCTTAGCATAAGGGAATTAGCTACTCATATTACTAATTAGACTAACAGCAATTAATTTCCCAGCAGTAAACATTATAAATAAACAATAAAGTGCAATAAGGGAAATTAGGGCAGAAATTAATTGTAACGGAAGCGAAGAATTAAAGCAATAAAAGATCAATTATTAATAAAGGAAGAGAAAGGAATTACAATCCAAGCGAATCCGGCGTAAAGAACACAAAATCCGAGTGAAAATAATCCCCCAATAAGGTAACAGTAGAGAGGAATGAAGCAACGTTCTAAGTTTACAGCAGAGTGTTTTATAATATGAAAGATAATCCTAATTAACCTAGTAAAACATGCTTAAATAGCAAAGCAAATGAGTTTTAGCGAAATAAAATATCACACGGGCTAATTAAAGCCCAAACCCGTCAAAAATTGTTGCTCGATCGATCATGTAGTCTCTCGATCGAGTGATATTCCTTAGCATTCCCCTCGATCGAGAACAATTCCTCTCGATCGAAGACTTCTTTCCCTTTAATCAGTCGATCGAGGAGAAGTAGCTCTCGATCGAGCAAATGGGCTCTCGATCGAATAGAAATAGTTCTCGATCGAGCACTTCTCAGCGCGTAATTCCTGCTTCGCGCACTGAACTTCAAACAGCTGCCATTTCTTCGTTACTTGGGCAAATATGGCGATTCCGGTGGCGTTGGAAATCTAAGAGGACAAACTTTCATCTCCAATTTGAATCACCTGAATATCGGTTGTAGAACTCGAGATATGGCTCTTCAAAGTAGGCACTAGCAATTTGAAGTTCTTCCTTTGCTCGCCTAGCTATCTTTCTTCTTTGCGCATCTCAAAATAGCTACATTCCCGCTCCAAATTCACTCTTCCTCCAAATGCATGCTAAACGGACGGTAAAAGGCTTGATTCTACCACTTTATGGTCCATTCCTGCAAATAAGACAAAATAACCCAAAGTAGCATATTCGGGGCATTTCGTAGCATAAAACCACGATAAAAGCATAAAGATACGCGCATAAATTAGGCTAAAAAGACTATATAAAATGCACGTATCAAATCTCCCCAAACCAAACCTTTACTCGTCCCCGAGTAAACTAAAATGCAACTAATGGAACGGAAATGATAACTCAGAGCTAGCTTAACTTGTCTACTTAAACCAGTTTAATGCAAACTAAAATCAACAGTTACAGCTACAATGGTCAATACACAAACGAATTGTAAGATGTCCATAAATAAAGCTGACCTATCAACCCTGCAAGACCAACAAAATCGGACTCTCACGTGGTCACTCTTCTCTCATGAAGCAAAGGGTGAGAGTATATGTATAAGAGAGAAAGAGAAAACAGTCACTCACCTAGACTGCGACCTACATAACATGCATGCAACAAAAATGATAGACGATTCAAGTACTACACATACATTCCAACCAACAATGTCCGTCACAGCCGAGGGCTTACAAATAGTTTGGGAATAGTGAGGTTCAGGTGAGAAAGGCAAAACATATTATGGAAATGTGGAGGTAAAAGCGTCAAGCTAGTTCCTAAACAAGACCATATAGGACCATCCAAATCTCAACTGACTGAAAAATCAAACACAAGTGCCCTTCTTTGGCACAAAACTCACTACCCAAAACACAATCTCCTCAAAAAGATATGAATAAAACGGAGGAGTGAGACCGTCACAATATAAAAGTGAACACATACGGTCTCAAAATCAAACCAGCTCAAATATTCCAACTTTTCTTCTTCTGGTTACTTCACTGTATAACGTGATTTTTTGATGATTCAATTTTTTTCTTTTTTCTTTTTCTTTTTTTTTTATTTTTTTCACGTATCACTTTCTTTTTTTTTTCTTTTCTTTTCATCCTTCCTTCCTTTATTTTCCACCAACTCCAACAATACACACGAGCCAAACTTGCAGACGGAATAAACATACCACAAAAGACATACTAAACTAGCTTGACTAGGCAGGCTTAATTTTGGATGTAGCTAATGGGTCAAAAAGGCTATATTTGGCTAAAGTGGAGTTAAATGGGTGAAAAATATAAGAAAAGGGGAAAATTTATAAGCACCTCCCTGCATGTGACACCGACCACAAAACCGAATGTATGCATTTGACAAGAAATCGAATGTCATAAAAGTGCAAAAATAATGAACATGCTATGCAAGGAGTACTACTCTCAATTCCTACATGAACCGGTCATGAATGTCACCAGTTATAAGGCTCTAAAACTCAGAAATTGTAGAGTAGGTTGCCAATTTATCAGGTCAAGTCTAAACAGTCAGCTAAATTTGAACAAAAACTCGTAGATATGCGCAAGACTCAGCTAATAACTATCAATAAAGTGCAAGGCTCAAGTAAAAAAAAAGGACAAGTTAAAGTGCAATTTCATCACGGAAATCTACCGTTCCGACTCAACCTATATGCAAAAATAAACGTGAATATTTTTGAAAAATTGAAATTTTTCAATTTTTATGAGATTTTTTTGATTTTTATGAAAATAAACAACAATGCATACATAAATTAAACGTGATAACATAAATGCAATAAAAACAATATGCAGACACAAAATGGATGCATAACCTCCCCAAACCAACCCGTACAATGTCCTCATTGTACCAAAAATAGGGAAGGGAAATGCAAACTAAAAAGGAGAGAGTGGAGATGCGGAAAACTCACAAGACGTCATATAGAGGGACCTCCCCAAACCGACCAAGAACATGGGAGGTCAAGGAAAGTCAAACAGTAGCTCCATAGACGGGAAACAGCAGCAGGGAGTCAAAACTACTCGATCGAGCACTTGGAAGGACTCGATCGAGCAGAAAACCACTCGATCGAGTAAGCATGATTTTGGTTTTGGTCGATCGAGGACAATTCTCACTCGATCGAGTGAAAACTGCCCCAAAAAGTGCTCGATCGAGCTGAAAACCACTCGATCGAGTACTTAGACCTGCAAAACACGCAATTCAAAGCTACAAAAGCATAAGGAGTTCGTAAAACAGCGTATAAAGTTCAACAATAAGCTAAGGAAAAATAAAATGTTCAACAAAAGTACAACAAAACAGTCCGGCCGCCTCCCTAGTGAGCGCTAGTTTCGTATAGGTCCCACTCGACCTTCTTCCAGATCATCCAAAAGCACAAATCATCGGCCTACTACTAGGCCTCTGACTGGACGCGGTAGCTTCAGCAATCGTCAAGCGGATATCCGGCCTCCACAGCTTGGCAATGTAAGAACAAAGACTTCCCACAAAGATCCGGTCCCAATCTATCACCTCATCACGCAGCTTTTTCCTAGACGGTGTGGCTTTATCAACACCTCCTCCTGGGTCGTCTATCCAGGCAGTTCCAGACTTCATGCTAAGAGCACCCATCTCACCTCCCGGGTCTTTAAACTCGTCAAGACCTGTAGAAAGAGAAACAAAGACACGTTCCTCCACCCGCTCCCGAGAATGGGGCGGAGGTGTTACAACAAAGAACGACAATATGTGACTCAAAATACGGCTCAGACGGAATGTCAACGGAGTCTACAAGGGGAATATCAATGCAAGGTATGATAGGTATGGATTCCCTAGGGTCATCGGACTTAGTAAAAACCAAGTCCTCTCCTCCGACCTGAAAGGTAAGTGTCCCAACCCCGACATCAATAATTGCGCCAGCAGTGCACAAAAATGGTCGTCCCAAAATAATGGGAACATTGCGGTCTTCGGGTATGTTTAAGACAATGAAATCATGAATATAGAAATTCCCGACCCTAACAGGTACGTCATGTAAAGCTCCTTTGACCCGTACATAAGAGTAATCACCAATCGTATAGTCGTTCTAGCGCGCGTAAACTTAGTTAATCTCAATTTCAACGCCAACGACAAAGGTAAAATGTTGACACTAGAATCGAGGTCACATAAAGCATTATCAAACGAATGGGTCCCTATAGAACACGGAGTAGGAAAACGACTTGGACCAGACATATTAGGAGGGGTCCCATTCCGAAGAAGTGTGCTACACTCTTCAGTCATAGCTACATTCATTATCGTCTCACCAGCATCCCTCTCAGACCAATCAATTTGAGAAATAAAATTAGCATAAGTAGGTACCGAGTGATCATCTCGTCGTAGTGAGCAACACATTGAGAGCCCGTATGCGGTCCAGAAATCTACGGTGTGGCAACAATCGTTGTGGATACGGGACTGACCGAACAGTAATATTACTTGATCGAGCAATTTCCTCATCATCAATAATCGGTTGAGGATCAGTGAGTAGCTGAATGAGCATTTCTTCCTCAAGAGTCCTCGATCGAGTATTTACATCCTCTCGATCGAGGGTTACAAAGATCGCCCGCTCGATCGAACAAAGGCGTAGCTTGATCGAGTGGCCTGTCCTCCAACCTATTCGATCGAGTACTGTGAGTTACTCGATCGAATTGATCACCCAACGGAGCTCTTAAATCAGCGTGCATATCAGTACTGTGGGCTGCATGAACAGTACCAGTGAAGCACGAGTCATCAACATTAGCAATAATAGGCGATTCGGGCACTTCATAAGACGGAATGATGTCGGTGTTGATAGCATACACCGTCTCATATTGCTCTTGGGTTTGCTCGACACTAGTTGGTTCACCCAAGCCTCTAGCTTCAGATACGGATGGAAAATTCCTCACCAAGTGCCCTTATCATTGACTTAACTTTTTCAGCCTCATCATTCCGAGCAAGTGGGGGAATTGGTTGCGGTGAGAAGGAATAACAAGGCGGTGGGTAGCCTTGTTGCGGCAAATCGGTTGTGGTCTAGGCCTCGGTGGAGGAGCAAAGATCATAGTGATTACCACAACCCCAAGATTCTTTCCTCTCCCCATTAGTAGATCTTTCAGTTTGAGCTTCAAACTGAGCAATAAGTCGAGAGACGGACGTCATCTTGGCAAAAGGGTCGAAGGTACTCAAGCCTTCCCTTCGACAATCTCCTTCTAAAATCTGTCTAATAGACCTGTAAGACCTATCAAAACAGCACTAAAGAAAAAGATAAGAACGGCCTCAAGGTACTCAGTCTTCCCTTGAGGCGAAAAACAGACAAAATAAAACAGATAAAAAGCGTCGCCTCCCCGGCAGCGGCGCCAAAATTTGATGCGGTCGTTTCTACACCAAAAATAAATACCTAAGTACAACTAACTAATAGCTAGCAGTAAGTAGGGTCGATCTCCACAGGGAGGCTATTTTGCTAATTATCTGTCTAACTCGGTCTGTCTATTGTCACAGTTGGGGGTTTTGATTATTTTTCTAAACTAATAAGAAATAAGGAAGAGAGAACAAAAGAAAAGAATTAAACAGATAGAGAGAAACAGCTAAGACAAACGGTTCACCATAATCATCCGGTCAAGTAATCTGGGTCTCAGGTCAATGCAAATACGGTCTAAGGAGTAGCGAACGTCACCTTTCGGTCCTTAATTCACCCTAAAGCGTAAACAGCTTAACTTTCGCCCTCACTGCAATACTATATTGTTCGCTACTAGTCTCGCCTTTTCCAACCTTTCGGTCCAGGTCAAGGATCACTAAGAATTAAAGGTATAATTGCGTCGACTCAATTAGACTACTGATTAATTGTAGCATTTAATCAACAAAGACTATACTAGCATTAACCCAATAAATCGATCACTCTCCTTTCATAATTATGGATCCCCTATAGTCTTGGCATAAGGGAATTAGCTACTCATATTACTAATTAGACTAATGAATTAATTTCCCAAAGAAAAAACATTATAAATAAACAATAAAGTGCAATAAGGGAAATTAGGGCAGAAATTAATTGTAACGGAAGCGAAGAATTAAAGCAATAAAAGATCAATTATTAATAAAGGAAGAGAAAGGAATTACAATCCAAGCGAATCCGGCGTAAAGAACACAAAATCCGAGTGAAAATAATCCCCCAATAAGGTAACAGTAGAGAGGAATGAAGCAACGTTCTAAGTTTACAGCAGAGTGTTTTATAATATGAAAGATAATCCTAATTAACCTAGTAAAACATGCTTAAATAGCAAAGCAAATGAGTTTTAGCGAAATAAAATATCACACGGGCTAATTAAAGCCCAAACCCGTCAAAAATTGTTGCTCGATCGATCATGTAGTCTCTCGATCGAGTGATATTCCTTAGCATTCCCCTCGATCGAGAACAATTCCTCTCGATCGAAGACTTCTTTCCCTTTAGTCACTCGATCGAGGAGAAGTAGCTCTCGATCGAGCAAATGGGCTCTCGATCGAATAGAAATAGTTCTCGATCGAGCACTTCTCAGCGCGTAATTCCTGTTTCGCGCACTGAACTTCAAACGGCTGCCATTTCTTCGTTACTTGGGCAAATAGGGCGATTCCGGTGGCGTTGGAAGGCTAAGAGGACAAACTTTCATCTCCAATTGGAATCACCTGAATATCAGTTGTAGAACTCGAGATATGGCTCTTCAAAGTAGGCACTAGCAATTTGAAGTTCTTCCTTTGCTCGCCTAGCTATCTTTCTTCTTTGCGCATCTCAAAATAGCTACATTCCCGCTCCAAATTCACTCTTCCTCCAAATGCATGCTAAACGGACGGTAAAAGGCTTGATTCTACCACTTTATGGTCCATTCCTGCAAATAAGACAAAATAACCCAAAGTAGCATATTCGGGGCATTTCGTAGCATAAAACCACGATAAAAGCATAAAGATACGCGCATAAATTAGGCTAAAAAGACTATATAAAATGCACGTATCATTTAGTAATTTACTAAATTCAAAAAATACGTAAGTTTTACTTTTAATAATACTCTTCGTTACCATCCGTGCAGTGCACGGGTTCAAAAACTAGTTAATAAATTAATAGAAGAATAAAGATGGAGAAGAGATGATAATTAATTAGTTTGATGATCATTGGGGCCCTACATTAACAAAAATTAAGTTCTTTTTTAAAATTCAACGGCCAATCACAATCCCTTAAATGTTTTACCTTTTATAGATAAGGAATGTTCTCCGTACTTGTTGTATCATTGATGTACTTAGAGTCACGTATATCGATGATATAAATCACTACACTTTGTACTCCCTCCGTCCTGGTCATTTGTTGTCGTTTTTCATTTTGGAGTATCTTAGTCAATTGTTGTCCATTCTATTTTAATATTACATTTAATGAGCAATTTGTTCCTTCACACTCAATTTGGTCCACTTGTTATCTTATAATTGGTCATCTCCTCCTTCCTTGGTTTTTGTGCCAAAACCAAAGGACAACAATTGACCGGGATGGAGAGAGTAGGTATTAGAATAAGCTTTCAGGCCATGCTCTTTTCGGCTACAGAGAGCTGAACTGAACTGACTTTAATGAACCTTAATTGAACTGAATGAAGCTGAAATGAACTGAATCGAACTGAATTTAATTTGTGAAAAAATGAGCGGAACGCAAGTGAATGAAGCCAAACTAAACTGAATAGTTCTGAACTGAAATGAGTTAAAATTAATTTCAAAACAACATGAAATTATTATGAGAGTATTTAGTTGAATTCTTGGGTTCACTTTTATAATAAGATTTGTCAAAAAAAAATGGGACAAGATGTGTGGTATATTTTCCTACAGAAGACTGACTTTTGAAGGAACTAGAGAAACGTGGAAGCATGTCATTCTCTAATAAGATAATTAATGAGACAAAAAATCGGAAATCTTAGTGAATCTATATGACTTTTGACTTATACTATATAGTACTCGAATTTATTTGTGATAAAAGATGAGGAGGATTACAAGGTGTAACATCATATCTGATAAGGCATACAATCATCTCCAACACACAAACTTACCTTCTCGACTCATTCTTGACACACACACAACGCTCCTCTCACTCTCGTTCCGCCTAACTTAATCGAATAAATGGCTTCCTTAAATCGTACCACCACCTTAGTCTCTCCTCTTAATACTCAACCAGCATAGACCCCGTGCAAATGTGTAATGTATTAATGTATACAAATATTTAGAGAGTATTATCTTTTATATCGTAGTCGATTACTTATAAATTATAAATTGACAATTTATTATTTATTAACGTGTCGAATTACTCTATTTTTTTAGGACAATATTATAACAATAAAAATTAATAAAGAAAAATTAATTAATGACATAAAATTCGTATTTTAATAAAAATAATTTTTTACATAAAATTAATGATATTTTTTTATCATTTTTTTAATAGCATATCTTTTAGCTACGAATTATATTACGAATAGCGAATTTTGTTATCACCAAAAAACCTAGAGCCAAATCTTAAGTATGATTTTTTTTATCAAAATATGAACGTAAATAAAAAATCATATCAAAATAGGAAAAGTGTTTTAGGCGGGAAAACTTTGAGTTTCTTATTATATTCTTTAAGCCTGTTTGGTAAAATTAGCTGAAAAGGTATCTGAAACCCGAAATGATATCTGAAAACTGAAAAGTTAACATATTTCTGAAAAGGTGACTATTAAAGTATTTGATAATTAGGTTCTGATAAAGCAACTGATTATAAAAAAAATGTTTGCAAAATTAGATAAAAAGGTATCCAATTTTTGTTAAAACGACGTAAAAGGATACGATAACTATTTAATATTATAGATAAAAGGGATAAAAAAGGAAAAAAACTTATTTTAGGTACCTGGTACAAATGCTACCTTTCATTTCAGGTAGTTTATTTTGTCAAATAAGCTATTTGTCAAACACTTCTAAAAAAATCAGATAGCTGAAATTTTGGTCAATTAAACTGGCTGAAGTGTATTGCCAAACAGAGTCTTAGTATATGGAGGATTTTTTAATTTAGTTTTTTATTAAAATACTTTTTTATAATAAATATAAGGTGAAAAGAATGAATAAAAATATGTTGAAAAAAATGAAAGAAAATCATCCTGTTTACTAGAATACACGATGGAGTTATACTCGTTACTCTTATAGGTAAAAATGTTTATCCCGCATGTCTAATAATGGAGAAACTAAATTTGTTGAAACTATTTCGATGTTTTGTTTATTGACGAGGTGTATACCTAACGATCATTAAAACAGCCTCCTACAGAAATCCCACCCGAGCTTAATTTTTAATTTCCATTTATAATTCACGAATGGAAACCATAATCAGAGGAGAGTTGTTACTCCTCACGGCTCACGCCCACGCCAACGTACTTTGGCTATGTCATCAATACTCGAAGTTGAGACTGATAAACCGATTGATCAACTTAAGAACGTGTATGTATATACAAATATGGTATTGATGAATTATTGAATTGGATGAAAAGTTTACTCGTATCGTAATTCGTACATTGCAGCTGCATGCATGTGAACCAAGTCAGCACCACGTAGGTTGATGTCGCACATTCTACACCACCTTGGCCTCTCATCCCTACTTCATTTACTTGCCTTTATTTTCCAATTTAAAAAAAAACGGTATGTCTCATTAAAGACCGTCTCCCACTAATTTAGTAGGAGACAAAAAAGAAATTCAGTGGGTCGTTCGTCCCATCATATGAGAGGTCTCTCAATAACGTTGTTGAGAGACCGTCTCTCCGGAGTTTTTGTGTAAAATTAAATATGAAACAAACGACATAAATCAGCCAGTAATTAGTCTTGCTTATAACCATTATAACAATATGTAGAGTATACATTCGATATACTACAATCGTATCGCTTATATACTTTCTGAGTATTATAATAAACAATATTGATTTTGATAATTTTGCACGTTTATTCTAAATTATTTTTATTTACAACGATTGTAAAAAAAAAAAAATGCATTCATGGATATGGTTTATTGGTGACTTTTGGTGTATGTGATGCTTTATGCCCCTTCATTTCGTTAGTTAAAATTTAAGTAGGCCAATAAAATAATACTCCTTATAATATAACCTAAATGTTAAATATTAACTCGAATAAAGAGAAACATTTAAGTACGATACAACACTACTACGGAGTACTTTTCATTTGCTAAAAAAATTTGATTCTTTAATTCCCAATCCCCCATTCCCTCATATAACACTTGATGTGAAATGGACTAGACCTGGCAAAACGGGTCACTGGGTCAGATTTGGGTCGGGTCAGTTTGGGTTTCTCATATTATCGGGTTTTTGCTGGCCTAGCTATCTTACTTCTTTGCGCATCTCAAAATAGTAGTCTCCAAGCTCCGACTCAACTCATCTCCTAAATGCATGCATAGGGACATGTTTTAGGCTTGATTATGCTCCTCTCCGGTTCATACCTACAAATAATACAAGAGAAACCAAAGTAGACAATTCGGGGGACATTTGTAGCTAAACACTACTAAATATGCATAGAGATGCTTGCAAATTTGATACAAAAAGTCTATATAAAATGCACGCATCAATGGGTCTTATTGTTAGCTCAACCAAGGATGTGCTCACAATTAACAACAAGAGCAAAGAGAAATTTAAGAGGAGTGCTAGTAAGAGCAAGAAACCCACTCCCTTAAAGGGAAAAGGAAAAGCAATTGAGAAAAGCTTTTCTAAAAAGGGTGCTACTTCCGAAGACAAATGCCATTATTGTAATGGCATAGGTCATTGGAAGAGGAATTGCCCAAAGTATCTTGGAGATATCAAAGTTGGAAAGATTATTCCAGTAGGTAATAGATAAAATTCTCCCTATCATTTATGTTTCGAATTTCAATCTCAACTTTGGTATTTGGATACAAGTTGTGATTCTTACCCTTTTTAACTTGTTTTTTAAAGGGCATCCGAGCAAAGACAAAGGCAAAAACAAGCAAGCCTAAGAAGGCTCTTCAAGGGAAGCTAGAGTAGCCGCCCATAGTAGAAGACCTATGGAAGCTTAGCCTTTATTTTAATAGTCTTCGTTTTATTGTTGTATTTTGAACTTGTTGTTTTAGAACTCTTTTAATTTCCTAGTAGGACATGGAAATTAGTTTATTTTCTTTTGTTTTCAAGAACAAGAAGTTGTATTTGAATTTTAGTGGCATGGTTTGCAACCCAAGTCACTCGGTTTATAGAAATTTTTCGTTCTAAAACTTGTCATTATACACCTTTCATATCAAAACATAAATTATGTTGACTTAAAATAATCATTAAAGAATTACAACGATGGGATCATTATAAGTAGTTCATAAGCCGTGAATTTAATTCTCACTTATGCTTTAGTGACTTAATATCACATCCTATTTGATATAAGAAAGAATGATTATAAAGTCAAAAAGAGTTATTTGAACTCTAAAAGGGGAAATTTTATAAACCAATTGGCTACATCACTTATAACTAGGACTTGAGACCATTTATAAAATCCATACGAGCTATGAGAGGGCTTAAGACTTTAAGATTGTATATGACATGGATATGACTCCAATCCTTTACCTTATAAGGATTAGTCTACTTTGAAGCTAGATTAAAATATCTTTACAAAATTGTGATCATTAAGGTCATATTATACGATATTTTCTTCCTTCACAATCAAAAGTCTGAAATTGTTTGTTGCTCATAAGGCTATTTTTCGAGAAAAATAGATGTATTTTTCAAAAGATAGAGTGGAAGAAGATTAGCAACAAACATACAACTAGTTGGGAACTAATAAGGAGACCAAAAGAAAACTTTCTTAGGTAAATATTTAGACTAGTGAGGAGACCAAAAAAAAATGTTCCTTACATAATAACATTATGAAGTGGTTGAATCAAGTAAATTCAATTCTATTTTATATAAGAGCCGAATGAACCAAAGCAAAATCTGTGCAAAAGAATAAATTTGTTTTGAGTTGCATAGACATACATAAAAGATGTCTACCAAGCTAAGTTAATTTGTAACTATGCTAAGATCCATGTAATCATTGCTACACCTAATAGTGTGTACAATCAAGTTAGATGTTAAAACAAATTTCTAAATAGGTATTCAGAAAGGGGTGTGTGTATGTGTGTGACATAAGCACAAGGTTTTAGTTAACGCTTAAGACTGCAATGTTGTTTTCAATCATATGATAAGAAGATAGTTTTCACTCGAGTTGTCGAGAAGCCATATGTATACATGGATTTGAGTGGGAGTCAAAATTCACTAGTAGAAAAAACCCCTATAGTGGCGGTCATAAATGACCTTTTTATGGCGGTTTTTACAAATTTTGGGTGCGCCGTATATCACGGGGTTGTTTAGACTTTGCGGCGGTTGTACAACCACCACTATAGCTTACCTACAGTGGCGGTGTTTAAACAAAACCGCCATTATAGGCTTATACAAAACGGCGGTTGTTAGACCAGAACCGCCATTATAACTCGCTCATAGTGGCGGTTATTGTTTCAGAACCGCCACCATAAGTATATCTATAATATCATTACACCACTACATGTTATCTATAACGACGGTTGTTGTTACAGAACCGCCACTAAAGGTAATTATAACGTCGGTTGTTGATACAGAACCGCCACTAAAGGTAATTATAACGTCGGTTGTTCGTTGTTGAATAATCGCCACCATAGGTAGTTATTTTTTTAAAAAAAAATTTGCTACCAAAATTTTGAAAACGATATCCTAGAGATTTGACAATCAAAATAGCAAAATGAACAAACAATACATAAAGAGAATGGCAACCAAAAAACTTGTGTATCATTCGACCAAACAAATTAGTATTGCTAATGTTAAAAAAAATATACATCCAAGTGTATAAATAATCACATACACGTATTAATTAATAAATTAATCAACATTACATGTTCTCTAAACTTTTGATAGCCCACACCTCTTTAACATCTTCCATCTCGTTAATCAACATTGTTGAATCTGCAATAATAAATTTAGCAAACCAATAGTAAGAAAAACCACCTCAGCATTATTAAAATCAACATAAGACATTATAAATAGGGAACTATTAATTCACCTTATGATGAACATTAAATCAAGTGCACAATGACTTCATAAAAGACACTTACTAATATAAGAAAATCAACCTTGTTAAATAGAATGCATTCATGAACAATCATAATCAACCTATTGCTACCATAGAAACACTTGCAACAAAGATATACAGCAAAACAGTGGTGAGACAATTGTAAGGCTTCCTTTTCGGTTGCAATTTCCTGGCCACTCTACTTTGATCTCATAAATATCGCCATTTGACATGGTTGATTCCGTCATAAGCTATAGTTAACAAATAGGACAATTAGTAAGAATATAAATCTATAACTAGATAAATAAACTGTACCAAGAATGGAAATAAGAAACACCTTCACAAAAAACAGCTACAATCAACATGCCAAACCTCAGCAATGGTCTGAAGTGTATACAATATAACAATACCAACAACCAACAACATATAATTGAGAGTGAGGAGTATATGAAATCAGCCGGGTCAGTTACCTAGAACCATTTCTAGCTCACCTATGCATAATCAGTTGGGTCAGTTACCTAGCAACATGTGATACTGCCAAAACCAAAGCTATCTACAACATAGAATATATGAGTTCTTCGCAATTAACGGCAACCCAAAACAGAAATGCTAAACAGGCTCCCATAAACAAATATTATTTATGTAGCCAATTTTGTCATGTTGATCTCTTCTCCGTTTAGTTTATCTCTTTTGTTTGTTATTTTAATTAAAAGCAAGTATCACTTTTCGAAATCAGCACTCTACTTGCTTTAATTTCGACACTAGTCAAACGTAATATGATTAAGAGAAGAAAATAAGAGCAGCGCGCAACAAACACAAATTCTTAGCAAATTCCTTGGTATTTGTGTGTACTTACCTCCTTTTCTATTTGTAATGCAATCAACAGCACGTTTGACAAACACCAGCTAGCTTCTATTTGTTGTCACTTCTGCAAGATTTGACAATTTGACAATAATTTAAGGAATCAAGCAATCTAGTTCACAAGTATATTATAGTTACAGGTGATTATATATACTCACATTTTAATAAGTTCCAACTTTGGAATATGTGTTCACTTTAAGAAATAAGTGCATTACATGGGTTAGATACTATTGCATTCCTGCAGTAGACAATAATATGACCCATCCTTAAGAAATACTCATCATTTTGAGACTTCAACAATTTTACAAATAACTACTGAGTAGTTGATACACCTTAATCAAAAATGCATAATGGGGCAGCGAGTTACGTATGTAGTACCTTAAGAGGATAAGTTTGCAGAATAAGTTTAGCCACGACATGTCGTATATCAACTTGCTTAACAAGTTTTCCTCGATTGTGGCTCAGTTCTATAAGGGTAGCGGGAATGGGTTTCTAACTTCTACGGAATGTTCGATGAAAACTGATAGATAATCAAATCATAGTGGATACATATATTTAAGATTTCTATAAGCAGGGGCGTCTCAAAACAATCCGAGGCCCGGTGCTAAAAAAAAATGAGGCCCCAGAAATTCCAAGCAAACTTCATTAAAATGAACATACTGTCATTTTCCTTTTGCTTAACCAATAAAAGTTACATAAGTAAACTTTGATAACCAAAACCTTCAACAAAATACATCATAAATAGTAGTGAATTAAACCAAAAAATCCAAAATAATCATTAACATGTATAGAATTATGATTTTTTCTAATTGCTTAAGTAAATCTAATTACTCATAATTATTCTAATTAGTAATGATTAATCCACAAATTGATTAATATAGAATTTCCTCAAAAAAAATTTGATTAATATAGAAGAGTAGAGAACCAGTAAGCCTACGCATGAAGATGCCTAATTGCTTTAGATTTGGGGTTGAAATTAGAATAGCACGGCCTAATTACTTTAGATTTAGGCATGAAATTAAGGATTCAACCCAAAATTATCATGAATTTACCAAAATTATCGTGAATTACAAACTAACTAAAACTAAAACTCGTAAAATTAGAGAGGAATTCTTATCTCATCTTCAAATTATTTCTCCTTGTTAAATCTTTGGACTTGAAATTGATCAATTTCGGTTGCTTTCTCTAAGAAATAGTACTCCATATTAACTAGATCTTTAATTAGATGTGTAATTTGAATGAAGAAAACATTGACATATTAGAAACGATTGTAATTTATGTGAAGATTGAAAGATATTCGGAAATAGAATATCTCAAACGCCATATTGTGAAGGAGAAATTGAAGGGTGAATGCTTGATATTAGGAAGGAAAAATCAACGCCATATTGTCAGTTACTCAATTGTATTTTTAACTTTTTTTTACACAGTAAGGATTATGAACTTGGGCCCTAATTTTGGAGGCCCAGTTCGGGTGCCCTGGGCTGCCCTGGACCTTAGACGCCACTGTCTATAAGCTAAACTTCGAACCAAGAGAGTCTTAACCTGATCACAAACTCTGATGGTTCTGAGAAAAAGCTTGTGAAATCGACACTCTCAATTTCGATGCTTCTCAGGGGATGCTTATAGTAGTGGACTTTGCGCTTCAGGATATTCAAGATTGACTGTAGAAAATAGAAACAACAAAGAGATTACTTCTAGGGAGATATGTGTAAAAAAAATCTCCTAGACAAATTTGTTCTAGGGAGATGTATGAGGAAATAATGGAAATATAAGAGCCATCAGTTCCGGAAAATGATGCGTTATATGGTGGAAATATTTGTCGGATACTTTTATTTGGGTAAAGAATGATCCAGAAAATAAAATGCACCAAAGCGATCTTCAGCATGTATTCTATTACTCGAAAGATATGTAAGCAGCAAGTTACACCATTTCAACTCGGATCATATTTTACCTTAAACTATAATCCATATAAACAAGAAAACCAAAATAGCATACCTTATTAGTCAAATTATGTAAATTTGTTGTTATTGATAGCACATCAGGGTGGCAACACCGGAACAGTCCATCAAAAAAGGCAGGAAGCGAAGATTCTATAAATTGAAGTAAAGATTTTGTAGAGTCCGGACTTACTTCACGCAGTTTTAACTCGCTGAGTTTGTATGAAGGGCCAGTAACTAGATTCCTTAGTTGCTCCTCCCCCACCTCAAGGCTCAATCTATACATGCCAAAATAATTAAAACGATGCCATTACGTTCTGAAAAATCAAATAGAATGATAGATAAATCAATCTTATCAACCCTAATCATCAAATAAAATGAGTGTGAGCCTAATACTTATAATGCAACAAAAGGTATGGTATATTTAAGTTTATATAACAGTAGAAACAACACAGAAAATTTTAATTTCTATATTTCGAATCAAAAAATTAATTACCCAGCAGAAACCCTAATTAGTTAAATTGAAATTATTCAAGTTGGAGATTATACCATGTAAAAGGGATAGAAGAATGGCAGATGAGGGGATGATCTTGGCTGTCAAAGGATGTTCTTTATCATTTAAAATCACAACATTAGGTGTTCTCTATCAATTAAAATAGATAATCAGTCAAATTCAAACCACGGATCTTGCAATCATATATATATCCATAACATTAAATTCAAAATAAAATACTTCACTTCTCGTAATTTCAAACCGGTTTTAGAATCAATTTCAAACGGCTTGACACCGAAATGCCAACGAATGATTTCCAAAGTGAGTATCTGTAGACACCTCGTTTCTGCACCTCCCGCAAACCACCCGGTGATGATTGGGCCGCATGTTTGATTCGCGGAACGATTTGTGACAGTTCGTAAGATTATCGTCAAGTGATTGCTCAAATATTAATGTCAACCTCTTAGTTGTCATCTACGTGCCGATACGGTTGTTTTGGCAGTAATTAGAGTACATTCGGAGTCCGGGTCAAAAACCGTCTCCATTTTCTGATAACTGTTAAATCCCGAGTCAGAATGTTCTGGAATGTTCCGGATAATTCCTGTTCCATATTTCTCAAATTTTATCTTTTGGCAAATAATATCCCGTAATATTTACATAAGATATTAAAGATAATCGAGTTAAATCCGTCCTACCATAACTTAAACATGGAAATCTTTCTTCAGCAGGAGGAAACCTCCTGGGAATAGACGCAAGAAAGGCCGCGCCTCTTCCAAGAGACGCATGGGCTGCGCGCCTCTTCCCGTGCCCTTCTTTGCATGATTTACGTATCTTTTTATATCTTTCCGAGATTCACTTCCAAAGAGTCTCCGAAACCCTATTCCTTCACGTGATTAGTATAAATAGGAGCTTTCGTTCCTCATATTTCTCACGCGAGTGTCCGCCCTTCTCTTCTCCCTTTGCATTCTAGACTTTGTTCTTACTAATTGGCGCCTACGTGCTTGAACATTCGACCACGTAAGCTCGGATCCTTCCGGGTACCAGCCTCTCCGTTGCATGACCGACCAATTTGACCACTACACTCAATCAATCTAATTAATCAATTTGTTAAATCGTTTTTCTCTTTAGAGGGCACTCTCTCTTTGCATTCGCGTCGAGCATCACTAATCGATCTTCTTAGTTCTTCTCGTTCCGTCAACATGTAAGTCTGAGGGTGTATTAATCTCTCTTTTATTTATTGTTTTTTTTACTTTATTGTATCACAATTGTAAGGTTTATGTCGAATACACCATTAAAACCGATTTCTAAAACCGTCTTTAAAACCTTTTTTGCGGATTTCCAGTAGACAGACGTCGAGAAAAGACGCGCAGCAATCTGCTGCGCCTCTTCGAAGGAGCGCAGCACCTGCTGCGCCTCTTCATGAGGCTGCCGCAGTTCCTGCTTCTTTTCTTCTTCCTCCGTCCTCTGTAATTCGTATCGAATGTATTTCTTTTGTTTCTTTTCTGTTAATTCTTCATCATGGTAGTTTAATAATTCATATGTATATTAACCATCATCATTAACATGTTTTAATTGTCATAAATCCGACTAAAATCCCTAATAATCAATATTTGCGGGTTTTTCGTCATTAAATTCAATTCGAGTTTTAGAGATTCAATTCGTTCATGTTGAGTTTCTGGGATTCATTGTTGATATATTTTCATCTGTTTAGTCATTAATCCGTCGTCATTCATCATGTTTAGTTAATAATTGTTTAGTTTGTTCCATTCACCGATGTCACTAATTAATCACTCATTAACATCAACCCTTCACATAATTAATCCGTTTATTTCCGTCTTATCCATGTTTTACTGTTTTTTATGACCTCAATCATATGTAAATAATTCATTAATAACTTTCATCCGAGTCAATAACCGCAATCAATTCATTAAATTCATCAATTCACATTAACGGTTTGCAGTTCCGGCTTCACATGACGAACTCACCCTTGAACAGACGCAAAGAATCTGCCGCGCCTCTTCCAAAGGGCGCGATTACTCTTGCGCTGTTCCAGGGTGAATTCTGTCCCTGAACTCCGTTTCTGCCTTGACGTAGTTTAATTAGTTTGCGTATTAATCAACTAATATTCGTATTATCACCTTCTGATCTGTCGTGTTTTATTCTTTTATTCCTTTTTATCAAATTATCCGTTTTAAAGGTGTTTTCGACATAAATCGCCTATCCCAATGTAATTATTGTAATTTTCATTATTGTAATTTATAGTTATTGTATTTCTTTCATTGCTTGTATGTTTTCACATGTAAATCAACATTAAATCCAACTTCGACATCAATTGTTTGCTAAATTAATTGTCAACCGACTTAGTTAATTCTCATATGTTAGGATTAATCTATGGATGTTGCATTGCATGCATATAGCCAACGATATATCAAGTACGAATAAACTCCCTAATCATTAGTAGAGGCCGCTATCGAGGCGGGCGGGATTAGGTGTTCGATCAAAAGAGCTTCCTAATACGTACCCTCACCCCTTACTCCAGATCTCCGTGAGCACCCGTGTTCATTGGCATCCACGAGAGTCATTCTAGACATAGAATGCTAAGGGTAACGATTACTTAGTGTTCATGTCGCTACTTTGTGTCTTGACATGACACGAGGTATTCGAACGGTTCCAATTTCCCATAAAAATTGGTGGCGACTCCTTACAAAATGCAAACGCTTGTTTTCGAGCCCCTTCACCAAGCGCCCCCGTGGGCGGCCCGCGTCCCACGGTTTGGCGACTCATTGGGAATATACACTTACGTGTAGCTAAGGGTGAAACTTGAACAAGGTTAGGGAATAAGTTTGTACAAGACAATTGTCGGTTTTCATAACTCGGTCTTCCTAGACCGTTTATTCGGCCTTCCTAGGCCCAACCCAACCCATTCGACCAATCGTCCCGTCTAAACGGTCCTAATTCTTATTTGGGCCTAAGGATGGATAGCGATTGGCGTCATCCATACGATGATGCTTACTCTTGTTTGTATCAAGGGCCTTCACTACTTGAGGAAATGGACTAGGAATCGGCCTTACTCTTGTTTGGCACGAGCCTCTCCACAGACTTCGGGTTTGATGGTTCGGTATGGCAACCCACCCTTTAAACCAAAACCCTTTTAAATGCACTCAGCATCCCGTTATAATGCTTGTATAAATGTGTAAACCTTATGTGATCACCATTTCTAAATAAATCATGACGAATTTTCAAAAAAATCAAAACCCGTTTTCAATCAAGAATTTCGAAATAGGGCCTTTAATTAGTACAAAACCCGGTCAAAACTCTGTCCGTTTGTCAAGTCAAAATTCGGGCCACAAGCCCATTTCAAAACCTCACTTCGAGTCCACTCCTACAACTACACTACGGTTGGCTAGGACACACATTTTCAAAGACCTTGTCTTTCTTCAAAACTCACTCAACACAAGTGGCACACACCCACTTCACGAGTCAAAACTTTTCCTCTTTTAGCAAGTGTGATAGAATGGTCGATCGTGTTTTGATTCGTCGCCGATCTCTTATCCAGTTCCAAGATGCCTGGGTCAAGTGATGATACGAACCTCCAGCAAATTCAAGAGAGTAATGATCGAATCCTAGCCGCGATAACCCAAATGCAAATCACTCAAGAACAAACCTATGACCGCCTTGAACTTATCGAAGGCCGCATCTTTGATGTGGAGGGAAAGCTACCTCCCATTAAAGGTGAAGTACTACAATTTTCCGATGACGAGTCTAAAGATGAGAATCCTGTCCTAGGAACAACCGCAGCTGAGAAAAGACTCCAATACCTAGAGGAGCAATTGATGTACCTTAAGGGGGATGACATTTACAGGGAGAACAATCGTAAGTATGAAGCCGTCAATTCCAAATTGCCCACTAACTTTAGCATGACGGATATCCCTAAGTTTAAAGGACATGAGAACCCTTTGAACCACATCCGCGCCTTCAAGGACTACATGTCTATCAAAGGCATCAAACCCGAGATGTTCTTAAGGATCTTTCCTTCATCTCTTGACACCATCCCAAAGCAATGGTTCTACACTTTAGATCACAAAAAGGTCGCTACTTGGGAGGACGCCGCCATCGAGTTCTCGAAACAATACGCGGATAATGCCGAGATCCAAGTCAACATGCGCACTCTAGAGGTTCTTACCCAAAATGACAAGGAAGGATTCACCGACTTTCTAAGTAGGTGGAGGAAGACTAGTACCCAACTAGTTGAACGCCCGGATGAGGCTACTCTTGTGGAAAAGTTTGTGGATAATCTCAAGCCCATATATGCCAACCATTTGAGATATCAAAACATCAAGACCTTCAAGGACTTAACTGTACTAGGGACACGAATTGAAGACGACATCCGTAAAGGACTCTTGTCCAAAACGGTAGGTCGAGGATACCAAGGGTCCACAAGTCGTTCATACGGCTCTACTAGCAAGACCGACGAAGTTAACCTTCTCGAGCCATCCAAGAAAACTAGCCCACCAAGGAAGTTCACAAACCTTGGAGATACGTACTCCAACGCTCTAAAGAGACTAATGAAGCAAGGTAAACTCCAACCCATTGGGCCTACTCCCGAACCTGAAAGGAAGTCCAAATTCGGGATGAAAATTCCTCCGTGAATACCATAGGGGCAAAGGGCATGACACGAAAAAAATGCTACAAGTTGAAACACGTGCTTCAGGGATATGATTGAAGATGGTCGACTACCAATTCCACCGGGAGGTAAGCCCAACAACACTCAGAATCCTCTTGGAGTTCTAGTGATTACAAGTGACGAATCTACCTTAGATTGCTCACATCTCATTTCTCCCACCGAAAATGAAATTCATGCAATTGAGAAAGAAAGACTCTACTCTACCATCTCCCCTGCCATTTCCGACTTCATCGCATGGGCAAGGAATGTAGATAGACAAGTGTGGGAACTAGAAAACATGGTAACGACCTTACGCGATCCCAAGGCAACGCCTAAAGAACGCGTACCATTGACCTTCTCTCAAAATACCACTATGCAAGAAGTAGTCGCCGTGGTCGACAAGCTAGTCGATCAAATCATACAACTAGAAAGTGACATCATGAGAATGAGGGAACTAGCTGCAGTTAATGGGGTTTGGGCCGATGACGACGAGGACGAGTATCTCATCGAAAACTCCTTAGTCAAAGAAATAGTCCAAAATGGCGAAGACCAAGATGTGGATCACCTAACTCGCTCGGGTCGTCCATACCAAAGACCACTCAAAACGGTCCAACTAATGTCATCACACCAAATGACAACGAAGATGACCCCACGGATCATTTGCTCAAGCAATTACAGAAAACCAAGGCTGATCTTTCAGTCTGGCAACTAGTGGCAAGCTCATATCCGCATCGCCAAGCTTTACTGCAAGCTTTGGCCAAACTGAATGTAGCGCATAACTCTACTCCCGAAGATGTAGTCAACTTGGTCTTCCAAGAATCACCAAAGCTAAGTAATCCTATTACTTTCTCAGACGAAGACTTGCCACCTTTTGGCGCTAGTCACAACCTTGCTCTATACATCACCGTCATTTGTCTAAAGAAGAATGTGCCAATGACCTTGGTAGATGATGGCTCCGCGGTCAACGTCATACCCCTCAAAACGGCATACAAACTAGGCATGAAGGAGTCGGACTGGACCCCTACAAGTCAAGGTGTACGTGCATATGACGGTACACGACGAAAAGTGGTAGGACTTGCTAACCTAACCATAGCCACGGGACCAGTCGAACGAAAGGTTAACTTCCAAATAGTGGACATCGAAGCTTCATTCAACATACTTCTGGGAAGGCCTTGGATCCATGCTTCCAAAGCGGTAACATCCACCCTTCACCAAAAGATCAAGATCCCACTCAATGGCAAAGTTGTGACAATCACTTCGTCGCCTATCAAGGCAATAATTGAGAAGCAATCAAACAATCAAGTCCTTGCGGATCCCATATACGAACTTGGGGGCTTCCAAAGTGTAAATGTCATAGAAAGTGAGTTGGCACCCTTGTACTATAATCCCTACTCTAACTTGGTGGTCAACCACATACTCAAAAATCAGGGATACTTCCCTGGAATGCCTTTGAACCCGATTCGGAAGAACACCTTCGCGCCATACAAGAAAGGCAACTCATCGAGAATACCACTTGGACTAGGGTACAAACCCACAACAGAAGAAGTTCTCGAAATGCTTGCCCAAGTCCAAAATCGCAAGTATGTAGGAGTCCAAATGAGGCCATATCTCCCCACCTTAAATGGATACTTCGTTCAAGAAGGAAGTTCAGAACTCTTTCACGGGTTTCCCGAACCTTGGCATTACCTTGAGAGGAAGTTAGCCGGAATCGAGATCTTTCATGATTGCTACTTCATCCCTCCAGAAACGGTTCCTACCGTCAAAACCCGTCAAGCACCTTGCTTAGACGAGCAAGCTGTGAGCCTCCTGTTTGGAGAGGACCGATTTGTTAAGGCCGCGCAGGATGAGATCATTACTACGATACTTCAAGACGATCGCTTCAACCCCACCGCATTGATCACGAAATCGACACAAAGCGGCGAAAGGATGGAGAAAATCAATCAAATGGACCGACAATCAAGGAAGACTCTTCAAGCTCACCACTGGAGAAGGAGAGATGTTCAAGGAAGAACCAGAAGACGATGAGTTCGAATCAGAGTTGGAGTCGGAGTCAGAGTCAGAGTCTAGAGAAGTCATTAGAGAGTCTACTCCTGTCGTCACCCCCACTCCCTTCGTTTCTCCTAGCTTATTTTCAAGTAGTCACGATAGTTCGGGAAATGCCCCACCATTCGTTCCTTTGCCGCCACCGACCATGGATCAGTTGGCTTCTTTGTTTCAACTTTACTCGAATCTTAATATGAATAAATCGGGTTCTGCTTACTCTTTGCGTTATCTTGAGTGCAATTCTGTTTTATGATGATACGAGGATGACCAAGACCCAGACTTGACCGAAATACCTCCCTACGTAGCCAAAGAAATACTACGGGAAGGGGAAGGGGGACCGATGAATTGAGGACACCGAACCCATCAATGTAGGAACCGAACTAGAACCCCAAGAACTTAGGATAGGGACTACCTTGAGCTCTACCGAAAGGGCCGATTTCATAGACCTCCTAAATGAATTCAAAGACGTCTTCGCTTGGTCCTACAAAGACATGCCAGGGATCGACAGGGATATTGCCGAACATAGAATTCCGATTAAGCCAGGCTTCAAACCCGTGAAACAGAAGCTTCGACGAATGAGAACAGAGTGGGCTCTAAAGATTAAGGAAGAAGTTGACAAACAATTCAAAGCCGGGTTCATCAACGTTTCCGAGTATTCTGACTGGGTGGCTAACATAGTACCCGTACCCAAAAAGGATGGGAGAATCCGAGTTTGTGTTGACTTTAGGGATTTGAACAAAGCGAGTCCAAAAGATGACTTCCCTCTGCCTCACATCGACATATTAGTGGACAATACTGCAGACCACACATTACTATCCTTCATGGATGGATATGCGGGTTATAACCAAATCAAAATGGCCATGGAAGACATGCATAAGACCGCATTCGTCACCCAATGGGGAACTTATTGCTATACAGTAATGCCGTTCGGATTGATCAACGCCGGAGCTACATACCAACGCACCGCAACTACACTCCTACATGACATGATGCACAAAGAAGTTGAGGTATATGTAGATGACATGATCGTCAAATCCAAGGAGAGAGAGGGACATATTGCGAACCTTCGCAAGTTCTTCGCAAGGCCACGGAAGTACAACATGAGACTCAACCCTCAGAAATGCACATTTGGGGTAACGTCTGGCAAACTCCTAGGATACGTCGTTAGCCAACGAGGTATAGAAATAGATCCTTCCAAAATCAAAGCTCTGATTGAAATGCCACAACCTCAAACAAAAAAGAAGTCGAGAGGATTCCCTGGGAAAAGTCCAATACATAAGTCGATTCATATCGAAACTTACGATGATTTGCGAGCCTATCTTCAAGAAACTCAAGAAAACAGACCACACCATGTGGGATGATGATTGTCAAAAGGCGTTCGACCGAATCAAGGAGATATTGGCTAAACCACCAGTGCTCATGCCACCACAACAAGATCAACCTCTTGGTTTGTATCTCACGGAATCAAACCGCCATGGGTGCCATGCTAGCTCAAACCGTAGGAAGTGAAGAAAGAGCTATTTACTATCTAAGTAAGAAGTTCTTGGAATACGAGTGCAAAACAACTCGAAAAGACATGCCTCGCTCTTGTGTGGGCAACAAAGAAGCTACGTCACTACATGCTTAACTACTCCGTCAAGATATTCTCCAAAATGGATCCAGTCAAATACCTCTTCGAGAAACCTGTCCTCAACGGACGCCTGGCAAGATGGACCATGATGCTCTCAGAATTTGACCTCAAATACGTCGCGCCGTCGCCGAATTCTTCGCAGAAAATCCCATCAACGACGCACAAGCCATAGATACTTGGTCATTTCCCGACGAGGATATACTTCAAACAGATGTAGACTCCTGGGACCTATACTTTGATGGAGCATCAAACCTAAGAGGATTTGGGATAGGAGTGTTGCTCATTTCTCCTGAAGGTGAGCATACACCGATTGCTGTCAAACTCGACTTCGAGGTGACAAACAACGCCGCAGAGTATGAGGCTTGTCTAATTGGACTACAAGCGGCGGTAAGCTTAGGCATCAAAAACCTCCGAGTGCATGGAGATTCGTCACTAATCATCAACCAAGTTACGGGATCCTGGAAAATCCGAAGTGAAAGCCTAGCACCCTATCAGGCTAGGATAGACCAAGTCGCTCAATTCTTTGATCACGTAACCTACTTACACCTACCTCGAGAAGAAAATCAATTTGCAGACGCTCTTGCGAAACTTGCATCTTTGATAAACATGCCAGATTACATGATGGAAATGCCTTTGTGTATCGAACGACGGTCGGAGCCGGCTTATGTCCATCAAATTACCGATGAGGAAGAAATCGCACAGGAACCCTGGTTCCAAGCAATCCTGAACTTCAAGCTTAATGGTACCTACCCACCAGATATGGACAAGAGGGGACAACGAGCTATACGCCTACTAGCTTCACAATACGTCCTCATGCAAGGAGAATTATACAAAAGAACACCTCTTGGTGTAGTCCTACGTTGCCTTGATCATTCACAGGCACGAAAGGTGATGGAAGAAGTCCACGACGGAGAATGCGGTCCTCATATGAGTGGACCTATGATGGCAAAGAAAATCACACGTCTAGGGTACTATTGGACCACAATGGAATCCGATTGCATCAAATATGTGAGACATTGCCACAATTGCCAAATCTTTGGGAATGTACAACATGTCCCTCCTTCGTTGCTCTATACGATGACATCTCCTTGGCCATTCTCCGCATGGGGAATTGACATAATTGGGAAAATAACCCCAGCCGGAACAGGAGGTCACTGTTTCATCGTAGTAGCAATTGACTACTTCACCAAATGGGTAGAAGCGGCTTCCTACACCGCTCTTACGGCCAAAAATGTAGCCAAATTCATACAAAATAACATCATCTGCCGATATGGTTGCCCGCATGAGATCATTAGCGATAATGGGTCCCACTTCCAAGCCGAAACCGAACAATTGCTAGCCAAGTACAAAATCAAGCATCATCACTCATCGCCCTATAGACCACAGACTAACGGCGCGGTAGAAGCGGCTAACAAGAATGTCGTCACAATCCTCAAGAAAATGACTGACAATTATAGAGATTGGCCAAGCAAAATACCCTTCGCTTTGTGGGGGTATCGAACATCCGTCAGGACGCCCACTGGGGCTACTCCTTTCTATTTGACTTACGGCATGGAAGCCGTACAACCAATCGAGCTAGAAATACCATCCTTGCGCATCCTACTAGAGAGTCAGATCCCGGAGGCCGATTGGAAGAAAGATAGATACGAAGAACTCATCCTCCTGGATGAGCGTAGGCTTCGTGCCTTACATAATGTCCAAACATATCAAGCACGTATCAAACGAGCTTTCAACAAAAGGGTTAGGCCAAGAAACATCAAAGAAGGAGATTTAGTTCTCAAATCGGTCAGAGCTCTTTTACCTGTCGACCCAAGGGGAAAATTCAAACCTAACTGGGCCGGACCATATCTAGTCAAATCAATACTCCCAGGGGGTGCGGTTAGAATCACAGACCTAGATGGGAATGAGTTTTCAAACCCCACAAACCTTGACCAACTGAAACGATACTATGCCTAGAACAGGAACAAAAACGCGCCTCGCGTAAACCCACGTGTCGCTCTTGTGGCACTAAATAAACGGCCCCTGGCCCATCTGAATGTCACTATGCTCTTGCATCTTGGCAAACTTGTCATCCTCATATCATCAAACAAACTAAATTCGCACCTCCAGAGTAAGCAAAAGCTCATGCTTATTTTCTATGTTCATTACAAGCTCTTGCTTCGAACAATTATTCTTTTACATTTACTCGAACTACGCGCAAGGGTTTGATTTCGCTTTTTTTAAGTGAATACGTAGGCAATCCTTCACGGAATTCAACCCACCATTATATTTAAAATGTAAATAGAAGGACATTTGCATTGAATTTGAAATTCGACAAGAATAATTAAAGAAAATCACAACGGTTTCATAACCACTTAACCTTTTTATTTCATTCAATTTCTAATAATAATAATACGGCAAATAATAAAAATAGACTAGGCTAGGATGCTAAAAATCCCTCCTTTCTTATTACAACAATAATAATAATAATCAAATAATAAATAAGACTTGGGCTATTCCTCCATCTTTCCCTTGCCCTTGTCGTTCTTGTCATATTTCTTGTCACGACCTCGAGCCGGGCGCTCTTGCACCACTTCAGACCTAATCACCAACGGTCTTTCTCGAGGCCTGACTCTTCCATTCTTGCCAACCACCATCTCTGCGACAGGAGTAGTCTTCGATTTCTTCGAAGGATGAATGACTTGGAACCCGGCTTCTTCTTCTCCTTCTGTCAGATGCTTCTCTTTCTCTTTCTCTCCTTCGCGCACCTTGTAGTCAACAGGCTCGCGCTTCCTCAGTCTTTCGCGCTCTTCCGAAGTTGCGGCCTTCCTCCACCTCAGATAAGAGTCCGACACCCACAAGGCATTGGAGGAGAAGTTCAAGAACCACATGTTTCTTTGGGCCCACTTCATAGCCCACTCTCTTCGGCTCTCTGTAGTAAGCGCCATAGCAGTCTGCGGAACAGTGTCAAGCCTAGGGATCATCTGCTTCAACCCGACTTGTCTCATCAATCTCTCAGGAAAGATGCATACCATGAACTCCAATCCAGGAATGCGCACGGACCTAGTAGGATCCAAAGAAGACACTCCAGTGACAGACTTGAGGTGCCACCACGGAACGACCCACCTGATCAGCGGGCCATCATCATTCTTCAGCTTGTTCTTCCAATAATCACAGACCCGGGTGAAGTCCACCATGTACAGCCGTGTCCTCATCGAAATCATACGGGCATGATAGGAAAGTGCATGAACTGGGGGCTCGAGCAATCGGAACCGTTCCATAAGCCAAACCTACCAAAAAACAGGTATTAGACACCCACAAAAAAAAAAGAAAAAAAACGAAAAAAAAGAGAAAAAAAAAACAAAAAAAAAAAAAAAAAAAACGAAAAAAAAAAAAGGAAAAAAGAAGGATGTCTTTTACCTGTAGGATAACGGGACTCCCCAAAAATGGAAGATCGCGGTTGGACTTCCTATTGTCCAAGCCCAAGATAATCTCCCCTAAGCATAGACAAGCTGGGCTCCTGCGCAGCTCCATTTGCTCAACGAGACCCAATAGACGGGGATCACCTCTCAAATCTTCATCAACATGTCCCTGAAAGACATAAACATGAAGCAAACAGAAGCCAAATGCTCTCCTCCTAGCAACATAAGAGACAGTAGGGTCGGCCCTGTTGATGAATCGGTCTATAAAATCTAGCATCCTCACGCCCTTCGGAGTAACGAGACGATCTACCTCAAGTCTGGTAAGTCCAAGCAAATCTCTAAACTTGCTCTTATACCCTTGAGCAGTAGAAGGGATGGCAGGTAAATGTTCGGGGTCCCACCCGCCAATAGCAGCAATTTCCTCCGGAAAAGGACAAATATCACCTCCTGGGAACGCAAAAACGTGATAATTTGGGTCCCAATAATCAAGGCAAGCATCCAAGAACGGTTTTACAATCTTAATGAGTTTCAAACTCAACAAAGACCCAAGGTTATAAGCACCCATGTCATGTTTCTCAATGTTCGAAAACTCGTTAGTCCATTCCTTCAAGCGAATCTCTAAGGTATTCATGATGATAATTTTCTCTTGAAAATTTATGGGGAGTTTTATGTGTGAATCGACGAAGAAAAGACGGAAGAATTATATGATTTAAAGCTTCGTCGACGCTTCTATTTATACTAATTGCTGTTTCCAAAAATCCGTCAGAACCGACCTGCTTGGGAACAGGCGCGGCACCTGCTGCGCCTCTTCAAAGGGACGTAGCTCATGCTGCGCCTCTTCCCCAGCCTCACTTCTGTGATTTCCGCGTTTGGATCTTTCCTAATTCTATAAGCGAATAATTTCCTATTCCTACGGGATTTTATTTTGTAAGTCCGAGAAATTTACCATGCTTCAGGTTTCCTTAATCCGCAAACTCGCATTTCGAGGCGACATCGACATTTTCCGCCATTTTTCTCACACTTTTTAGTTTTCATTTTAATTCTTTTTTATTTCAACATTTACTTAATCATTTCATTTTTCTTAATTTCTATTTTTTTTCATTTTCAAACTTATAGATTTCTCTTTTTCTTTTTTTTTCGGGGGTAACCCTCCCTACCGTCCGGTCATTTCCGACAAAATTTTTGCATTTTCACGTCCTTTTCGAGTCTCATTCTTGCACTAATTAAAGGCCTTATGTGTATATAAAAATGTATGTGTTACGTGATTTTCTATGTAAATTTCGGCAGCATGACGGTGTAAACCGTTGTCTACCAAACCTGTTCAAAAGCTAACCTGCAGGTACAAATAACACAACCCAGCAGCAAAAGGCACTCAGGCCGTCGTACATACAACAAAAAGCAAATGTACAAGCAAACTGGGGGCTTTGCCCCAAACAGGTCCAAATCCAAGTAAACTGGGGGCTTGCGCCCCAAACAAATCCAAAAATGCTCAAAATCAAGTCTACAAAACCACGCAGACTACTGCTGGGCACCCTCCAGCTCGGCAACCCTCGCCATAAGAGCGGCAATCTCGGCATCCCGAAACTCGAGCTCCCTCGACAAACGAGCCGTCTCCTCTCGAGACTGGGTCAACTCTCGCTCCAGCTCACGATCGGCCTGTGGACAACAAGAAATTGGCTCATGTCAATCAATTCAAACAAAACTAAAAAACCAAAGATCAAGGAAAAACAAATGAGGTTCATACCTGACGACCTCGACCGCCGACGAGTGCCTCGATGGCCGTAGCTCGTAGCCGGTTGGCCACCCTCCATAGTGCCACAAACCGAGATGGCGCGACCTGCATTTCAAAAGAGTTCTCAGTAAACTGAACAAGTTCAACCAAATGTGTTCTTACACGAAAACTATACAAAACAAGAACTCACCCTCCGAATCAAATGCTGCCAGTCATCTAGGCCAGCATCCGTCACAGCCACGTCAAAGTCACGCAGCTCGGAGATCGTCGTCCTCCCAGTAGCGTCAGTGTACTCGAGTGTCTCGGGGTACTCTGGGGGCTCGATGCCCGCCGCCTCAACCTCCTGCAAAGACAAATGGCTCTCGTTAATCGATGATCTTTCGTCGCGATTCTCGAAAATCGAAATCCAACAAAAGGTACTCACCACTACCGGCCAATACGCCAACCTCCCGTAAAGGAACGCCGAGTAATCCTCGTCAGGGAGAAGAAGGTCGTCGCCACCGGCACCAGCCAAGTCCGCCTCCCTCTCAGCCTCAGAAGGCTCCCTAAACATCGTCCTAGGAGGATCGATGGGAACCGTCAACGCGCCCCGAAAGCACTGGCGAGCTAACCGCTCGCCCAGATACCACACATGACCCATCGACGTCCACAACAGCAGCCGACTCGAGCTCCTAGGTCGAAGGACCTCAGCGACAAAAGGAGGCGCTCCAGCGTACTCCGCCCAAGGTCTGGGCACCCACTGCGACATTATAAAGGCAAAGGTCATTCCTATGATCAATTTAAAACAAAGTATGAGAAGAATAAGTGCATACAAATGGGATACTCACGCTGCTCAGCTGAAGAGCGTTCACGTCCCGTCGATAGACATTGTGAGAAGAACGCTTGCTCTTCGTCCGGCACATGACCCAATCCCTCACCACGGGGTAGGCCCTCTCCAACGGCTCCGTCCTCTTGGGCGCGAGGCCCGGAAAGTAGGAGTACACCCACGCCTGTAAGACAGAATGATCAATAACGGTCCTCCGTAATTCGATTAAAGAATTTGCCATTAAAAGAAAGGTTCATACCTCCAACAGTAGCCCAGGTCCGACTGCACCAGGAGAAGTCCCCTTCTCCATCAACTCCGGACGAACCATGGCCCTCATAAAGCGGATGAGGACCGCAAAACCAGCAGTGACCCAGTCCCAACGCCCTAGGGAGCTCAGGTCAGAAAGAAAGGGGAGAAGCTTCGACACCTCTCACCCTTGTCTCCGAGGTAAATCGAAGACAAGAACCACCAAAGCCACAGACGAGCCCTCTGCTCAGCTGTACAAGGAGGAGTAGCCGTCTCCCTCCCATCGATCACCACCGACGCCGGGGTCTTCCCCGCAAAGTAATCTCGAACATAGGTACTGGGTACCAAACCCGGCACCGCAACAGCCTTCGGCGACAGGTTCCAGCCGATCAACCTCCTCGCCTCGGCCGAATCCGCCCTCATGCCGCCTCTCCGCCACACCATCTCCTCGGACCCCACACGGCAAAACCGTAAATCATGCCGTAGTCCTCCAAGGTGACTCCCACCTCACCAAAAGGCAGGTGAAACGTGGAAGTCGTATCCCAAAATCGATCCAAGAAAGCGCGGACCAGGCTAAGGTTGGCCCGCAACTTCCTCTTCACGATATCCCTCCAAACCTGAACCAGAGGACCGAACGCTCCACGCTCGATCATGGCCCTCTCCTCCTCCGACAGCCGCTCGTAGTGCTCCATCGCCGTCGTGTATCCCGAGAACGACCGGATGTTCCCAGCCTCCTATTATGATTTGAAATAAAGCTATCTTTGGTTTTGAAATGAATTTGAAAGAAATTTGAACAAAAATGGAAAAGGACAGGCAATGAGTTAGGGAATTCCTATTTACCAAGCTCTTCACCGTCCTGTAGGACAAGTGACCCTCTGCAGCCCACACAAGGTGCCTAATCTCCCAGGTCTCAGCCCACGCGGGAGCTCCTCTCAGCTGACGACCCCCTCGTCCGAGGTGGGCCGGTCTCGGAATCTCATCCTCATCAGCGGCCTCCTCCTCGTGTACCTCGTCTGCAGCAGCCATCACCGCGTCGGTGAAGGCCTGCTCCAAAGCCTCCTCAACCACGCTAGCGTCTACATCCATGGGAGTCCTCCCAGAAGTAGAAGCATCGTCACCTGCAATATTAAAGCAAATCCAGGCCGCATCATATGACGACAAGCCTTTGTTAAGAAATTTTCGAGCCTTCAAGGCCCAGAATTCCCCATTTCTGGCCATCCTTGGCCATATTCCCACCAATTCAATCACTCATGTGATGAATTGGGTCAAGTCAAGTCAAAGTCAAAGCCAAGTTCCGGGTTCAAGTCGAAAATTCGGCAGCGTTTCGCTATAATGGCGGTTATGCCCTAGAAGAGTGTCCTGAAAAAGTTGTTACCAAACCAAAATTTCGAAATGACAGGAAGATTACCCATCACCCAAGGGTCCCAAATATCAAGTTTCATCACAAATGGGCAATCCTAAGGCCATTTTCGAAGTAATTTTCGATCTAGCTGTGAAACCGTCTCAAAATTCGCTCAAGGGCTCAAAACTCGACGAAAATTCAAAGCAAATACATGGTTATGTTCTTAACATTGCCTATTATCCATTCCTAGCATCAATTTGGCAAGACAAATCCGTTTGGGGGAAAAGCCCCAAATTTTCGATCAAAAGGGTCAAAAACCCTAGTTCTCGCGGCTCAAAATTCGACAAAAATGGAAGATTAATGCAAGATTAAAGCACATACCTCGATTAGTCATATTTGAAGCAAGCTTTTGAATCCAACCTTGACGAAATTGGTGAAGATTTGAGAGAGAAATTGAAGGAATTGAGTTTTGAAATAATGAAATAAATCCCTTCTGATTTCGCGTTTTTACGCAGAAATTGCCAAATTGGGGAAAAGACGCAGCAGGCGCTGCGCCTCTTCCAAGAGACGCAGCTCTTGCTGCGCCTCTTCCCTTGTTTCCCTCCTTGCGGATCTTCAAAAATTCGTTATGAGTTCGTTATTTGTGGGCCCATCTTTGGTGCGCCTCTTCCTCGATGACATTTTATCATTTTGGTCCGTTTCGACGATTCTCTTTCGTTCCGGCCCGCATTTTATCCAGCGCGACAGTATTTTGCAGTATCGTCCAAATTCATTTTATCCCTTGCAGCAGTATTTTGCAGTATTGCTCAGTTTGTTTCTCCCAGCGCAGTAGTATTTTGCAGTACTGCTCACTCAAGACTTCTCCCCCGACGATCAAGATGTTCCTAGTCGTCGGTATGTTCCCCAACAAGAGTTCACTTGAGACCAACGCAAGCAAATTCAACCTCAACCTCAAGTTTTCTTGCCTGAATTCGTTTGAGACCAACACAAGCGGATTCCCCCCAGCAGTTTCTACCGACGTCCTGCTGCTTTCAATGTTTCTTGTTTCCCCGCGGGAGTTCGACAGGGTGTCGTTCTCCAGAAGTTCCTATACCCGAAACTTAGTTACCCTTAGGTCGAAACTCATATTTGGCCTCCTTCCCGTCAATGCTTTCTTTTAGGGTCCCACACCCTAGCACCAATCCTTATATAACTTTTAGGTCTTACCCTTAGCTCCCAAGCTCGAACCTTAGCTCCTACGCAACCTCCGAAAGCATCTCGAGAAGAAGTCTCAGGTATGGTCTCTTCTTATGGCTGGCGAGCTTCCTTACGTAGTCTAATGGACTTTAAACGACCCTTCCCGATAGTCGACAGATTTGTTCTAGGGAGATGTATGAGGAAATAATGGAAATATAAGAGCCATCAGTTCCGGAAAATGATGCGTTATATGGTGGAAATATTTGTCGGATACTTTTATTTGGGTAAAGAATGATCCAGAAAATAAAATGCACCAAAGCGATCTTCAGCATGTATTCTATTACTCGAAAGATATGTAAGCAGCAAGTTACACCAGTTCAACTCGGATCATATTTTACCTTAAACTATAATCCATATAAACAAGAAAACCAAAATAGCATACCTTATTAGTCAAATTATGTAAATTTGTTGTTATTGATAGCACATCAGGGTGGCAACACCGGAACAGTCCATCAAAAAAGGCAGGAAGCGAAGATTCTATAAATTGAAGTAAAGATTTTGTAGAGTCCGGACTTACTTCACGCAGTTTTAACTCGCTGAGTTTGTATGAAGGGCCAGTAACTAGATTCCTTAGTTGCTCCTCCCCCACCTCAAGGCTCAATCTATACATGCCAAAATAATTAAAACGATGCCATTACGTTCTGAAAAATCAAATAGAATGATAGATAAATCAATCTTATCAACCCTAATCATCAAATAAAATGAGTGTGAGCCTAATACTTATAATGCAACAAAAGGTATGGTATATTTAAGTTCATATAACAAAGAGAAACAACACGAAAATTTTAATTTCTATATTTCGAATCAAAAAATTAATTACCCAAAAACCCTAATTAGTTAAATTGAAATTATTCAAGTTGGAGATTATACCATGTAAAAGGGATAGAAGAATGGCAGATGAGGGGATGATCTTGGCTGTCAAAGGATGTTCTTTATCATTTAAAATCACAACATTAGTTGTTCTCTATCAATTAAAATAGATAATCAGTCAAATTCAAACCACGGATCTTGCAATCATATATATATCCATAACATTAAATTCAAAATAAAATACTTCACTTCTCGTAATTTCAAACCGGTTTTAGAATCAATTTCAAACGGCTTGACACCGAAATGCCAACGAAAGATTTCCAAAGTGAGTATCTGTAGACACCTCGTTTCTGCACCTCCCGCAAACCACCCGGTGATGATTAGGCCGCATGTTTGATTCGCGGAACGATTTGTGACAGTTCGTAAGATTATCGTCAAGTGATTGCTCAAATATTAATGTCAACCTCTTAGTTGTCATCTACGTGCCGATACGGTCGTTTTGGCAGTAATTAGAGTACATTCGGAGTCCGGGTCAAAAACCGTCTCCATTTTCTGATAACTGTTAAATCCCGAGTCAGAATGTTCTGGAATGTTCCGGATATTCCTGTTCCATATTTCTCAAATTTTATCTTTTGGCAAATAATATCCCGTAATATTTACATAAGATATTAAAGATAATCGAGTTAAATCCGTCCTACCATAACTTAAACACGGAAATCTTTCTTCAGCAGGAGGAAACCTCCTGGGAATAGACGCAGCAGGCGCTGCGCCTCTTCCAAGAGACGCAGTGGCTGCTGCGCCTCTTCCCAGGCCCTTCTTTGCATGATTTACGTATCTTTTTTATATCTTTCCGAGATTCACTTCCAAAGAGTCTCCGAAACCCTATTCCTTCACGTGATTAGTATAAATAGGAGCTTTCGTTCCTCATATTTCTCACGCGAGTGTCCGCCCTTCTCTTCTCCCTTTGCATTCTAGACTTTGTTCTTACTAATTGGCGCCTACGTGCTTGAACATTCGACCACGTAAGCTCGGATCCTTCCGGGTACCAGCCTCTCCGTTGCATGACCGACCAATTTGACCACTACACTCAATCAATCTAATTAATCAATTTGTTAAATCGTTTTTCTCTTTAGAGGGCACTCTCTCTTTGCATTCGCGTCGAGCATCACTAATCGATCTTGTTAGTTCTTCTCGTTCCGTCAACATGTAAGTCTGAGGGTGTATTAATCTCTCTTTTATTTATTGTTTTTTTTTACTTTATTGTATCACAATTGTAAGGTTTATGTCGAATACACCATTAAAACCGATTTCTAAAACCGTCTTTAAAACCTTTTTTGCGGATTTCCAGTAGACAGACGTCGAGAAAAGACGCAGCAACTGCTGCGCCTCTTCGAAGGAGCGCAGCACCTGCTGCGCCTCTTCATGAGGCTGCCGCAGTTCCTGCTTCTTTTCTTCTTCCTCCGTCCTCTGTAATTCGTATCGAATGTATTTCTTTTGTTTGTTTTCTGTTAATTCTTCATCATGGTAGTTTAATAATTCATATGTATATTAACCATCATCATTAACATGTTTTAATTGTCATAAATCCGACTAAAATCCCTAATAATCAATATTTGCGGGTTTTTCGTCATTAAATTCAATTCGAGTTTTAGAGATTCAATTCGTTCATGTTGAGTTTCTGGGATTCATTGTTGATATATTTTCATCTGTTTAGTCATTAATCCGTCGTCATTCATCATGTTTAGTTAATAATTGTTTAGTTTGTTCCATTCACCGATGTCACTAATTAATCACTCATTAACATCAACCCTTCACATAATTAATCCATTTATTTCCGTCTTATCCATGTTTTACTGTTTTTTATGACCTCAATCATATGTAAATAATTCATTAATAACTTTCATCCGAGTCAATAACCGCAATCAATTCATTAAATTCATCAATTCACATTAACGGTTTGCAGTTCCGGCTTCACAGCCAGAACTCACCCTTGGAACAGACGCAGCAACTGCTGCGCCTCTTCCAAAGGGCGCAGTGCCTGCTGCGCCTGTTCCAGGGTGAATTCTGTCCCTGAACTCCGTTTCTGCCTTGACGTAGTTTAATTAGTTTGCGTATTAATCAACTAATATTCGTATTATCACCTTCTGATCTGTCGTGTTTTATTCTTTTATTCCTTTTTATCAAATTATCCGTTTTAAAGGTGTTTTCGACATAAATCGCCTATCCCAATGTAATTATTGTAATTTTCATTATTGTAATTTATAGTTATTGTATTTCTTTCATTGCTTGTATGTTTTCACATGTAAATCAACATTAAATCCAACTTCGACATCAATTGTTTGCTAAATTAATTGTCAACCGACTTAGTTAATTCTCATATGTTAGGATTAATCTATGGATGTTGCATTGCATGCATATAGCCGACGATATATCAAGTACGAATAAACTCCCTAATCATTAGTAGAGGCCGCTATCGAGGCGGGCGGGATTAGGTGTTCGAACAAAAGAGCTTCCTAATACGTACCCTCACCCCTTACTCCAGATCTCCGTGAGCACCCGTGTTCATTGGCATCCACGAGAGTCATTCTAGACATAGAATGCTAAGGGTAACGATTGCTTAGTGTTCATGTCGCTACTTTGTGTCTTGACATGACACGAGGTATTCGAACGGTTCCAATTTCCCATAAAAATTGGTGGCGACTCCTTACAAAATGCAAACGCTTGTTTTCGAGCCCCTTCACCAAGCGCCCCCGTGGGCGGCCCGCTGTCCACAGTATCTAATTCAATTTGATCAAAATATATACAAAATTGAAAATAGATTAAGTAGATAATGAAATATACCTGAAGTTCCAAATGGATTTTGATAACAAATGAAGAGTCAGAGTTGAATTGATGATTGAATTGAGTCGAAAAATGTGCGATGTAGCCGGAAACAACAAGGATATAGACGGTTGTCAAGGGCGACATGAGAAGGAAATGGATAGTTGCCGAGGGCGGCATGAGAAAATGGAGTTGACGGTTGGATTTGATGATTGAATTGAGGGGATTGTGAGGTTTAATTTGGGGGTTGGGGGAATAAAGAAGATGATGAAAGAATTGTAAATGGTTTTTGAGGGTTTTTTTTAATTATTAAAGTCGGTTTTAATTAAAAACCAACACAAAAACATATATTGGCGGTTTTTTAGCCTAAAAAATTGTAACTTATTAACTTTTAGCGTCATTTTTAACGTCGGTTGATAATATAACCACCACAATTGACTTATGGTGGCGTTTTCTATTTGGAACCGCCATAAAAAGTATCAGTTATCACGTCGGTTTTTACATAAACCGCCACAATAGACCTCCTACATACATAAAATTTGGGTTCCCGCCAATTTATTGGGTTTTTCACGTCGTTTCTATTAGAACCGCCATGATAAGCGCGTCGTGATAGGGGTTTTTTGTACTAGTGATTGCCATGTTTAGACATGAAATCCAGTGGGAGAGATTGTCTTCCATATTGATGTCATATTACTCATTGAGAATATCATGCTAACACTACCATTGATGAGGGAGTGTTTTGGTCTTCAATTCTCAATGAAAGATGACATATTGCATTCCAAAATTCCAAATCTGTTATGACATAGGGAATTTTAGATTGGCACTTAGATAAGTATCCTATATTGATAAGATTCTTTATCTGTTTAACATCAACAAGGTTAAGTAGGTTATTCATATTGATGAAAGTGGAATTACTATAATAGAGTCATAGTCATTCACTGAACCTAAATAAGTTGTTGA
This sequence comes from Silene latifolia, assembly GCF_048544455.1. Classification (NCBI taxonomy): domain Eukaryota; kingdom Viridiplantae; phylum Streptophyta; class Magnoliopsida; order Caryophyllales; family Caryophyllaceae; genus Silene; species Silene latifolia. The sequence goes on from NC_133526.1 coordinate 115,709,553, forward strand.
TCACATGAAATCGATTTCTAATGTTTCCGCCATTAGAATGACCATGTATGCCATGGTATGCACATGCCGTGATGAATCATTTGCTTGGAGCATAGTAAGTCAATAACAAGTTAATTTGAGTGAAGGTCTTTTGAAAGCCTTAAAGAACATCCTTTAAGATTCTTGAGGAGAATTGAGGATTCGTTCTTATGTTTGGATGATATACTAAGTTATGTGTTGAAGGGTTACACAAACTCTAGTTTCCAAACCTATAAGGATTTATCGAAATCCTAGGCTGATTTTATTGACTTAGGAGTAAGAGACTAGAGAAATGTTTTAATTTCAACCATTGCAAGTTCTACAAACAGAATCTAAGTACAATTTAGATAAGATGGTCAACGTAGGGAATGAGAGTAGATCCCTCTACCAAAGACTTTATCACAAGTTATATGATAACAGTGGGAGCATCTTCCAAGTATAAGAGCCCAAGTCTAGTAAGAAGACTAGACATATAATTAGATAAATTCATGTCATTAGAAATAACATTGAATAGGAGGAAATAGCAATTCATAAAGTTGGAATATATGGATACATGGTATATCTACTTACCAAGCTTTTATTGCAATTTGACTAGTGTAAAATGTACACTATAGATTATAAGATATGAAGTAGTAATAAGGTATTGACTATTTATATATGATAATCGCATTTATCGTTTAAGTTTCTTTAAACTCATCCATTACTTTGTTATATCCAAATGGGATTATTGAGACAATATTGAACCTCAATGAAGTGAACTAGATTGACATAGTATGCGCCCCTAGTTACTTAAAGGAGGTGACATCTCGAAGTGACTAGATTATGATGCGATTGATGGCAAGTTCAAGTGTCATAGGGTCATATGGGATGACTAGTCGATCACATAGACAGACTGTATGAGACACTCTGTCGGGCAGTGACCGCTTATAGAGTTGTGGAAATTCATAAAGCCTGGTCGTGGCAAGAGCTACTATAGTATTCTTATGATTCAATTCTTTCGACTAGAGACTATTCGCCCAAGTTGGCAAAAGTTTCTGATTGGCTTTGATTTATACTCTACGACTGTCGTAACTGAAGTCAAATGAGTACATTTTGGGTTATGATGAACTGTGGCTATACGAAGGAAATAGTGCGATAGGAATTGTCCACCCCCTTGTCAGGATTGCTTGAAATCTCAGGGCCACTCGAGGAGTAGTGAACTGAAAATGCGTGGCCACGCTTGGAAGGTATCTACGGTAGATAATTCCGGTCAGACAGTTACTCTCCAGATCGAGGAAACCACTCAAGATATGATCAAATGCAAGTACGACCTGCAAGACACCTTGCATTGAGTGGGAGATTGTAATAGGACAAGAGAATTGGTGACGCATACTTGTCTCGGACAAGTGGGAGATTGTTGGAGTATGTGTCCTCAACAATAGTGCGATCACATGTTTAAATCTCAAATTAAGAATACGTAAGGAATGATTCATTTATATAATCAACTGATCAACATTAATCTGTAATAATTGGCTAACTAGAGTTTGACATTACTATCGTTTGACGGTGATGATCAGTTGATCCCTTAAGGTCACACCTATAGGACAATTCCCTTAATAGACTAGTTGATTAATTGTATGTCGATACAAGTTAATCAATTCCTTAAATTTGAACAATTCATTTGTGAGTGAGAATATTTATATCTTATTGTAATTTGATTAAATAAGATTTTATTTTAGTAATTAAACGATTTTATTACTAAGATTGATTATTGTTGATGAAACAATTGAGATAAGAATGAATGGTTAATTATAATTACAATATGTTGTGAATTATATTAACATGTCCCATTTTATACTATATAATTGTGAATTACTAGACAATTTGTTATATGTAATTTGATTAAATAGTATAATGATATTTAATATGTTAAATATGCATTAGAATTAATTAAAAACATGCTACATGCTACATGTGACACATTGTGTGACAAATGACACATTGACAAAATAAAATGGATGTCCATTTTATGCAATGGACCAAAATAATGGAGGGATTAGAGGATAATGGGTGATTTATTTTAATGGTTAACATAAACATAATCATGATCACTCTATGCCTAGCTTTACATACCTAAGGTTTAGAGAAGAGAAAAAGAAAAAGCAAGAAGGCCATGCATTGGCCTTCCTTCCCCCCACCACCGGTTCCACCTTTTCTCATATAGAGAAATTGTTCTCTATATTAATCCTTCCATATACAATTTCACATCACTCTTATCTTTCTCTCCCACTTCTCTCTAAAAACAAGTTTTAGAATATATTAAATTGTTCATCTAATATTATCATAAATATAAGATTACTAGTGTAGTAATAGAGATATTATTAGAATCATTTAAGGATACTAATATATAAAACTAGTTAATTCATATATTAGTTTTAAGGGATTTGTTTTGGGTGCAACAAAAGGAGGATCTCAATATTTGGGATTTTGGAGGATCATCCATTACATTTAAGCTCAAGAACAAATAAGGAAGGTGTCCTTATTTGTGCCCTAATTTTCGAACCAAAAACAATGTAAGAACCATTGTTTACTTATTTTATATCTTATTTAGTTATGCATGCACTAAATCCTTAGAACTCATATTAAAATGTTAATTAGTTCATCATTATAAAAGCCTAATATTAGGTATATGAACCTAACAGATAACTTGTTGTGGCATGATCAAATTGTTAGCAAACTCGGATGATATAAGATGGTTTATCGTTAGATGAATGCTTAGCGTAGTGTATGTATAAGTTGGATTGTTGAAATTGCAAATGCATAATTAGAAGTGAAGTAATGTGTTGATTGCAAGTACGAATAAGTTAATGGTATGATAAATCGTTTTGCGTAGTGTTTGTTATAGAATGAAGTAATATGTGTCTCGTTTGGATGAAGTAGTTGAGTTACATTTGAGTAGTAATAATGTGACGTGAATGAATATAATAATCTGTGACGATTTTCAAATACACTTTGGAATCGACACGAGTTGTTGTTTTGCAGGAATTGTTAACTAAACTCGTAACTTATGACCTTGTTCCTAACCTTGCTCGACCAAGTACGAGTGCCTACTCCATCGAGTAGACCTCATTCGATCTAGTTGAGGAGTTATAAGATCGAAAAAGCTGAAACTGCCAGCGAAAACTTGATCGAGTAGCTCCAACTCGATTGAGTAGAGGCCACTCGATCGAGTAACCTACTTACTCAATCGAGTAAGTGAACGGTACACGAGTTATACGGGTTTCTTATACCCTTTTTCTATCTTTCTTCTTCTTAATTCTACTTCACATCTAAACCCTAATTCCTCTATATCTCTCTACTTTTTCTCAAAACTTATGATTTGGTGCTTGATTTCTTGGTGGTCTTCTTGTTTAATTCATCCTTTTCACTTGCTAATCATTCAAGGTAAGAATGTTCACTCTTTTCTATATTTTTAATTGATTAGAAACATGTAAATTGTTGGATTTTTCTGAAAAAATTCGATTTATATGGATGGAATCTTGCTTGTAGTTGTTGTAACATGATTTAATTGCTTTAATTCGTTGAGTATTGGTGCTAGAAATAGAAAAATCGAAACAATATGGGGGTTTGAAGGGACCGAAATTTCTAGGGTTTGGGGATTCAAATTGATTTTTGTTTGTCTTTTGCATATGAAAAGAGGAAAATTAAGTAATGTATACTATGGGTATCATGTTTAGTGTTGATTTTGATGAATTTTGCTCAAAATTTTGCCTTAAAACTCCATCTTAAAAGTGCCCAAACTGAAAATCGCCCCAAATATTTTTGATGATTACTCAATTTGGGAACTTATTTTGAAAGTCTTATACCATAAACTTGTTAATTGATGTGTTAATTGATGTTATGCTCTCCATAATTTTTATAACTGTGAGACCGGCTGATGAGAATTTGAGAGTTGTATACTTGAAATCTTTGGATTGTTTGGTGAAAGTGTGTATATAGTTGTTCTTTTTCTATGATTATACATGGAAGTTTATGTACATTCAAGTAAGTGGTTGTTTGTGTATCTAAAATGTGTGTTGAAAACAGATGCCGAGACTTACAATTGGTATCCGTCAAAGTAAGAGGGGGAGGGCTTCTGAGCCTGAGGTTGGTGAGGGGAGTGGGGGACTTACGGTCCCACCTGTGCCGGAGTACCCTACCATCGTCTTTGCTGATTTCAAGCAAAGAGATGCGTTTATCGAGTTACAGAAACGTCATCTGAGACCTACCCGCTGTATTGATACCACCATCTTAACGGACCTAGGGGTTGAGACTGATGTGAGGCACATCTTTGAGACTTTGGGTATGACTGGGTTGTATCGTCTTAGGAAACACTCCTATGCTTTTCTGACCTTGGAGTTTTTGAGTTCCTTCCTTTATGATGCGGTGGAAAAGACCGTCCAATTCCATCTCATGAACACCAGCTTTGTTTTGACCATGGATACGTTTGCCACCCATCTCGGCCTTGCCCGACCAGAGAAGAGAGCCCTTAGGGACGTCCCGACTAAGTGTGGAGCTAATAGTTTGATGCCTTTCTTTACTGGTAAGAATGCCCCCACCTCTAGCAACATGTTGATCAATGATGTGCAACACATCACTTTGAAGATCTTTCTTCGTGCTTTGATATGTTTACTCTATGAGCGGAGAGATGTAAGTAAGCTTAACTCACATGAGGTGATGTTGCTTGCTGCGTACCTTAACCCCACCCGAGGCCCGATAGTCTCTTTCAGTGCCCCGGCTATATTGTGTGCTAACTTAGCTTTGATGGCCTCATCTGACACCCGTTTCTTGAGTTGTGGTGCCATCACCACATGGATAGCGGAGAGACTGACCACCTTTGAGGCTTTCTCGACCTATACACCTTTGGCCCCCACGGTGCCTACCTTGGACCGTGAGTACTTTCTCGACCAGAAATGGTTGAGGACTTTGGAGGGTGGTGGCCTAGCCTGGAGAGTTTGGGGGATGAGTTGGATGAAGGTACCTAACCCCGACCACCTTCTCGTGACCGAGCCTTTACCGGCGGCAGTGGTGGCAGCGGATTCGGATGAGGAGGAGGAGGCCCCTACTAGGTAGTTTTACCTCATTAATGCCGATATATTGGAGGTGATGCCTGAGCCGACGAAGAGGGATCAGACTAGACCCGAGGTTTGGCAACCTAGAGTGGGGAGAGGACCGCGACGGGTAAGGGAGAGGATGGATGAGACCCAGCCAGAGCAGCCTGTGCCTCCACAGCATCAGTTTCCCATCGACGCTTCCTTCTTTTGTATTAAGATGAGGGTGAGTGAGCTTACAGAGAGAGTGTCTGCCATCTTGACACTCTGGAACCTTCATGAGATGGCTTACGTTCAGGGCATCGGGACCGAGGCGGCTCAGCCGGTGTGGTGTAGAGGTGTTGATGATGACAGCGGGGTCTTTCATTCCTTTGGCGTGGAGCGGTCTACTTGGGGTGAGCCTTTGAGTTACCCCTACGGTTGCTTGGCACCATGGAGAGTGGGAGCATATTCCGGCACTGGTGGCATCACGGGTAAGGGTATAGCTGGAGCGGGCACGTCCAGAGGCGGTGGTGGTGATGAGGAGATGGAGGAGCAGGCCTTGGAGTGATGCTAGTTTCTTTTGTCTTGTTTCATATATACTTGATTTCGTGGATTTGTCATATTTAGTACTCAGTTTGATAGTTTGTTGTTCGTTGGTACTTGGTTGTTAGTACTTTCGTAGACTTTGATTGTATTTTCGCCATAAGGCCGTATTTTGGATGTTTTTCAGAATTTTATGTAGGTTATTAGTGTCGGGAATACGTTTTCGACTTATGTACATGTTTCTTGGTCCTCTCGAGGTGGTGATTTGGATAATATTGACATGTGGCTACTCGATCGAGTAACTGCAGGAGTGACTTTAGGAGGCATTCTGATGTCGACGTACTCGATCGAGTAACTGATGAACTCGATCGAGTAATGTCAACTCGATCGAATACCTGCCAAACTCTATCGAGTGCCCCTGTTGATGTTAATTTCGTTTCAACGTTTTCTTATATCTTCAAGTTGGTGGTTCTTGCGGTAATGTTTCTTGATTTGGGTGGGTGATATCAGCGTCAAGTCTCAAAAGTGGGTATACAGTCATAAGTATTTGTGTGGTGTATACAATTTCAGTGGAGTTTATATAATTTCGCATGTTAAACCGTATTACCTCAGGAAATATAGTGTATAATGGTTATAATTCTTGTTGCATAATTCGTATGGTCGTATAAGAAATTGATTGATGATATGGATGACAGTTGATGACAGGATGTCTCGTTGTGTTGTTCACTTTGCCGACAAGTTTCATATATATGAGTCACATTTATGTAATATCAAGGAAGTATCGTGGTTGACGTGAATCCAAATGTATAATGTGGAATAAGAATTTGTCGCTTTGTGTAATAGTAAATAGTTGTTTTGATGGTGATTTTCGGGAACGAAGTTCCTTTTACGAGGGGAAGAATAATGTCGCACGAGAAAATGACGTAATTATGGCAATCTTATAGTATTTTTGTGACAATTTTGTAGTATTTTAAATAGTTGTTTGGTAATTGTTGAATAAATTAGCAGGTTATTGCATCTTGTTTTCAAGTGATTGTTCACTATGTTGGCATGTAATTGTATGTTAGTGGTTATTTAATAGAATGGTTGTTGCACGACTGGGTAATAGAGTTGAGTTAAAAGAATTAGTATGAATGAGTGGAATGAATGAGATGTTGTTGTGTATCTGTAATAGAATTGTTGCTTTTGGGTGTTTTGTAACTGATGGTTGTTGGCAAGTAATCGATGGAGGAATAGACTGGTAGTTGTATTAGTTTACATATGAGTAATAACGGGAGATGTGTACAAGTAATAGTCGAGTTGGTTGTTCTTGTGTACAATGTGTGTTTGGTGGTTCAATAGGAAGTTGTGTTGTGTAATATGTGCTAAGGCAGATGATGATGATGGTTGATGAACATTCATAGCGAGATGGTATTTCTAAACGGTTGTGTTGACTTGTGTCGGATGAACAGTGGTGGTTGTCTTGGTTCCTTTGACCTTGTGTCGTGGGGGAGGATGAGTCGAACTTCAGGGACGAAGTTCTTTTTAAGAGGGGAAGACTGTAATACCCGTCCTTTTAGGGACCCGTTGACCGACGTTGACTGACCTTAGACACCAATCTTGACCTTAGGAAACCTTACGAGTGACGACTTGTGACGATGAGAGTATTCGTGTGCTAGTTACTTAATCAAGCTGAGGCTACTCGATCGAGTAGCTTGGGAGCTCGATCGAGTAGAGGTCACTCGATCGAGTAAGTTGGTTACTCGATCGAGTAACGGGTTTGCAGCGTGGAATTATAAATCGTTGGTCGGACTTTATTTTTCGGTTACTTGTCGTTAGAAGCACCTAGACCAAAACAATATTTATAACTTCACAAACTACTCTACTATTAATAAAGAGGTAAGTAAAGGTCGGATCCCAAGGGACGGGTATTGATGTAAGATTTTCGATTGCAAGTAGTGGTGTCTAAGGGTGTCACAATTTGGGTTGAGATAAGAAGATCACTAAACTAAATAACAATGTAAATGAACAAGCAAGATGATTAAGATGAGATGTAAACAATTGATTAAAAGCACTAGGGTGTCATGGGTTCATAGGGATTCATGGGATTTGATCATACAAACATGTTTTCAACTAGATGCGAGAAATTATTGTTGTGATGGGATCGAGTTAGTGTATATCTTACAATCCCTAGGAAGGTTTGGGTCCCGGAGCCGAATCGATTAGATTTTACAACACCTACAAGTCGACTTAATGCTCCCTATCCAACAATATGCATGGTCTAATGAGACTCGAGTTGGTTTATGTCTTACAAGTCTCATTGAAAAGATAAGTGATGGGTAAAAAATGCAAGGATTCATAGGCTCGGATTTCATCAAACATAACATGTGCATAAGTTGAATCACAACAAGCAAGCAAATTAATTAAGAAAGCATATTAGATTAAGCATGAATCAATCCCCATGTTGGTTACCCCTAATTCCCCATTAACCCTAGTTAAGGAAACTACTCACTCATTATCAAGTTTAACATGCTAACAAGGTTGTCAATCATATTATCAAAGCAAAACATGATGAATAAATGAAGATGATTAACAATAATTAAAAAGGGATTAAGAGAATTATACCTAATGATGATTCCAAAATAATAAGCAAAGAATAATAGAAGTACTTGATGAATGATTGGAAGGTTGTCAATCCTACAAATAAACCCCAAATAATCTTCAATTACCCAAAATAAATGATGAACAATAGAGAAATTAAGGAAATGAGATTTGTATTAATGCCTAATTAAAAGTTGATTACAAGATTAAAGAGAGATTAGAAGAACATAAATTATATTAAGGATTGATGCTAATCTAATTAGTACAATGGGGTATTTATAGTGGGGATTAGGTACATAAATTAGGGTTACTAGGGGCTTAAATGACGATTAAGACCCTTAAGAAAAGTTGAGGAAATGCTCCTCTTGAAGAAAGATGCGAGTCTCCTTTTTGCTAGTCTTTCAGAAATATGCGCATCCCGAGTAGAACAAGAAGAAGGCCTGCTGTACTGGATGACAATCCGAGCGGCCAAGGGATCGGGACGAGCGGATTGTGGGGGTTGGACAAGCGGACTGGAAGGTGGGACACTCGGATTGTGGAGGTGTTGGACGAGCCGGCAGGCTAGAGGGACGCTCGGATTGTGGAGGTTGGACGAGCGTCCCGGTGCTGCGACGGGCGGATTCTAGTTCAGCAAGCTTTTTCTTCTTTTCTTCTTCCAACAATCCTCAAGGATATTGTCGGAGATGCAAGGATCGTTTTCATCATTGCCCATTATTTACAAAGGCCTTCTAGTCTTGTCTTCACTTTGATGCTTGGTCATTAGATTTGATCAATTTAGCTCCATTTTGCCATTAAAATGCAAGGTTTGCACTCCTCTCCTACCAAGGAAAAAAAACCTCAAAGAATATGCAAAACAAAGGACTAAAGATAGTAAATGACCCAATTATGCACTAAAAAGCATAGGAACGAGGCTAATTCGGGGACTAAATCTGCTCAAATATTGGTCACATCAAATATCCCCAAACCGAACCTTTGCTCGTCCCGAGTAAAGAGGTGACAAAAACTAGGACCCTTATTTAAACTATCCTACTAATATAACCGATATGAGACAATTAGCGGGTCTCACTCCGCCCCTTCAACTCAAAACAAGACAACGATGAGGTTGGATGCCTTCTTGCAAGGCAAGGTGGGTCTTGCCAAAATGGCGACACATCCAAGCATTAAAGCACACAAAATCAAGTAATGGATGCATCTATAAAAGAATAGCCACTTTCCTCATCTAAGTGGCGGAAATTATCTAAAGAGGAAGCAATTCAAGGGTACACATTCCTTTATAGATATGGTTTCTTCAAACTACTAAGCCTAGAAGGATACCAATAAATCACCTCCAAGTTGTGTCAAGCTAGGATTCCTTTGTCCTCAATCGTTAAATGCTTTCGTCAAGAGTAGACTCCCTATGGTGTTAGAAACACTGGAGGATCGCGGAATTCCCCTTCTTGCCTAGACAAGAAGAAGGGTCGTCCCCTCTCTACCATGCACAAAAATGGATACGATGGAAAAGGGATCAATAGAATTTGAGTTTCATATGGGAGTTTGCTTTTGTTGTTGTTTTTTCCCCCCAATTTCTTGTGGCATTTGACATTTGAGAACATTTTTCTTTTTGTCATTTCTTTTGATGTTTGGCATTTCAATGCTTGACAATTTCAACTTTTCTTTGCATTTCTTTTTGAACATTTTCAAAGTCACCCCATTTGTAGTGAGGGTGCTTATATTTGAAGCATTAGGAGTCTATTTTTGTTCCTCTTTTCATTTGATGCAATTTGCAAACTTTTTGACTTTTCATTTCATTTCTTGAACTCAAATTTTTGAACAATTTTTGTGCCCATTCCCTTTTTTATGACAAAATGTGGTAGAACATGGATGATGGTTGCATGGTTTCAAGGGTCACCTTGGAATAAACGGTAGCCAAGGAGTTATCACACCACAAGGTACTCTTGACTATGCCTTAATCCATGGGTCAAAGGATACTAGCATGACACATCCTAGAGTGTTTTACAAGTATTCTAACAAGCAAAGTCTTAAGAAGAAAAAGCATCTACAAGGGCCTATATACACTTGTCAAGCTTCCCAAATAGACGGTTTCACAAAAAAATTTCTAATCATGCAAACTACATGCCATGATGCAACTAACATATATACATCCTAATGCATATGCTTCTACCAACTAATATGCCAAATAATATAAATGCAATCCTATAATCACATTGTTTATACCGCATCAATCAAAATAAAGCCACATAGTCATTAACATAAAGAGGAAAAAGGAGATTGGAAAGATCATACCATGCGGTCTTCTATATCCTTATGTCTCGGATGTGGCGTAGTCAATCAATGTGAACAAGGATGAACAAACACAATATATACAAACAATATATACAAGACTACACTACAAAGGAAATGAACTTGTGTTTGGATTTTTCAATTTTTCAATTTTTTTATATTTTGTTTTAATGAAATTAAAGGACATATTTTTTTATTTTTCAAAATTTTTAATTTTTTATCATTTTTGTTTTAAAAAGGTCAAGTTAGAATTTTCCATCCCCACACTAGTATGTGCATTGTCCTCAATGGCCAATACGATAGGAAATTATGCAACTTACATGAATATGTATGATTTCTAAACTAAATGCAAATGATATATAAACAAGAGTGAATGCAAACTAAGCTATGCTATATGATGCATGGTTTTTGATATGGTGGAGAACATAATTTAGATTAGCTCCCAATGTATATGCATAAACTTCCCCAAACCAAAATAGACACTATTTCTAATGTCAAAACGTTTGGGGGAGTTCATGCACATAAAATGCAATGCATAAAACTACAAATTGTCATTTTGAATTTTGAAAGTTGGGAACAATAAAAATGAACACCTTAATGAAGCCAAGGTGTTAGTCCTCTAATGTTGCTAGGACTCCATAAAATGATCAAGATAAAATAAAAACAAGAGAAGTAGACAAACCATAAAGGAGGTGTAAGAATATAGGAGCCTCCAAAATTTTGCTAGTCCTCACCCATCGTGTCACCATCATTTTCTTCACTTGAGGCATCATCAACCTCCATGGATGTGGAGTCATGTCCACTCTCACTTTCACTTTCTTGTTCTTCCTCACTTTCCTCTTCTTCTTGAACTTCTTCATCTTCACCTTCTTGGTCACTACTCTCATCAACAACCATCTCCTCTCCACCCGGTCTACCACCACTAGAAGTGCTAGGAAAGAATACCTCCCTATCCGCCCAACTAGGCAAAGGACAAGATGGATCGAGAAGTCCTTGCCTAGCAAGATGTAGGAGGGGCCAATATTGGGCCTTGTAAGCATCAACTCTATCATTATAAGCTTATTTATGCATTTCCTTCATTAGTAGAGTCAAGTAATCATTTCCCGCCTTGGCATTTTCGGGGTTGAACTCGTGGTATTCAAATGGATAAGGTGGGGTGATAATGGAGGAGGAGGGCTCGGCAACTTCTTCCCCTTGGTGTTGTATGATATATTCGGTCTCTTCGGAGAGTGGGAGAAGGTAGTTCGGTCTATGAACATTCAATCGGCAAATTTTACTAGGCAAAGTGAAGGATCTAGCTTCATTTGTCAACCACCCAAATTTGTTGTCAAGAGTGTCGTTCTTGACCCATTTAAACTTTAGAATCATGGTGGGCAAATCGATAAGATGGCCTCCTTTTACCAGTGCATAAGTGTTGTTCTTGTTGAAATCCCGGTTAAAATGCTTAGCCAAATAGGTAACTAATCCTCCATTGGCAATAAAGGTCGTGCCTTCTTTGCCACAATCAACATTAAGCCATCGATCAACCAAAAGTCGTAAAGCATTGTATGGCTTGGTAATTTCTCTCCCAATGTTCATAGCTGACTCAAGAAGGATAAAATCAAGTTTGGTAAGATGGTTTGTGCCATTTCTAGCTATAAAAGTATTCCCAATGACCTTATGCCATACTCTAATGCCCGGATGGTGGACTAAGAGAGCACGACAATCATGAAAACGTGTGAATTTCCTTCCGGAAATTGCCATCCAAAGAGGAGCGGGGTCATACTTGGTAGGCATCTTTGTAAATTTTGCACTATCACTAATTTAAGGCCAAATATCTTTCCCAATTCGTCATAAGATAAGCATCTATCAACATTTTCAAGACGAAACTCGATATTGGTTCGGGTCTCCACCTTTGTGACTTTCAAAGAGCTTAAAAATTCTAAGGTGAGGGAGGAGTATGTCAATTCTTGCATTGTAAACAATTTACTCAACCCCATAGACTCGAAAAAGGTCTTAGTTTGCTCAAGGACACCCAATTTTGACAATGCATCTTCACATATGAACTTAGTAGGCATGATAGTTTTCTTAGCAAAGTAAATAAATTTCTTCCTATGGGAGTCGGAAGTGAAGATTACCTCCGGATAGTTGGCTAATTGTTCAATGACCGGAGTGGTAGAAGTAGTAGCTTCCGTAGGAGGATTTTGTTCTTGAATCTCCAACCTTGCATCTTGGACTACCAATGCCTTTGATGTTTTCTTATCAAGAAGGGCTTGTTGCCTCTTAGAAAGGGTCTTTTTTTGGGGTGCCTTGTTTCAACCTTTTGTTCTTGCCATACTCCTTTGCTTAGTTACACCAATGAAATATTGAAATCTTCAATTTCTAGTAATGCCCAAATCGATTTAGGATAAATGAAAGTTGCCTTGTATCCCAAAAATCGGTTCAAAACATGAAGATTTTGGTGTTTGGATCACTTGTTGATGCTAAAGGAGTGATTAATTTTTGTTTTGAGGAAGTTTGGATTTGATCTGGTTGATTTTGGTTGAGGAATTTGGTTTTTGTTGATCGAGAGGATGAGGGTTTTGGGGTTTTGGGTAGTGTTTGTGTTTTGAAATAAAGAAAATGAATGGGAAAGGAGGGTTTAAAAGACCCGTTGGTTTTTGAAATACAGAGGGAGACGAGCGGACCAAGTGTCGTGACGCTCGGATTCTTCAAAAATTGGGTTCAGTTAAAGACGCCAAGGGACAAGCGGGTTGCAGGAAAGACGAGCGGATTCCTTGGTTGAGACGAGCGTCTTTGGCTCAGGACGCTCGGATTCCTTTCCAGTGAAAGATCCCAGATTTTAGTAGTAAAAAGACGAGCGTCTTTGCTGTTGGACGACCGTCCTGACTGAGACGAGCGGTTTCCTGGCTTGGACGCTCGGATTCTCAGTCAGACCCAAAATATATTTTCTGCAGCTTCAAAATACGAGCGTCTTGTGACTTGGACGCTCGGGTTCTTTCAGGACGAGCGGATTGTCCCTCGGGCCGCTTGGATTATTCCTTGACCACACGGATTCAGGTCCATCCGTGGGTGCTTCGTAACCCGTGTCAATTCATTCTTCAATTCTCGTGTTCTTCATTGTAGCGGCACTACAAAGGCATGAATAGCCTAGGCAATTGCTATCCCTACACTAAGGCAAAGCACTACACATCAATAAACTCATAAGTCCCTCCCTCACTTCTCTCAAAATGATGAAAATCTTGATCAAGGCATAAAAATGTAAATCCAAAGATGACAAAATTGCAATACAATAATTGAAATGCAAGTTAGGGAGTTAGAATATTTACAAATGGTGGTTTATAGAGGACTCCACCAAACTCTCATCCAATGTGAGATGTCAAGGGGGCATGTTCAAGGTGTTGTTGATGTTACTCAACACCTTGAAGAAGTAGTCAAAAGCTTGCTCATTATCATGATAAAGATCCTCAATAGACCTTTGCACTTGTTGTTCTCCATGATGGTCTTGGGTCATAGCATTACCAATATAGGGATTGAATATCCCTTCGAACTCATCATCCTAAAAACTGCATACTTCGTCTACTTGATCACTAAAAATGTCTTGAGTTGATAAAGACAACTCTCCTTCTTTCTTGTCTTAGCCAATGAGGCCTTCTTCTTCACTTGTCATGGGTGAGCTTTTCAAGCTCTCATTGTTGCAATTTCCTTGCTCTTTTGATGGAGCATCATCCGCTTTCTTTTTCCATTGAAATTCCAACTTCTTTCTATCATCTTTCCGGCTATAGTGATCAACCATAAAACACGGCTCATGCAATCGGGGAGCTCTCATAGTCTTATTAAGATTAAAAGTGATGGTTTCATCTCCCACTTCAAGGGTGAGCTCTCCATGCTTCACATCGATCACCGCTCCCGCGGTGTGCAAGAATGGTCTTCCTAAGATAATAGGAATGTTGGAGTCTTCTTCCATGTCAACAATAACGAAATCCACCGGGATGAAGAATTTTCCAATTCTCACGGGAACATCTTCCCATACACCTAAAGGTGTCTTTGTAGATCTATTCGCCATTTGAAGCGTGATGTTGGTGCATTTTAGTTCTCCCATTCCTAGCCTCTTGCTAACCGAATATGGCATGGCACTAACACTTGCCCCAAGGTCACATAAAGCTTTGTTGATTGTAGTGTCACCAATAGTGCATGGAATGGAGAAACTTCCCGGATCTTTGAGCTTTGGAGGTGAACTCCCTTGAAGAATAACACTACTTACTTTAGTGAAAGCAATAGTATCAAGCTTCCGGATTGATTTCTTCTTTGTAAGAATATCCTTCATATACTTTGCATAGGCCGGAACGTGATTGATTAATTCCGTGAATGGAATCGAGACATCTAAATTCTTCACAATCTACATGAATTTTCCAAGTTGGTCATCAAACTTAGGCTTAGCTTGACGACTTGGAAAAGGAAGTCTAATCACAATGGGTTCCTTCTCTTTGGCCTTTTCTTCATTCTTCTTTGAAACTTCTTGATTGTTGGGTTCTTCTTCCCTAGAGTTTTGAACAACTCTTTCCTTGTCACTAGTCTCCACAATGTCATCCTCAACTTGCTTCTTTGGCTCTTCATACCTTGTACCACTCCTCAAGTGGATGGCACTAACCGATTCATGTCTTGGGGGATTACTTTGAGGTTGTAATTGCCCCTTTTGTCTTTGAGAGCTCGAAAAGGGACAAGACGGGGTAGGGTGGTGCAAGGTAAGGTCTCGGACAAGTAACCACATATTTTCCAAGTCCGCTGGTCAGAAGTAAGCCAAGTCATAGACAGCATAGCTGCCAGGTCAAGGTACCTATCAGTGTCTAGGTGTTGTAAGTCACGAGGGAAGACGGGGAAGATAGAACGGGTAAGAAAAAGGGCTATGCCACCGCAAAAAATGGTGCCCGAAGTCTTCTGCCCCACAGAATTAAAATACTGAGCAGTCAAATAGGCAATGTTAAGCACAAAGGGGCCCTCGCTATCTATGTTCAGATAGTGTTAGAAAATATTAATCTCATTAATTTGACATATTCATATTATGTGAGAAATTATTAAGTCATAAAATAATTATAAATCTTATGCATGCAAACATAAATAGAAGTAAAGAAGAAATCGTTTTCCTTACTATGTGATTTCAGTTTTATGGGCACCAACAAGATCTCCTTCTTGTTAGTTCTTGAGCTTTCCAACAATGGATGAACAAGATTCAAGTTTAGAATCACTCCCAAAAGCATATACCCAAGGAAACCTCTTAATAACTAATATTATTATGATCTAGTAACAATATTAGTCTTACTTCAAATATGAGACAAAAATTAATTTTGTTCTCTTGAAAAAAAAAACGGTTCAAGAGGGAGTGATTATGTGAGTTTATTTCTCTAGAATTTTCACAAATTGTAGAGAGTTTGATAATTTCTTACACTAGAAATTTTATGATAATTGTGAATGAATAATTGTAGAGGAAACACTCTCTATTCCCTTGGTAAAACCGGTTGGAGGGAGTAGTGTGTCCAATGCATGGGCTAGTTTTTCTACCCAAGAAAAGATAGGCATGCAAGGCTAAGACTATAGGTAATTATTGTGTTTTCCACTTAAAAAATAATTAACACAATATCAACCATAAGCCTTTCCATTTTCGGCACATATAAAATGGGAGGTCCATTTTATTTTTGTGATTTGTCAATTGTAACATATGCGACATGTTACTTGACATATGAAATTGTAATGTATTTTTAACATATTAAAAATCAACATACTCATAAAATATGTCATATACAAAATCGACTAGTAATTCGTAATTACTTGTACCAAAATGGTTTATCAATTATAAACCACAACATCTTGTATTTATAATAAATCATTCATTCAATCTCAATTCAATATCAATTGTTTCGTAAACAATAATTTTATCCAAGTAATAAAATAATTCGATTACTTAGACCGTGTCTCATTTAATCAAATTACAATAAGATACGTTAACTTTACTCACAAAATCATCCGTAGATTTTAAGCAATTTAATTAACTCATATCGGCATACGATTAATTAAATAATCAATTAAGAGTATTTCCCTATAGGTATGACCTAAGGGGATCAACTGATCACCACCGTCGCATGACAGTAATGTCAAACTCTAGTCAGCCAATCATTACCGATATGTGTGGACCAGTTGACTGTAAAATATTACATCCCACATGTATTCTTAAAATGAGATTTAAACATGTGATCATTATGATCAACAGTTGTGATCGCATTATTGTCGGAGGACACTTATTCCAACAATCTCCCACTTGTCCTCGACAAGTGTGCGTCACCAATTCTCTTATCCTATTACTATCTCCCACTCAATGCAAGGTGTCTTTCGGGTCGTACTTGCAAGTGATCATATCTAGAGTGGTTTCCTCGATCTGGAGAATAACTGATTGACCGGAATTATCTATCATAGATACCTTCCGAGCGTGGCCACGTATTTCCAGTTCATTACTCCTCGAGTGGCCCTGAGATATTGTTTTAACCCTGACAAGGTGGTGGACAATTCCTATCGCACTTATTCCCTTCGACTAGCCACAACCATCATAACCCAAAATATGCCCATTTGACCCCATTTACGAAGGTCGTAGTAACACAAATCAAAGTTAATCTGAAACTGTGCCACCTTAGGCGAACAGTCTTTAGTCAAAAGAATCGACTCATTAGAATACTATAGTAGCTCTCGCCACGACCAGGCTATATAAATTTGCCAGAACTCTATAAGCGGTCATAAGGCCCGACAAAGTGTTCCTAACAGTCTGCCTATGTCATCGACTAGTCATCTCACATGACTGTATGGCACTGAACTTGCCATCAATCGCATCACACTCTAGTCACTTCGAGACGTCACCTCATACAAGTGACTATGGGCGAATACTATGTTAATCCGGGTTCACTTTAACGGGGTTAAATATTGTCTCTACAACCCGTTTGGATGTACATAATAAAGTATAAAAGGAGTTTTTAGATTTAAAAAACTCGAACGACAAATGTGATTATCTCAACTACTTCATATTTTTATAATCAATTTTCATCTTATATGTAGTTGTTCATCTCAATGCAATTGAAATGACATATGACATGAGTCATCATGTTAAGCTCATGAGAAGGCTTTGGTTAGTAGGTTTTATCAACTTCTTGTACCTTACTCAACCTTACTACATACTCGTTTTCCTTTGTAATGTATACATCTGCATTACAAAACTTTCTGAGTACGTGTCGAGATCCAATCAAGACATAGGCCCTCTAGCCTTAGAATAGCTCCCACTGTTTTCACAGTGTGCGGGACTCATCCTTCTTGCACATCTCATGATTGCAAGTGTACTCAATTTCCGTTGTAAATATTTCTCATTGTTCTTTATTGCCTAGAATGATTCTAGCATATATATTTCTTAAATAACATAGCCACAATGGTTCCTTAACCATCCTAATGTGTTTTGATTATGGTTTTGTCTGAAACCATGCGCAATCTCAATTGTCAATTGTCATTTGTGTAACACCCTTACACAAAATTGCATCAAAAACACTTTGCTTTCCATCCTTAATGCTTCTTCAAGTAGTTAAGATTAATCTATATGGCT
Organism: Silene latifolia; assembly: GCF_048544455.1. Taxonomy (NCBI): domain Eukaryota; kingdom Viridiplantae; phylum Streptophyta; class Magnoliopsida; order Caryophyllales; family Caryophyllaceae; genus Silene; species Silene latifolia. The sequence goes on from NC_133526.1 coordinate 115,727,637, forward strand.
ACTTGGTAACTATTACTTGAATTTAATTTTGAAACAATTCATCATACTCAAAGTATATGAAGTGTTATACATCATTTCCTATTTAATTGATTCGGCAGCGGAAGCAAATGGAATCAATCAAATATGTTCAACTTGGTTGAACTAGTCATGAATCTTATCAACATAAGACTTCTTATTTGACGCTAATATCATGTGGATTTATCTCCATAAATCTGGATATTTAAGATGTATTATTATAAATCTCCAAGTCTTAAATCATTCCCAATGATCAATATGTCATCCACATATTAGACTAATTAAAATTACCGTAACTCCCACTAAACTCTATGTATAAACACAACTTCTCGACTTATCGAGAAAAGTTTTATAACATGATCAAAACATTGATTCTAACTCATTGATGTCCTACTTAAGACAATCTCTTAAGTTGCACATTATCTTAGGATTGTAAGAATCAATAAAACTCATGACATGTATTGAATACATTCCTTCTAATTTAAGAAGTGGGTTTTAGATTTACTCGCTATATGTATATCATCATAATGAAATACAATCCCTAAGAAGATCCGAATAGTGCAAAACACTTTGCAACTAATCAAACTTTGATATCTCTCTTAGATATCCAACAATTTCACTCGGAATTTATTTCGGATTTTCATGGCTCTAAGCCTTGTATTGAGTTGTGACTTAAACACTCTCATGTAAGTCATATATTCATTACTTTCCAGAAGTAACTTGAATCAAACAATTTCTTTGTAAGTTGTAAGTTCTTTACTTTCTTAAAAGTAACACTAATTCATCATCTTCAATAAGCGAAACAAGTGATGAGTTCAACCTCCTAGGTTTTGAAGAAACAATGTCTTACACAAAACGTCTCATGTAGCCAAGAAAGACCTGTTAAGAGCGATATAACATTCTTTGTGGCTCTTGAATAATTTCTCCCACTCTGTCTTCTAGAAATAAACTTATATTCTAGAAAGACAGCTTCACGAGCCACAAACTCGTTGTACTCGTGATTATAGTAAGGAAAAATAAGCATTTGTTTCTTTTGAAAAACTTACAAACATGGTACCTGTAACATACCGTTTCACCCGCTTAAGTTCATGAGATATGGTACTAGGAAATCTGTTTGGTAACCACGGTGGTACGTGGAGGTTTGGTAGATGAGCGAACTTCGGGACGAAGTTCATTTTAAGGGGGGAAGACTGTAATACCCCGTATTTCATATAATATAATTAATTAAACGGATATAATTATATATAATTGTTATATATATTATTTTACTAATTATGTCGGGATAATAGCTGAGTCGAGTTAATTGTTTAGTCGTGTTGATATCGTAAAAGCGAGTTGTTGCATAAGTTATTTGAGACGGGTTTATATGGTATTCGAGACGTGAGCTAAACCATTTACCCTCGACCCATTTGGGTTTACCAATATCATGTTTAACCCAATTAACCCAACACCCAACATCTTCCTCTAACCTAAGTTTTAACCTAATTTTACCCTAGCAACACCTCAACCCGCCTCCCTCCTTTACCAACACCAAAACACCAGATTTCCGCATAGAGAGAGAGAGAGAGTGGCAGTGGGTGGTTGTCGGCACAGCAAGGAAGGCATTAGGGTGTTTATCAACGACAGGGGGTGGCCGTGGTGGCTGTTGTGGTGGCGGAAAGGTAAGCTCCTCCTTTGTTTTCATCTTTTTGTCGAGTTCTTGGTTGTGGTTTGGTGTCTATTAGATGCGTTTATGGTGGTGGTTGATGGGGGATAGAAGTAGTCTGGTGGGAGACGAATAACGTGGTGGTTGTTAGGGTGGTTTTAGGTGGTGCTAGTGGCGGTGAGAGGTGGCGGCGGGGGGTGCGAAGAACGGGTTTCGATGCGGTTTTTCGGGGAGTTTAGAGTGGCTAGGTTTGGGGTGGCACCACCGTGGACTCGGGGGAGGTCGAAGTGGTGGTGCCACGGTGTCTGGGATCGTGGGCTGACGGCGAGCAGCACGGTGGTAGTTGGGCAGGGATATGGTGTTGGTTGCGGTGGAGGAAAGGAGAGAAACAGGGGGGTTTGGTGATGATGCACGGTGGACCACGCCAGTTGCCAGCCCTGGTTTGACTCGCCGGCGGCAGTCGACCAGGCTGGTGGTGGTTGTTGGTGGTGGGGTTGAAGTGGGTGTTGGGGCTGGTGGTTGACACGGCCTCACGGTGGCCTGTGGTGGTGCGTGGATGAGTGCGAAGGGGTACGGGCTGTTTTGGTGGTTCGAAACGGTTTTCATTGATTTAATTGTTATATTTCGTATCGGGTCGTATTTTAAATTAATTAGTTAATTCCCGAGTCTTCTAAATAATTAATTAATGTAATTTCCGAATTAGTTAATATAATTAGAAATGGATTTTGAGTCGGGTTTGTTAAAAGAGAAAAGGTTCTATATCGGGAAAGTTTCTATTTTTAGTAATTTCTATTTTGGGAACGGGAATAGTTAAGTAATTGGTTATCATTTCATTATCTTTCAGAGGGCGAATTATTGTGGATTATCACCGAGCTTCCGACTTTTTGACTGCAGTTCTGAGGTAGGGAAATACACTTGACTTACCGGTGTTGTTAAATTGTGTTGAGTTGTTGTGTTACGTGTGACCGAGCTGTGATCGATGACTTGTGCGTGGTTGTAATTTATGTTATGATTCATACACTGGAGTGTGGTTGACTGAACTGTTCGTGTTGATTATGTTATTTCATTATTTTGATAGCTGGCATGATTTCATTCACTGATGTATATATCATGTTGCATTGATTACTGTTGAGCATTGCATATGCATTGGAGTTGGAGGATGGTGTGGTGGTGACGATGATGAGATATGATGTGATGTTGTGATAAGGCCCAGGCTGGTTCTGCAGGACTTGCCCTGGTGTCCTCCGCTAACGACGGGCGGATCGACTACGGTCGATATATATAGTCTACTGGGGATCGGTATGGTGGGCGTGCTTGGGGTTGTGTGTGATGAGTTGAGGTGGAGATGGAGGTGACGGAGTATCATGCATATCATATTTACTGTTTTATTGTTTTCCCTACTCAACCTCGTGGTTGACCACCCGTGTATTCGTGAACACCGTGATGAACCGTTTTATGGGAGCGAGACTTGACGGGTTTAAGAGATAGGACGGGAGCTTGATGGGCGTGAGACACTGGATCAGACGACCTAGTAGCTAGATCATCATCTAGAAGACTTCACTTTTATTTACGTCAGTTTTTGTAATTTAATTTAAAAGGAGAATTTTGTAATAATTAAGTTAAAATATTATCTGAATTGCCTTGGAGTTTAATTTGTTATTCACTACCTCGGGAAACCGAGATGGTAACACCGTCATTTATCTGAGGAGTCCTAGTTCAGGCCCTTAAATAAATGGGGGTGTTACAAAGTGGTATCAGAGCGAACGATCCTCAGGCCTAAACCAATGAACCTAATGAACGTAGGATGTGTCTAAATAAAATGAACCCCTGGGAATAAACTGTTAGGAGCTCACAGTGCGGTTAAGAAGGCGCCCTTAATGCGTGCTCTTTTGCCCTCTCAGTTTTGAACCAGGCAACCCATGAGAAAACGAGTGAATGGGGTAGTTAGAAGGAAAACCTTGGATATAAGCGAGTTGATGTATACCTTGAGACCTAATGCTGAAATTATGACATTTATCTGGATGGATAATCAATGAAGCGTTGGATTGTGGTAATCGTAAGCATGAGAATAATTGCGAATTTATGATATTTATCTGGATGGATGTGAATGACGTGTTGATAGTGCTATTATGTCTGGTAATATGTGGTTATGTGATCCCAAAGCCATGCTAGTATAGTATCGTGATAGTAATGAGAGACACCATTGAATTGCTTGTTTCTAGTCGTAGCAATCGTGATTAGATGTAAGGGGTAGGTCGGGAGGCGAAGGGACTTCTATGGGATAGCTGTTTACGTAAATACAAAAGTGTGAGATTTAAGTAGGATGAGTTAGTATCGATAGTATGGTTGTAAGAGCTTGGAACATGGAAAATGAATGATTTAGTGTTGAAATCCGTTTTGTTTGATTTTACTCTGTAATTGATCTTGATGTCATTGCCTTCCTGTTAATTTTCTACGGATGAAAAATTTTATGAGAAATAGCCTCGTGAGTTAGTGTTCTTTTGGCGTTGGTTTCATGCTTATAGGGTATACGGATTAAGAGTAATGAATGTTTTAGTGGGCTGTGGTCGGGAAGTTCCTGTGCAGTGATGTTTTGACCAACGTTTTTGTAAAAATTCTCATTTAATTTGTGTAAATGATTTTTGCATAATTCCAACTCCATCGACTAGAGGCTTCGCATACGTTTTCAAATTGATAAGCCACGAAAATCTTGATGTCTCTATATTAAATGGTAAGCTTTGCGAATTGACCCAAGTTTCGGACCAATTGCTGTCACATACTTGTTTGGACCAACTGAGTTGTAAAATTCTTTAAAAATTGAATTCTTGAACTTTCGACCTCATTCTTTTTATCACAAACTATTAACTCTCTGTATGTTATGAAAAGTAATCTAACTCAAGTATTCGTTGGACGGTTATTTATTTGTGATTTTTGAAAGTTACAACGTGAATCATGACCTGTAAAATGTGCGTTCTATGCTAAGTTTTCACACAGTTGTTTGATTAATTCATGAGCCTTAGTAAGGTGAAATTATAATGTTTTATATGATGATAGTAGCACGCATGTTCAGTAGTCATATATCTTAACAAGTGATAAAATTAAAACTTAGTTGATAACATTGTTGGCATGATAGCATGAGTAAAAATTGGATTGCTTAATTTGATTCTTAATCGAGGGTGAAATGTTTGTACGGGTCCAGTTGTTTGCATATTTTGTGGCATGTTGTAATACCTCTGTTGTTCATCATATTCGTATAGTGGTAGGGTATACATAAACATAAAACCATATTATCATATCTTGGTAAATTTGGTGGCGTTAAATGTCCTAATGTACTCGCATGAATATTTACAATAATGATGTTAAATATTTTACACAGGAACGGTAGTAATGGTTATGTCTAAATGTTCCCACATGTAGAATGTCATCTGAGTCCTAAGGTCCTTTATGTGAGTCTGTGTGCCTATAGTTATACTTATTGCCTTCATTGTATTAAATTATTTCAGTCGAACCTAAAACCTATAACATGATAATAAACAGTGTTGTTATTCTTGTTATTGAATATGTTTGTTATTACAATGTCGTAAAGCACTAAAGTGATTCTTGCAAATGCATGGGTATGATATAAAGGAAACTGTTTGATATAACCCGACAATTGGCATATTTATATTCTCGTGTCGTTACTATCAATTATATTAGCATGAAGATTGTTATGATAACTATGTTGACAATTAAAATAGGATAAACCTTTGATGATTCACATGATATGCATTGGTTTAAATGATAGTCGTCATAGTTACATTTAATTGAGTCTACGGGTTGCCTAAGTATTTAAGTCGTGCAAATCAGTGAAGTTTCCAAGTTGCTAATCTTTTACTATAGCTAGAATTCTACAAAGTATACGATGGTGAATGTATGTTTAAACTATTTATGCGATATGGTTGCTATGATGTCAAACACATGTGTGATATGGAGGTAGTGTTGTGTTGGCATGGATCATATGTTGCTACTTTTATTAGCGAATATGTTTGAAATTTATATCAAACAAGTTGGCCAATTAAATGTTGTATGTCGATGAGTAAAAAGGTTTTGATTACGTGTTATGTTCTCTATGGTTTCGAGGTGTTTAAGTAATGCTCATGTACCGCATATTTTAATACTCCTGGTGATTTGTTAGTAGCAGATTGTTCCATTATTCGGAATTGGTAACAGTTTTGACTTGGGAGTGGAATTTGGTGGGGTCAATGTAGATTGTATGCTGGTTTACGTGTATTCTTGCAGTTGATATTTCTAAATGATTGTTCTCTGGTAGATAATGTGAATTGTGATGATCTTGAGTTGACCAAAACCACTGGTATTACAACGATTACCACGAAAACTTGTTATATATCTTTCGCACCCTTAAACCTCGAGGAGGAGTCCCTTGTCTTAACACCCTTGTGTCTAAAATTGTTAACCTTCCATTTTGTAGGATGGATCCCTACAATGTACACCCGCAAGACTGTTACATGTCACCTGATGCTGACTTTAATGAGCATTGTGAGAGACTTTGCACTGCCATGGACATGCATGGCCACAATGGGCACCCTGAGTATTTAACTAATACTCAGTTAAGAGCGTATACCCTTATCGATTCTATTCCTGACTCTGGCATACTAAAGGACAGCAAACGATTTTATATGAGAGAGTTGACCACCCATTGCATGAGGCTATTCCGTGACCCCAATTACTGCGGCGGGGCCAAATACCCGTCCGAGCATACCTTTGACTTCATAGCAGGCGACCTGAGACACGAATTTTACGCTAATGTACCTGATGCCGAAAGTACGACTGAACCACCCATGCCAGACTTCGGGGAAGAGGTGAACCAGAAAGGGAATGACATAGAAGTCACCAGAAACAGAGAAAGCGCGACCTAAGGACCGTTAGGTTAGGGCTAGTAACACCATGATCGGTCTGTTGTGAAACCGTGTAAACCTTTGGTTCCTTCTTGTTGTTCTTTTAGTTCGAGGTTGTGTTTTAAGTCAAGCATGAACTAAGTAATAAGTGATACTTGTTGACAAGCAGTTAATTTCATAATAAAACCTTGTTTTCAACTTTAATGTTACTGCGCAATCTTTTGGTCATGTGTTCTTTTCTGATTACATGTTGTTGACAGTGTTTTGTTACTTTGGAATATGAAAGTTGAGAAGAGGTTACGAGGACGTAACCATGTTTTTAGTTGGGTAGGATTGTAAAATCTTAAGGTTTATGTTCCACTTGTGTATAGATTGTGGTGTTGATCAAGTTGTAGATCGTAGTTTGTTCAAGCTGATGTTTCGCTGATGTTTCGTTGCGTGGTATCCATACAAATGAGTTCTCTACGTTGTGTAATTAAACTGCTGCTGTTATGGCGCTCCGATAGTTGCACGAGTTCATGAGTGATAATAGATTTGCATGAAGTAAGTTCCGGGACGTAACTTTCTTTTTAGGAGGGTAGAATGTAACATACCGTTTCACCCGCTTAAGTTCATGAGATATGGTACTAGGAAATCTGTTTGGTAACCACGGTGGTACGTGGAGGTTTGGTAGATGAGCGAACTTCGGGACGAAGTTCATTTTAAGGGGGGAAGACTGTAATACCCCGTATTTCATATAATATAATTAATTAAACGGATATAATTATATATAATTGTTATATATATTATTTTACTAATTATGTCGGGATAATAGTTGAGTCGAGTTAATTGTTTAGTCGTGTTGATATCGTAAAAGCGAGTTGTTGCATAAGTTATTTGAGACGGGTTTATATGGTATTCGAGACGTGAGCTAAACCATTTACCCTCGACCCATTTGGGTTTACCAATATCATGTTTAACCCAATTAACCCAACACCCAACATCTTCCTCTAACCTAAGTTTTAACCTAATTTTACCCTAGCAACACCTCAACCCGCCTCCCTCCTTCACCAACACCAAAACACCAGATTTCCGCATAGAGAGAGAGAGAGAGTGGCAGTGGGTGGTTGTCGGCACAGCAAGGAAGGCATTAGGGTGTTTATCAACGACAGGGGGTGGCCGTGGTGGCTGTTGTGGTGGCGGAAAGGTAAGCTCCTCCTTTGTTTTCATCTTTTTGTCGAGTTCTTGGTTGTGGTTTGGTGTCTATTAGATGCGTTTATGGTGGTGGTTGATGGGGGATAGAAGTAGTCTGGTGGGAGACGAATAACGTGGTGGTTGTTAGGGTGGTTTTAGGTGGTGCTAGTGGCGGTGAGAGGTGGCAGCGACGGGGTGCGACAAGAACGGGTTTGGATGCGGTTTTCGGGGGAGTTTAGAGTGGCTAGGTTTGGGGTGGCACCACCGTGGACTCGGGAGGTCGAAGTGGTGGTGCCACGGTGTAACTGGATCGTGGGCTGACGGCGAGCGAAAGACGGTGGTAGTTGGGCAGGGATATGGTGTTGGTTGCGGTGGAGGAAAGGAGAGAAACAGGGGGTTTGGTGATGATGCACGGTGGACCACGCCCGATTGGCCACCCTGTTTGACTCGCGGCGGCGATCGACCAGGCTGGTGGTGGTTGTTGGTGGTGGGGTTGAAGTGGGTGTTGGGGCTGGTGGTTGACACGGCCTCACGGTGGCCTGTGGTGGTGCGTGGATGAGTGCGAAGGGGTACGGGCTGTTTTGGTGGTTCGAAACGGTTTTCATTGATTTAATTGTTATATTTCGTATCGGGTCGTATTTTAAATTAATTAGTTAATTCCCGAGTCTTCTAAATAATTAATTAATGTAATTTCCGAATTAGTTAATATAATTAGAAATGGATTTTGAGTCGGGTTTGTTAAAAGAGAAAAGGTTCTATATCGGGAAAGTTTCTATTTTTAGTAATTTCTATTTTGGGAACGGGAATAGTTAAGTAATTGGTTATCATTTCATTATCTTTCAGAGGGCGAATTATTGTGGATTATCACCGAGCTTCCGACTTTTTGACTGCGATTCGAGGTAGGGAAATACACTTGACTTACCGGTGTTGTTAAATTGTGTTGAGTTGTTGTGTTACGTGTGACCGAGCTGTGATCGATGACTTGTGCGTGGTTGTAATTTATGTTATGATTCATACACTGGAGTGTGGTTGACTGAACTGTTCGTGTTGATTATGTTATTTCATTATTTTGATAGCTGGCATGATTTCATTCACTGATGTATATATCATGTTGCATTGATTACTGTTGAGCATTGCATATGCATTGGAGTTGGAGGATGGTGTGGTGGTGATGATGATGAGATATGATGTGATGTTGTGATAAGGCCCAGTGGTTCTGCAGACTTGCCACTGTGTCCTCCGCTCGAAGACGGGCGGATCGACTACGGTCGATATATATAGTCTACCGGGGATCGGTATGGTGGGCGTGCTTGGGGTTGTGTGTGATGAGTTGAGGTGGAGATGGAGGTGACGGAGTATCATGCATATCATATTTACTGTTTTATTGTTTTCCCTACTCAACCTCGTGGTTGACCCTGTGTATTCGTGAACACCTGTGATGAACCGTTTTATGGGGAGCAGACTTGACAGGTTTAAGAGATAGGACGGGAGCTTGATGGGCGTGAGACACTGGATCAGACGACCTAGTAGCTAGATCATCATCTAGAAGACTTCACTTTTATTTACGTCAGTTTTTGTAATTTAATTTAAAAGGAGAATTTTGTAATAATTAAGTTAAAATATTATATGAATTGCCTTGGAGTTTAATTTGTTATTCACTACCTCGGGAAACCGAGATGGTAACACCGTCATTTATCTGAGGAGTCCTAGTTCAGGCCCTTAAATAAATGGGGGTGTTACAGTACCCTACCATTTCATATCTCATATGATTTGTTTTAGATTTAGTGGAAAAATAATTTAGACAAAATGATAAAATCCCCAAAAAGGATCAAGTAACTCAAAGTAACTTGATTAAAGTTCAAACCACATCGAATGGCGTTTGATTTCTTATCCAACCACACATTATCCCATAATGTATGCTAAGAGAGATTAACTTGTGATACTATATCACATTTCCTTTGGCTTATATCAAAGTCATCACTTTGATAGTCCCATCACGACTAAATCGTGATTCCTGGAACTCTTTGAACTTCTTCAAAGATTTCTCTATTTACCTTATTAAGTGAACACATTAGTGTCAACTTAAATCGTTGGCAAAAGTAAATGATTAACCTATTTTGGATCAATGATTTACAACCTCGATCTCCTTTTCAACCAAAAGCACGAGACATCTTGCTTTGAATACAAGATACGCATATACCATAAGATTAACAATCTAATGGTTCCAAGAGTACTCGATAACTCTTTGCGTTCATCATTCCAGAATTTAAGGTTTAATCTTGGGTTACCAATTTGAGTCTTGCGTCATCTACATGATATGTCATTCTAGTTTGGTTTAGAATATAATCACCTTGATAATGGGCTAGCCATACATCAAATCATGGTGTATAGGGTCACAAAAGTGAAACCTATTTTGTATCTTAACAAGTTTATATTCTTATTTAGAGTTTATGCAGTTAATAGTCACAATTAAGTACAACTTTAAACCCAAAAAACTAGATTGAGTACACAATGACTCTATCTCTCAACATCATTGTTGCTAGTCGTCATATTCTAATCATCCTATGTATCAAATACAAAGATGAAAACCACCACCGGTTTCTAATATTGACGAAGTAGTACTAGCAAAATTTATGTCAATAAAATAAACATTTAAAGAAGAAGGTCCCATTAGATGTCCCACAACTAACTTGTTGATTCTTCAATAATTTGGGGTAGTTTCCTTTCTAGCGTCCAACAATTAAGACAATGGAAACTTAATCGGTCGGAATTGATAGGTTTAGTATCGTTATTCTCAATAACTTTACCTTTTACATTACCTTGTATCAATTCCATTCTTATTTTACTTCTTTAAAACCTTATCCTTTTCTTAACGGTTTAAGAGAATGCTCCCACTCCTTTCAATAAGTCTTTGCTAAGAGAAGCAAAATTGAAATTCATGAAGACTACTCTTCATTCGTTTGTTTAATCTTAAAACTTTCATTGAAGTGGTTGCGGTATTTTGGTCAATTTTGATTTCAAACAAATCTAGTTACCAAAATGATATAACGTTTCAAAGTACTTAACTCAATTAAGCATATGAGAAACAATTCATTGTAAGTAGATATGTTAGTCAAGAATCAAAAACCCTTTTGATCACGAATAACTCTTATCTATACTCTTTTCAAGAGATCCTTAGCAATGGTTCATATGAGGTTTTAGAAGCAAATTCATAATTGTCTTTAGTTACGATGTTTTAATGGAGATTTGAACTAAAATCGAAATGATATCGCGTTTGAATTTTGGTAAAGAAATAGAACAAAAAGATAACGGAATAGTGGAAAACTTAACATTTATCGTTTTATTAATACTTGTAAATAACAAGTAAAGCATTTACATAGTGACCTCTACCCAACTATGATAAATGATTCCAAGATCCAAATTCTTATTAACTCGGGGCACGGTGTGCCGAAATACCCTTTATTAACATAACTCGGTGGATTAGCTCTTTAATCGATTCTACTTTTAGAAATCTTGGTCGATAAAATTACATTAATATTTATCTCTAGCCCGAAACACATCCGGAAATCGTCGTGAATACTTTCGTTGAGTTCAATCCAAATTTCGAATAAATGTGTCCATGATCCAAATTCATATTAACTTAGGGCACGGTGTGCCGAAATACCCTTTATTAACATAAATTTGGTGGATAGACATTTATCACCCACTTCCCCTACGTAACAAGGTTTGTATCCCGGTGTGGCCGAGTGCACTCCCTCACGAAATAGGTTTTCATGGTTTCTACTTTTTTGTAAGGCTAAGTCTCAATTGTTTATTTTAGCGAGAGGTCATGTCAATTTATTATCTATCACGTTTTAAGTGAACTAAAGCGGTGAACTACGATAATTGTAATTGACACGGTCGATAAACTCGATTTAAAATGCATGTTTAGTTATGGCGATTTAGCGATGCATGCAACATATAACTAAAATGCAAAGCATAAATAAAATCCTAGGATGACCTTCCTAGAATAGTAAATCTAATAAAATATTACAAATTCGGAAACCAACTCCTTTGGTCCCTTGAACTTCGGTCTTGGCATGCATTTCAAGGCAACACTTTCTTTGTTGAGTCGCCTTCTCGAGTGGCACCGTCTTCAAGGAACTCCGGAATAAATAAATTACATAATTTCCTATTATACATTTGTAATTAAAAATAAAATAAATCTATTAAATTACACAACAGTGATACGAGATCACAATAAATTACAACCGAATCGATATTCCCATACATTTCGGGTAATATCAGTTAAAAACTAAGGCCATACTAAGTAAAATTACATAATTCAAAAAATTATATAAAATTAAAATATGACAATCATAAATAAAATGCAGCATTATAATATGTATGAACATGCCCAATTTTATGCTAAATCGCCTTTAAGGAGCCAATATCGTATATTTATCGGTTTTTACGGATTTGCGTGATTTAACCTTTTAAAATCACAATAATTACATAAATTCATATTTATGTACAAGTTAATTACCCTAACCATCTTAGGCCTCAAAATTAGTCTCCACTAACATTTGACAATAATTAACCTAGATTTCTTAATATTGTTCATAAATGGACTCAAAATACAAAATTTTGCCATAAACTTCAAATTAAATCATAAAAATTTCAAATAAATTTGAAATTTGAAATTTAAACTCATGAACATTCTATAAAAATACCATGACAGTCATAATATTCAAAAAACTTAGGATAAAAATTTCGAAAATTTATCGAGAAAAACAATGTTGAGGTTTATCGGATTTATCAATTATTACCATAAAAAACATGAGAAAAATTATATTCATCAACTTTTCACTTTTAGATCTGAAATATATGAGAAAATGCAACATGTGACGTTTTTCCTTAGTCATGAAGTATGTTTTAGCATTTTTACTAATTAAAGTCACTATTTATGTGATTTTTCATCAAAAATTCATAAATCATGCATAAAGACTTCATTATAGACAAATATTTTACACACATCTTGTAAAATTGCATGTGACAACATACTAAATTTTCATGACCAGATTCGAAATATAACTCATATTAACCTTTTTAACCATTTAAATACGATTTTAACTTGAAAAATCCATATTTCGAGCATAACAACTCATTTTATTATGCAAATTAACAGGTCATCATTAGATAATATATGTGAAAACATATCCAAAAACCACTAGAAAAAAACGAAGTTCAGCTATTTTTAGTCGAAAAATGACATTTTTATCATAAAAATCACATTTTAATGCCATTATTATGTAAAATGAACCATAAAATCCATAAATAAACCAAAATATCTAAATACATTTTAGGACCATAAACTTTAACATGCAAATAAATTTCATGATATTTCATAATAAACACAAATTTATAAGTTTTGTTTGTTAATCTTATAACTCGGAAAAACAATAACCGATTTGCATGCAAACAACCTAAGGCTCATGATACCGCTTGTTAGAAAATATTAATCTCATTAATTTGACATATTCATATATGTGAGAAATTATTTACTCATAAAATAATTACAAATCTTATGCATGCAAACATAAATAGAAGTAAAGAAGAAATCGTTTTCCTTACTATGTGATTTCGGTTTTATGGGCACCAACAAGATCCCCTTCTTGTTAGTTCTTGAGCTTTCCAACAATGGATGAACAAGATTCAAGTTTAGAATCTCTCCCAAAAGCATATACCCTAGGAAACCTCTTAATAACTAATATTATTATGATCTAGTAACAATATTAGTCTTACTTAAAATATGACACAAAAATTAATTTTGTTCTCTTGAAAAAAAAACGGTTCAAGAGGGAGTGATTATGTGAGTTTATTTCTCTAAAATTTTCACAAATTGTAGAGAGTTTGATAATTTCTTACACTAGAAATTTTATGATAATTGTGAATGAATAATTATAAAGGAAACACTCTCTATTCCCTTGGTAAAACCGGTTGGAGGGAGTAGTGTGTCCAATGCATGAGCTAGTTTTTCTACCCAAGAAAAGATAGGCATGCAAGGCTAAGACTATAGGTAATTATTGTGTTTTCCACTTAAAAAATAAATAACACAATATCAACCATAAGCCCTTCCATTTTCGGCACATATAAAATGGGAGGTCCATTTTATTTTTGTCATTTGTCAATTGTAACATATGTGACATGTTACTTAACATATGAAATTGTAATGTATTTTTAACATATTAAAAATCAACATACTCATAAAATATGTCATATACAAAATCGACTAGTAATTCGTAATTACTTGTACCAAAATGGTTTATCAATTATAAATCACAACATCTTGTATTTATAATAAATCATTCATTCAATCTCAATTCAATATCAATTGTTTCGTAAACAATAATTTTATCCAAGTAATAAAATAATTTGATTACTTAGACCGTGTCTCATTTAATCAAATTACAATAAGATACGTTAACTTTATTCACAAAATCATCCGTCAATTTTAAGCAATTTAATTAGCTCGTATCAGTATACGATTAATTAAATAATCAATTAAGAGTATTTCCCTATAGGTATGACCTAAGGGGATCAACTGATCACCACCGTCGCACGACAGTAATGTCAAACTCTAGTCAGCCAATCATTACCGATATGTGTGGACCAGTTGACTGTAAAATATTACATCCCACATGTATTCTTAAAATGATATTTAAACATGTGATCATTATGATCAACAGTTGTGATCGCATTATTGTCGGAGGACACTTATTCCAATAGATAGCCCCCAAGAATAGACAACTCAATGTTGTTCACATTGTTCGGTTCTTTACGGCCAAAAATGGTCCCACGAATGAGACACAAGAAGTAACGGGCCAGGGGAAGGTGGATATGAGCGAGCTTGCGCTCCTCAAAAGGTGTATGTGCCAAGGTCCGCCACAAGATGCGTTGGACCTTCCTAGGAGGGTCCCAGTCACCGGTAGAAGACAAACCTAACCTACTGCCAAACTCCTCTTGGGTCCAAGTCGTGGTCCGGTTAAACAACCGGAAGGAAATACAAAAAATACCCTGGTCAGTGGCGTAGGTAGCTGCAGAAAAAGTGAAGGAGCTGAAAAACTCGAGGGTCTTCTCCCTGTAGGTCGTGGCACTCATAGTAATCAGGCCAGCCATCCCCGTCCCGTTCAATATCTCAACTACGGGCTCGTAAATACCTAACCTCTCAAGCGACTTACGACACAAAAACTTTGTTGAAGCAAAATCACAGCTCTCTAAAGCGTAAAAACGAGTACAATATATAGCATTAACAAAACGTACCTCGAGGTAATCGGGATGCGGGTCAAGAGACTCATCGACACGGATCGTGACCCGGCCAGCAGCAGGTGTGGCTCGTCCGTGACCCCGTCCTCTAGTACCTGAGGAAGAAGCCTGTGCAGTAGCGGAGCGAGGTACTAAAGCAGCCCGGTAGGCAGCTGTGACAACTGGTGACGACGCAGCAGGGGTCGTCACCGTAGTAGGCACGGTACCAGAAGTGGAGGCAGCAGTTGTACTAGCTGAGGCAGCAGAAACGGAACTAGCAGCAGCAGTAGTAGTACCAGCAGTAACAACAGTTGGGAAAACAGCGGTACTATCAGTCGGAGTGACGGTGGTAACAGCAGGGACCACCGTCTCACTCGAGGATGGAACAACTGTCGAGCTAGTCGAAGGCAATGTCGAAATAAGCAGGGACCATCGTCTCACTCGAGGACTCTCGCCCAAATTAACCGCAACAAAGACGAATTGCAAGGGGGAAGTTGAGGGCTAATGTCGAAATAAGCACAAGGGAAATAATGTGGGTGATGGATTTGGTTTTAGGGAAAGATTAAGGGAGGAAATTGGGGTTTTTCGCACAAAAAGATGCACAAAGGGGAAGTATAGTTGATGAATGAATTTAGAATGAAAAATAGAAGTTAAAAGAGCAACTTCCTGCGTGTAATAGGCATTTTCACTCGATCGAGTGATTTGAAATCACTCGATCGAGGACTCTGGCATTCATTCTTCTCGATCGAACAATATTCCACTCGATCGAGTAATCCTCCTTTTTGGCATTTCGATCGAGTGACTGAATCCACTCGATCGAGCAGTTTTCTTGGGCATTCCTCTCGATCGAGTACAAAAAGTACTCGATCGAGTTGTTTTCTCGTATAGCTCATCCCAATGCGATATAATTTCCCCAAACCTGCATAAAACACGCAAAAACATATCCCGACAATACCAAATCACAAAATGAGCAGTCTATAGTCGGTTGTCTCTAAACTAACTAAACTAATGTCTAACAGTTCTAAAAACGCAATAAAGTAGTCCAACGGAAATTCAAAATTATAAATTTCTACAACAGGGCATTCCTCGCTCATCTTGCAAAACACTTTAGTAGCCCACAAGAGGGCTTCTGACAGGAGGAGGTCCCTTCAGCATCTCGGATCGTCCTCTTCGATCGCCATGAGTTTGAATTTGAAATGATAGAAGGAGAATAGTTGGCATCCACGTATGCACGAACTTTCTTCTTCCTCTTGTCTTTCCGATCAACATTGGCATCTCCATCCTTTTGATTGACATTAAATGCACTTTGATCGTTGACAACTACATCATCCAATATATCTTTACTTGCAGTAAGGAAAACAGAAGAATGGTCCTCCTTTTCGCTCTCTGTCTGAGGCGGAGGGGTTATAATTGCGGCACAATATTCAATATTCACAGCTGGAGTATCTATAACTGAGTCAATAGAGGATAGGGCATTGCAAGGTCGAGCTTGTATGGGGACCCTACGAGATTTAGACTGATGAAAAATCAATTCTTCATCTCCTATCTGAAACGTGAGTGTCTTTACCCTGACGTCGATCACTACACGAGCAGTGAATTAAAATGGTCTCCCTAAAATGATAGGGGTGTGAGTGTCCTCGGGGATGTCAAGCACTACAAAGTCTACGGGAATAAAGAATCTCCCGATCTTGACAGGTATGTCCTCTATAACTCCTAGTGGCCGTGATATACTACGGTCGGCCATCTAAACGGTCATGTTAGTGCAATTAAATTTGGTCAAACCGAGTCTTCTAGCGAGAGATAAGGGTAAGACGCTTACGCTAGCACCTAGATCGCATAACGCGTTATCAATCAAATGGGTACCTATGTGACAAGGAATTGAAAAGCTACCCGGGTCAGTCTGTTTGGGTGGTAACTTATTTTGAACTAAGGCAGTCCCTACTTCAGTTAAAGCTACCATCTCATGATCATTTATGTGCCACTTACGTGTCAAAATTTCTTTCAAGAATTTCATATAAGAGGGTACCTGGGTAAGCAGCTCGGCGAACGGAACATTGACGTGAAGGCTTTTCAAGATCTCAGCAAATTTCCCGAATTGTTGATTAGCCTTGTTGTTCTGTAATCGCCTTGGAAAGGGCACGGTGATAGAAATTTCGAGCCCTTTATTCCTTTCATCTAAAGTCTCAGGGAGTTCAAACTCATCTTTGTTCGATCGAGCCTTTTTACCTCTCGATCGAGGCCTTTCAAGAGATTTTTCACTCGATCGAGCATTCTCAGCCTCTCGATCGAGTTCTTCAATATCAACAGTGTTCGATCGAGGCATAATTCCACTCGATCGAATAGTGTCTTCAGAATTTTCACACAATCGAGCGGTTTTAACCTCTCGATCGATT
This sequence comes from Silene latifolia, assembly GCF_048544455.1. NCBI lineage: Eukaryota > Viridiplantae > Streptophyta > Magnoliopsida > Caryophyllales > Caryophyllaceae > Silene > Silene latifolia. The sequence continues at coordinate 115,745,042 of NC_133526.1, forward strand.
CTTTGAATTTCCACTTTACTCGATCGACCCTCAGAACCTCTCGATCGAGTAATATCAGCAGTGTAACACCCGCGAATTTTCTATTTTGACAATTATAATTTAATTAACCGTTCTATTGTCTTAATTAGATTTTAAAGTATTTAATTTCATTATTAAACATGATTTGTATAAATATTATATTTTTAAAGCTTAAGTTATATAAAATAAATATTTTGGTCGGATAATAATGATAATAATAATAATATTTCCCGTCTTTAGTTATAGTGGGCTTGAGACGAAAATTCTAGTGGAAACCGACTCAATTTGAGTTGTTGGGCTTTTTATAACTTATGGGCTTTTCCCTTCTCTTTTCCCTTCACAAAACCCCCAACTAAACCCTCACAACTCCATCTCCCTCACTCCTAAATTCTGAAATTTTCCAACAAACACACAACTACAACACCATTGTTACACAATTTCCACCTCCTTCACTAAATTGGCCATAAAACCTTCATTTCTCATCGGTTTTCAACAATTTTCGCGTCTATCTCTTCCTCTCATCGCCCTCCTTCTTTCTAGGAGAAAGGTTAGTTGACCCGGAAGTGGATTCTTGAAAGGTAGACGAGTCTTTTGTGGATTTAAGTGCAAAAAGGTAACGGTGATGGGTTACTCAACTTTTATGTTAAAGTTTGTGTGCCTTGTTTGTTAATTTAACCTTTCAAATGTTGAAATCTGATTTTTGTTATGTTCTACTTGAATTTTGGTTGGATTGTATCCTCATATGAATTTCTCACATGTTTGATTTAAAGTTTCAATCTTTATTGCTTTAAATCCGTAATTGTTGGATTTCCTTCGCAAATATGTTGTTTTTCCGAGTTAGAATCATGCTAGGATACATAAACAATTGATGGGAAACGATTTGTGTTGGTTTCAAATGGTTTGGAAGTCGATTTGCATTGAAACCGTGTGTATGTACTCCGTACGGTCGACCGGCGGCGGTGGTCTGGTCCCCACCGAGATTCTGTAAGTTTTGGACATAATTTCGTAAGCTGTAGTCCCAGTAGGGTGACGCAATGCCAGGTCTCTTGACCGGTGGGAGTGCATCAAGGCTTTATGTGATTTTGTGCTTTGGGCGTATTCAGTAGGGTGGACGGCATGGTCCTGGCCTCTTGGCCACTGGGAGTACACTGATGGTTTTTGTGAAATTGGGATTTGGCTTGTACTCCCGGTAGTGTGGGCGGCGACGGTCCACCAACCGGCTGGGAGAGCACTGTAAGTTTTATTTAAATTTTGACTTTGGCATGTTGTCCCAGCCGGTGGCCCGGCGGCCGGTACCCCTCCCGGCTGGGAGTCCCCTGTATGCTCCTTTTCACTTTTAACTCCCTATGATCAATGGTTTATGCATGTAACTTCTTCCTTATTGGTATTTGGTTAATATAAGACTTATTGACGTTATGTTCATGCAAACTATTGTTACTCGTACTTGTGACCGGAGGGTGACAGTTTACATTGTGTGACTACTCGACATTCCTTATTTATTTGCCCTCGGACATTGGGTCACGATTAGGTGCCATTGTTTCCGAGTTGGGCTATTGTTCCTTCCGCCTCTTCGGTTCGTGGGTCACGGTTAGGTGACAAAGTTCCGATTTGGGGTTACTCGACCTTGGGGCACGGCTAGGTGTCATGGATCGAGTCTTGGATACGATTTGGGATTGTATGTCGAATCGGGTGTCGTCCATCCCGAGAGTCTGGCCAGATTTAGACTAGGACCGTATATGAGCGTCGTCCTACCAGGAGGTTGGAGTCTAGGGGTTTGTCTTGTTTTGAGTCAATCCTTTGTAAATGTATTTGCTTGTTACGGTCCTTGGCGTGTTCTTATGCATGAGAGTGCACGTCTTCTATGATTGTTTGTGAGAGTCTTGGTCCTATCGGATACTAGTGGTGAGATGCAAGCCTCTAGTTGCGATATGATCGTCGGATTGATGTTCCCATCCGTTCTTATGGTGAGATGCAAGCCATAAGTATGAATGTGACATTAGTAGCCACGTCCCGTGCTATGTTTGTTAAGAGGTTTTTAAGTAATGGCTATTGGTTTCCATCCATGCATTTTCTATTCAATTGATCCGTCACTTACCTTCTTCATATGATTTCAATTGCCTATCTCATTATGTATGCAATATGCTTATCTCATTATGATTATCGTTTATATCCCATTGTTCATTATTATTCAAGCATGATGTATGATCAATATGTTTCAATAAGTTCTTGCTTACGTGTATTTTGACATATTGTGGCTGGGAGAACCCTGAGTTACTCCCCACTGACTGTGGCGTTCATGTTTACATGAATGACAGGTTTGTGATGCAGATTATGGGGAAGACGTGTGAGCTAGCGAGAACGTTGACCCTTGGACCTTAGTTATAGTTGCTTAGACTCACCTATCGTTAGACTTGTGTTTATTCGTGGGATATCTTTTCCCCAACGCACTTGTTTTAAATTGTAAAACTTAATTATCTTTCTTTTCATTTTGTTTGATCACTTATGGTGGATTTCGCACTTTAAACTTTTAAAGGTTTTAAAAATCTCGTAATTTCCGCTTTAAATTTGATGCCCTATCGAGGGGTGTCACAGTTGGTATCAGAGCATATGTTGCTCCCGACGCACACACGTGTACCCCGAATTTAAATGGAACTTGACCCTGAATAATGAATGAGAGATGGGTAGAACTAAGGACCTAAGTTGGTAGTCTCTCTGTGCATGCTCTTTGTTAGGTGTTAACATGGTTGACTCTTTTGGTGTCTTGAGAAGATGGTACGACCAACCAAGGTGGAGAATACTATCATGTAAGCTCTTACCCTAATTCTTCGGAATCAACGGAATGCTAATGCTCAAGTTAATCATCGCTCTAACCACCGTGGCAAGAGGCCATCTGTGCCCTCATCCTCGTCATCTTCTAGCAAGAAGAGGTTGGTGCCGAGAGTCCAAGGACAAAGAGTACAAGACCATGGAGGACAAGAGCCAGTAGTGCAAGAGCCTAAAGGACAAGTCCCTACATCTACTAATAGGCTTGAGGAGAACCGCAAGTGCTTCAAGTGTGGGAAAGCTTATCACCCCGGGATCGGATGCTATGATATGCCCTTGAAGTGTTACCATTGCAAGAAGCCCGGACATCTCTTCAAGAATTGCCCCGAGAAGAAGACTACCCCTCCTCCTCTCCCTCATGCTCCGGATGCCGAGCCAAGAAGAGTCATTCTTGTAGAGAATCAAGTCGGAACCACCGTTCCTCCCGACACCGTTATGGGTGTCTTTTCTATCCTTGACCCACCTTTCATTACTTTTATCCCGTGATGCTCATCCTTCCTTTCTAAACTCTCTTTTGCTTTACCTTGGAGAGCTTGTTTGGTACCCGCCCGACCCATTCTTCGTTTTTGTTTCTTCTTCCATAACATCTTTCATATGGATCTCTTTCTCTTGAAGAATGTCTTCACCGTCTTGAAGATACCTCCCTTTCTTTGAGCACCTTGTCATATTCCCTTATCTTTGTGCTTCTATGCCTTTTGCAACTCTTATTCCATATCTTGGGAGTTGTCTTTGTACCTTTTCCCCTTATAAGAGCCCTCTTGTACACATTCATCTTTGCCTTATGGAATGTTAACTTTTGGTCGAGTAATTTAACTTTTGTGGAGTTTGTTTGTGTTTGACCCTTAACCCCGGTTTTGAGAGGTTGTGACGTTAGAAAGGTTTAGGTAATGTGATGAGACATACTTAGTGATTCTTGTACCTAGTTCCTTGACAAAGTGAGTATATATGATTGGTGGAATTCTTTGTGTTAGGAATGAGTTGCCTATGTGATTAAAGTTATAGAACTTGGCTTTGTTGTTTATGTTTGGGATTTGAAAGCTTAGTAGGTTGAGCGCCGTCACCTTAGGAGTAAACATGAGATAAGTTTAGGATATGAATTTGGAAGAAAACCCATTTTTTTGATGTTAATGATTCCGTATAGATTGGTGATGTGATTTGATGATAATTGTTCCTTGAGAACTTTGTTGAGAAGTCTTTGTCAATTCATTCCTTGGTTTTTAAAACATTGAGGTTGTGTTGAGTGCTTGAGATAAAGAGATGCTTTTATACTTGAGTGGTAGATTTGCTTTAGGGAAATCCTAATATGTGATAGGATAGGTGAACAATGAATCTAACCAATGTATCAACCCTTAAGCGAGCGTTTATTTTTACCTTGATCAGTCATAGAGGTGTAACCCTTTAAGAGAGACTTGCATGTAAGGAATGAGACGAATTTCCTTGACCCTTGTTTTGGAATTTGATCGTTTTATTATGATGGTACAAAATCCTAATAGGCGTGACCTTGTTAGAAGGAACCTTAAGTCTTAGAAAGCGTATGGGTTAAGTCTTGAAGTCCTCCTTCGTACCTTTAATCATCCTCATTTCCTTCGTTCATACCTTGATTAGATTTAATTCTTAAGTATAAAAGTTTACTTGTCGTTTCCTTGCCTTGAATGCCTCTCTAATTCTAATGTCTCTTACTGGTGTTAACTGGTTACCTTTACTATTGACTCCTTTAATCTCACACCTCGTCATGTTCATGTATTCCCTTGAAATTTCCTATCATTTCTTGACCTAGTTATTACCCTTTGTTTCCTTAGTGGAGTGATGGCATTGTTGGCTACGTTGTAGAGTGAGTGAGATGCTCTTTGAGGATTCTTTGTAAAACCTTGATTTCGTCAATATTGGATTAGTGGAACTTGAGCTGAGTTGGGTAGGAAAGATTGTATGACAAACCTATTTACTTTTGGTTGGTGGTCTTTATGATTTGGGGAATGTGATCATCTATGCTTGTGAATTCGGGTGTGAATAAGATTTTGGTTTGGAGTGTTAGAAAGTATAAAGACCTTGAGATTTTGACCTTTGATTTAGGATTTTACCATAGTGAGAACTCCTAGTAGTCGATAGTTGGTTATGTGTGTAACTCTGTTAGTAGTTTCGATCTTTCGTGGAAATCGTTTATAGATGGCTTATATTCGAGGGTTATGGAATCACAATTGTGGTGGAGTGACTTGACCCACGGGATAGCATAGGAGTAAATTGTGAGTATTTTGAGGAAATTTTTGGGAGTTATGTGGTTATGAGTTTCGTGGTTAGGAAGTTTTCGGAACCGTTCAGGGTGACTTTGTTGTTCGAGATTTAAGTATCTGGTGTTTCCTTGTTGCCTAATTTCCTGTCCTCTTTGACCATAAGTGTTACCGTTCATACCTCTCTTCCTCATTTCTACTTGCTCCTCCTTTAAATTTGATGTTAACCTATGAAATTCAATCTTTGATATCCTTGTAGATTCGATTTCAACTCTTCTCCTAGGTAGTTCATCATAGCTCTTTTGTTGGTTAAGTTTGAACCCTCTTAGCGTACTTTGTTTTCATGATATCTAAGTTCTTTTCAATTCATAAAATTTCTAAACATTTTAAACTACCATTTTGATCCATGGTTAAAAGTTTATGTTACTCTTACAAAACCCTACCTATTTTAAAGGTTTGAAAATGAGAATTTGATTTAGTTCTCCTTTTGTTCTACGAGTATAACTTCTTTTTATTGATTTTTAATTGCTAAACCCGAGCTACTTTTAACTTTGCTCAATTCCTAACTAACTTTGATCTATTTATGATTTCTTTATCAGAGTTTAATATTCTATTTTCAGGAATTTGACTTCCTTTTGAATTTAGAAATGAAACCTTTGTTTCTATTTTGACCTTTGCAAAAGAAAATTTGAGTGAATTGCCTTTTCTTTTGATTTTGACGTTGATCGGGTGTTAGAACTCATTATTTGAAACGTTTAATAAATTGTTCTACGCTTGTCGGCGAGTGATTTTTGTTTTAAATTTGTCTTTGACTTGGAAAGTTAGCGTTCTTGTGTGCACGACAAGAGCAATTTCGTTCCATGAATGAGACTTATACTTTTGAAAACTCTTCATTAATGTTTTTGAAAGTATTTTGATTTTCGATTTATACAAATGATTTGCTTTTTGACCTTATCCTCGATTTGGAATGTGATGTTCTTGAATGCGCAACGAGAGCATTTTCGTTCCTTTGGTGAGAATCTGGTTCTGTCGGAAAATTTTATTTGAAACTTTTGAAAGGATTTCGATTCTTACGATGAGTAATCTTTTAATGTTTTGGTTACCGATTTCAAAATTCCGGTTTTATTGTTATATGACTTTTCATTTCTATTTTCAAGTTTCGAGGACGAAACTTTTTAAAAGATGGGGTGATTGTAACACCCTCGAATTTTCTATTTTGACAATTATAATTTAATTAACCGTTCTATTGTCTTAATTAGATTTTAAAGTATTTAATTTCATTATTAAACATGATTTGTATAAATATTATATTTTTAAAGCTTAAGTTATATAAAATAAATATTTTGGTCGGATAATAATGATAATAATAATAATATTTCCCGTCTTGAGTTATAGTGGGCTTGAGACGAAAATTCTAGTGGAAACCGACTCAATTTGAGTTGTTGGGCTTTTTATAACTTATGGGCTTTTCCCTTCTCTTTTCCCTTCACAAAACCCCCAACTAAACCCTCACAACTCCATCTCCCTCACTCCTAAATTCTGAAATTTTCCAACAAACACACAACTACAACACCATTGTTACACAACTTCCACCTCCTTCACTAAATTGGCCATAAAACCTTCATTTCTCATCGGTTTTCAACGATTTTCGCGTCTATCTCTTCCTCTCATCGCCCTCCTTTTTTCTAGGAGAAAGGTTAGTTGACCCGGAAGTGGATTCTTGAAAGGTAGACGAGTCTTTTGTGGATTTAAGTGCAAAAAGGTAACGGTGATGGGTTACTCGACTTTTATGTTAAAGTTTGTGTGCCTTGTTTGTTAATTTAACCTTTCAAATGTTGAAATCTGATTTTTGTTATGTTCTACTTGAATTTTGGTTGGATTGTATCCTCATATGAATTTCTCACATGTTTGATTTAAAGTTTCAATCTTTATTGCTTTAAATCCGTAATTGTTGGATTTCCTTCGCAAATATGTTGTTTTTCCGAGTTAGAATCATGCTAGGATACGTAAACAATTGATGGGAAACGATTTGTGTTGGTTTCAAATGGTTTGGAAGTCGATTTGCATTGAAACCGTGTGTATGTACTCCCCGTGTCGGCCGTGCAAGGTGGTCTGCCCGGCTCGGAGATTCCTGTAAGTTTTGGACATAATTTCGTAAGCCTGTAGTCCCAGCCGGGTGACCGGCAGCCGGTCTACTGACCGGCTGGGAGTGCACTGAAGGCTTTATGTGATTTTGTGCTTTGGGCGTATTCCCAGTAGGGTGGCCGTGCAGCGGTCTCTTGGCCTACTGGGAGTCACCGATGGTTTTTGTGAAATTGGGATTTGGCTTGTACTCCCGGCCCGGGCGGGCAGTCCACCAACCGGCTGGGAGAGCACTGTAAGTTTTATTTAAATTTTGACTTTGGCATGTTGTCCCAGCCGGTGGCCCGGCGGCCGGTACCCCTCCCGGCTGGGAGTCCCCTGTATGCTCCTTTTCACTTGTAACTCCCTATGATCAATGGTTTATGCATGTAACTTCTTCCTTATTGGTATTTGGTTAATATAAGACTTATTGACGTTATGTTCATGCAAACTATTGTTACTCGTACTTGTGACCGGAGCGTGACAGTTTACATTGTGTGACTACTCGATATTCCTTATTTATTTGCCCTCGGACATTGGGTCACGATTAGGTGCCATTGTTTCCGAGTTGGGCTATTGTTCCTTCCGCCTCTTCGGTTCGTGGGTCACGGTTAGGTGACAAAGTTCCGATTTGGGGTTACTCGACCTTGGGGCACGGCTAGGTGTCATGGATCGAGTCTTGGATACGATTTGGGATTGTATGTCGAATCGGGTGTCGTCCATCCCGAGAGTCGGCGATTTAGACTAGGACCGTATATGAGCGTCGTCCTACCAGGAGGTTGGAGTCTAGGGGTTTGTCTTGTTTTGAGTCAATCCTTTGTAAATGTATTTGCTTGTTACGGTCCTTGGTGTGTTCTTATGCATGAGAGTGCACGTCTTCTATGATTGTTTGTGAGAGTCTTTGTCCTATCGGATACTAGTGGTGAGATGCAAGCCCCTAGTTGCGATATGATCGCCGGGATTGATGTTCCCATCCGTTTTTATGGTGAGATGCAAGCCATAAGTATGAATGTGACATTAGTAGCCACGTCCCGTGCTATGTTTGTTAAGAGGTTTTTAAGTAATGGCTATTGGTTTCCGTCCATGCATTTTCTATTCAATTGATCCGTCACTTACCTTCTTCATATGATTTCAATTGCCTATCTTATTATGTATGCAATATGCTTATCTCATTACGATTATCGTTTATATCCCCTTGTTCATTATTATTCAAGCATGATGTATGATCAATATGTTTCAATAAGTTCTTGCTTACGTGTATTTTGACATATTGTGGCTGGGAGAACCCTGAGTTACTCCCCACTGACTGTGGCGTTCATGTTTACATGAATGACAGGTTTGAGATGCAGATTATGGGGAAGACGTGTGAGCTAGCGAGAACGTTGACCCTTGGACCTTAGTTATAGTTGCTTAGACTCACCTATCGTTAGACTTGTGTTTATTCGTGGGATATCTTTTCCCCAACGCACTTGTTTTAAATTGTAAAACTTAATTATCTTTCTTTTCATTTTGTTTGATCACTTATGGTGGATTTCGCACTTTAAACTTTTAAAGGTTTTAAAAATCTCGTAATTTCCGCTTTAAATTTGATGCCCTATCGAGGGGTGTCACAAGCAGCATTTCTACTCGATCGACCACCAGAAATTAGTCGATCGAGTATTTTCTTCGTGCTAGGCATGTTTTCAGCATCAGACGACTGTTCACCATCAATAATAACACTCCACGGGTCTGATATGTCCTCAACAACTGACAATTTTGGTCCTTCATAAGAACGACCACTTCGCAGGTTAATTAAATTTATCGTCTCATTTGGATTCTTCTCGGATTGAGACGGTAAATGACCCGGTTTTCTCGTTGATTGGCTCGCGGTCAACTGAGCAACTTGAGTTTCAAGTGACTTAATGGATGCTTCTTTTTGTTGGTCACTCATTTGCAGCTGCTTAGTCAATGATTGAATCATCGACTTTAACTCACCCAATTCACTAACTCCACTTGAGGAAGCTCCTTGATGCGGCGGTGGAAAAGATGGAGGCTTTACAAAGCCTTGTTGAGCTTTTTGAGGAGGAACATAGGGTTGTTGCTGCTGGGGTGGTGGAGTAGGATTAAGAACATTCTGACTGGTCCACCTCAAATTGGGATGGACTTCCCCTTGGTTATTGTAATAGGAACCTCCTCCTTGCCTATATTGCTGAAAGGCAAGGACTTGTTCCTTTTTTGTCAGACAGACAACAGCAGTGTGACCGTCATTGCTCCCACATCTCTCACAAGTGACAGTTTCCTGTCTAGTCAATAGATGAACCGTCTGTTGATCACCAGTAGCTTGCAATTCCAATCTATAAAAACGAGCATTCATGGCTTCCAGCTGAGCCACAACTGCATTGTCGACCGAGTGCACTGTCCGAATACCGTCCCTCGGGTTCCTATACTAAGCACAATGGGTCGCCATATCCTCAATAATGCCCCATCCCTTATCATCATCAATATTCTTTTGGAATCTCCCATTAGATGAGGCATCAAGTATAGCACGATGGTCATCATACAACCCATTATAGAATTGGTTGCACAAAAACCACTGATCAAATCTATGGTGAGGAAGGGACCTCACCAACTTCTTGAACCGACACCAAGCCTCATAGAAATTTTCATCAGGTGCTTGCTTGAAACTTGTAATCTTTCCTCTAAGCTGATTAGTATGTTGTGGAGGAAAGTACCTTTTATAAAAGGCGAGAGCAAGAGTTTCCCGGTTGGTAATACCGGCTGCAGTGCGATCTAGATCAGTGAGCCACTCCCTGTCTCCGTCAGTTAATGAAAAAGGAAATAGGACTTCCTTTATCTTGTCTTGGGTCACTCCCTTCGTGGCGGGAATGGTAGAGCAATAGTCAGTAAAGACCTCCATATGTTTTTGCGGATCTTCACCCGCCACACCTCGAAATAGGTTCCTTTCTACCAAATTTATATAAGACGGACGGATATCGAAAGTGTTACCGTCCTCAGTTGCGAGCTTGAAACCCTTAGGAATCGAGGCAGCTGTGGGCTCTGAGTGACTCACAATGTTAGGCATCTTTATTGGCTTGATAGCAGAAGTAGAATTGTCTTCTTCACAAGACGAGTCTTCTGCAAAAAGAAAGTGTTGTAGCTCGGGTTCGAAAGTACTCAAGTCTTCCTTTCGAATCTTTCTTTGCAGACGGAGTCTATGCCGAAAAGATCTCTCTGGCTCAGGATCAGCTGGGACTAATTCCGACCTGTTTGGCCTGGGCATACACAACACTGAAAGGAATAAGTGAGAACTGTCTCAAGGACTAAAAATTCCCTGAGACGGATAAAAATAAACGAAACAAAAAAGGCAGATGGGGCTATTGCCTCCCCGGCAACGGCGCCAAAATTTGATACTGTCGTTTGTGTACCAAAAATAAACCTAAGTATACTAACGGAAGCTAGTGATAACTAGGGTCGATTCTCCACAGGGAGGCAAGATATCTGTCTAAAAGTCCGTCTATTTAAGTCACAAAATGGGGGTTTTTAATTTTATTTCTAAACTACTCAAAGATTAAAGGAAAGAGAAATAAAGCAAGAGCAATAAAAGTGAGAAAATACGATAAGAGTGATCAAATAAGAGAATGTATGCCAGGATTTCGGTTCACCATGGTAGTCAATCGACTCAGTTGCAAATAGCCTAGACAATCTACTGTGAGAAGGATAAGGGAAAGGTCCTTCCGGTCCATTTCTATCCTAGATTTCCACTAACTTAACTTCCGTCCTCATTAGGGTAGTCTACTCTTCATAGCAGGTCTATTTATTCCAATCCTCCGATCCAGGAGTAAAGTTAACCAAATTAATGTAATTTAGAAGCATGCACTCAACTAAATTGGTGTTACAGTTATATTGCTATAGGGACAGATTCTCACATATAAATTATTTAGCCTATTTGCTACATCGTCACAATCCTACCATGGATTCCCTAATCCTAACATAAAGAGAATTAGCTACTCATGTTCTTAGAGGTGTCAACAATAATAACAACAAGCATGCTAATTAATGGCATAATGAAACGTTAACAATTAAGCATAAACAAGACTAGGGCAAGAGTAATAATGAAAGAACAAAAGATTAATGCAAACAAAGTATTAAGATTAAAAAGGAAAGAATGATTACAATCTAAAGAATCTGGCGTAAAGATCAATCCGCAAAGCAAAGCAAAGGGTTGAGAGATTCAGCAGTAAGAGTAATTAAGAGATTCAGAAGTTTAAGAGGTAGTAAAGTGTGTGAAAAATATCCTAATGACCTAATTACGACTTCCTTATATTGGGAAGCGTAATACTTAACAAAATAAACTATCACGGGCTTAATTAAACCCGCGCAAAACAACAAACCTCTCGGTCGAGCACTCTCAATTCACTAGATCGAGGTCTTCTCCAGAAAATGTACTTGATCGAACTGTCAAAGTTCTCGATCGAGCAACTCCCATAAATTCCATTTCGATCGAGCTCTTGGAATCACTCGATCGACCACTTGTCCAGCCAGACCACTCGATCGAACCATAAATCCTCTCGATCGAGTGGATATCCAATATATCAGCCTCTAACTCGTCTTTGGCAGCTTCCTTGACCTTCCTTCACGCACTCCAAGGTATTACTCTCGCTCCAATATTCCCGTCTCCTTATAATGCATGCTGAATAGGACGAATAAGGTGCGGTTCCACTACTTTCAAGTTCATTTCTGCAAATTAGACAAAACGAAACAAAGTAGCCAATTCGGGGCATTTTGCAATACATAACGGTACAAAAAGGCATAGAAATGCGTGCAATAAAAGGCTAAATAGTCTATATAAATTGCACGTATCAACCCCAAATTGCAAAGAATATCCTCATCAATAAATCAAATTCAAGATCTATTTCAAGATGAGACCAACAAGTGTTGGAATATGTGTCCTCCGACAATAATGTGATCACAACTGTCGATCATGATGATCACATGTTTAAATCTCATTTTAAGAATACATGTGGGATGTAATATTTTACAGTCAACTGGTCCATACATATCGGTAATGACTGGCTGACTAGAGTTTGACATTCTTGTCGTGCGACGGTGGTGATCAGTTGATCCCCTTAGGTCATACCTATAGGGAAATACTCTTAATTGATTATTTAATTAATCGTATGCCGATACGAGTTAATTAAATTGCTTAAAATTGACGGATGATTTTGTGAGTAAAGTTAACGTGTCTCATTGTAATTCGATTAAATTAGATACGGTCTAAGTAATCGAATTGTTTTATTACTTGGATAAAATTATTGTTTACGAAACAATTGAAATTGAAATTGAATGAATAATTTATTATAAATACAAGACGTGTTAATTTATAATTTGATAAACCGTTTTGGTACAAGTAATTACGAATTACTAGTCGATTTTGTATATGACATATTTTATGAGTATGTTGATTTTTAATATGTTAAAAATACATTACAATTTCATAAGTCAAGTAACATGTCACATATGTTACAAATGACAAATGACAAAATAAAATGGACCTTCCATTTTATCTCATATGGGCCGAAAATAAGAGGGAGTATAAGGTTTAAATTGTGTTAATTATTTTAAGTGGAAAACAAAATGATTAGCTACCTACTTGTAGCCATGCACGCCTATTTTCTTGGGAACAAAATGAGCATCATGCATTGGCTCACCACCACCCCTCCCCACCGGTTTTCCAAGAGGGAATTATAGAGTTTTTTTCTCTATTATTCACACTACTTCAATAACATATTTTCTAGTGTAAGAAAATAGTAATTTCTCTCTACAATTGTGAAAACTTAGAGAAATAAAAATCTCTCAAATTCTTCCTCTCTTAGCCGAAAATTACAAGAGAACAAAATTAGTATTTTGTGTCATATTTTAAGTAAAACTTATATTTTTACTAGTTCATAAATATATAAGTTATTAAGAGATTTCTTAGGGTATATGCTTTTGGGAGAGGTTCTAATTTGAACCTTGTTCATCCATTTTAAGGAAAGCTCAAGAACTAACAAGGAGATCTTGTTGGTGCCCAAATGGCCGAAAATAAGATGGTGAGAAATTGATTTTTCCATCTCCTTTTATTAAGTTTGCATGCATAAGATCTTGTATTTATTTTATGACCAAATAAAGTGTTTCATATATGAATATGTAAATTAAAGAGATTGATGAATCTAACAAGCGGTATCATGAGTCTTAGGTTGTTTGCATGCAAATCGGTTTATAGTTTTTCCGAGTTATATGATTAACATACAAAACTAATTAATTTGGATTTATGAAGATAAACCTAAAAATAACTTTGCATGTTAAAAGTTTCAGGTCCTAAGTGATTTATAGGACATTTTGGTTTATTTATGGATTTTATTGTTCATTTTATATATTATTGGCATTAAAATGTGATTTTTATGATAAAAATGTCAATTTTGGACGAAAAATAGCTAAACTTCGATTTTTTCAGTGGTTGTTGGATATGTTTTCACATATATTATCTACTGATGGCCTGTAAATGTTCATGTTAAAATGAGTTGTTTTGCTCGAAATATGGATTTTTAAAGTTAAAATCGTATTTAAATGGGTAAATAGGTTAATATGAGTTATATTTCGAATCTGGTCATGGAAATTTAGTGTGTTGTCACATGCAATTTTACAAGATATGTGTAAAATATTTGGCTATAATGAAGTCTTTTTGCATAATTTATGAATTTTTGATGAAAAATCACATAAATAGTGACTATAATTAGTAATAATGCCAAAACATACTTCATGACTAAGGGAAAAACGTCACATGTTTTATTTTATCATATATTTCAGATCTAAAAGTGAAAATTTGATGAAAATAATTTTTCTTATATTTTTATGGTCATATTTGTTAAAACCGATAAACCGCAACATTATTTTTCTCGATAAATTTTCGAAATTTTTAACCTAAGTTTTCAACATTATGAGTGTCATGGTATTTTTCCAGAATGTTCATGAGTTTAAATTTCAAATTTCGAATTTATTTGAAATTTTTATAATTTAATTTGAAGTTTATAGCATAATTTTGTGTTTTTGGGTTCATTTATGAACAATATTAAGAAATTAAGTTTAATTATTGTCAAAATGTTAGTGGAGACTAATTTTGAGTCCTAAGATGGTTATGGTAATTAACTTGTACATAAATATGAATTTATGTAATTATTGTGATTTTAACAAGTTTTAATCACGCAAATCCATAAAAACCGATAAATATACGATATTATCTCTTAAAAGGCGATTTAGCATAAAATCTAGCATGTTCATACATATTATAATGCTGCATTTTATTTATAATTGTCATATTTTAATTTTATGTAATTTTTGAATTATGTAATTTTACTTAGTATGGCCTTAGTTTTAATTGGTATTACCCGAAATGTATGGGAATATCGATTCGGTTGTAATTATTGTGATCTCGTATCACCGTTTTGTAATTTAATAGATTTATTTTTATTTTTAATTACAAATGTATAATAGGAAATTATGTAATTCATTTTGTAATTTAATTATTCCAGAGTTCCTTGAAGACGGTGCCATTCGAGAAGGCGATCCATCAAAGAAAGTGTTGCCTTAATATGCGTGCCAAGACCGAAGTTCAAGGGACCAAAGGAGTTGGTTTCCGAATTTGTAATAGTTTATTAGATTTACTATTTTAGGAAGGCCATACTAGAATTTTTCTATGCTTTGCATTTTATTTATATGTTGCATGCATCGCTACATCGCCATAACTAAACATGCATTTTAAATCGAGTTTATCGACCGTGTCAATTAAAATTATCGTAGTTCACTGCATTAGTTCACTTAAAACGTGATAGATAATAAATTGACATGACCTCTCGCTAAAACAAACAATTGAGACTTAGCCTTACCAAAAAGTAGAAACCATGAAAACTTATTTCGTGAGGGAGTGCGCTCGGCCACACCGGGGTACAAACCTTGTTACGTAGGGGAAGTGGGTGATAAATGTCTATCCACCGAATTTATGTTGATAAGGGATGAATCGGCTACACCGTGCCCAAGTTAATGTGGATTTGGATCATGGACACATTTATTCGAAATTTGGGTTGAACTCAACAAAAGTATTCTCGACCATTGTCGGATGTGTTTTGGGATAAAGATAAACATTAATGTAATTTTATCGACCAAGAGTTCTAAAAGTAGATTCGATTAAAGAGTTAATCCACCGAGTTATATTAATAAAGGGTATTTCGACACACCGTGCCCCAAGTTAATATGAATTTGGATCTTGGAATCATTTATCATAGTTGGGTAGAGGTCACTATGTAAATGCTTTACTTGTTATTTACAAGTAATAATAAAACGATAAATGTTAAGTTTTCCACTATTCCGTTATCATATTGTTCTATTTCTTTACCACAATTCATATATGATATCATTTCGATTTTTGATTCAAATCTCCATTAAAACATCGTAACTAAAGACAAAATTCGAATTTTCTTCTAAAAACCTCGTATTATCCATTGTAAGGATCTCTTGTGGAGAGTATAGATAAACGTTATTCGTGATCAAAAGGGTTTTTGATTCTTGACTAACATATCTACTTACAATGAATTGTTTCTCATATGCTTAATTGAGTTAAGTACTTTGAAACGTTAAATCATTTTGGTAACAAGATTTGTTGGAAATCAAAATGGACCAAACTACCACAACCACTTCAATGAAAGTTTTAAGACTAAACGAACGAATGAAGAGTAGTCTTCATGAAATTCAAGTTTGCTTCTCTAAGCAAAGACTCATTGAAATGAGTGGGAGCATTCTCTTAACCGTTAAGAAAAGGACGAGGTTCCAAGAAGTAAAATTAGAATAGAATTGATACAAGGTAATGGTAAGAGTTAAGTTATTGAGAATAACAATACTAAACCTATCAATCCCGACCGATAAAGTTTCCATTGTCTTAATTGTTGGACGCTAGAAAGGAAACTACCCCAAATTATTGAAGGATCAACAAGTTAGTTGTGGGACATCTAATGGGACCTTCTTCTTTAAATGTTTATTTGATTAACATAAATTTTGCTAGTACTACTTCGTCAATATTAGAAACCGGTGGTGGTTTTCATCATTGTATTTGATACATAGGATGATTAGAATATGACGACTAGCAACAATGATGTTGAGAGATAGAGTCATTGTGTACTCAATCTAGTTTTTGGGTTTAAAGTTGTACTTAATTGTGACTATTAAGTGCATAAACTCTAAATAAGAGTATAAACTTGTTAAGATACAAAAGAGGTTTCACTTTTGTGACCCTATACACCATGATTTGATGTATGGCTAGCCCATTATCAAGGTGATTATATTCTAAACCAAACTAGAATGACATATCATGTAGATGATGCAAGACTCAAATTGGTAACCCAAGATTAAACCTTAAATTCTGGAATGATGAACGCAAAGAGTTATCGAGTACTCTTGGAACCATTAGATTGTTAATCTTATGGTATATGCGTATCTTGTATTCAAAGCAAGATGTCTCGTGCTTTTGGTTGAAAAGGGGATCGAGGTTGTAAATCATTGATCCAGAATAGGTTAATCATTTTCTTTTACCAACAATTTAAGTTGACACTAATGTGTTCACTTAATAAGGTAAATAGAGAAATCTTTGAAGAAGTTCAAAGAGTTCCATAAATCACGATCTAGTCGTGATGGGATTATCAAAGTGAAGACTTTGATATAAGCCAAATGAAATGTGATATAGTATCACAAGTTAATGTCTCTTAGCACACATTATGGGATAATGTGTGGTTGGATAAAGAAATCAAACCCTATTCGATATAGTTTGAACTTTAATCAAGTTACTTTGAGTTACTTGATCCTTTTGGGAATTTTATCATTTTGTCTAAATTATTTTTTCCACTAAAACTAAAACGAATCATATGAGATATGAAATGGTAGGGTACCATGCTTGTAAGTTTTCACAAGAAACAAATGCTCATTTTTTCCTTACAATAATCACGAGTACAACGGGTTTGTGGCTCGTGATGCTGTCTTTCTAGAATACAAGTTTATTTCTAGAAGACAGAGTGGGAGAAATTATTCAAGAGCCACAAAAGAATTGTGTCAAAAATTGTATGAAAGAGCCAAAAAAGAATTGTGTCAAAAATTGTATGAAATTGTATGTCGCAAGAAACTGTATTTTATTGGCTACATGACGTTGTTTCTTCGAAACCCCTAGGAGGTTAAATTCATCACTTCTTTAAGATGATGAATTCATGTTACTTTTAAGAAAGTAAAGAGCTTACAACATACAAAGAAATTGTTTGATTCAAGTTACTTCTGGAAAGTAATGAATATATGACTTACATGAGAGTGTTTAAGTCACAACTCAATACAAGGCTTAGAGCCATGAAAATCCGAAATAAATTCCATGTGAATTGTTAGATATCAAAGCTTGATTGGTGGCAAAGGGTTTTGCACTAGTTGAAATACTTAAGTCTCTTTGGATCTTCTTAGGGATTGTGTTTCATTATGAAATATATAGCGAGTGAATCTAAAACCCACTTCTTCAATTAGAAAGTATGTATTCAATACATATCTTGAGTTTTGTAGATTCTTGCAATCCTAAGATAATGTGAAACTTAAGAGAGGGTCTTAAGTAGGACATCAATGAGTTGGAGTCAACATTTTGATCATGTTATAAAACTTTTCTCGATAAGTCGAGAAGTTGTGTTTATACATGGAGTTTAGTGGGAGTTACGGTAATTTTAATTAGTCTTATATGTGGATGACTTATTGATCATTGGGAATGATTTAAGACTTATGGAGTATTATAATACATCTTTAATATCCAGATTTATGGAGATAAATCCACATGATATTAGCGTCAAATAAGAAGTCTTATGTTGATAAGATTCATGACTAGTTCAATCAAATTGAACATATTTGATTGATTCCATTTGCTTCCGCTGCCGGATCAATTAAATGAGTAATGATGTATAACACTTCATATACTTTGAATATGATGAATTATTTCAAATCGAATTTAAGTAATAGTTACCAAATAGCCATGTTGATTATTCTTAAGAGCTTGAAGAAGCATTAAAGATGCAAAGTTAAGTGTTTTTGCAATTCACAAATTTGTGTAAGGGCTTACACTAATGACTGTTGAGATTGTATAAGGTTTCGGACAAAAACCGTATTCGAAACACCTAAAGATGGTTAAGGAACCATTGTGGCTATGTTATTTAAGAAGTGGATTTGCTAGAATTGTTCTAGGCAATAAAGAACAATGAGAGATGCTTACAACGAAAATTGAGTACACTTGCAATCATGAGATGTGCAAGAGGATGGATCCCGCACACTGTGAAAACAGTGGGAGCTATTCTAAGGCTAGAGAGCTTATGTCTAGATTGGATCTAGACACGTACTCAGAAAGTTTTGTAATGCAAATGCATACATTACAAAGGAAAACGAGTATGTAGTAAGGTTGAGTAAGGTACAAGAAGTTGATAAAACCTACTAACCAAAGCCTTCTTATAGGCTTAACATGATGAGTCATGTCATATGTCATTTCAATTGTATTGAGATGAACAACTACATATAAGATGAAAATTGATTATAAAAATATGAAGTAGTAATCAGGTATTGACTATTCATATGAGATAATCACATTTGTCGTTCGAGTTTTTAAATCTAAAAACTCCTTTTATACTTTGTTACATCCAAACGGGTTGTAGAGACAATATTGAACCCCGTTAAAGTGAACCCGAATTAACATGGTATTCGTCCATAGTCACTTGTATGAGGTGACGTCTCGAAGTGACTAGAGTGTGATGCGATTGATGGCAAGTTCATGTGCCATAGAGTCATGTGAGATGACTAGTCGATCACATAGGCAGACTGTTAGGAACACTTTGTCAGGTCTTATGACCGCTTATAGAGTTCTGGCAAATTTATATCGCCTGGTCGTGGCGAGAGCTACTATAGTATTCTAATGAGTCGATTCTTTTGACTAAAGACTGTTCGCCTAAGGTGGCACAGTTTTAGATTATCTTTGATTTATGTTACTACGACCTTCGTAAATGGGGTCAAATGGGCATATTTTGGGTTATGATGGATGTGGCTAGTCGAAGGGAATAACTGCGATAGGAATTGTCCACCCCTTGTCAGGGTTAAAAAAATATCTCAGGGCCACTCGAGGAGTAATGAACTGGAAATGCGTGGCCACGCTCGGAAGGTATCTATGGTAGATAATTCCGGTCAATCAGTTATTCTCCAGATCGAGGAAACCACTCTCGATATGATCACTTGCAAGTACAACCTGAAAGACAACTTGCATTGAGTGGGAGATAGTAATAGGACAAGAGAATTGGTGACGCACACTTGTCGAGGACAAGTGGGAGATTGTTGGAATATGTGTCCTCCGACAATAATGCGATCACAACTGTCGATCATGATGATCACATGTTTAAATCTCATTTTAAGAATACATGTGGGATGTAATATTTTACAGTCAACTGGTCCACACATATCAGTAATGATTGGCTGACTAGAGTTTGACATTACTGTTGTGCGACGGTGGTGATCAGTTGATCCCCTTAGGTCATACCTATATGGAAATACTCTTAATTGATTATTTAATTAATCGTATGCCGATACGAGTTAATTAAATTACTTAAAATTGACGGATGATTTTGTGAGTAAAGTTAACGTGTCTCATTGTAATTCGATTAAATTAGATACGGTCTAAGTAATCGAATTGTTTTATTACTTGGATAAAATTATTGTTTACGAAACAATTGAAATTGAAATTGAATGAATAATTTATTATAAATACAAGACGTTGTAATTTATAATTTGATAAACCATTTTGGTACAAGTAATTACGAATTACTTGTCGATTTTGTATATGACATATTTTATGAGTATGTTGATTTTTAATATGTTAAAAATACATTACAATTTCATAAGTCAAGTAACATGTCACATATGTTACAATTGACAAATGACAAAATAAAATGGACCTTCCATTTTATGTCATATGTGCCGAAAATAAGAGGGAGTATAAGGTTTAAATTGTGTTAAATATTTTAAGTGGAAAACAAAATGATTAGCTACCTACTTATAGCCATGCAAGCCTATTTTCTTGGGAAGAAAATGAGCACCATGCATTGGCTCACCACCACCCCTCCCCACCGGTTTTCCAAGAGGGAATTATAGAGTTTTTTCCTCTATTATTCACACTAATTCAATAACATATTTTTTAGTGTAAGAAAATAGTAATTTCTCTCTAAAATTGTGAAAACTTAGAGAAATAAAAATCTCTCAAATTCTTCCTCTCTTGGCCGAAAATTACAAGAGAACAAAATTAGTATTTTGTGTCATATTTCAAGTAAAACTTATATTTTTACTAGTTCATAAATATATAAGTTATTAAGAGATTTCTTTGGGTATATGCTTTTGGGAGAGGTTCTAATTTGAACCTTGTTCATCCATTTTAAGGAAAGCTCAAGAACTAACAAGAAGGAGATCTTGTTGGTGCCCAAATGGCCGAAAATAAGATGGTGAGAAATTGATTTTTCCATCTCCTTTTATTAAGTTTGCATGCATAAGATCTTGTATTTATTTTATGACCAAATAAATTGTTTCATATATGAATATGTAAATTAATGAGATTAATGAATCTAACAACAAGGTCCTTACCTAGAGAAAGGAGGAGAGCTAGTGTGACACCCCCATACTCCAAGTGCCTTACCAGGACCACTCAGGTATAAAGATGTCACCATCTCGGTTTCCCGAGGCAATGATAATCAAAAGACACTAGAGAAACAACATTTAAATAGTATAAAGTTTAATGATTACAAACCAAAACCAACTGATAGAAATACGGTTACATGCTCTTAAACCAAAAGTCTAACAACTAATCAAAACTACAGTGGAAGACTCTATCATCTCGTGGTGACACATCCCAGCTAGTCCACATGTCTCGACTCATACCTGCTCAACAACTGCTCACCATCACCGAATGGATCACCACAGTTTTTCAAAACAAAGACGGGGTCAGCACTAATCACACAATCATATATAATTACAATAAGACAGAAACCAACACATCTCAATCGTCACATAACCCAAACTCCGTATACAACTCCTCATCACTGACTACACACTAAAGTGTGTAGCCCTGCCAGATTACCCATCGCAACAGGTAACTCCACTACGGCAGTGGGGGACCGTAGCCGTTCCCACCTAAGCCCCGCTCATACCATAGAGCGATAAACCCAAATCCATTAATGTGCACATCCCTTCTGTGGCGGGTTCCACAGAAGGCGAATAATGGGCGTGAAGCCACTCCCGCAAGTGACTCCACTCAGCCAGGGACACACCCCAAAGAACACAAACAGATACAATCAATCACAACCATCAACAGTAACCAATTCCAACAACCGTCACAATACGAATATGATATTATACAACAATCACGACCAATAATCAACACATTATGTGACTCATACTGAGTGGGGAAACCCTACCTGGAATACTGTTAGAAATTATTAATCTCATTAATTTACATATTCATATATGAAACAATTTATTTAGTCATAAAATAAATTTTAGATCTTATGGATGCAAACATAAATAAGATAAGAGAAGAAATCATTGTTCTTACTATATGATTTCGGTTTTATGGGCACCAACAAGATCTCCTTCTTGTTAGTTCTTGAGCTTTCCAATAATGGATGAACATTCATGACTTCAAAATAGAAGCGCTCCAATAAGTAGCACCCAAGACTATCCCAAAATCCCACAAACTAACATGTACTAGATATTTGTAATGTGGTTTACCTTAAAATAGATTACTAATACTCATATACTACTACTAGTATTATTAGTGTTTGATTTGTACAAATTTGATTCATAAAACTTGATTTTATGAAGAACAAGAGAGAGAAGGTTGTTGGGTTTTCATAAAACATGAGAGAATGAATTATGGAGAAAAATCTCTCTATATTTCTCTCCAAAAACCGGTGGGATTAAGTGGTTATGGACCATTTTTCTTTTTCCTTTTTGTTTTCACAAGACAAATTGTGTAAGCCTTTGTCCATAGTCATGTCACTATCAAGTGTCATAGACAAATGAATAAGACAAATGAATAAGACAAAACTTCTAAAATTTGCCCACCAATTTCGGTTTTGATGTGTAATATTGAGTTCATTTTATTTTTGTCAATTGTACAATTGTATGTCATGTGACATGTGACATGTCTTATGTCATGTTTTAATTTAAAATGCATATTTAACAAATTAAATATCATTTACAAATTAAATAAATCACATTTAACAAATTGACTAGTAATTCAAAATTACTTTCTCATAAAATGGTCATTTAAATACTAGTTAGTATAATTCACAACATTTTGTAATTATAACTAACTTATCATTCTCATCTCGCGTGTTTCGTAATCACCGATTAATTTTAGTAATATAACTTCTTAAATTACTAAATAAAATCTTATTTAATCACATTATAATAAGATGTCATTTTCTCTCTTATGATAATAATTTGTTCAATTTTAAGGAATTAATTAATCAGACGACATACAATTGATTAACCTTTTTCAATTAAGGGAATCGTCCTTTAGGTGTGACCTCAAGGGATCAACTGATCACCACCGTCGCACGACAGTAATGTCAAACTCTAGCCAGCCAATCATTACTGATATGTGTGGACCAGTTGACTATATATGTTATGTATCATCCCTTTCGTATTCTTGATATGAGATTTAAATATGTGATCAATATGATCGACAATTGTGATCGCATTATTGTCGGTGACACTTACTCCAACAATCTCCCACTTCTCCTCGACAAGTGTGCGTCACCAATCTCTTGTCCTATTACTATCTCCCACTCAATGTAAGGTGTCTTTCGGGTCGTACTTACAAGTGATCATATCGAGAGTGGTTTCCTCGATCTCGAGAATAACTGATTGACCGGAATTTTCTACCATAGAAACCTTCCGAGCGTGGCCACGCATTTCCAGTTCATTACTCCTCGAGTGACCATGAGATATTGTTTTAACCCTGACAAGGGGGTGGACAATTCCTATCGCACTATTCCCTTCGACTAGCCACAGCCATCATAACCCAAAATATGCCCATTTGACCAAATTTACGAAGGTCGAAGTAACAT
Source organism: Silene latifolia (assembly GCF_048544455.1). NCBI lineage: Eukaryota > Viridiplantae > Streptophyta > Magnoliopsida > Caryophyllales > Caryophyllaceae > Silene > Silene latifolia. The sequence continues at coordinate 115,768,410 of NC_133526.1, forward strand.
AAATCAAAGCTAATCTGAAACAGTGCCATCTTAGGCGAACAACCTTTAGTCAAAAGAATCGACTCATTAGAATACTATAGTAGCTCTCGCCACGACCAGGCTATATAAATTTGCCAGAACTCTATAAGCGGTCACTGCCCGACAAAGTGTTCCTAACAGTCTGCCTATGTGATCGACTAGTCATCTCACATGACTGTATGGCACTGAACTTGCCATCAATCGCATCACACTCTAGTCACTTCGAGATGTCACCTCATACAAGTGACTATGGGCGAATACTATGTTAATCCGGGTTCACTTTAACGGGGTTCAATATCGTCATACAACCCGTTTGGATGTAACAAAGTATAATAAAAGAGTTTTAAAATAAAACTCGAACGACAAATGCGATTATGACATATGAATAGTCAATGCCTGATTATTATTCCATATTCTATAATCTAATTTGATCTTGTATGTAGTTGTTCATCTCAATTCAATTGAAATGTCAAGACTCATCATGTTAAGCTTATGAGAAGGCTTTGGTTAGTAGGTTTTATCAACTTCTTGTACCTTACTCAACCTTACTACATACTCGTTTTCCTTTGTAATGTATACATTTGCATTACAAAACTTTTTGAGTACGTGTCGAGATCCAATCAAGACATAGGCCCTCTAGCCTTAGAATAGCTCCCACTGTTTTTACAGTGTGCGGGACTCATCCTTCTTTCACATCTCATGATTGCAAGTGTACTCAATTTCCGTTGTAAATATTTCTCATTGTTCTTTATTACCTAGAACGATTCTAGAAAATCTATTTCTTAGATAACATAGCCACAATGGTATCTTAACTATCCTAATGTGTTTTGATTATGGTTTTGTCAGAAACCATGCGCAATCTCAATTGTCAATTGTCATTTGTGTAACACCCTTACACAAAATTGCTTCAAAAACACTTTGAATTACATCCTTAATGCTTCTGCAAGCACTTAAGGGTAATCTTTATGGCTACTTGGTAACTATTACTTGAATTCGATTTTGAAACAATTCATCATACTCAAAGTATATGAAGTGTTATACATCATTTCCCATTTAATTGATTCGGCAGCGGAAGCAAATGGAATCAATCAAATATGTTCAACTTGGTTGAACTAGTCATGAATCTTATCAACATAAGACTTCTTATTTGACGCTAATATCATGTGGATTTATCTCCATAAATCTGGATATTAAAGATGTGTTATATATATATATCTCAAAGTCTTAAATCATTCCCAATGATCAATATGTCATCCACATATTAGACTAATTAAAATTACCGTAACTCCCACTAAACTTTATGTATAAACACAACTTCTCAACCTATCGAGAAAAGTTTTATAACATGATCAAAACATTGATTCCAACTCATTGATGTCCTACTTAAGACAATCTCTTAAGTTGCACATTATCTTAGGATTGTAAGAATCTATAAAACCCATGACATGTATTGAATACATTCCTTCTAATTGAAGAAGTGGGTTTTAGATTCACTCGTTATATGTATATCATCATAATGAAATACAATCCCTAAGAAGATCCGAATAGTGCAAAACACTTTGCAACTAATCAAGCTTTGATATCTCTCTTTGATATCCAACAATTCCACTCGGAATTTATTTCGGATTTTCATGGCTCTAAGCCTTGTATTGAGTTGTGACTTAAACACTCTCATGTAAGTCATATATTCATTACTATCCAGAAGTAACTTGAATCAAACAATTTCTTTGTAAGTTGTAAGCTCTTTACTTTAAGCTCTTTACTTTCTTAAAAGTAACACTAATTCATCATCTTCAACAAGTGATGACTTTAACCTCCTAGGTTTTGAAGAAAACAACGTCTTACACAAAACGTCTCATGTAGCCAAGGAAGACCAGTTTCTTGCGACATTTTCTTGCGACATAACATTCTTTGTGGCTCTTGAATAATTTCTCCCACTCTGTCTTCTAGAAATAAACTTGTATTTTAGAAAGACAGCTTCACGAGCCACAAACCCGTTGTACTCGTGATTATAATAAGGAAAAATGAGCATTTGTTTCTTTTGAAAACTTACAAACATGGTACCTTACCATTTCATATCTCATATGATTCGTTTTAGATTTAGTGGAAAATAATTTAGACAAAATGATAAAATTCCCAAAAAGGATCAAGTAACTCAAAGTAACTTGATTGAAGTCCAAACCATATTGAATAGCGTTTGATTTATTTATCCAACCACACATTATCCCATAATGCGTGTTAAGAGAGATTAATTTGTGATACTATATCACATTTCCTTTGGCTTATATCAAAGTCTTTACTTTTATAATCCCATTACGACTAAATCGTGATTCTTTGAACTCTTTGAACTTCTTCAAAGATTTCTCTATTTACCTTATTAAGTGAACACATTAGCGTCAACTTAAATCGTTGGTAAAAGAAAATGATCAACTTATTTTGGATCAATGATTTACAACCTCGATCTCTTTTTCAACCAAAAGGCACGAGACATCTTGCTTTGAATACAAGATACGCATATACCATAAGATCTAATGGTTTCAAGAGTACTCGATAACTCTTTGCGTTCATCATTCCAAAATCTAAGGTTCAATCTTGGGTTGCCTATTTGAGTCTTGCATCATCTACATGATATATCATTCTAGTTTGGTTTAGAATATAATCACCTTGATAATGGGCTAGCCATACATCAAATCATGGTGTATAGGGTCACAAAATTAAAGCCTCTTTTGTATCTTAACAAGTTTATATTCTTATTTAGAGTTTATGCACTTAATAGTCACAATTAAGTACAACTCTAAACCCAAAAACTAGATTGAGTACACAATGACTCTATTTCTCAACATCATTGTTGCTAGTTGTCATATTATAATCATCCTATGTATCAAATACAATGATGAAAACCACCACCGGTTTCTAATATTGACGAAGTAGTACTAGCAAAATTTATGTCAATCAAATAAACATTTAGAGAAGATGGTCCCATTATATGTCCCACAACTAACTTGTTGATTCTTCAATAATTTGGGGTAGTTTCTTTTCTAGTGTCCAACATTTAAGACAATGGAAACTTTATCTGTCGGGATTGATAGGTTTAGTATTGTTATTCTCAATAACGTTACTTTTAACATTGCCTTGTATCAATTCCATTCTAATTTTACTTCTTAGAACCTTATCCTTTTCTTAACGGTTTAAGAGAATGCTCCCACTCATTTCAATGAGTCTTTGCTTAGAGAACCAAATTTGAATTTCATGAAGACTACTCTTCATTTGTTCGTTTAGTCTTAAAACTTTCATAGAAGTGGTTGCGGTATTTTGGTCAATTTTGATTTCCAACAAATCTAGTTACCAAAATGATTTAACGTTTCAAAGTACTTAACTCAATTAAGCATATGAGAAACAATTCATTGTAAGTAGATATGTTAATCAAGAATCAAAAACCCTTTTGATCACGAATAACTTTTATCTATACTCTCCACAAGAGATCCTTACAATGGATAATACGAGGTTTTTAGAAGAAAATTCGAATTTTGTCTTTAGTTACGATGTTTTAATGGAGATTTGAATCAAAAATCGAAATGATATCATATATGAATTGTGGTAAAGAAATAGAACAATATGATAACGGAATAGTGGAAAACTTAACATTTATCGTTTTATTAATACTTGTAAATAACAAGTAAAGCATTTACATAGTGACCTCTACCCAACTATGATAAATGATTCCAAGATCCAAATTCATATTAACTTGGGGAACGGTGTGCCGAAATACCCTTTATTAATATAACTCGGTGGATTAACTCTTTAATCGATTCTAGTTTTAGAACTCTTGGTCGATAAAATTACATTAATATTTATCTTTAGCCCGAAACATATCCAGAAATCGTCGTGAATACTTTCGTTGAGTTCAACCCAAATTTCGAATAAATGTGTCCATGATCCAAACTCATATCAACTTAGGGCACGGTGTGCCGAAATACCCTTTATTAACATAAATTCGGTGGATAGACATTTATCACCCACTTATGCTACGTAACAAGGTTTGTACCCCGGTGTGGCCGAGTGCACTCCCTCATGAAATAGGTTTTCATGGTTTCTAGTTTTTGGTAAGGCTAAGTCTCAATTGTTTATTTTAGCGAGAGGTCATGTCAATTTATTATCTATCACGTTTTAAGTGAACTACGATAATTGTAATTGACACGGTCGATAAACTCGATAAAAATGCATGTTTAGTTATGGCGATTTAGCGATGCATGCAACATATAAATAAAATGCAAAGCATAAATAAAATCCTAGTATGGCCTTCCTAGAATAGTAAATCTCATAAACTATTACAAATTCGGAAACCAACTCCTTTGGTCCCTTGAACTTCGGTCTTGGCACGCATCTCGAGGTAACACCGTCTTTAATGGATCGCCTTCTCTAGTGGCACCGTCTTCAAGGATCTCCGGAATAAATAAATTTCATAACAAATTACATAATTTCCTATTATACATTTGTAATTAAAATAAAAATAAATCTATTAAATTACAAAACGGTGATACGAGATCACAATAAATTACAACCAAATCGATATTCCCATACATTTCGAGTAATATCAATTTAAAACTAAGGCCATACTAAGTAAAATTACATAATTCAAAAATTACATAAACTTAAAATATGACAATCATAAATTAAATGCAGCATTATAATATGTATGAAAATGCCCAATTTTATGCTAAATCGCCTTTAAGGAGCCAATATCGTATATTTAATCGGTTTTTTATGGATTTGCGTGATTTAACCTTTTAAAATCACAATAATTACATAAATTCATATTTATGTACAAGTTAATTACCCTAACAAACTTAGGACTCAAAATTAGTCTCCACTAACATACTGACAATAATTAACTTATATTTCTTAATATTGTTCATAAATGGACTCAAAAATACAATATTATGTCATAAACTTCAAATAAATCATAAAAATTTCAAATAAATTCAAATTTTGAAATTTAAACTCATGAACATTCTGGAAAAATACCATGACACTCATAATGTTCAAAAACTTAGGTTAAAAAAAATTTCGAAAATTTATCGAGAAAAACAATGTTACGGTTTATCGGATTTATCAATAATTACCATAAAAATATGAGAAAAATTATTTTCTTAACATTTCACTTTTAGATATGAAATATGTGATAAAATGCAACATGTGACGTTTTTCCTTAGTCATGAAGTATGTTTTAGCAATTTTTACTAATTAAAGTCACTATTTATGTGATTTTTCATCAAAAATTCATAAATCATGAATAAAGACTTCATTATAGCCAAATATTTTACACACATCTTGTAAAATAGTATGTGACAACATACTAAACTTCTATGACCAGATTCGAAATATAACTCATATTAACCTATTTTCTCATTTAAATACGATTTTATCTTGAAAAATCCATATTTCGAGCATAACAACTCATATTATTATGAAACTTTACAGGTCATCAAGAGATGAAATATGTGAAAACATATCCAAAAACCACAGGAAAAATCGAAGTTTAGCTAATTTTAGTCCAAAAATGACATTTTATCATAAAATCACATTTTAATGCCATTATTATATAAAATGAACAATAAAAATCCATAAATTAACCAAAATATCCTAAATACATTTTAGGACCAGAAAATTTAATATGCATAATAAATTTGTTGATATATCATAATAAACACAAATTTGTAAGTTTTGTTTGTTAATCGTATAACTCGGAAAAACAATAACCGATTTGCATGCAAACAACCTAAGGCTCATGATACCGCTTGTTAGAAATTATTAATCTCATTAATTTACATATTCATATATGAAACAATTTATTTAGTCATAAAATAAATTTTAGATCTTATGCATGCAAACATAAATAAGATAAGAGAAGAAATCATTGTTCTTACTATATGATTTCGGTTTTATGGGCACCAACAAGATCTCCTTCTTGTTAGTTCTTGAGCTTTCCAATAATGGATGAACATTCATGACTTCAAAATAGAAGCCCTCCAATAAGTAGCACCCAAGACTATCCCAAAATCCCACAAACTAACATGTACTAGATATTTGTAATGTGGTTTATCTTAAAATCGATTACTAATACTCATATACTACTACTAGTATTATTAGTGTTTGATTTGTACAAATTTGATTCATAAAACTTGATTTTATGAAGAACAAGAGAGAGAAGGTTGTTGGGTTTTCATAAAACATGAGAGAATGAATTATGGAGAAAAATCTCTCTATATTTCTCTCCAAAAACCGGTGGGATTAAGTGGTTATGGACCATTTTTATTTTTCCTTTTTGTCTTCACAAGACAAATTGTGTAAGCCTTTGTCCATAGTCATGTTACTATCAAGTGTCATAGACAAATGAATAAGACAAATGAATAAGAGAAAACTTCTAAAATTTGCCCACCAATTTCGGTTTTGATGTGTAATATGGATTCCATTTTATTTTTGTCAATTGTACAATTGTATGTCATGTGACATGTGACATGTGACATGTCTTATGTCATGTTTTAATTTAAAATGCATATTTAACAAATTAAATATCATTTACAAATTAAATAAATCACATTTAACAAATTGACTAGTAATTCAAAATTACTTTCTCATAAAATGGTCATTTAAATACTAGTTAGTATAATTCACAACATTATGTAATTATAACTAACTTATCATTCTCATCTCGCGTGTTTCGCAATCACCGATTAATTTAGTAATATAACTTCTTAAATTACTAAATAAAATCTTATTTAATCACATTATAATAAGATGTCATTTCTCTCTTATGATAATAATTTGATCAATTTTAAGGAATTAATTAATCTGTATCGACATACAATTGATTAACCTTTTTCAATTAAGGGAATCGTCCTTTAGGTGTGACCTCAAGGGATCAACTGATCACCACCGTCGCACGACAGTAATGTCAAACTCTAGCCAGCCAATCATTACCGATATGTGTGGACCAGTTGACTATATATGTTATGTATCATCCCTTTCGTATTCTTGATATGAGATTTAAATATGTGATCAATATGATCGACAATTGTGATCGCATTATTGTCGAGGACACTTACTCCAACAAATGCAACACACGCAGACGATCTCAACAGCTGTATCAAAAAGCCTCTTCTACGAATCCTCCTCCTAACACATCATCACATAATCACTAACCATACAAAAACTAACACAAATCCCCAATCCCCCAAATTAGGGTTTAAACAAACTTGACTAAATACTATAAAATCGGTACGTAGATCTTACCCTCGACGCAAGGATCACAAGGATGCAAAGAACGATGAAATCCGACCTCTCAAGCTCTGGGATTTGTCAATAACACGGATGAATGCGAAGAACGTAACTTGAATCTCTTTTCAATGTGATTAGGTTTGTAAAAGTGTATTATAAAGATGACGAAAAGATTTATATACTAATCCGTGTTATTAACAAAACCTGACAAAACATTACCCGAAAGCCGAGCTACTCGAACGAGTAACTGACGTACTCGATCGAGTGCCACTTACTCGATCGAGTACCCAGGCTACTCGATCGAGTACCCTACAGACAGAATACTGTTTTAAAAACCAAAACACCCTTACTCGACAGAGTAAGGCCCACTCGATAGAGTACCCAGAGACTCATAAAACCGTAGTATTACAGTCTTCCCTCCTTAAAAACAACTTCGTCCCTGAAGTTCAAACCACAACTAAACAAAACATACTACCACACTCTCGACACAACAACCAAAACAAAACTCAACATAAAAACATGCTACCAACCCAACTCAACCCGACTCAAACCACTACTAAACATACCGACACAACACAAAAAGGTGTAAAAACTCTTTGCGATCATCTCCTACCCCCCTAAAAGAAAAAAGGTTACGTCCCCATAACCATACATACCTGATAAAAAAGGAAAGGGTAACGCTCTCTCATGGCCTCCTCTGCCTCCCATGTAGCTTCCTCAACCTCATGATTAGACCAAAGGATCTTAAGCAAGATTGTCTCACCATGTCTAGTCTTCCTAACCTTCCGGTCAAGAATCTGCTTAGGCACCTCAAGGTAAGACAAGGACTCATCTAGCTCTATGCTCTCTGCCTCTAACACATGTGACGGATCACTCACATACTTGCGCAGCTGAGATACATGAAACACGTTATGTACCCTATCCAAAGAAGACGGTAAAGCCAAACGATAAGCAACCTCTCCAACCCGGTCTAGGATCTCATATGGTCCTATGAACTTCTGACTTAGCGTGCCTTTCTTCCCAAATCTCATAAACCCACGCATAGGAGACACTTTCAGAAGAACCTTGTCCCCAACCTGAAACTCTATGTCCCGGCGATGTAGATCCGCATAACTCTTCTGCCTATCCTGAGCTTCTCTCATCCTCTCTCTGATCATCTTAATCTGCTCAACCATCTCATGTACCATCTCTGGTCCTAAAACCATTGCCTCAGCACTGTTTTCCCAACAAATCGGACTCCTACATCTCCTCCCATATAAGGCCTCAAATGGCGCCATGCCAATACTAGTGTGATAGTTGTTGTTGTAAGAAAACTCAATCAAATCCAACCTCTGCTCCAAGCTACCACCAAAATCCATCACACAAGCTCGTAACATATCCTCAAGAGTCTTGATTGTTCTCTCTGTCTGACCATCTGTTGCAGGATGAAATGTTGTACTCATCTTCAAAGTCGTTCCCAAAGATTCCTGCAACTCTTTCCAAAACCTTGAGATAAATCTCGCATCTCTGTCGGATACTATGTCTTTAGGCACCCCATGTAACCTTAGCACATTTTTCCGATAGGCCGTAGCTAATTGTGCTTTAGTCCATGTATCTTTCATTGGCACGAAATGAGCTGACTTGGTCAGTCGATCCACTATAACCCATATCATGTTGTTACCTTGCTGACTCTTTGGCAAACCCACGATAAAATCCATAGAAATGGATTCCCACTTCCACTCAGGTATCTCAAGAGACTGAATCATACCTTGTGGTCGTCGCTGTTCCCCTTTAACTCTCTGGCATGTCAAACAACGGGCCACGAACTCAGCTGTTTCTTTTATCATCCCAGGCCACTAGAACGTCTTATTTAAATCCTTGTACAGCTTGTCACCACCTGGATGTACCGAATATGGTGTACAATGTGCCTCTGTCATGATTGTCTTTTTTAGCTCCTTATCATTAGGGACACACCATCTCCCATCAAACCTCAAACTACCATCGGTATGAATAGAGAATCTAGACACCGTCCCTTTCTCTACTCCATCTCTCCACTCCACCATCTTAGGATCCAACACCTGTTTACCTCGAATATCATCATAAAGATAATGTTGCACTGTCAAATCTCCCATGGCATCCCCTTTCTGGATCATATGTATTCCAAACTTCCCAACCTCATTTCTCAACCTCATCAAAGATATAGCTGTGCACAAAGCATGTACACTCTTCCTGCTCAAAGTATCTGCAACCACATTAGCTTTCCCTTAATGGTAGATAATATCCATGTCATAATCGCCAATCAACTCCATCCACCTCCTCTGTCTCATGTTCAACTCCTTTTGAGTGAAGATGTACTTGAGACTCTTGTGATCTGAAAATACCTTAAAGGTCGCCCCATAAAGGTAATGTCTCCAAATCTTGAGAGAAAACACCACTGCACCCAACTCTAGATCGTGTGTAGGATAATTCTCCTAATAAGGCTTCAATTGCCTAGAAGCATAGGCAATGACTTTACCGTTCTGCATCAACACACATCCCAACCCATTCTTTGAGGCATCTGTATAAACCTCAAAGTTTTCACTCCCTTCAGGCAATGCTAAGATTAGAGCTGTGGTCAAACACTCCTTTAATGTTTGGAACGCCGTCTCACAACTCTCATCCCAACGAAACCTGTTCTCTTTCCTCATCAAAGCTGTCATAGGTCTAGCAATCTTGGAGAAATCCTTCACGAACCGTCTGTAATATCCAGCTAAACCCAGGAAACTCCGGATCTCAGCTACATTCTTTGGTGCTTCCCACTTGGTAAGTGCCTCAATCTTTGCAGGATCCACAGCTACCCCATCTTTAGAGATCACATGCCCCAGAAAAGCAACTTTCTCTAACCAAAACTCACACTTGGAAAACTTAGCATACAACTCATGCTCCCTCAAGGTCTGCAACACAATCCTCAGATGTTCCTCATGTTCCTCCTTAGTCTTGGAATAGACTAAGATGTCATCTATGAAAACCACCACGAACTTGTCCAAGAACTGACTGAAGACTCTGTTCATCAAATCCATAAACACAGCCGGCGCATTAGATAATCCAAAAGGCATTACCACATACTCATAATGGCCATACCTCGACGTAAAAGCGGTCTTTGGTATGTCCTCATCTCTAATCTTCACCTGATGGTACCCCGACCTCAAATCAATCTTGGAAAAGATTGATGCACCACTCAACTGATCAAACAGATCATCTATCCTTGGCAAAGGATACTTGTTCTTCACCGTCACTCGGTTCAGCTCCTTGTAATCTATGCACAACCTCAAATTCCCATCTTTCTTTTTCACGAAAAGAACTGGTGCTCCCCACGGTGATACACTAGGTCTAATGTATCCCTTCTCTAGCAGATCATCTAACTGTTTCTTGAGCTCCTCCAACTCCTTAGGACCCATCTGGTATGGTGCCTTAGAGATTGGCCTCGTCCCCGGTTTCAGTTCAACACTGAAATCTATCTCCCTCTTCGGCGGCAACCCCGAAATCTCTTCTGGAAAGACATCTGAAAACTCCCCCACAACTGGTATCTGATTAACTGTCGGACTCTCTATCTGGTCATCTCTCACATGGCACAAGATCATCGGGCACCCCTTCCTCAGATAGGACTTCAAAGTCACTGCTGCAATCAACTTAACTTTGGGTTTGACAACAAACCCACGATAAGACACACTAATGCCCTTAGGACCTCTCAGAGACACTTTCTTTTGATGACAGTCTATCTTAGCTTTGTACTTCCCTAACCAGTCCATCCCGACTATCATCTCAAAACCACCTAAAGGAAATTCTAGCAAGTCTACAGGTAGATCAACTTACCCAACTATCAAAGATACATCCCTAAAAAACCTCCCACATGTTACAGACTCTCCCGAATTGTATAAAAACTTTCTCACTTACAGACTCATACTCTCTCAAACCCAACTGTTTAACATGACTCGAAGATACAAACGACTGAGATGCCCCCGAATCAAACAAAACAAAGGTGTAAGCACCATTAACAAGAAAAGTACTAGTGATAACATGTGCGTCGTCCTCAGCTGCTTGTTTCTCCATCATAAACAGCTTTCCACTGGTCTTTGCCCACCTCCTTGGACAGTACTGGCAAAGGTAGTCGGCTTAGCACCCGACCCCTGGTTGTTGTTGGTGTTCGTAGCTGGCTTCTGATAAGAATTACCGCTATTGCGGTTACCTCCCCCGTTGTTGCTCTGACCTCCCCGGTTTTTCCATGACCCTGCTGGTCTGTTACTCGCAAAACTCTGTGCCGGCCCATGACAAAAGCTCCCCTGTCCCGGCCTCTGGTAACCCCTGCTCACCACACTGGTGCACTCATGTCTCTTGTGGCCTACACCGCCACAGTTAAAACAAGTCATCCCCCAGCTGCCGCTACTGTTCCCATGACCACGCCCATAAGAAGCCCATGTACTAAACCTCGAGCCAGATGAATATGCTCTAGCCTGAGTGTGGTTGCCCTTCTTGTAGCTAGATTGGCCACCACCTTTGCTCTCAGCCTTTCTCTTCTCAGCACCTCTCTCCCGGGCCATCTCTACCAACCTCTCAGCTCTCCGAGCCCTCTCATAAGCTTCCTTAACATCAGTAAGGACTCCCACGGGTAACTTATCCATTATCTTGGGGGTCAACCCCTTCTCATGTTGGAATATGTGTCCTCCGACAATAATGCGATCACGACTGTTGATCATGATGATCACATGTTTAAGTCTCATTATAAAGAATACAATTGGGAAGTAATTTTTACTGTCAACTGGTCCACACATATCGGTAATGATTGCGTGACTAGAGTTTGACATTACTGTCGTGCGACGGTGGTGATCAGTTGATCCCCTAGGTCATACCTATAGGGCAACACTCTTAATTGATCAATTAATTGATCGTATAACGTTACGAGTCAATTAATTTAATTAAAATTGACGGACGATTTTGGAAGTAATATTTACATATCTCATTGAAATTGATTAAAATGAGATACGGTCTGAGTAATCGAATTGTATCATTACTCAGATGAAATTATTGTTTAAGGAAACAATTAAATTTGAATGAATTATTATAAATACAAAGTGTTGTGATTTATAATTGGTAAAATATTTTGGTACAAGTAATTATGAATTACTAAGTCGATTTTTGTATATGATGTATTTTTATTAATACGTTGATTTTTAATATGTTAAAAAATACATAACAATTTTATGTGACATGTGACATGTGACATATTGACAAAAATAAAATGGATTCCATTTTACATATGTGGACCGAAATTAAGGGAGTATTAGGCTAATATTGTGTTGATTAAATTAGTGGAGAACATGATGATTACCTACTAATCTAGCCATGCATACCTATTGTTCATTGTAAAGAACAACTAGAGCATGCATTGGCTCCCTCCCATGCCCCCCTTCCACCCGGTTTTGAGAGAGGAAAAACCACTTGGTTTTTCCTCTTATTTTACCTAATATACACAAAAATGTTTTTATTGTATCATTCATCCACCAAAATATTTTTAGAGAGATAAAAATATTTCACCTTCCTCTTCTCCTCTCCTAACCGGTTTTAGGGAGATAAAACCAAATAATTTTGGGTCAATTTTTCTTACAAAATTAATATTGTCTAGTATTCATAATATTAATTTTATTAAGAGTGTGCTTTGGGTATTAATCCTTGGGAGAGATCCTATACTTGGGTCTTTGTTCATCCATAAAGGAAAGCACAAGAACAAGAGAGAAGGAGATCTCTCTTGTGCCCTAAAAACCGAAATCCCAATGTAAGGATGAATATTTCTTCTTTATTTTGTTTATTAGTTTGCATGCATAAGATCACCATTAATTTTATGAGTAAATTAAAATGGAACATATATGAATATGTTAAGTATATAGATCTACTTTTCCTTCAATTGGTATCAGAGCCATGGTTGTTTGCATGCAAATCGGTTAAAAGTTTTTCCGAGTTATAAAGATTAACATATAAAACTTGTATAATTTGTGTTATTGTGATATATCACGAAATTAATTTATGCATGTTAAAATTTCTGGTCCTAAAATGTTTTTAGGATATTTTGGTTAATTTATGGATTTTTATTGTTCATATTATACAATAATGGCATTAAAATATGTTTTTATGAGTAAAAATGTCATTTTCGGACTAAAATTAGCTAAACTTCGAATTTTCAGGTGATTTTTGGATATGTTGTCACATATATTATTTTGAGATGACCAGTAAATTTTCATAATTTTTGGACTTCTTATGCTCGAAAAATGGATTTTTCATTGTTAAAATCGGATTTAAGTGAAAAATAGGTTAATATGAGATAAATTTCGAATCTGGTCATAGAAATTTAGTATGTTGTCACATGCAATTTTACAAGATGTGTGTAAAATAATAGGCTATAGTGAAGTCTTTTTGCATGATTTATGGATTTTTGAAGAAAAATTGCATGAATAGTGACTTTATTAGTGAAATATTAATAAAACATACTCTATGACTAAGGAAAAACATTATATGTTGTATTTTATTATCTTTTTCAGATCTAAAATTGAAAAGTTAATGAATATAATTTTTCACATGTTTTTATGATTATTTAGTTAAAACCGATAAAACCGCAACATTGTTTTTCCGGATAAATTTCAAAATTTTTAACCTAAGTTTTTTGATCATTATGAGTGTCATGGTATTTTTCCAGAATGTTCATGAGTTTAAATTTCAAATTTTGAATTTATTTGAAATTTTGTGATTTATTTGAAGTTTATAACTTATTTTTATAATTTTAAGTCCATTAATGAACAAATTTTAGAAATATGAGTTAATTATGGTCAAATAATTAGTGAAGACTAAATTTTGAGTCCTAAGAGGTTAGGGTAATTAACTTATGCATAAATATGAATTTATGCAATTTTTGTGATTATAAAATGTTGAAATCACGCAAATCCGTAAAAACCGAGTAATATACGATATTGGCTATTTAAAGGCGATTTAGCATAAAATTGGGCATGTTCGTACATATTATAATGCTGCATTTTCTTTATGATTGTCATAATTTTATTTATGTAATTTTTGAATTATGTAATTTTTACTTAGTATGGCCTTAGATTTTAATTGGTATTACCCGAAATGTATGGGAATATCGATTCGGTTGTAATTTATTGTGATCTCGTATCACCATTTTGTAATTTAATAGATTTATTTTATTTTAGTTACAAATGTATAATAGGAAATTATGTAATTTATTATGTAATTTAATTTATCTCAGAGTTCCCCAAGACGGATTTCTTCAAGATGGCGATACATAAAGACGGTGTTACCGCGAGATGCGTGCCACAACCGAAGTTCAAGGGACCAATGGAGTTGGTTTCCGAATATGTAATAGTTAAATAGTTTTTTATTTTAGGAAGGCCGTACTAGGATTTATTTTTATGTTTGCATTTTATTTATATGTCGCATGCATCGCTAAATCGCCATAACTAAAACATGCATCTTCTTTCATCGAGTTTATCGACCGTGTCAATTACAATTATCGTAGTTCACCGCTTTAGTTCACTTAAAACGTGATAGATAATAAATTGACATGACCTCTCGCTAAAACAATTAATTGAGACATAGCCTTACCAAATAGTAGAAACCATGAAAACCTATTTCGCGAGGGAGTGCACTCGGCCCTACCGGGGTACAAACCTTGTTACTTAGGGGAAGTGGGTGATGAATGTTTATCCACCGAGTTCATGTTAATGAGGGTTTCATCGGCCATACCGTGCCCAAGTTGATGTGGATTTGGATCATGGACACATTTATTCGAAATTTGGATTGAGCTCAACGGAAGTATTCGTGACCGTAGTTGCATGTGTTCCGGGCTATAGATAATTATTAGAGTAATTTTATCGACCAAGAGTTCTAAAAGTATAATCGATTAAAACGTTAATCCACCGAGTTATATTGATAAGGGTTTCATCGGCCATATCGTGCCTAAGTCGATATGAATTTGGGTCTTGGAATCATTTATCTAGTTGGGTAGAGGTCACTAGAAAAATGCATAAAACTTGTTTAAATTATACATTTTTACGAGTAGTATTTTAAAAACGACATTTGTTTTATTCCTTCTATTTTGTTTTGTAGACCACTTATTTTTCTCATAACAAATGGCAACACCAACCCCTAATGCCACGCCTCTCGCCAATACTTCATGGCTCCGATCCTTCATGGATCGATGTAAACTTGAAAATAATGGGTCAAATTTCTCCGATTGGGATGCCCAACTCAAATTAGCCGCCCAAGGTGACGACAAGCTTCGTTACCTTACCGAGGCCTCTCCACCCGAACCTACTACTAGGTCGACCGCCGCCACTAGGGAAGCATATGAGGCTTACCAAAAGGAGTCCGCCGCAATGGAAAATGTCTTGATATTTGCGATGGAGGCGGATCTCCAAAGGAGAGCCTTTAAAATGGGCAACGCTAATGAGATTTACTCCAAGCTTGTGACAATGTTTTCACAAACTCCGCGGATCGTCCAATATGAGGCGGCCGCGGCATTCTTTGATCTCGACTTCAAAGAGGGCCAAAAGGTTAGCCCTCATGTGCTCAAACTCATGGAGCTTGTCGAGACCTTGAAAATTCAAAAGGTTGAAATCCCCAAAGAACTCATTGTAGATAGGATTCTACACTCCTTGTCCAAAGTCAAAGCGTATGTTCAATTCCGGGTGAATTTTAACATGCAAGACAAGGATGTGTCTCTTGAAGAATTGCACAAGTTACTTGTGCAAGCCGAGAGGGACATGGGGTTAAATGTGAACCCACCAAAGGATGTGCTTAACATAAGCACTAAGAGTAAGGGGAAGTTCAAAAAGAATGGGAGGAAGGGTAAGAAGCAAGCTCCCACTTTCACCAAAGCTAAAGCTAATGATGCTAGCACTTCGAAAATCAAGAAGGGTCCTCTTGATAAATGCCATTATTGTAATGGTATGGGACATTGGAAAAGAAATTGTTCCAAATACCTTGGTGATATTAAGGCTGGAAAGATCACTCCAGTAGGTAATTGACTATCCCTTCTTTTATGTTTCTAATTCAACTATGGTATTGTGATACAAAGTTGTGATAATGTATCTCCCTTTTTATTGTAAATAGGGCCTCCACCAAGCAAAGACAAGGGAAAGGAAAAGCAAGCATGAGAAACCATCAAGAAGCTAGGAATAGCTTTCATGGAGCTTTGCTTTTTCTATTGTCTTATTTTTATTCATGTTTTGAATTTTAGAACCTTTAAGTTTCCGTGTTCGACATGGAAAGGTATTTTGGATAATTGGTTGTATTTTGGATAATGGTGGCTTGGTTTTCAACCCAAGTCACCCGTTTTATCACCTTATCCATTGTTCTAAAATTCGTATTTAAATGCTTGCTCTTAGAAACATATGATTATTCACTTAAAGCGATCTAATAGACAACTATAATGACGGGATTCATTATATGTCCACATGCTTAAGGCTTGTGTATGATCATTTATAAAGTGGTGTTGAGTCTATGAACTCTCTTAAAGGAATGTCAATTACCAAGTACACTTACGAAATCTAGAACTATTAGTCAATCTATGAGATAGTTCTCCTTATACTTCAACATCATTACTTGTGTCTCATATGCTATCTTTGAATCTCTAGAGTATTTATTCTAAAGATAGAGTGGGAGAAAAATGAGGACACAACTCACACCAAGATAAGATTGTGTAAATGAGATCTACACAAGAGAGAATGATTTGAATAAAGGTATATCTATTTATATAGTATACCCAATAGATGAGATCTATGGTCTCAAGTAAGTTCTATATGACTAAAGAGAACAAGTGAAGTAATCGTAAGAGTATGTTCCCAAGATAACTACACGAGGAGACCAAAAGAAAGTTTTGGAACAAAATGACTAAAGTAAAGTCTTAACAAGAGTTTTGACTAAGTTTATGAAAATTTTGACCAATAGTTTCAACCTTGAGATTTACTTAAGAGCCTAAATGAATCATAGTAACATACTAGTTATTAACAAGTTGCAAGGATTGATATACCGATATCTTCAATAGCCAAGTTTTGACCACATAGATGTCATTTCTTAACCTCATTATGAAATGGTTAAACCTCCTTCCGAAAGGGTATTTCGAAGGACGTGTTCTAGATATTATTTATATTTGAATAATAACATCGCTGCACATCATTATGATATGTGTGAGTTAGAGATTAAAATCTCTTTCCATAAGGTTAAGATGAGACCACTTCAAAATAGGTATTTTGTAAGGATATGATGGGAACATATATGGTTTTATCTTAATAACTTGGCAATGCAATTTATATTTCAATTCTTGAAAAATTTCGATTGAGAAGTCAATTTCGAAACATGTCGAATTGAGTGGGAGTTAGGAAATTATCATGTGAAGACATGGAATTTAGTGGGAGCTATCATCCTTTGAATGTTTACAACTCATCACTCATTGAAGAATGACGAGCTAATACCTTCTTTCATAAAGAAGCATTTGAGTTTTCAATTCTGGAAGAAAATGGACTATGATGAATCCAATTACATCAAGAGATGTTGGATAAGTATTGAGAAATACACATCGAATCAACAAGAAACATAGGTTATTCATCTAAATGAAATGGAATTGCCATTAGCAGTCGTGGTCGTTCCTTGAACCTAAATATAGTTGATGACATGATTAAAAGTTACTAATGTTTCCGCCATTATAATAATCATGCACATGTCCAATGGTGAATCATATGCATAAGAGCATGATGATTCATTGGTAAGCCATAATAGAAACGTCATGAATTCTCGAGTAGAATCCGATGAGCGATTTCGGTGTTTGACGGAATGCTCTATTATGTGTCAAGAGGTTGCACATATTATAGAAAATCCGAGCACATGCAAGGATTTATGAGAATCCTAAACCTTTCAAGCTAGAAAGAGAAATAAGAAGTTTTGGAAAGATACTTAGTCGAATAAGAAGTTACTCAAAACTAATCTTTCCTAATATGCTAGGACTTGTGAGAAGTGCTAGGTCAATCATCTTGACAAATTGTTGCAAGACTCTGCAAAACATATACCTAGTGCATTGTGTGTGAATGGAGCACTTGATCAGTACAAGTTATATCATTCACCACAAATTCGTTCGTTATGTGATAATCAACAAGGAAGTTCTTTTAAGATAAAGAACCAAAACCAAGGTCAGGAACCTTGATGTGTACTTGGTAAGGTCATGCTATGAGAGAGAACATGAATGTAAAGGAAAATGCAAGTATAAGAAGTTTGAACACATGGACACATGGCATGTTAAACTTCTATTGCAATCAATAAGTGTTTACACTTACGATATGCATCACAAGGTTGTAATATGGTATTGACTACCCAAGTGTGATGTCGACATTTGTCGTTTGAATTATTATTAACTCACCTTATACTTTGTTACATCCAACGGGTTGTAGTGACAATTGAACCCCGTTAAAGTGAACATGGACTAACATTGTATTTGCCCATAGTTACTTACATGAGGTGACGTCTCGAAGTGACTAGAGTGTGATGCGATTGATGGCAAGTTCAAGTGCCATAGAGTCATGTGAGATGACTAGTCGATCACATAGGCAGACTGTTAGGAACATTTTGTCGGGCTTTATGACCGCTTATAGAGTTCTGGCAAATTTATATAGCCTGGTCGTGGCGAGAGCTGCTATAGTATTCAAATGAGTCGATTCTTTTGACTAAAGACTATTCGCCTAAGATGGCACAGTTTCAGATTAACTTTGATTTGTGTTACTACGACCTTCGTAAATGGGGTCAAATGGGCATATTTTGGGTTATGATGGTTGTGGCTAGTTGAAGGGAATGAGTGCGATAGGAATTGTCCACCTCTAGTCAGGGTTATAACAATATCTCAGGGCCACTCGAGGAGTAATGAACTGGAAATGCGTGGCCACGCTCGGAATGTATCCATGGTGGATAAATCCGGTCAATCAGTTATTCTCCAGATCGAGGAAACCACTCTCGATATGATCACTTGCAAGTACGACCTGAAAGACACCTTGCATTGAGTGGGAGATAGTAATAGGACAAGAGAATTGGTGACGCACACTTGTCGAGGACAAGTGGGAGATTGTTGGAATATATGTCCTCCGACAATAATGCGATCACGACTGTTGATCATGATGATCACATGTTTAAGTCTTATTATAAAGAATACAATTGGGAAGTAATTTTTACTGTCATCTGGTCCACACATATCGGTAATGATTGGCTGACTAGAGTTTGACATTACTGTCGTGCGACGGTGGTGATCAGTTGATCCCCTAGGTCATACCTATAGGGCAACACTCTTAATTGATCAATTAATTGATCGTATAACGTTACGAGTCAATTAATTTAATTAAAATTGACGGACGATTTTGGAAGTAATATTTACGTATCTCATTGAAATTGATTAAAATGAGATACGGTCTGAGTAATCGAATTGTATCATTACTCAGATGAAATTATTGTTTAAGGAAACAATTAAATTTGAATGAATTATTATAAATACAAAGTGTTGTGATTTATAATTGGTAAAATATTTTGGTACAAGTAATTATGAATTACTAAGTCGATTTTTGTATATGACGTATTTTTATTAATACGTTGATTTTTAATATGTTAAAAATACATAACAATTTTATGTGACATGTGACATGTGACATATTGACAAATTGACAAAAATAAAATGGATTCCATTTTACATATGTGGAACGAAATTAAAGGAGTATTAGGCTAATATTGTGTTGATTAAATTAGTGGAGAACATGATGATTACCTACTAATCTAGCCATGCATACCTATTGCTCATTGTGAAGAACAACTAGAGCATGCATTGGCTCCCTCCCATGCCCCCCTTCCACCCGGTTTTGAGAGAGGAAAAACCACTTGGTTTTTCCTCTTATTTTACCTAATATACACAAAAATGTTTTTGTTGTATCATTCATTCATTCATCCACCAAAATATTTTTAGAAAGATAAAAATATTTCACCTTCCTCTTCTCCTCTCCTAACCGGTTTTAGGGAGATAAAACCAAATAATTTTGGCTCAATTTTTCTTACAAAATTAATATTGTCTAGTATTCATAATATTAATTTTATTAAGAGTGTGCTTTGGGTATTAATCCTTGGGAGAGATCCTATACTTGGGTCTTTGTTCATCCATAAAGGAAAGCACAAGAACAAGAGAGAAGGAGATCTCTCTTATGCCCTAAAAACCGAAATCCCAATGTAAGGATGAATATTTCTTCTTTATTTTGTTTATTAGTTTGCATGCATAATATCACCATTAATTTTATGAGTAAATTAAAATGGAACATATATGAATATGTTAAGTATATAGATCTACTTTTCCTTCATCTTAAACCTCAGAGCTAGGTTCTCCTCACTCAATCCCATATCCTCAGCATACCTAGACTTCTCATTAAACTATTTGTAGTACTCAGCCACATACATCTCAGAGGTCATCTTGAACCCATCAAACTCCTCCCTCAGCTTACTCCTCACATGCTCCGACACGAACTCCCTCTTCATAGCTTTCCTAAACTCTTCCCAAGGAATAGCAGGCAGCCCCTGCTTCGCTTACGTATCTCTAGCGCTCACCTTTACGTTATCCCACCACTCTCTTGCTGCCTCCCTCAAGTAGAACGCAGCTTGTTCTACCCTCATCTCATCCGGACAATGTACCAAATCCAGAATGTTCTCCATCTCACGATGCCAATTGTCAAGAAGAATTGGCTCTCCGGTTCCCTTATACTCTTTCGGGTTAAACCTAGCTATGTAGAGACTGATCTTAGAATGATCAACCTCCTTATCCTTTCCCACTCTCTTTAGCGCTTCCGTAAGAGCATCTTGATGCTCCAACATCTTAACTATGTCATCTATGGTCATGCTCTCAGCTCTAGCGTACAAGGCGTTTCTCTTAGGCGGCATCTTGAAACTATATAAGAAAAGGTAGATATAAACATGCATACTATAACCCAAAACACGAAAACATCTTGCACAGACCCCACTCGATCGAGTACCAAAACCCACTCGATCGAGTGCCCAACATACTCGATCGAGTGCCCCGACTCCAGACCCCAAACAGACCTTCTGATCTCTAACATACTCGACCGAGCTAACAAGCCACTCGATCGAGTGCCTCTACGTACTCGATCGAGTACCCCAAAACACGGTTCTGGTCATAAAAATATCAAACTATCCACTCGATCGAGTTAAACCCACTCGATCGAGCACCTCACCTACTCGATCGAGTGCCCCCCCACTCGATCGAGTCATGCAGACTCGTATACACTACCCGCATGTTATCTCTCTTACCCCAACATAATACGCAATCTTTATAATCTCGGCATTATAATTATAACTACGCATGCAAATCTACAAAATTTCTCATATAATCATTAAAGCAATCTACTTCATATTATCAAAATGCCACATTATAAACACCCAACATGCTTCTTCATTCAATTCATATATAAAACACATCTTTTCAACCTTTAACCATACTTTCAATTCTCCACTTCCAACATCCAACAATTCACAACACATACTGTTATATACACATACGAACCAAAAGACAACACATACAACCTTGACACATACCCCCCATGTGACCGGTTTAAAATTGCAGGGCGAGTTCGCGACTTTAGGACGTCTCCCATGCCTTTGCATTAGCTCCTACAACTTTTACCCCGGGTTCATTTTAATTGACTCCCTATGTTCATTAGATTTATTAGTTACGGGTTTCAGGATCGTCGCTCTGATACCACTTTGTGACACCCCCATACTCCAAGTGCCTTACCAGGACCACTCAGATATAAAGATGTCGCCATCTCGGTTTCCCGAGGCAATGATAATCAAAAGACAATAGAGAAACAACATTTAAATAGTGTAAAGTTTAATGATTACAAACCAAAACCAACTGATAGAAATACAGTTACATGCTCTTAAACCAAAAGTCAAACAACTAATCAAAACTACAGCGGAAGACTCTATCATCTCGTGGTGACACATCCTAGCTAGTCCACATGTCTCGACTCATACCTGCTCAACAACTGCTCACCATCCCCAAATGGATCACCACAGTTTTTAAAAATAAAGACGGGGTCAGTACTAATCAAACAATCATATATAATTACAATAAGACAGAAACCAACACATCTCAATCGTCACATAACCCAAACTCCGTAAACAACTCCTCATCACTGACTACACACTAAAGTATGTAGCCCTGCCAGTGTACCCATCGCAACAGGTAACTCTACTCCGCCAGTGGGGGACCGCAGCCGTTCCCACCTAAGCCCCGCTCATACCATAGAGCGATAAACCCAAATCCATTAATGTGCACATCCCTTCTGTGGCGGGTTCCACAGAAGGCGAATAATGGGCGTGAAGCCACTCCCGCAAGTGACTCCACTCAGCCAGGGACGTACCCCGAAGAACACAAACAGATACAATCAATCACAACCATCAACAGTAACCAATTCCAACAACCGTCACATTACGAGTATGATATTATACAACAATCACGACCAACAATCAACACATTATATGACTAATACTGAGTAGGGAAACCCTACCTGGAATGCAACACACGCAGACGATCTCAACAGCTGTATCAAAAAGCCTCTTCTACGAATCCTCCTCCTAACACATCATCACATAATCACTAACCATACAAAAACTAACACAAATCACCAATCCCCCAAATTAGGGTTTAAACAAACTTGACTAAATACTATAAAATCGGTACGTAGATCTTACTCTCGACGCAAGGATCACAAGGATGCAAAGAACGATGAAATCCGACCTCTCAAGCTCTGGGATTTGTCAATAACACGGATGAATGCGAAGAACGTAACTTAAATCTCCTTTCAATGTGATTAGGTTTGTAAAAGTGTATTATAAAGATGACGGAAATATTTATATACTAATCCGTGTTATTAACAAAACCCGACAAAACATTACCTGAAAGCCGAGCTACTCGATCGAGTAACTGACGTACTCGATCGAGTACCCAGGCTACTCGATCGAGTACCCTACAGACAAAATACTGTTTTAAAAACCAAAACACCCTTACTCGACAGAGTAAGGCCCACTCTATAGAGTACCCAGAGACTCATAAAACCGTAGTATTACAGCTAGAGTGATTGGAAGTTCCTCAACTTTCCACCTCAACACTCTAAGAAGGGAAAATGAAGAAGTTGTAGTTCTCTCAAGACTCAACGAATTCTCATATATTGAATTTGTTAATGATGTCCAAAGGCTTCTCTTCTATTGTCTACTCGGTAAGAACATTCTTCCCACTAAATTTGTTTGCCATGACACCTTGAGAAAACTCGGCATCTACCATCAAACTGAGGCACTATTTGAGCTATTTGGTCTTTCTTCTATGTTCAATACGCATGAGCTCACCTATAGGCCTTTGGTTCTTAAGTTTTTGAGCTTCCTAAAGATCTCCACCATAAACAATACAATTTGTGTGCAATTTCGTCTTGAGAATGAAACCCGGATGATAACATTAGTGGAATTCTTGAGTGTGCTAGATCTCGATGTTTCGCCTACCCAAACATCTAGACCCCGAAACTACTCTATAGCACCTCTTTGGCGAGCTTTAACCGGTCGCGACTTTACTTACATCAAAGAATGCTCGGCCTCCTACATTCAAAACCCAATCATTCAGTGCACCTATCGATTCCTCATCGGTATTCTTCTAGCCCGCCGCGACCCCATGGTCGTCAATGAACTCGACCTTGTTTTCATGGAGTCTTACCTCAAAATACAAGGGCGGAGTGGTTACAACTTTAATTCACCCCTAGTACTTCTCGAAAAATGGGCCAAGTTTAGAAATGGGGACGATAATGGCATGATACATATTGTTAATGGTGGGTTAGTAACCAAGATTGCAAAACACTTTAACCCCAACATCAATCACAACAATGCCTACACCCCTCTTCCCGGAAAAACAAGGATCGATGAAATGTTACTTCTACAACAACATCATTGGATAGCCCTTGAGGGCTTTGAAAAAAGGATTAAATGGATCATAAAAGGGAGCACCCCTATATACCTTCCCATGGAAGGATTGACAAGGATTTCACCTAGAAGAGGGCCCCTCTCTCAAGTCCCATCTTACCTCATCCCGACAAATGCAAACCGGGCTAACCAAAACCAACCTCCTACTCCACCTCCACAACAAGAAACCCAAGCAAATGACAATGAGAAAGTTGTGATCCCACCATACCCCTTGCAATACCAACCTTAAAACCACCCGAACCCCTTCATCCTCCCTCGGGACGATTTTATCACGGGTATCCTTCAAGACATGCACCTACGGCAATATGAGGCCAATGTGGACAGCTACTATGCTTTGTACCCACAATTCCACCGATTGGCCCGACAAGGACACATTAGTGAGGAGGGAATGCTTCCCTCTTGGGCCCAAACTAATATCCTCTTTACGAATTCGGAAAACGCCAATGGTGGAGCGCATGGTCAAGAAGAAGAAGAGGGTGAAAAATCGAGTGGTGATGACACGGTGGAGTTAAATAGTGAGGGGGATGAGTTCATGGACTTTCATGAGAGTGATGCATCAAGAGAACCTTGGGATAGCGACTTCGGAGGGGATGATGACGACCTTTGAGGAATACTTCATGAGCTAGGTGTAGCGGGCACGAGGCACCCATCAAGGCCAAAGTGAAGTTTCTCTTATTCCCCCTCATTTCTTTTTCATGACAAGAATTTCATGATTTTCTAACTTGTTTTTTATTGATTGTTTCATTTTTTTGGGTGTCCTCGTAAAAAGTAGGACTATTATTCCACCTAGGCAAAATTTGGGTGATGTTAAATTAATTGTTCCCACCATTTAAAATCCAAAATGACAAATTTAGTTTCATGCATAGCATTCTTGTGCATGAACTTTCCCATTTTTTGGACATTAGCAATAGTGTCTCATTTGGTTTGGGGAAGTTCAAGCATAAGCATTGGGTGTTATTTCAAATTATGCTCTCCAACCAAACAAATTCATGCATCATATAGTATAGTTTAGAATGCATTCACTTGTTTATATGTCATATAGTTTGCATTTAGTGTAGAATTCATGCATTCTCATATAGCTTGCATAATTTTCTATCGTATTGGCCATTGAGGACAATGCCCATACTAGTGTGGGGATGGGAAATTCTAACATGACTCTTATAAAACAAAAATGATAAAAATTGAAAAATTTTGAAAAATACAAAAACATATCTTTTTATTCCATAAATCATAAAAACCATAAAAATTTGAAAAATTGAAAAACCCCAAAAACATGTCCATTTCCTTTATAGTGTAGTCTTGTATATATATTGTGTTTGTATATATTGTGTTTGTCTATCCTTTTTCACATTGATCGACTACGCCACATCCGTGACATAAGGATATTGAAGACCGCATGGTATGATCTTTCCAATCTCCTTTTTCCTCTTTATGTTGATGACTATGTGGCTTTGTTTTGATTGATGCGGTATAAACAATGTGATTATAGGATTGCATTTAGATTATTTGGCATACTAGTTGGTAGAAGCATATGCGTTAGGTTGTATAAATGATAGTTGCACCATGGCATATAGTTGCATTTAGGAAAATATTTGTGAAAATATCTATTTGGGAAGCTTGACAAGTGTATATAAGGCCCTTCCAGATACTTTTTCTTCTAAGACTTTGCTTGTTAGAATACTTGTAAAACCCCCTATGATGTGTCATGCTAGTATCCTTTGACCCATGGATTAAGGCCTAGTCAAGAGTACCTTGTGGTGTGATAACTCCTTGGCTACCGTTTATTCCAAGGTGACCCTTGAAACCATGCAACCATCATCCATATTCTACCACATTTTGTCATCAAAAAGGGAATGGGCACAAAAATTGTTCAAATTTGAGTTCAAGAAATGAATTGAAAGTCAAAAAGTTTGCAATTGCAACAAAAGAAAAGAGGAGTAACAAAAATGAAAACTCATATGCTTCAAATATAAGCGCCCTCACTACAAATGGGGTAGCTTTGAAAATGTTCAAAAGAAAATGCAAGAAAAAGTTGAAATTTTCAAGTGTTGAAATGCCAAACATCAAAAGAAATGGCAAAAAGAAAGTGTTCTCAAATGTCAAATGCCACAAGAAATTTGGGGGGAACAACAACAAAAGCAAAACTCCCATATAAAACTCAAATACAAATGATCCCTTTATCCATCGAATCCACTTTTGTGCATGGTAGAGAGAGGACGACCCTTCTTCTTGCCTAGGCAAGAAGGGGAATTCCGCGATCCTCCAGTGTTTATAACACCATAGGGAGTCTACCCTTGACGAAAGGATTTAACGATTGAGGACAAAGGTACCCCAGCTTGACACAACTTGGAGGTGATTTATTGGTATCCTTCTAGGCTTAGTAGTTTGAAGAAATCATATCTATGAAGGAGTGTGTAACCTTAGATTGCTTCCCTTGTAGATAATTTCCACCACTTAGATGAGAAAAGTTGCTATTCTTTTTGTCGATGCATCCATTACTTGTTTTGTGTGCTTTAATGCTTGGATGTGTCGCCATTTTGGCAAGCCCCATCTTGCCTTGCAAAAAGGTATCCTACCTTATGGTTGTCTTGTTGTGAGTTGAAGGAGCGGAGTGAGACCCACTAATTGTATCACAACGGCTATATTAGTAGGTTAGTTTAAATAAGGGTCCTAGTTTTTGTCACCTCTTTACTCGGGACGAGCAAAGGTTCGGTTTGGGGATGTTTGATGTGACTCATATTTGAGCACATTTAGTCCCCGAATTTACCTCGTTCCTATGCTTTTTAGTGCATCATTGGGTCATTTACTATCTTTAGTTTCCCATTTTTCATACTCTTTGAGGATTGTCGCTTTTGGTAGAAAAGAAGTGATAGCCTTGCATTTTCATGGCAAAATGGAGCTAAATGGATCGCACCTAATGACCAAGCATCAAGGAGGAGACAATACTAGATGGTCTATGTAGATAATGAAGTAGATTGGGCAATGACGAAAGGATCCTTGCATCCCCGGATTGATCCTCGCGAATTATGAAGGAAGAAAAGAAGAATAGTTGTCTGACCCAGGATCCGAGCGGATCAAAGAAGATCCGAGCGTCTCCCTTCACCACCATCCGAGCGTCCCGTGCTGAAGACGCTCGTCCTGAAGCAAGAAGATCCGAGCGTCTCCGATCCCCTGACAATCCGCTCGGATCACACTCCATAAAGCCCGTGCCTATTCCCAAGACGCTCGTCCCGTGCCAAGACTAGCAAAATGGAAATGCTCATTTCCTTGGAGAGGAGCATTTCCTCAACTTTTCTTAAGGACTTAATAGTTATTTATGCCCTTTGTAACCCTAATTTTTGTACTTAATCTTTAGTATAAATACCGCATTGTACTACTTAGATTAGCATGCTCTCTTAATACTTCCTTAATCAAGTTCTAATCATTCCTTAATCTTATAATCAACTTTTAATCTAGTCTTAATACAAATCTCAATACTTAATCTTTCCTTAATTTCTCTATTGTTCTTCATTTATTTTGGATAATTAGAAGATTATTTGGGTTTATTTGGAGGATTGACAACCTTCCATCAATCATCAAGTACTTCTATTATTCTTTGCTTTATTATTTGGAATCATCTTCATAGGTATAGTTCTTTCTTAACCTTGTTTAATCATTGTTAATCATTTTCATTTATTCATCATGTTTTGCCTTGCTAGTATGATTGACAACCTTGTTAGCATGTTAAACTTGATAATGAGTGAGTAGTTTCGTTAAATAGGGTTAATGGGGAATTAGAGGAAACCAACATGGGGATTGATTCATGCTTAATCTAATATGTTTTCATAATTAATTTGCTTGCTTGTTGTGATTTCAACTTATGCACATATTATGTTTGATGAAATGCGAGCCTATGAATCCTTGCATTTTTTACCCATCACCTATCTTTTCAATGAGACTTGTAAGCTTATACACCAACTCGAGTCTCATTAGACCATGCATATAGTTGAATAGGAAGGACTAAGTCGATTTGTAGGTGTCGTACAATCTAATCGATTTGGCTCCGGGACCCAAACCTTCCTAGAGATTGTAAGCTTATATACCAACTCGATCCCATCAATACAATAATTGTTTGCTTATAATGTTGGAGTATGTGTCCTCAACAATAGTGCGATCACATGATTTAAATATCATAATCAAATCTCATATTAAGAATACGAAAGGGATGATAAATTAAATAGTCAACTGATCAACATTAATCGGTAATGATTGGCTTGCTAGAGTTTGACGTTACTGTCGTAGGATGGTGGTGGTCAGTTGATCCCTTAAGGTCACACCTAAAGGATGATGCCCTTATCTGTAAAGTTGATTAATTGTATGACGATACAAGTTAATAAATTCCTTAAAATTGAACAATTCAATTGTGAGAGAGAATATTTATATCTTATTGTAATGGGATTAAATAAAATTTATTTTAGTAATTGAAATATTTTATTACTAAAATTAATCATTGTTTGTGAAACAATTGAGATAAGAATGAATGGTTAATTATAATTACAATATGTTGTGAATTATATGACCCATTTTATTTATGTGATCAAGTATCACTAGTCAATTTGTTGTATGTGGTTTAATTAATTTATATAATGATATTTATTTGATAAATATGCATTAAATTAATTAATAACATGTAACATACTACATGTGACATATTGTATGACAAATGACAAATTGACAAAATAAAATGGTAGTCCATTTTATGAAGTGGACCGAAATGGAGGGGCTTGTAGTGGATTATGGGTGAATTATTTTATGTGATAGAATATTATATTCATGCCTACACTACATAGCTTACATACCTACATTATAGAGAAGTGTAAAAAGGAAAAGTAAGATGCCATTTTGGCCTTACTCCACCCGTCCTCACTACCCCATAAGAGAGCATTTTTTGCTCTTGTTTTCATTCTTATTATTATTCACATGCATATTCATTCATACACATGCATACTTCTCTCTTACATTGTTCATCTTTCTCTAAAACTAGAGAAATGATAAGCTAAATTGTTCAATAATATTACTAATATTATTAATGTAATATATGAGTATTAGTAATCAATTTTAAGGTAGATTACTAAATAAATATCTACCAAATATTATTTAGTGAAGATATGGGCTAATCTTGGGTGCAATCAAGAGGAGGATCTCTATATTGGGATTTTGGAGGATCATCCTATTACTCATCATAGCTCAAGAATAAGTGAAGGTAGGAGACCTTACTTGTGCCCATAAATCCGAAAATAACAATGTAAGGGACATTGTTTTTCTCATTTAATTTCCTTTTGTTATATATGCATGCACTAGATCTAAAGAACTAATAATTAAAAGGTTAATTTGTTCACTATGAGAAGAGTCTAATAATAGGTATATGAACCTACCAAGTGGTATCAGAGCATAGGATATTGCATGCATAATCGGTTTGGTTTTTCCGAGTTAAATGTAACTTAATTAAAACTAGAAATTTGTGATTTATAAGAGTAAGTCACGAAATCATGATGCATGTTATATCTTCTGGTCCTAAAATATTTTTAGGTCATTTTTATGATTTATGGTAATTTATTGCTCATTTTTATGATTTTTAGTGAAATAATTACATTTTTATGAGTAAAATGAACTTTTATTCACTAAAATAAGTTAACCTTCATTACTGACCGTGATTTTTTAGTATGACCTCACATGAATATTTTATATTCTGTATGTAAAATTTCATATTAATGTGATTAATATTTCATGATTTATGATTTTTATGTGATAAAAATGGCATAAATGGATGTTAAATGACTAAAAATGGCTAAACTTAGTCTCTAACCTTGAAACTTTTATATGACCTCACATGCATATTTTAAAAATTGTGTGTAAAATCTCGTGTTAGTTTCATTAATATTACATGATTTTTGATTTTTATGAGATAAAAATAGATTAAAAGAGGTAAAATGGTTAAATATAGTTAAACTTCGAACCAGGCCATGAAACTTTAATATGTTGTAACATGCATGATTTACACACTTTATGTAAATTTTGAAATGAAATTATTTCATTTAGCATGATTTATGAATTTTTAGTGTAAAAATGGCATAAATAGTGACTATTTAAGCATAAATAGCTAAAACGAATTAAATGGCATGAAAAAATTATTTTAGGTTGCATTAATATCCCACTTATCATATTTAAAGTTTTAAAATTAATTGGATTAATTTTTGTATACTTTAGATGTTTTATGAGATAAAACCGATAAATTACAACTATATTTTCTCGAAATTAATTCAAAAATTTTAACCATGATTTTTGACATTATGAGTGTCATGGAATTATTCCATAATGTCCAAAAATTTAAAATTCAATTTTTGAAATTATTGTAATTTAATTTGGATTTATTTCATAAATGTTATGATTTTAAGGTCAAAAATAAGCATAAAATTATATCAAGTTGAATTATTGTCAAAACTTGAGTGATGACTAATTTTTGAGTCCTAAGAGTGTTAGGATAATTAACTTGAGCTTAAATTTGATTTAAGTATTGATTCGTGATTTTAAGAAGTTATTATCACGCATTTCCATAAAATCGGGTTATATAAACGATATAAGTTAAAATAGGGCGATTTGGCACATAACTTGGCATGATAGATACATATTATAATGCTGCATATTTCAATTGTTGAATGTCTTTTTATTTATATAATTTTGAATTATGTAATTTTATCTTAGTATGGCCTTAGTTTTAATAGATATTACCCGTAATGAAAGGGAATATTGATTCGGTTGTAATTTAATGTGATCTTGTATCACTTTTATTTTTACTAGTTTTTCATATTACAAATGTATAATAGGAATAGCTTTGTACTTTTATTATTATTTGTAATTATGGAATTCTTCAAGACGGTGCCATTCGGAAAGGTCTTTCGACGAAGACGGTGTTCTTGGGAGGCGTGACATTTGAAGATTCAAGGAACCAAAGGAGTTGGTTTCCGAATATGTAATAGATTATTTGATCTTCTATTTTAGGAAGGCCATACTAGGAATTTATTATTATTGTTTTGCATTTCTTTTAATATGTTGCATGCATTGCCAAATCGCCATAACAACACATGCATTTCATATCGAGTCATCGACCGTGTCAATTGTAATTATTGTAGTTCACCGCTTTAATTCACTTAAAACGTGATAGATAATAAATTGACAAGACCTCTCACTAAATAATAATTGAGAATTAGCCTTACCAAATCGTAGAAATCATGAGTCCCAATTTCATAAGGAAGTAGGCTCGGCTCACCGGGGTGCTAAACTTGTTACGTTGGGTAAGTGGGTAATAAAATGTTATTACCTCGAAATTTGGATTGAGCTCAACGGAAGTATTCATGACCGTAGTCGCATGTGTTCCGGGCTAAAGATAAATATTAAAGTAATTTTATCGACCGAGAGTTCTAGAAGTAGAATCGATTAAAGAGTTAATCCACCGAGTTATATTGATAAGGGATGAATCGTCTCACCGTGCCCGAATTGATATGAACTTGGATCTCGTGATCAATTATAATAGTTGGGTAGAGATCACTATATAAATGCTTAAAACTTGTTTAAAATGTTTATAAGTATTATTAAAACAATAGATGTTTATTATTTCCTTCATTTCCGTTTTTGTAGTTATTTATACGCAATGGATTCATCTAATACTCTTACACCAATCATCGTTAATTCATGGCTCCGATCATTCGATGAAAAGTGCTCTGAATATGACAATGATACAATTAGAGAATTACGCTTTGGCATTGGTCAGGATGGAAATCTTTGCTACTTTACCACTTCCATACCTCCCACTCCAATATTTATGCCCACCTCTTTGGTAAGAAAATCTTGTGAAGAAAATCTCACTAATCCCAAGGCATCCTTGTTTGAAGAAACAACGAGAAATATTAAATTCAGTGGGAGTTCTAGCAAGAATGTTCTTGAAACTGAAAGGAGTAATGGTATTATTAAAGGAAAGGCAAATATGGGTAAGAAACGCAAACCTGATAATGAATTGGAAATGGATAATGAGACTACCACAACCAAAACCAAGAAGGGTGCCCAATCTTACGAAGAATGTCATTATTGTAATGTCATGGGCCATTGGAAACGAAATTGCCCTAAGTATTTAGGAGATATCAAAGCTGGACTTATCACTCCGGTTAGGGTTAAGTAATGTGGAAGCACTTAGCGAGGGTAACATGGATCTCCAATTCGCAAATGGAACTAGAGTAGCCACCTTTTCAAAGGGAACCCTTGTGATTGCCTTAGCTAAGTAATTTTAAAATTGCATCTACATAATGGTGATTATGTACCCATTTTGTCTAAAACATTATTTCCATTTCAATGTTAGACATGAAAAGATTTATATTTTGCCATCAAAAACAATCGTTGTATTTTGTTGAAAATAGACATGGCTGTGAGCCAAGTCACTTATCTTAATGATATTCATGTTTTAGACACTTCCAACTCAAGCAAAGATATCTACATAATACGATTCAAAAGACTCAAACAAGTAATCTAGATGTTTTATACATTTGGTATTGTCGATTAGGTCTCATAAATAAGAAACGCATTAAAGAGCTAGTGTCGACTAGATTTATTGAGCCATTTGATTTTAAATCATATGGAATGTGCGAATCTTGTCTCCTTCGCAAAATGATTCGTACTCCCTTTAGAGGTAATGGAACACGAGCAAGTGATTTGTTAGGACTAATACATGGAGATGTATGTGATCTAATGAGCTTCACCGCAAAGGAGAAATTATGACTACTTAGTCTCTTTTACAGATGATTTAATTAGATATGGGTATGTTTACTTAATCTGATATAAAAGTGAAGCATTTGAGAAATTGAAGAATTTCTAAATGACGTAGAGAACCAATTGAACAAAGTACTAAAGCATTACGATCCGATCGTAGTGGCAACGATCTTAGTAATGAATTTGATTTATTAAATATGGATTATGACCTAGTGTCACTACCCATAAGATCAAACTAATATGAGTCGGTTTGAGTTATTGAACTCAATTTTGGGAATTTGCAATCCAAAACGGACAAGTAATTCTAAACGGATGGTCAACCAGGAGATACCTGAAATAGAGAGTCTATTTAACATATAACATGGATCAGACTGGCATATTACATGAATCAAACTGCCATGATAGAGATGGTATTTTTATATGCCAACATGTCAGTCTAGACAAACTCCACCATATATGTTTGTAACTCACAAAGCTATCTCTTAAGAAGATAGATGTATTTCTAAGAGATAGAGTGGGAGTAGATTGGATCGTCACAAACATGTCTTATAGTTAAAGTGTTACTTTGTAAAAGTAATGGAACTATAATCTATAAAGATGGAGTGGGAGTATAGCACTCATGTGTGGGACTATAGAACATATGTCTTATTGTTAAAATATTGCTTTTCGAAAGTAATGGTATTATGACCTTGTCCCAAATCGACCTTGTTACAAACGAGCCATAGCATTACAATCCAAAGATTGTTACTCAAGAGTAGATTTACTTTAAGGCGAGGGTCTCCTTAATAGTAAATAGAGCTTTAGAGTACCTAAGTACATGAATTGACATGAAGATGTTAATCAAGAGAAATCATGTTAGGAATCGCCACATTTCATTTTGATGGAAAAATGGCAAATGAGATTAAAAATTCGCTTTTTTAAAATGGGAATTTAGAGAAGGATGTGTTTGAGACACAAAACCTTAGATAAAGATCTAAGAATCCTAACATATTATGCGTAGCTTTCTTAAGTGATCCTAGAATGGTCTTAAGCAAGCATCAAAGGATTATATTTTTCGTTCATGCGATAATTGAGAATGGTTTCATTCATATGATTGAAGAATTATGATTATACATGAAGTTAAGTGGGAGCAAGAATTATTTTTCCATGTTTTATATGTTGATAACATATTACTTATTGAGAATAATGCACCATTGCTCTCTTCTGTTAAGAGTGATTGGGAGACTAGGAAAAGGTGCGATCTATTCTAGATTTCTACATCTATGTGAGAGAATATTGGCATAGAGTTAAGAGTCTTATGATGATAAGATCTTTCATATATGTTTAACATCAACAAGGTTGAGTAGGTTATTCATGTTGATGAAAGTGGAATTGTTATCATGAAGTCATAGTCGTTCACTGAACCTATTAAGTTGTTGATTACATGAAGTCGATTTCTAATGTTTCCGCCATTGGAACGATCATGTATGCCAACAGACGCACATGCCATGATGTAACATATGCTTAGAGCATGATAAGTCAATTACAAGTTAATTCGAATGATGGCTTGTGAAAGCCTTAAAGAACATCCTTGAGATTCTTGAGAAGAATTAAGGATTCGTTCATATGTTTGGATGATAAACTACGTTGTGCGTTGAAGGGTTGCACAAACTTTAGTTTCCAAACCAATTAGGATTTGTTGAAATCCTAGGCTGATTTTATTGACTTAGGAGTAAGAGACTAGAGAAGTGTTTTAGTTTCAACCATTGCAAATTCTACAAAACAGAATCTAAGTAAATTTTGATAAAATGGTCAACGTAGGGAATGAGAGTAGATTCCTCTACCAATGACTTTATCACAAGTTATGTGATAACAGTGGGAGCAACTTTCAAGTTAAAGAGCCCAAGTCTAGTAAGAAGACTAGACATATACTTAGAGATAAATTCAAGTTATTAGAAATAACATTGAATAGAAGGAAATAGCAATTCATAAAGTTGGAATGTTTGGATATATGGTATATCCACTTGCCAAGCTTTTTATTGCATTTTAACGAGTGTAAAAGGTACACTATAGATTATAAGATATGAAGTAGTAATAGTGTATTGACTATTCATATATGATAATCACATTTATCGTTTAAGTTTTATTAAACTCATCCATTACTTTGTTATATCCAAATGGGTTGTTGAGACAAATTGAACCCCATTAAAGTGAACTGGATTAACATAGTATTCGCCCCTGGTTACTTGAAGGAGGTGACGTCTCGAAGTAACTAGAGTGTGATGCGATTGATGGCAAGTTCAAGTGCCATAGAGTCATATGGGATGACTAGTCGATCACATAGACAGACTGTATGGGACACTCTGTCGGGCAGTGACCGCTTATAAAGTTCTGGTAATTCATAAACCCTGGTCGTGGCAAGAGCTGCTATAGTATTCTTATGAGTCGTTTCTTTTGACTAGAGACTATTCGCCCGAGTTGGCACAAATTTCTGATTGGCTTTGATTTATGCTCTACGACTGTCGTAACTGAGGTCAAATGAGTATATTTTGGGTTATGATGAACTGTGGCTAAAAGAAGGGAATAGTGCGATAGGAATTGTCCACCCCCTTGTCAGGGTTGTTTGAAATCCCAAGGCCACTCGAGGAGTAGTGAACTGGAAATGCGTGGCCACGCTCGGAAAGTATCTATGGTAGATAATTCCGGTCAGACAGTTACACTCCAGATCGAGGAAACCACTCAAGATATGATCAAATGCAAGTACGACCTGCGAGACACCTTGCATTGAGTGGGAGATTGTAATAGGGCAAGAGAATTGGTGACGCACACTTGTCTCGGACAAGTGGGAGATTGTTGGAGTATGTGTCCTCAACAATAGTGCGATCACATGATTTAAATATCAAAATCAAATCTCATATTAAGAATACGAAAGGGATGATAAATTAAATAGTCAACTGATTAACATTAATCGGTAATGATTGGCATGCTAGAGTTTGACGTTACTGTCGTAGGATGGTGGTGGTCAGTTGATCCCTTAAGGTCACACCTAAAGGATGATGCTCTTATCTGTAAAGTTGATTAATTGTATGACGATACAAGTTAATCAATTCCTTAAAATTGAACAATTCAATTGTGAGAGAGAATATTTATATCTTATTGTAATGGGATTAAATAAGATTTATTTTAGTAATAGAAATATTTTATTACTAAAATTGTTTATTTTTTGTGAAACAATTGAGATAAGAATGAATGGTTAATTATAATTACAATATGTTGTGAATTATAATTATATGACCCATTTTATTTATGTGATCAAGTATCACTAGTCAATTTGTTGTATGTGGTTTATTTAATTTATATAATGTTATTTATTTGATAAATATGCATTAAATTAATTAATAACATGTAACATACTACATGTGACATATTGTGTGACAAATGACAAATTGACAAAATAAAATGGTAGTACATTTTATGAAGTGGACCGAAATGGAGGGGCTTGTAGTGGATTATGGGTGAATTATTTTATGTGATAAAATATTATATTCATGCCTACACAACATAGCTTACATACCTACATTATGGAGAAGTGTAAAAAGGAAAAGTAAGATACCATTTTGTCCTTACTCCACCCGTCCTCACTACCCCATAAGAGAGCATTTTTTGCTCTTGTTTTCATTCTTATTATTATTATTCACATGCATTATCATTCATACACATGCATACTTCTCTCTTACATTGTTCATCTTTCACTAAAACTAGAGAAATGATAATCTAAATTGTTCAATAATATTACTAATATTATTAATGTAATATATAAGTATTAGTAATCAATTTTAAGGTAGATTACTAAATAAATATCTAGCAAATATTATTTAGTGAAGATAAGGGCTAATCTTAGGTGCAATCAAGAGGAGGATCTCTATATTGGGATTTTGGACGATCATCCTATTACTCATCATAGGTCAAGAACAAGTGAAGGTAGGAGACCTTACTTGTGCCCTTAAATCCGAAAATAACAATGTAAGGGACATTGTTTTTCTCATTTAATTTTCTTTTGTTATGCATGCACTAGATCTAAAGAACTAATAATTAAAAGGTTAATTTGTTCACTATTAGAAGAGTCTAATAATAGGTATATGAACCTAACATATAACTTGAGAATATGTTTGTTTGATCAACTCCCATGAATCCCCTATGAACCCATGACACCCTAGTGCTTTTAATCAATTGTTTACATCTCATTTTAATTACCTTGCTTGTTTTTATTACTTGGCTTTCATATTGTTAATTAGTTTAGTTGATCTCCTATCTCAACCCAAATTATGACACCCTAAGACACAACCATTTGTAATTGAAAATCCTACATCAATACTCGTCCCCTGAGATCCGACCTTTACTTACCTCTTTACTAAGAGTAGTTTGTGAAGTTATAAATATTGTTTTGGTTAGGAAGCTTTTGACGATTAGTTTAATTCCAACACCAGCCTCAATGGGGTGTCTCTTTGCTTTGTTCAGCGAAATTTTGGGCTTTGGCCCAATTTCCCACACAAATCACAAAATTTCAAACGACGGCAATTAAAATCGTCATTTCAAAAAATAATAGTGAAATTCAAAATTCACTATTTCTTCAAATTTCAAACGACGGCAGTTAAAACCGTCACATCAAAAAATAATAGTGAAATTCAAAATTCAATATTTCTTCAAATTTCAAACGACGGC
The DNA here is from genome assembly GCF_048544455.1 of Silene latifolia. Lineage (NCBI taxonomy): Eukaryota > Viridiplantae > Streptophyta > Magnoliopsida > Caryophyllales > Caryophyllaceae > Silene > Silene latifolia. The sequence goes on from NC_133526.1 coordinate 115,806,282, forward strand.
AATTAAAACCGTCACTTTAAACAATAATAGTGAAATTCAAAATTCACTATTTCTTCAAATTTCAAACGACGGCAATTAAAACCGTCACTTCAAAAAATAATAGTGAAATGCAAAATTCACTATTTCTTCAAATTTGAAACGACGGCAATTAAAACCGTCATTTCAAACAATAATAGTGAAATTCAAAATTCACTATTTCTTCAAATTTCAAATGACGGCAATTAAAACCGTCATTTCAAAAAATAATAGTGAAATTCAAAATTCACTATTTCTTCAAATTTCAAACGACGGCAATTAAAACCATCATTTTAAAAAATAATAGTGAAATTGAAAATTCACTATTTCTTCAAATTTTAAACGACGGCAATTAAAACAGCCATTTCAAAAAATAATAGTGAAATTCAAAATTCACTATTTTCTTCAAATCTCAAACGACGGCAATTAAAACCGTCATTTCAAAACAATAAATAGTGAAATTCAAAATTCGTTGTTTCCTCAAATTTCAGACAACTGAAATCTCTTCTTGAGATCCAAAAATCGCTGCCAACCCTGGGATATAGGCTCACGAACCTATCCCTTTCCGGCACCACAAACAAACAACGAGATTCCCCAACAGGATATCAGAGGCTTCCTCACGAAGCCCGATAATTCAAAACAAGCCCATCCAACGCGGCTATTTCCACGGTATATCAATCGACCCTTCATCATGGCTGGCGTGCCTTACAACGCATTTCGAAAATGAAAAACTTTTCAAAACATTTTAAAAATAACTAGAATGTTATATGCACAACGACGAGATCAAAATGACACTAATTAGAGTCGAATCCAACTCCGAGCCCAAAACCGACTCAACCCGATTCAAACTCGAATCCAACACACAAAAAACCCACCCCAAATAACACCCAAATACCCAATGACACGGTATTAAGGTTTTTACCACAAAACACATCCAATAAAATATAAGATAGAACAAAAGAGAAAGTCCAAATTTGTGAAACGGACAGGACACGCCCTTGTGTTGGAGCAACGCTCGCGCTCTAGTGGCCTCTTCCCAAGCCACCTCGCCAAAAACCACCCCAAGCAACTAACACCACATAATCTTCTATAACCCCCCCCCCCCCCCCCCTTCGTGCCTCATTTGAAGGTACGCATGAATCTGCCCCCTCTTTTCTCCTTTAAAATTCTCAACTCGACTTCTTAAATCAAAAACAGATGCGTGTTTTGGACCTACTAATCCAAAATACGAGCCTTACACACTTTTTCTGGTACCGTCATCGTTCATTAAAAACAGTTGACCGACCATTTCGACGAATTGCACTTAATCATCACTAAAAGCAACACTCTTTTACAAACATTGGTTTTTAACTCAAGCTTTCCGACTCGCAAATTTTACACTTTGTTGATTTCTCACCTAGCGACCGAGCATGTAAGTATGAGGGCGTAAACAACTCATTTACTTCATGTTTTTTAATGTTTTTTTGACATAACAAATATAAACAATACATAACACGATTCAAACATGGAAAGATCGAGCTTAAACTAGATGTTAGTCTGAGACAGGGACTCCTTGTGTCACCACCTGACCCGCGCCCCTAAGGGATCCTCAGACCTAAATCCACACGTGCTTATGTTCATCCTCCTTTTCAACATTTTCCTTTTATTTTCTTTCTTATTACGGTTTTTAACATTTGTGATTTTATTTTCTTACAAACCTTTAACCATTTCCGAAAATCATCTTTGGTTAAAATGTACCATGGCGTTTATTCCGTGTTTTGATGATATTTGTTAGTTAATCACACAATCCTGGGTATTCGAACACCCCTTTCTTTTATTTACGACTTTCTCATTTATTTACATTTGCAAGCATTTTAACCACATTTGTATTCAGCCTTAGTTAACACATACCATGTCCATTTAATCCAAGTAAGATGATACATGTCGACTAATTACAAAGCAATGAACTTAACTTACTTAGTTCATATCAAATTTCTTCCTCTGTCTTTCATCTTTACTTCATTTTATTTTCTTCATCTTGGCCATATTGCATGTTACCTTTGGTTAACATAAATACCATCTCGATTTAACTCGAGTACGGTGATAAAACGGCTAAGTATACACATTTTCCACTTTTATTTGTAAACTATTAATGTCAAGCTTGCAAATATGAATCCGACGACGGGTATTGTTAACATACTATTAATTATCCCGAGTCATGGGGCGAATTCATATTTGCAAGCTTGACATGAATAGTTTACAAATAAAAGTGCAAAATGTTTATACTTAGCCATTTTATCTCCGTACTCGAGTTAAATCGATATGGTATTTATGTTAACCAAGGGTGACATGCAATATGGCCACGATGAAAGAAAATAAAATAAAGTAAAGATGCAAGAAAGAGGAAGAAATTTGATATGAACTAAGTATGTTAAGTTCATTGCTTATGATCGACTTGGTCGGGCCCGGTTGCGCTCTTGATGTGACTCATATTTGAGCACATTTAGTCCCCGAATTTACCTCGTTCCTATGCTTTATAGTGCATAATTGGGTCATTTACTATCTTTAGTTTCCCATTTTGCGTATTCTTTGAGGTTTTGTCCCCCTTGGTAGGAAAGGAGAGCTAACCTTGTATTTACATGGCGAAATGGAGCTAAATTGATCGCATCTAATGACCAAGCATCAAGGAGAAGACAATACTAGATGGCCTATGTAGATAATAAAGTAGATTGGGCAATGATGAAATGATCCTTGCATCCTCAACAAGATCCCCGCGGATTGTTGAGGAACGAAGCTGTCTGACCCAGGATCCGAGCGGATTGCCACCAATCCGGGCGTCTCCCAGCACCATCATCCGAGCGTCCTCCAGCCAAGACGCTCGTCTTGAAGCCAAAGAATCCGAGCATCTCCTCTATGATCCGCTCGGATCACAGGACAGAACCCATCGTGCCAAGACCAAAGACGCTCGGGACGAGCATATCCATACGGGACCAGCAAAACGGAAATGCTCATTTCCTTGGAGAGGAGCATTTCCTCAACTTTTCTTAAGGGTCTTAATAGTCATTTAAGCCCTTAGTAACCCTAATCCTTGTACTTAATCTTTATTATAAATACCCCATTGTACTACCTAGATTATCGTCAAGTTGTAATCAATTAGTGAGCAATTTTAATGCTATCTTAATACTCTCTTAATCTTGTAATCAACTTTTAATCTAGTCTTAATACAAATCTCAATACTTAATCTTTTCTTAATTTCTCTATTGTTCTTCATTTATTTTGGGTAATTAGAAGATTATTTGGGTTTATTTGGAGGATTGACAATCTTCCATCAATCATCAAGTAATTCTATTATTCTTTGCTTTACTTTTTGGAATCTCCATAGGTATAATTCTCTTAATCCTTGTTTTAATTATTGTTAATCACTTTCATTTATTCATCATGTTTTGCCTTGCTAGTATGATTTACAACCTTGTTATCATGTTAAACTTGATAATGAGTGAGTAGTTTCCTTAACTAGGGTTAATGGGGAATTAGGGGAAACCAACATGGGGATTGATTCATGCTTAATCTAATATGTTTTCATAATTAATTTGCTTGCTTGTTGTGATTTCAACTTATGCACATGTTATGTTTGATGAAATGCGAGCCTATGAATCCTTGCATTTATACCCATCACCTATCTTTTCAATGAGACTTGTTAGCTTATACACCAACTCGAGTCTCATTACACCATGCATATAGTTGGATAGGAAGCATTAAGTCGACTTGTAGGTGTTGTACAATCTAATCAATTCGGCTCCGGGACCCAAACCTTCTTAGGGATTGTTAGCTTATACACCAACTCGATCCCATCACAACAATAAGTGCTTGCATCTAGTAGAGAACATGTTTGTATGATCCAACCCCCATGAATCCCCTATGAACCCATGACACCCTAGTGCTTTTAATCTATTGTTTACATCTCATTTTAATCACCTTGCTTGTTTTTATTACTTTGCTTTCTTATTGTTAATTAGTTTAGTTGATCTCCTATCTCAACCCAAATTGTGACACCCTAAGACACAACCATTTGCAATTGAAAATCCTACAACAATACCCGTCCCTTGGGATCCGACCTTTACTTACCTCTTTGCTAAGAGTAGTTTTTGAAGTTATAAATATTATTTTGGTTAGGTAGCTTTTGACGACGAGTTTTACTCCGCACCAAAAATGGCGCCGTTGCCGGGGACGGTGTTAACTTGATTTGATTTTCATTAATTGTTTTTATCTGTGTCTTTCTTTACCTTGGGGAAGTCAATCTGCTCAAGGTTGTTCTAATTGTTTTCGAGTTGTTTGATATATTGTATGTCTAGGAGATCACAAGTCAACTTGTTACCCATTGATCTTGAAATTGAAAGAAATTTGACCAACAATAGAAGACTTGTTAGGGGTACTTTGAGAGGTATTGGAGAAATTGTGAATATTCAACCAAATAACATTGAGTTTACCAACCCTTTTGCAAGAGAAGGAGAGGATAACCCAATACAAAACCCACCACAAAATCAACCCGCAATGCCTAAATTCTCATCACATTCCGTACCAACCGAGGAGAACCTACCAAATGGTACTCCTACACCACAACATTTAACTGGTAATTTCATTGCCAAATCTGCATTCATACAATTAGTTTAGAGAAGTAAATTTGGAGGGATGCCTAGTGAAGACCCTCACTCACATATGCAGTGTAATGTCCAAGGGTTTAGACAAATACAACAAACAAACCAGCAAACCAAAGACAGTTTCTCAGGAATGCTATGAACTTGTGCTAATTAATAAAATTATGACATGACCTCCTAAAATCATGAAACTTGGCAGTAATTTACTTGGATATGAGAACTAACTCTGAGCAAAACTACAGGATTTTTAGAGGACTCAAAGTAATTTTAAGACTCAACTGAACTGACTAATAGACACAAAGGACTGCAATTGAGACAGTTCTGGAATAGTGACTGAAAGGAGGAAACTATGGATATAATTATCAACTGAAAACCCACAGAATACTCACAGGGAATTAAGCTAACAATTTGGGGTGTTAGAGTTAAGAAATTCCACAGATTAACACAGGAAAGACTCAATCAAACAAACAAAGAAAGCTAAACTAACCCGATCTCAAAGACAGAAAGTTTATACTCTACTAACAGGTACTTAATCAATAACCACAGTCTAGGCACAGGTTATTATAGAGCCTGACTCTAATCTACATTCTAAGCACAAGATTAAGAGGTTTAAATTTGAGAGAAATCTCAGGTTTCATTCATAAATCAGCCGTGTTACAACAGTCTGAGTTGAGGTCCTTATATAGGCCTTTTTAGGTTACAAACTTGAAAGGAAACTACATCCAAGGGTCAGGATCCCTCCTCACATGCTGGTAAGAGTCCAAGTACAATATTATAACGGTTTAAAAGCTCTTAATTATGAACTGGAATGAAAACAAAAGAGAAATGCAGTGACAAAGTGACAGTTGTGGTCCTTTCTTTGCATTGCTGGCTTTTCTGTTGAATGTAGGCACTTGAGGACGAAATGATTGAGTCCTTGGCATTAAAATTGGCTCTAGGTTGTATCTGGTATATGGGAAGACAAGCCAAAAGTTCTTTGTGTGCTTTTTCCTCATGGTTTAGCCAGAAATGGAAAGGTTGCTTTTGTTGTTTGTCATTTGCTGCAGATCTGTCCAGCTTGGATTTCTAGGACTTGCATTGTGATTTTTCCTTGGACCCCTAGGACTTTTCTAAGCCTAATTCAGTGACCAACCAGCTGGCCATGGTGGTAGCTGACGGTTGGGCTTGTACTCATACTTATTGGCCACTAAACTTAGCTCAGCTTGACTGGTCTCTGAGATGGGTGTGGTGTTGTTTTGGCCTGTCTGCTGATGTGAGGTGCCCTGGTCAGTGGCTCCTGCTGCAACCTCCCCTGGTTGGACAGGGCTTGTCCTCAAGCCTGGTGACTCCTCCCCCTCAGCATCATCATAATATGGACTTAGGTCACCTACATTAAAAGTGCCATGCATCTCATACTCTCCTGGTAGATCCACTTTGTAGGCATTTGGACCAATCCTCTCAATAATTTCAAAGGGGCCATCAGCTCTTGGCATTAACTTGTTCATTCTTCTTGCTGGAAACCTCTCTTTTCTAAAATGAACCAAGACCAAATCCCCTGGAACAAACTCCTTCTTTTTCTGATGCACCTTGGACTGTTTCATGTATTTCTCATTGGTCTTCTCAATCTCCCTTTTCACAGTTTCATGGAGTTTCAGGAGTTGCTCTGCCCTGGCTTTAGCATCATGATTCACCTCATTTCTTGGTACAGAGGACAAGTCTACAGGCATTAGGGGATTAATCCCATAGACAACCTCAAAAGGACTATGACCAGTAGCAGTTGATGGTGATCTGTTGAAGGCAAATTCTGCTGCTGCTAATTTGATGTCCCAATCTTTTAGACTCTTGTTTACAAGACATCTCAGAATCCTACCCAAGGTTTTGTTGGTGACCTCAGTTTGTCCATCTGTTTGGGGATGGTGAGATGTACTGAACAACAGTTTGGTTTTGAGTAGCTTCCATAGAGTTTTCCAAAAGTAACTCATGAACTTTATATCTCTATCTGAAACAATTGTCTTTGGAACTCCATGAAGCCTCACAATTTCCTTCAGGTATAGCTCAGCAACACTGGCATCATCTTCTGTCTTTTTGCAAGCTATAAAATGGGCCATTTTACTGAACCTGTCAACAACCACCATGATTGAATCCTTTCCTCTCTGTGTCCTTGGCAATGCAACAATAAAATCCATGCTCACATCTTCCCATGGCTTGCTTGGCACTGGTAATGGGATATATGGACCAGTTTGGAAGGAACTCTTAGCGATTTGGCATGCTGAACATCTCTTGAGAACATTTTGGACATCCCTCAACATTTTTGGCCAATGGAACTGTTCCTGTAGTATGTCTAGTGTTTTCTGAACACCAAAATGCCCTCCCAAGCCTCCTGAATGGACTTCCCTGATTAGGAGGTCCCTGTAGGAACCCCTGTGAACACAGAGCTTGTTCCCTTGGAATAGAAACCCATTTTGCAGTAAGTATTTGTTCCCTGGAACCCTATGCCCCTCAACCTGTGTGATCCACTCCTCAGAGAAGTTAGGGTCTTCCCTGTACATCTCTTTCATGAACTCAAAACCAAGGACCCTGGTTCCCATAGCTGACAGTAAGGAGTGCCTCCTTGATAGTGCATCTGCCACTACATTTTGTTTTCCTTCCTTATACTTGCTGGAAAAAGTGAATGACTGCAAGTACTCCACCCACTTAGCATGTCTGTGACTCAATTTGTGTTGACCATTTATATACTTCAAAGCTTCATGATCAGAGTGTAACACAAATGGCTTTGGCTTCAAATAGTGACTCCAATGCATGATTGCCCTGATAATTGCATAAAATTCCTTGTCATAGGTAGAATACTTTAATTTAGCTCCATTCAACTTCTCACCAAGTAAGCTACGTGTTTTCGAGCTTGGATAAGGACTGCACCAATGCCTACTCCACTGGCATCACACTCTACTTCAAAGAGTTGATCAAAGTCTGGTAATTTCAGAATAGGAGTCTCACACATCAATTTCTTAATCCTCTCAAAGGACTGTTGAGCACTCTCAGTCCAGTGGAACTCCCCTTTCTTCATACACTCAGTAATTGGAGCAACAACTGAACTGAAGTTCTTGATGAATCTCCTATAAAAGAAGGCCAATCCATGGAACCCCCTCACCTCAGTGATTGTTTTAGGAGTTGGCCATGATTGAATGGCTGCAGCTTTGTCCTGATCAACTGTAATCCCCCTCCCAGAGACAATGTACCCTAGGAATGCCACTTCTTCAACCATAAAAGTGCATTTCTCCAGTTTGCCAAATAGTTTTTGTTCCTTGAGGATCCTGAACACAGCTTCAAGATGTTTCGGTGTTCTCTTTTACTCTTTATAAACCAAGATATCATCAAAGTAGACCACTGCAAATTTGCCTAAACATGGCCTTAGCACCTCAGTCATCAGTCTCATAAAGGTGCTTGGTGCATTAGAAAGACCAAATGGCATCACAAGCCACTTATACAGTCCATGTTTAGTTTTGAAGGCAGTCTTCCACTCATCTCCTTCCCTTATCCTGACTTGATGGTACCCTTGCCTGAGATCAATTTTAGAAAAAATCATGGCACCACTGAGCTCATCTAACATGTCATCCAACCTTGGGATTGGGAATCTGTACTTGACAGTGATGTTGTTAATGGCCCTGCTGTCAATACACATCCTCCATGTCCCATCTTTCTTTGGAACAAGTAGAGTAGGGACTGCACAAGGACTGAGAGATTCCCTGACAAATCCTTTGCTCATAAGTTCCTCAATTTGGCTTTGTAATTCTTTGGTAGCAGCTGGATCACTTCTATAAGCTGGCCTGTTGGGAAGCACTGAGCCTGGAACAAGGTCTATGTGGTGCTCAATACCTCTCAATGGTGGCAACCCACTAGGCAGTTCTCTTGGAAACACTTCCTTATACCTCTGAATTAATGGCCTAACTTCAGCAGGCATCTCAGGGCTCCCTTCCTTGCTGACTTCTTTGGATAGTAATACCCAGACAGGCTGTTCTTGCTTCATTTCTTTGATCATGGCTGCCTCAGAAAGAAATAGCACGCCATTGCCCTCCTCTGGCATACTTGGACATCCATAGTTTCTCTGGTTGGGTGGTAATGGGGTCAGGGTGACCTTCTTGCCTTCATGCTTGAAACTATAGATGTTATCCTTCCCATGGTGAGTGGTATTCCTGTCATACTCCCATGGCCTCCCCAGGAGTAGGTGGCAGGCATCCATTGGGACAATATCACACAGGACTTCATCTTTATACACCTTTCCAATAGAAAATGGAACCAAGCATTGTTTGTCCATTCTCACTTCTGCTCCCTTATTCAACCATCTCAACTTGTAAGGGTTTGGGTGCTCTTGAGTTGTCAGGTTGAGTTTGCTAACCATGGCATTTGATGCCACATTTGTACAACTTCCCCCATCTATGATTAGGTTACAAACCCTCCCCTGGACTGTGCATCTGGTTCTGAATATCAGGGATCTTTGATCGCTTCCCGAGGGTGAGTGCTGAATGCATGACCCTCCACAAGACTAAGTTGTGACTGTATCGGGGGGGCCACAACCGCATCTTGTTCTGTTCTCCTTCGCCTCCACTTCCTCCATTATCAGGGTCTCATCTTCCTCATACTGAACCAAACCTTCCCTCTCCCACTGTTCTACTTCCATTGCTGTCAAGGTTCTCTTAGAAGGATAGTCCTTCCTAAAATGGCCATACCCTTGGCACTGGAAGCATTTAATTTTCCCATCAGTCACAGGTGTGTTGGTTCTAGGATTCACATGACTCTTCCCCTTGTCTGGTGTTGGTTGGGTTGCAAGTTTTAGAATTTCTCCAATCCTAACCCCAGAAAAAGGTTTGAAAGTGGATCTGGTAAGGGGTTTGGAAGCAGTGACCTTGGCTTTTCCCATCTTTTCAATCCTCAATGCCAGGTTGACTGCCTCATCAAAGGACCAAACTTGCTGCATTCTAACCCTTATAGCAATTTTAGGATCTAAGCCCTCAACAAACCTAGCAATTTTCTTCGGGCTTTTCGATCTCACATTGCAGGGTAAGTTGTTCAAAGCTCCTAAGATAAGACTCAACAGATTGTTGGTCTTGTTTCAGCTGGGTTAACTTAATAAACATATCCTATGTGTAATCTTTAGCTATAAACTTGTCCTTCAATTTCTTTTTAAGTTTTAGCCAAGATTTAATGGGTTCCTTGCCTTCTCTCATTCTCTGGCTTTTCAGGGTTTCATACCAAAGTGAGGCATAACCTTTGAAGTTAAGGATAGAAACTTTGAAAGCTTTCCTGTCAGTATATCCCTTAAATTCAAAGACTCTCTCAACAGTTCTAATCCAGTCTAACAAATCTTCAGGGTTTAAACTACCATATAAATCAAGAATTTCTACCTTTATATCTTTGTCTCTTTCCATGTAGATGCCCTCTGCCATAGATTCATCAGTATCTGACATGTCTTCTCCATGTTCCTGGTGGTATTGTTGTCCTCTTCCTGCTCCAACAAAGCCTCTACCCCTGCCTCTGCCTCTGTAGGGTGGCCTCCTTGGATCATGGTTAGGAACTCCTTCTGCAAGAGTGTTGACAATATTTACCAGTTCATTGATTCTTCCTGCTATCTGATCCACCCTGGTCTCAATACCAGTAAATCTCTCTTCACTCATGGGTTATTTTTGTAGTTTTGTTGTAGTTAGGGTAAAATGAACTCACTTTCCTTCCCAAGACTAACACAAGATGGAATCGTGTTAAAACCTTGCTCTGATATACCAATTTGCAGTGTAATGTCCAAGGGTTTAGACAAATACAACAAACAAACCAGCAAACCAAAGACAGTTTCTCAGGAATGCTATGAACTTGTGCTAATTAATAAAATTATGACATGACCTCCTAAAATCATGAAACTTGGCAGTAATTTACTTGGATATGAGAACTAACTCTGAGCAAAACTCCAGGATTTTTAGAGGACTCAAAGTAATTTTAAGACTCAACTGAACTGACTAATAGACACAAAGGACTGCAATTGAGACAGTTCTGGAATAGTGACTGAAAGGAGGAAACTTTGGATATAATTATCAACTGAAAACCCACAGAATACTCACAGGGAATTAAGCTAACAATTTGGGGTGTTAGAGTTAAGAAATTCCACAGATTAACACAGGAAAGACTCAACTGAAACAAACACCAAAGCTAAACTAACCACAGTCTCAGCACAAGAAAGTTTATACTCTACTAACAGGTACTTAATCAATAACCACAGTCTAGGCACAGGTTATTATCAAGCCTAACTCTAATCTACAGTCTAAGCACAAGATTAAGAGGTTTAAATTTGAGAGAAATCTCAGGTTTCATTCATAAATCAGCCGTGTTACAACAGTCTGAGTTGAGGTCCTTATATAGGCCTTTTTAGGTTACAAACTTGAAAGGAAACTACATCCAAGGGTCAGGATCCCTCCTCACATGCTGGTAAGAGTCCAAGTACAATATTACAACGGTTTAAAAGCTCTTAATTATGAACTGGAATGAAAACAAAAGAGAAATGCAGGTGACAGTGACAGGTTGTGGTCCTTTGCTGCATTGCTGGCTTTTCTGTTGAATGTAGGCACTTGAGGACGAAATGATTGAGTCCTTGGCATTAAAATTGGCTCTAGGTTGTATCTGGTATATGGGAAGACAAGCCAAAAGTTCTTTGTGTGCTTTTTCCTCATGGTTTAGCCAGAAATGGAAAGGTTGCTTTTGTTGTTTGTCATTTCTTTGCGCGAGATCTGTCCAGCTTGGATTTCTAGGACTTGCATTGTGATTTTTCCTTGGACCCCTAGGACTTTTCTGAGCCTAATTCAGTGACCAACCAGCTGGCCATGGTGGCAGCTGACGGTTGGGCTTGTACTCATACTTATTGGCCACTAAACTTAGCTCAGCTTGACTGGTCTCTGAGATGGGTGTGGTGTTGTTTTGGCCTGTCTGCTGATGTGAGGTGCCCTGGTCAGTGGCTCCTGCTGCAACATATGAAGACTTTTTGTGACTATTGTGATGCGATTTCTCAAACCGGAGTTACTCAAGACCAAATCCGATGGGTCTTATTTCCTTTTTCTTTGAATGGTACCGCGAAACAATGGTTGAAAAGCCTAGACAAGGCTACTCTTGGTATTGATTCTTGGAAGAAATTGGCACTTGCTTTCTACAAGAAATTCTATCCTCCGGAAAAGACTAACATGTTGAGAGCCCAAATCACTGGGTTCAAACAAAGGGATGAGGAATCTTTGTACGAAGCATGGGAGAGATTCAAGGACACTTGTCGTTCTTGTCCACACCATCGACTTAGCGAGTGGTTCCTTGTACAACAATTTTGGAATGGTCTATATGAAGACTCCCGAAAAATCCTCAATATGGGATCCTATGGTATGCTCACCGAAGTTCATGACAATCAAACATCAAACAAAATTGAAGAAATGGCGGTCCATAACTCGCAATATAGTAGACCTCGGAAGGCTACTAGAGGAGGTAAGCATGAGGTGGATTCCATTACTCAATTTGGTGCTCAACTAAGTGCTCACATTGACACCATTAATTTGAAGTTTGAGAAGGCCATGGCTAATCTTGAAGAGGCCTCCAAATCACCAAGCAACATGTTAATGCTATGGTAGCATCATCATCAATTCCAAGTGGAGTATGTGATAGTTGTGGAACTTTGGGACATGACCAAAGTGAATGTAGGGGAACAAGTGAACAAGTGAATGCTTTCCAAGCATACAAGAGTGGCACCCCTTATTCCAACTATTACAATGAGAATACCAATTTCCATCCCAACCTTTCATACAAAAGCCAAAATGTTCAAAACCCTCAACCAACATACACCCCACCTCCAATGAGAAATCAAGCTCAAAGACCCTTTTACCAAAGCCAAGGTTATCAAAATTAACCCTCTTACAATCAATCCAATGACCAAGGCTTTGATTTTCAAAAAGCGGTCCTCCAAATGCAAAAGAATCAACAAGAATTTTTCACTCAAATGCAAAAAGATAGCCAAGCAAAAGATATCACCATCAACAACATACTAGCTCACACAAAGATGTTGGAGACATAAATGTCTCAATTAGCATCTTCTAGCTCTCAAAGACAAAAGGGACAATTACCACCTCAAGGTAATCCCCCAAGACATGAGTCGGTGAGTGCCATCCATTTGAGGAGTAGTACAAGGTATGAAGGGACGAAGAGGCCCATTGAGGAAGATGTTGTGAAGGCTAGTGGCAAGGAAAGAGTTGTTGAAAACTCTGAGAAAGAAGAAGAACCCACCACCATTCAAGAAGTTTTAAAAAAGAAGAATGAAGAGAAGGCTAAGGAGAAAGAGCCTATTGTGATTAGACTTCCATTTCCAATTCGTCAAGCTAAGCCTAACATCGATGAACAACTTGGAAAGTTCATGGAGATTGTGAAGAACTTGGAAGTCTCAATTCCATTCACGGAGTTAATCAATCATGTTCCGGCCTATGCGAAATACATGAAAGATATTCTCAGAAAGAAGAAATCCATCCGGAAGCTATAGACTATTGCGTTCACTAAGGTGAGTAGTGACATCCTACAAGGAAGTTCACCTCCAAAACTCAAGGATCCGGGAAGTTTCTCTATTCCATGCACCATTGGCGACACTACAATCAACAAAGCTTTATCTGACCTTGGGGCAAGTGTGAGTGTCATGCCATACTCGATGTGCAAAAGGCTAGGAATGGGAGAACTCAAGTGCACTAATATCACACTTCAAATGGCGGATCGATCAACGAAGACACCTTTAGGGGTATGGGAGGATGTGCCAGTAAGAATTGGTAAGTTCTTCAACCCGGTGACTTTGTTATTGTTGACATGGAGGAAGACTCCAACATTCCTATGATTTAAGAAGACCATTCTTACATACCTCGGGAGCAGTGATTGATGTGAAACATGGAGAACTCACACATGAAGTGGGAGATGAAACAATCACTTTTAACCTCGACAAGACAATGAGAGCTCCCCACTTACATGAGCCATGTTTCATGATCGATCATTATAGCCGAGAAAGTGATAGGAAGAAGTTGGCACCTCAATGCAAAGAACAAGCTATGGGTAAAGAATCACCACCCATATGGAAGAAGAAATAGGATAATCTTCAAGATGGTCCGTCCAAAGAGCAAGGAATTTGCAACAATGAGAGCTTGAATAACTGACCACCACTCATGACAAGTAATGAAGAAGGCCTCATTGGCCATGATAACAAGAAAGAGGAGTTGTTTCCATCAACTCATGATACTATATGGAAGCAAGCTAGTGAAGTTTGTGGTCTATGGCATGACGAATTCGATGGGTTAGTCAATCCCTAAATTGGTAATGCTATGACCTTAGACCAAGGCTTTGGTGACCATTTTGACTCAACACCACAATGAAGAACACAATGTGCAAAGGTCTATTGAAGATCTTTATAATGACAATGAACAAGCCTTCGACTACTTCTTCAAGGTGTTGAGCAACATCAACAACACCTTGGATATGCCCCCTTGACATCTCATCTCAAGAGTGAGAGTTTGGTGGAGTCCTCCCTAAACCACCATTTGTAAATATTCTAACCCCTTAACTCGCATTTTTATTCTTGTATTGCATTTTTGTCAATTTTGGATTTACATTTGTACATTTTGATCAAGATTTTCATTTTGAGAGAAAGTGAGGGAGGGACTCAAATGTTTCTTGATGTGTAGTATTTTGACTTAGTGTGGGGATAGCAATTGCCTAGGCTATCCGAGCCTTCATAGTGCACCCACAATGAAGACCAAAGGAATGAAGAAGAAATGACTTGGGATATGAAAATACCCACGGGTGGAACTGAACCCGTGAGGTACAAGAATGATCCAAGCATCCCAGAGGGAAGCCGCTCGTCTTGGATGACATCCGAGCTTCCGAGCAATAAGACGCTCGTCTTCACAGAGCTGAAAAGAAAAAAATTGGTACTGAACTACAATCCGAGCGTCTCCTCAAGAATCCGCTCGTCTCAGTGAGAATCCGCTCGTCCTGGTTACATCAAAATTTGGGATTTCACTCTGACTATGAATCCGAGCGTCCCCAGAACAATCCGCTCGTCTCAAGCCAGAATCCGCTCGTCTCCTCCTCAGGACGCTCGTCTCAACACGGGTTTTATTTTTTAAAGCTGACTGAGCTATAATCCGAGCGTCCCGTGCCTAAGACGCTCGTCTCCTCCTGCTGAAATTCAAAAACACGGGATTTTAAACCCCCTTTCCCATTTCATTTCATTCTATTCAAAACACAAACACACTCTGAAAACCCTCAATCCCTCCATCCATAAAACTCAATTTCCTCAACTAAATTCACCCAAATCAATTCCAAATTTCCTCAAAACTCAATCAAATCACTCCTTTATCAACAAAAAGTCATTCAAACATCCAAATCCTCAAAAATTGAATCGATTTTCTAGGGTTATAAGCAAATTTCAAAAATCCTAAATCGGTTTGGGATTCATTGAAGCTTGAGGATACTAGAAGATTTCAAGTAAATCATTGATTGTTGATACATACAAGGAGAAGAATAATGGCTAGGACTAAAGGTGGAAACAAGGCACCTACAAAATCAAATCTTTCAAAGAGGCAACAAGCTCTTCAAGCTTCCAAAGCTTTGGTGGTTCAACAAGCAAGAGTGGAAATTCAAGAAACTCCTTTTTCAATGGTGGAAACTTTCACATCCGATTCTCATAGGAAAAATTTTATGTCTCTTGCTAAGAAATCGATTTTGCCAACCAAGTTTATTTGCCAAGATGGTTTGACCAAATTGGGTGTCCTTGAAAGAACCAAGAACTTCTTTGAGTCTATGGGGTTGCTTACATTATTTGATATGCAAGAATTGACCTACCCCTCCCTCACCTTAGAATTTCTAAGTTCATTGAAAGTCACAAAGGTGGAGACTCGAAGGAATATTGAATTCCGCCTTGAGAATGTGGATAGAAAGATGTCCTTTAATGAGTTTGGCAAGGTGTTCGGTCTTGATGATGACTCGACTTATGTGAAGAAACCTTCAAAATATGATCCCGCCCCTTTGTGGAAAGCTATCACCGGAAGAAAATTTGAATCATACCATGAGTGTCGTGCCCTTTATGTTCACCATTCGGGCATAAGGGTGTGGCACAAGGTTGTGGGAAATACTCTTATTGCTAGAAAAGGGATTAATCATTTCACCGAACTTGATTTCATCTATCTTGAGTCAACCTTGAATGTCGATAAGAAGTTCACCAAGAAATACAATATTCTTCAACACTTAATCGAAAGGTGGCTTACAATCGACCATGGCAAAGAAGGTGCGGCCTTTATAGTAAATGGGTGATTGGTAACATGGTTGGCAAGGCACTTCAACAAGGATTTCAACAAAGATGGGACTTACAAGCCGGTTAAGGGAGGCCACCTCATTGATCTAGCCACTATGGTTCACAAATTCCATTGGGTCAAGAATGACAACCTTGACAACAAATTTGAGTGGCTTACAAAAGATGCCAAGTCCTTCATTCTACCAAACAAGATTTGCCGATTCAATGTCCAAAGCACAAACTATCTTCTTCCACTCTCCGGTAAAGCCGAGATGATCATACAACAACAAAGGGAATTCAATGCCGAATCCTCCTCCTCCGCTATTGTGACTCCACCCTACCCATTCACCTACCAAGAATTCCGACCCAAAGGTGTTGCGGTAGGTAACGATTACTTAACTCAATTAATGCAACACATGCATAAGCAAGCTTATGAAGACCGAGTCAATGCCTATAGAGCTCAATATCCGCCCCTTTTACACCTAGCTAGGCAAGGACTTCTTGACCCATCATGTCCTTTGCCTAGTTGGGCGGATAGGAAAGTGTTCTTTCCTAATGCTCCTAGGGATGCTAGCATGGGTGGTGAGGAGATTGTTGTTGAGAGTGAAGAAGTTGAAGAAGTTGAAGAAGAAGAGGAAAATGAGGAAGACGCTCGTCTTGAAGCCAAAGGATCCGAGCATCTCCTCTATGATCCGCTCGGATCACTGGACAGAACCCACTGTCCCAAGACCAAAGACGCTCGGGACGAGCATATCCATACGGGACCAGCAAAACGGAAATGCTCATTTCCTTGGAGAGGAGCATTTCCTCAACTTTTCTTAAGGGTCTTAATAGTCATTTAAGCCCTTAGTAACCCTAATCCTTGTACTTAATCTTTAGTATAAATACCTCTTTGTACTACCTAGATTATCATAAGTTGTAATCAATTAGTAAGCAATCTTAATGCTATCTTAATACTCTCCTAATCTTATAATCAACTTTTAATTTAGTCTTAATACAAATCTCAATACTTAATCTTTTCTTAATTTCTCTATTGTTCTTCATTTATTTTGGGTAATTAGAAGATTATTTAGGTTTATTTGGAGGATTGACAACCTTCCATCAATCATCAAGTACTTCTATTATTCTTTGCTTTACTATTTGAAATCTCCATTGGTATAATTCTCTTAATCCCTATTTTAATTATTGTTAATCACTTTCATTTAGTCATCATGTTTTGCCCTGCTAGTATGATTTACAACCTTGTTAGCATGTTAAATATGATAATGAGTGAGTAATTTCCTTAACTAATGTTAATGGAGAATTAGGGGAAACCAACATGGGGATTGATTCATGCTTAATCTAATATGTTTTCATAATTAATTTGCTTGTTTTTTGTGATTTCAACTAATGCACATGTTATATTTGATGAAATGTGAGCTTATGAATCCTTGCATTTTTTACCCATCACCTATCTTTTCAATGAGACTTGTAAGCTTATACACCAACTCGAGTCTCATTAGACCATGCATATAGTTGGATATGAAGGATTAAGTCGACTTGGAGGTGTTGTACAATCTAATCGATTCGGCTCCGGGACCCAAACCTTCTTAGGGATTGTAAGCTTATACACTAACTCGATCCCATCACAACAATAAGTGCTTGCTTCTAGTAGAGAACATGTTTGTATGATCAACTCCCATGAACCTCTATGAACCCATGACACCCTAGTGCTTTTAATCAATTGTTTACATCTCATTTTAATCACCTTGCTTGTTTTTATTACTTTGCTTTCATATTGTTAATTAGTTTAGTTGATCTCCTATCTCAACCCAAATTGTGACACCTTAAGACACAACCATTTGCAATTGAAAATCCTACATCAATACCCGTCCCTTGGGATCCGACCTTTACTTACCTCTTTGCTAAGAGTAGTTTGTGAAGTTATAAATATCGTTTTGGTTAGGTAGCTTTTGACGACGAGTTTTACTCCGCACCAGCTCTCTAATTATTAGGGATGTAATTGGGGCGGGACGGGGTGGATATAGGTTCCCCCGTCGCCGCACCCACCAAGCCATACCCATACTCCTACCCACCCCACCACCCATGGCGGGTATAGGTTTCCATACTCGTACTCGCTCCGCCAGGTAAAAATCTAAACCCGTACCCGCCCAATTTACTCACCAATCACCTATGTCATAAATTTTATCAATACTTTTTTAAACAAGATGTACTTTACGCACTACGAATTATCGAAAATTTTAATTTTTGTATTTTTAATTTAATATTTTCAATTAAATTAATAAAGAACATTAAAGAAAGTCATCATAATATATATATATATATATATATATATATATATATATATATATATATATTAATAATTGGGTGGTAGGCGGGTATTTGGTGGGTATGACGTAAAACCCACCCCCGCCCAACAACCCAAGGCGGGTGGAATTTTCTACCCGTACCCGCCCTACCACCAATGAAAGATCTACCCATATCCGCTCCAACACGGACGAGTATGGGATGATACTCATTTAATAAATTTATTATTTTTATAGATTTATTTATACACAATAATTTATATACAAGTCAAAGAGACAAGTACTTGAGAGAGTGAAACATGGAAGCCATGATAATTGAAATAGGGACAAGGTAAGTTTAATACATGTGGGCATGTGGGTGTTAGTTATCAGTTGGCCGTTTGGTAGGTTTTCTTTCCGAAAAAAAAAGAATGCTATCTACTCTCGATTCTCTCTAAACTTGGTCTTCTTTTACCATCCTATTTTCTGGCTTTTTTGACCCATCGGACATCACCACTACTTTTCTACTTAACATATTTACTAGTACAGAACCCGCACATACATACATAATATATATAGACCATTTATTTTTTAGTATACAATTTTAAATTTTTAATCATACGTCATTAAATTTTCATATTTTAATATGAGGATAGAAAATTGAACTAGAAAATTGAACTAGAAAATTTAGTGAAGTCATGAAATGTGTATTTTAATAAAAATATTTTTTTGCTCCAAAACTATTGATTTCAATTTTTAAATTTTCAAAAATAGTTTTAATAAATTTTGTTTTGTCACAAAATTAATAATATCATTCCGTAGTTTTCTCTATACGAATTAAGTTGTGTTATGTCATCCTCTAATATAGAATAATAGCATAATAAATAATTTAGCAATTTATAATTTTTAGATTTATACCAGTTTTATTTAAATAAATTAGTAACAATTTAAAGTTTAGAAAAAGTTATAGTGATTAAAAGATTATATATTAATGAAATGATAATAATTTAGTGAAAGAAAGTCTTGTTTCCTTATATCTAGCCGGATTTTTTTTGGAGGGAAATTTTTTGAGAATTGTATTATCTTAGTATATAAAAATAAGGGATTTCCTTTTTCGTTTAATATCAATTAAATGCAGTTTTTTTTTCCTTAAGAAAATAGAAGACAGTATAATTTCATAGAGTATCAAATGATAAGAATTGAGGGCCTTTTATGTTACAAGCTTTGGTTATAAGAACCATTTGAAAACCTCTTCTTAAACGGTCCTATTATACTAGTGGTATATTTTTTGAGATTTATAATAAAATAATTAAACTTAATTTCAGACTTTGTTAGCTTTATTGTAAAGTTTATGAACTTATTTACATAAATATTGTGTACATAAAATTATAATGAACTAAAAAACAATACACCATAAGCTTAATTGAATTTCGGTTTTGATGTTAAAAAATTTAAATATAAACCAAAAAATTTAAAAGTTCAAAATAAATACACATAAATTAAATTAGATATAATATAATTATACACAAGTCATATTTAACCGTAATATAATCCTTTTTCCCACCCTACATGACAACATAACAAATGCTTGTATCATTTTTGGACAAAGCTGAAACAAAATTAGTAAACTGGATCAAAAATTGAGCTAAATATCATAAACAAATACGAGTAACATAGTTTGAGAGCATTCAAAAGATTATGTTAATAAAAGGAAAAGTTTTCTTAACATTTTAGTTGGTGGATTATTTTTAGGAGTAAAGAATACGATTCTTTCAGAGAACACAAGTATTTTTCTCATGAAAGTGTGTCAAATTTGTAATCCCTAATACATTAATCAGTTAGTCTTGCTATAGATGGATATCCGTCTATAGCTAAAGACGGGTTAAATAGCTTGAAAGTGGTAACATTTTTTGCCCCACCACCCCACTTGTTACTTGTCCTATTAGGAATGTGGTATTGTATTTGACCCGTCTTTAGTTATAGACGAATATGTGGCTCTATAATTAGATGGAGGGTACATTAATTATGCTTGCCATGTGCAATTTTTCATGTGAAATTTCCCCAGATATTGATCATTGATAAGGTGTAGCAGTTAAGTGGCCGAACCATTTAGATCTATGTGGGACTAAAATTACTCACTTGCAACTTTATAGAAACTACTTTTTAATACTCCTTTAGTCCTATATATATGTACATGTCATAACGTAGGAAATAATCTATATACATATTGACATATTGTCCATGTTAATACGTTTTCAAATCACAATTATACCTTGCACTCTAATCAATCAAAATTTTTTGGGAGACTATTAGGGTGCAAAATTATGTGCATATATCGGTAATATAAAGATGGAAAATCATTTTTATAAGTGTTTACAAAATGTAATAGTATGAGACTTTTTAGGAAGGAGTCCAAGAGTAAATCCGCGAGGGCTAAAATAACATTACGTTCTTTAGTCATGTTTTTACAGAGAAGTTTCTCTCTCTAGGAAAAAGCTCTGCCACCATTGTTGCGGTCCTTGTTTTCTGGTAAGCATGGCGCGGGGAAGAGGTCGCCCGCCTAAGGGACGACCACCATCGGAATCCTCATCTTTTTCTGCTTCTTCTGATAACGATCTTCCTCTTGATTCTGCTGCTGATGATCAATTAGAGGTAAACACGCGATCCCCCATTCGTGAACCCATTTTACTGAATGATGTGATTGTTACTGTTGTTCAATCTTCTGGTAAAATTTGCCCTAATTCTAAGAGAATTGTGCATAATTCCCCCTCAATTGTGCCTAATTCTCCGCAAATCGTGGAGAAGGAAACCTCGATAATTTCCCCTGTTTCTGATAATGTTACACACCCTGTTTTGCTTGCTTCTTCTGTTCTTTCTGAAACTGTTGTTGTTCCTACTTCAACTGATTCTCATTTGACTGAACCAAATGAAGATCTGGGTAAAAACGATGGGAAATGGGTTGCCAAGAAATGTGCTGATATTGTAAAACCTAAAAATCAAGTGGGTATGAGCTTATCTTTTCATGAAGGATATCAGAACTCCGAGGAAATTGAAGTGGAGTTAAATGATATTACTGATGAGCTAAAGATTTGGCAATATACTCTTATGGGTCATTTAATTAGCTCAAAACCCACTTTGAAACAACTCTCAGATTTTGTCACTAAACATTGGACTCATATTGCCTCTCCTATGGTCCAATATTTCAAAAGGGTTGGTTTAGTTTCAAATTCTCCTCTGAGGAAGAAATGAACAATGTCTTGAAGGAAGGGCCATGGAAAGTGGGATCACATTCATTAATTCTTAAACAATGGTCTCATACTTTCTCTTTTCAGATGGAAAGTGATCCAAAAATAACGAGCTCAAATGAAGGAGATGGGGGAGTAGAAACAAAACAGCATCGCAGGCATTCAAGGAGCTGATGTTTCATACTTGGGTTCGGAAATTAGCAAAGCTCGAGGAGTTCTAGTTCAATTCGGATTAGAATAATATATCATCATTAGTATTTCTATTATTATTTGAAGTAGGAATAAAGGTTTCCTAAAACCGTTAGAATTAGTTTTCTTAATTGTAATAGAATTTCCTATCTCCTAGTTTAGTTAGGAGCCTAGTTTATTTCCTAATTCTAGTCGGATTAAAATAAGGCAAAGATGCCAGGTCTAGGTCAGTTTAGGCATGTTTTCTAGTTGCTTTAGGTTGGTTGATTAACTCCTATATAAGGAGGTCTTCTATTGTATTATTGACATCGTTGAATTGAAATAAGAAAAACCCTAGTATTTGCTATGTGCAATTGCTGAATCGGATTAACGCGTTTGATCCAAAATTGTTCTTGCTTGATGCGTTCGGGCATTAACACGATTGCTATTCAATAGGTCTTGAATAACAATCACCATTGAACGATCTATAGATCTAGATCGGTCAAATATCCCTTTTATTTTCATTGCTCGCATAAAATCAAAAACATCAAAAAAATACTATTCGCGTACTGTTCACAGTGTACTGTTCACCGTCACTATTCACGTTACTGTTCATCGTCTTTACTGTTCATTGTCGTGTTCTTGTCGTTCTTGCTTCCGCTACCAACGAAAGTTCGAGTAATTTTCGTATTAGAAAGAGTCTCCATTGTTCCAGCTTGGGTACTATTTCCTGACCTAGATCCATACCTCTGGTCAAACAGTGTGCTCAGTAAGATGGCCAACAAAATAGGAGGACCCATATTTGCTGATGTGCCAACAACTTGTAAAGCCAAACTCTCCTTTGTCAGAGTCTTGATTGAAGTAGATATTTTCTCATCTCTCCTTTTGGAAATTGCTTTTAATATCCCATTTGGTCCATCCACACAAAGAGTAGAATATGAATGGCTGCCTCATTTCTGCTCAGGATGTGGTAAACTTGGTCACCTTCTACAGATATGCAAGAAGAACAAGTCTAGACCTGCTACTTCTAAAAAACCTGTGAAGAAGATTGTTACTAAGAATCCAATTGACAAGCCAAATGATCCCTGTGTGATATGTGGTACTTCATTTTTAGGCGTGTTGAGTCATGGTCAGCTGGTTGCCGGAGGTAGCTCAGAATGCCCTAAGATGGGTTGCTCTCCTCATGCCACTATTTATGTCTCTTCACCACAAAAAAATATAATGCACTCAGTATGCAACAGAAAGGATAGGGTGAATGTATCTCAAATAACCTTGAAGAGAGGTACCTCACCTGATTCACAATATGTTCTACAAGTTCCAACTGCTAATGTTTTTGACAATCTTTCCCAACTTGAGTAAGGTGAAGTTGGAAACTCTTTGCAACCAATTGATAATAATGATATAATTTCTACTCAAGAAGTGCAGTTTCCTTAGATGGATAATCCTATTTCTATTGAGGCTGATGAACAGAAATATACTCAGTGTGTTAGGGAAAAATCCCCCAATATATCTACTGTTTCTCCAACTAATGTAGAGGTGTCATGAAATGAAACATCTGCTCTGGTTGCTAATCAACAGGAAGATGGGGACTATGTGCAGGTTTGTAGATACCCGTATCCGTCGATATTGGAATTTGCATAAATCCCGACAAAATACCCGATGATGATAAGACACATGTTTACTTACACCGCTCGTTAGCGGATTTCGTTTAGTGATGCGGGACAAGCGTTATTTGACGGTTTTATAATATAAATGAAATTTAACTTATTTTGAAATATATGAAATTTATTTCATCGGTTTTCATATTTTTCAAGTTTATTTAAAATTTAAGCTTTTATAATTTATTTGATAAATAAATTATCATTCAAAGTTTTTATTTAAATTTATTTGAAATAAGATTGTGACGGTTTTTCGTGTTTTTATCGCTTTATTTAATTTGAAAAATTAGATTTTTCAAGCGTTTTTAACTTGATTTTTAAGACGGTTTTAGCTTCTTTTTTGGACGGCCTTTTGCACGAGTTTCGAGGCATGCTTTGACCCGTCCCATTCCTCCACACATCCCAGGTTTGAACCCCACCACCACCCTCCTTTCCCTTCCCTTTTTCTACCCCAAACCCGCGACAACCCACACCCTTCCCCCTGTTTTACCCGAGCCCAACACCAACTAAACACCACCCATACACAAACCCAACCCAACCAAATCAACACCGTCATCCAACTCATGACCCAAGCCATCAAACTGACCCATACACATGCCCAGACTTGACCAAACCCACACCCACCAACCCAAACCCACACCCTGTTTTGCCGCCGGCAAAACAGGGGCCTTCCCCGAGCTTCTTTTGAGCTCTATCCAAGCCCTACTCCATTCCCTATCTTTCCTTAATTATTCCACAAGTATAAGATATATTTACCTCATCTTAAACCGTTCATAAGATCCTTCAAACAACCGAAATAATTCCTTCCCATATCCTTTCCATAACCACATTATTCACTTCCAATCTCCATATCTCTTCAAAATTCCTGAATCCTTCCATAAAACCAACTCCCTACCAGCCAACAAACGGAACCCTATCATTCATTCCCCTTCATACATAAGAAAAACCTCAAAAACACAAAAAAGAGGATGAAAGAGAGAGAGCGAGAGAGAGAGAGAGAGAGAGAGAGAGAGAGAGAGAGAGAGAGAGAGAGAGAGAGAGAGAGAGAGAGAGAGAAGAGCACACGGTTTTGAGAGCTCGAAAGCCTAAGCATATCACCATCAAACCTCACGTAAAAAGCATCCTAAAACTCCTCTCATACCTAGAAACAAAGCATAAGATTCATACAAGAGATTAGACGAAAATTAGAGCATCGATTTGCTCTCTTATTCGTGTCTTCTCGCGTTTTAGACAGCATCTGTTCTCGTCCGTTTTTCTTTGTTTTAAATCCGTTTTCGCTTCTTTTTCTTGCTAAATTTTGAATATTTTTTCTTCAAGGATTCCAGAACATCTTTCGGATTTAGATTTGAGCAAGAAACGAAGTCACAATCTTCGTTTGAAAATTGTTGTACGAAGTACAACAAAATCGCTTTTGGCAAACTCGTGTAGACAGCACCTGTTTTCGTTCATTTTTGCTCAATTCAAAGTGCTTTGTACTTCTGTTTTTTTGCTAAAGTTTTAATCTTTGGAATGCAAGGATTCCAGAACATCTTTCGGAACGAAGTTTGGTTAAGAAACGAAGTCACAATCGTCAGTCAAAGATCGTCGCACGAAGTGCATCTTTAAAAAGGGGTTATGCTCATTCATGTACATGATTTACTCAATCATGGACATAAATGACCATTATACCCTTGTCATTTCTACCCTCAATCTCCATTTTGTTTCATAAATCAATGAAACCTCTCAAACTAATCGAACCAACTATCAAATTGATCAATCCAATCACCCAGTACCAAGAAATAGCAATCCAATCTCAATTCTTGTAAACTTCAAGAAGTCGAATGACGAATATTTGACGACTTACGTCGTTCGGAGTAGTATTCAATTGAGAAAATAGATCTATTACTCCGTACGCACTAGAAGTAAAAATCAGATGATGTAAATTGGAGTTGTACAAGAAATTAGTGAAGAAATCATTTGGACAAGAATCAAAGGGGCTGGCCTTAAAAATTTACTATTCCAATAATCCAATCCATTTCGTTTTGGCTTCTTTTTCCGATGAGCTGTTACGTGATGCATCATGCATCAGTTCATGAACTTTTCTAACGACTTAACAAACAATAAAACCCTAATTCGTTGGTCTAAATTAATTTAATTTCACTAATTCGATATAACATAGTTAATAAAGTAAATAAATTATAATTATTACTTGATCGACATGACAACTAAAGTTCATAATTTGAGTAATTTGACGGATTTGATTAATTTTGTGAGGAAGAAAATTAGGGAGAATTTGTTTTTCTTTCTGGAAGGAGGGTACGGTATGGAAAAGTAATGGTTAAAAGTCCATAAAAGAGTAATCTTTGTACATGAAAGAGCAACTACGTTAAAAAGAAACTAGGTAGTATCCCGCGCTTCGCGCGGCCTGTTTTAGTATTTTATTATTATAATTGAAGAAAAATAGTATAATTCATATATAATCTTTAATATTTTTAATTATAAAAAAAAAATTAATTTTTCTCAAATTTATTATTTTTAGGTTTAACTTCAATGTTTTAAAATAAAATACATACAATTTTAATTATTACAACTAATAAGTGATAATTAATTATGCATGATCAACGTTTTATAAATAAATTTGTGACTTATCTAATATCATATTAATTAAAATAAAATTTATTTGAATAACGCAACGATCAACATTGAGTTCTCAAATTATATTATTTAGCGATACATTATGTCCCGAATCAGTTAATATTTGTTCAAAATGATGTGAATATAATTTTATGTAATTTATAATTTTTTATGTACAACGGTATGATAATTATGTATCAAACATATAGCGTCCAAACTCAACTTATTCAATTCTTTTGATTGTGTCTTGCAATTGCTATGTGTCAAACATATCTATAAGAAATATGCACCTTTTATTTTTTTTAAACAACTATCAATTGTATTATTTTTCTACAATGATGTTTAATAAATTATCTGTGAATAAAATAGGTTGAACTTTCTTAAATATTTTTTTTTGAGGTTTAACTTAAAAGTATTTAAAAGATAACATATAAAATATTTATCTAAAGGTAATATTTAGTTAGTCATAATCAATATTTTATACTTGACGCATACATATTTATTTGAAGATATTAAAGAAAATTGTAACGTGTTTTCTACTTTTTCATGTCGTTTATAATACTATATATATTACTTAATAATCATTACTTTTTTTTTATTATTTAAATGTACTCGCGATCAATGTGTTACTCTGTAAATACATAATCCTTATCACACTATTTAAACCTATCAAAATCTTATATGTATTCAATTTCTCGCAATATAATTAATTTTTTTCATTAACATACTATAAAAACTTATCTCTTAGTAGTTTTCTTTAAGTTCTATTTTTAATAAATACAATGACTCTCCCAAATATATTTTTCTTACCGGATTTAATGGTTTAAGTTTTATAACTTTCTCAAAATAATTTTTTACGTAAATGTAAAATATTGTGAGACCCCCACTTTAATCATCTCTAGATATCAAAATATTTCAATAAATATAATCAAAATTATACTCAATTGAAAGCAGTTTTCGCAATGAACATAATTATTTACATTTTAGAATTTTTATCAAAATAATTTTTTACTAAATTTAGAATCAAATTATCGTAATTTTTTATGTAATTTTATAATTAATTTATTAAACTATAATTAATATTTTGCTGAGATTTATACAGCATTTATTGTGCTCATATTAAATGATTAGCTATAATTAATGCTTGTCATTAAGGCTGTATAGGACACGTGGCGCATCCACAGCGTTTCAACCCAGTTATATATATATATAAGATTGGTTTCTTTTTTCGAAATTGTTTCAAATTAATTTGTCTTACAATCGTCGAAGACATGCCTTCATAGCAAAGCTTGCATACGGGATCCCAAGTGGTGTCCAAGTCTACATGTAAGTTGAGGGTGAACAAAATCCTGTCTCTCTCTCTCTTTCACTTGTGTATGTCACGGCTATGTGGCCCTTTTACCTCGTTTTTTTATCGTCATTTAATTATCGTTTCATTAGTTAATGTTTCATAATTATGATGTTGATGATGGATTAATTGCTGTTTAGAATAGATAGTATATTAATCACATGCTTGTTTTCAATTTATGACAATAACATGTTTAGTTAGCATAATTAACATGTTTAATGAATTGTCTTTTGATTGTATGACGATAACATGTCTTAAATCAATTAAAATGAATTTTTAATTAGTTTAATTCGATCTCACATGGTTAATGTTTTAATACGAATTAATTGATTTGTTTCACATGTTTAATGTTTTGATTTAATTTTAATTATGAAATAATTAGATTTAAATCGCATGTTTAATTGATTATGATGCATATATGTTATTTGTATCGTTTATCAATTATTAAATCTCAAACTTGACCAAATAATATGTAGAATGCATGTTAAATGAATTAGACATTCATAGGTCATACAAAACCTGACATAGGATTTAAAATGAACTTCTTTAAAGAATTTAATGAATTCCTCTTTTCTATGACGATTCCTCGCTAGTTTAATTGTGCATGCTTAGCATCCGATTCATTGCACTCAATGACTAGAATAGTCAACGTTGACCACCCCTTTGGCCGTGTGTATTGGTCGTTTATTGCATCGGTTTGCATGCTAAGTTTGGCTTGTTTCCTATCTTGTCTCATTTAATTATTGCGGTTTTATTTCAATTGTTATTATAATTTAAATCGTTGTAATTATTGTAATTTAATTCATGTAATGTAATATGTACTTTAAAATATGGGTCTAGTTAGTCCTTTATTTTGAGTCAAAATAATTTTACAAAACCTTTGTTTTAATTGGTTAAATTGAAGTATTTAATCAATTAAATCGAAGTGAGTGCAACAAGCAATGATAAGGCTAAGGACGAAGTCCTATGTGAGCCGTGACCTTATCTTTGGCACGGTTTTCAAGGCACTTAGATAGGCGTGTCAGTCGTGTGCTAGAAATTGTATTTAGATTGAGTTGTATCTTTAATTCAATTGTTTCCAAATCGAGTCGACGAGAATCGTCTGGGTTGTAATAGCTAGTTCCCCAACGGCTCCCCCATTCCTATCTAAGCCATGTTTGTGAATGCTTGTTAGTATAGTTCAAATCAATCTCACATGCAAAATCACTTAGACAAAGTAGATTAGATGCATTAAAGGATTAGAAACCAAGCTCACATGTTAGGTTCAAAATGGTGTTTACATTCTCTTACAACGAATCATAGTCTTGTCCAATTAGCCATCATAGTCCTTAGTAGAGGCCGTCATTGCAACGGACGGGGGTGGGTATTTTATTAACGAACTTCCCATCACGTAATTTCAACAACGAACTCAAATCTCATTTATGGTTCCCAAATTTCCTTAAATTTGGTGCCGACTCCAAGCGATTTTCAAACCCGTGGATAATCCGAATCCCCACATCCACAAGGTTACTGAATCTGGGTCACTTGCTGCCCAGAGTCTAGGGGAAGGTGCTCCTCATGACAGGGGTGTTCCATGAAGATTGCCTCTTGGAACATTAGGGGAGGTAATGATCCCCTAAAACTACATGAAATTCATTATTTCTTGTGGGAAAATAAAGTGGATATTTTAGGTGTTTTAGAAACAAGAATAAAGAAAAAGAATGTAGGTAAAATTCTAAGAACTTTTTTTCCTGCTCTGGGATCTTTTTGCAAATATGATTCCCATTACAATGGTAAAATTTGGCTTTTGTGGAAACCTGCTGCTGTTAGTGTTACACCTTTAATTGTTTATGCCGAGTTCATTCACTGTGAGGTCTATCATCATGCTACTTGTACAAAGTTTCAGATAACCATGATCTATGCTAGTAATGATGCTAGAGATAGGGATGATTTATGGTCTCACTTAGTGTAACACCCGCGAATTTTCCATTTTGGCAAATATAATTTAATTAACCGTTCTATTGTCTTATTTATATTTTAATTGTTTAATTTAATTAATTTCATTATTAAACATGATTTTTATAAATATTATATTTTTAAAGCTTAAGTTATACAAAATAAATATTTTGGTCGGACAATAATAATAATAATAATAATAATAATATTTCCCGTCTTGAGTTGTAGTGGGCTTGAGACGTCATTTCTAGTAGAAACCGACTCAATTTGAGTTGTTGGGCTTGTTACAACTTATGGGCCTTTTCTCCTTCTCTTTTCTTTTCATAAAACCCTCACCTAACAACTCACAACTTCATCTCCCTCATTCTAATTTCTGAAATTTCCCCCAACAACCTCTCCACCATTGTTAACCCTTTTGCTCTCAACCCTAAAATCACCATAACTTGCTCAATTCTTATCCAAACTAAGTGATTTTCGCGCCTATCTCTTCCTCTCATCGCCCTCCTTCTTTCTAGGTAAGAAAAGATCCGACTTTCCTCCATTATTGGGGCTGTCGAGCCATCCTCTCTATGGTACTCTTTTTCTAGTTTCGATTTTTAGTCTTATTTTGTGTTTTCTTATGTTTAGGGGAAAGTTTAGTTGACCCTAAGTGGATTCTTGCTTGTGAGACGATTACTTTAGAGGTTAAGAGCTAAAAAGGTAACGGTGATGGGTTACTCGACTTTTATGTTAAAATTGTGTGGTTTTTGTAGTTATAATCTCACATGAATGTTAAAAGTTGTATCTTTCATGATTGGTGCTAATTTGTATGTTGAATATCATGCTTGTTTGCAATTCTCACATGTTTGGATGAAATTCTCATGCTACATCTCTTGAATCCGAAATTACCCATTCACATGCTCAAATATGTTGTTTTTCCGAGTTAGAATCATGATAGGATACGTAAACAATTGATGGGAAATGATTTTTGTTGGTTTCAAATGGTTTAGAAGTGTTTTGCATTGAATCCGCGTGTTTGTAGTCCCAGTAGGGTGACGGCTTCCATCTCTTGGCCGGGAGATCCCCGTAAGTTTTGAACACATTTTAGAAAGCTCAGTAGTCCCACCGGTGATGACGTGGCCGGTCAACTGACCGACCGGGGAGTAGTCACCGAGGATTTTAGGTGATTTTGAGTTTTGGGCGTATTCCCAGCCGGGTGACCGGCAGCCGGGTGACCGGCTGGGAGTACACTTAAGGTTATATGTGTTTTTTTGGAAATTTGGCTGTATTCCCAGCCGGGTGACCGGCAGCCGGGTGACCGGCTGGGAGTGCACTGAAGGTTTTATGTGTTTTTTGAAATTTGGTCGTAGTCCCAGTAGGGGTGATGTGGCGGCCTGGTCTCTTGACCACTGGGAGTGCACTTGTAAGTTTTATTTAAATTTTGATTTTGGCTTGTTGTCCCAGCCGGTGAGATCGGCAGCCTGCTCTCGACCGGGGAGTCCCCTGTGAGCTCCTGTTCACTTGTTACCTCTAATGATCAATGGTTTATGCATGTATCTTCTTCCTTATTGGTATTTGGTTAATATAAGACTTATCGACGTTATGTTCATGCAAACTATTGTTACTCGTACTTGTGATCGGAGTGTGACGACTTACATTGTGTGACGACTTGACTTTCCCTAATTACCCCTTTCGGACCTTTGGTCACGAGTGTGAGCCATGTTTCCGGATTGGGTTATCTTTCCTTCTTTGGACCTTTGGTACGAGTGCGTGCCATGTTTCCGAATTAGGATATCCTTCCGCCTTTCTTCGGACCTTTGGATACGAGTGCGTGCCATGTTTCCGATTAGAGGTTACTCGACCTTTGGATACGAGTGCGTGCCATGTTTCGAGTCTTGGATACGATTTGGTATCGTTTGTCGAATCGGGTGTCGCCCATCCCGAGAGTCTGGATCCAGGTTTAGACTAGGACCGTATTATGATCGTCGTCCTACCAAGAGGTTGGAGTCTAGGGGTCTGTCTTGTTTGAGTCAAAGCCTTTGTAAATGTCTTGCTTGTTACGGTCATTGGTGTGTTCTTATATACGAGAGTGCACGTCTTCTATGATTGTTATGAGTGTCTTGGTCCTATCGGATACTAGTGGTGAGATGTAAGCCCCTAGTTGCGATATGGTCGCCAGGATTTATGTTCCCATCCATTCTTATGGTGAGATGTAAGCCATAAGCATGAATGTGACATTAGTAGCCACGTCCCGTGCTATGGTTGTTAAGAGGTTTTCAAAGGTATGGCTATTGGTTTCCATCCATGTATTTTCTATTCAATTGATCCGTTGTTTACCTTCTTCATATGATTCGATGTCTAATCTCATATCCATGTTTTAGTTACCTTGAATGCATGTTTAATATAATGCAATATGCCTATCTCATTATGATGATCGTTTATATTCTCTTGTTCATATTACTCAAGTATGATGCATGATCAATACGTTTAATTAAGTTCTTGCTTATGTGCATTTTGACATATGGTGGCTGGGAGAACCCTGAGTTACTCCCCACTGACTGTGGCGTTCATGTTTACATGAATGACAGGTTTGTGATGCAGATTATGGGGAAGACGTGTGAGCTAGCGAGAACGTTGACCCTTGGACCTTAGTTATAGGTTGCTTAGACTCTCCTATCGTTAGACTTGTGTTTATTCGTGGGATATCTTTTCCCCAATGCACTTGTTTTAAATTGTAAAACTTAATTATCTTTCTTTTCTTTTTGTTTGATCGCTTATGGTGGATTTCGCACTTTAAGCTTTTAAAAAGGTTTTAAAAACCTCGTATTTTCCGCTTTTATTTTGATGCCCTATCGAGGGGTGTCACAGTTGGTATCAGAGCATGTGTTTCTCCCAACGCACACACGTGTACCCCGAATTTAAATTGAACTTGACCCCAAATAATGAACGAGAGATGGGTAGAACTAAGGACCTAAGTTGGTAGTCTCTTTGTGCATGCTATTTGTTAGGTGCTAACATGGTTGACTCTTTTGGTGTCTTGAGAAGATGGTACGACCAACCAAGGTGGGGAATACTATCATGGAAGCTCTTACTCTAATTCTTCGGAATCAACGGAATGCTAATGCTCAAGTTAATCATCGCTCTAACCGCCGTGGCAAGAGGCCATTTGTGCCCTCATCTTCGTCATCTCCTAACAAGAAGAGGTTGGTGCCGAGAGTCCAAGGACAAAGAGTACAAGACCATGGAGGACAAGAGCTAATAGTGCAAGAGCCAAAAGGGCAAGTCCCTAAGTCTACTAATAGGTTGAAGGAGAACCGCAAGTGCTTCAAGTGTGGGCAAGCTTATCACCCCGGGATTGGATGCTATGATATGCCCTTGAAGTGTTACCATTGCAAGAAGCCCGGACATCTCTTCAAGAATTGCCCCGAGAAGAAGACTACCCCTCCTCCTCTCCCTCATGCTCCGGAAGCCGAGCCAAGAAGAGTCATTCTTGTCGAGAATCAAGTCGGAACCACCGTTCCTCCCGACACCGTTATGGGTGTGTTTTCTATCCTCGATCCACCTTTCCTTACTTTTATCCCGGGATGCTCATCCTTCCTTTCTAAACCCTCTTTTGCCTTACCTTGGAAGCTAGTTTGGTACCCACCCGACATATCCCTTGTTTTTGTTTCTCCTTCCATAACATCTTGCATATGAATCTCTTTCTCTTGAAGGGTTTATTTACCGTCTCGAAGATACCTTCCTCTCTTTGAGTGCTTTGTCATATCCCCCTTGTCTTGCGCTTCTATACCTTTCGCAACTCTTATCACATATATTGGGAGTTGTCTTTGTACCTTTTCTCCTTATAAGACCCCTCTTGTGCACCTT
Source organism: Silene latifolia (assembly GCF_048544455.1). Classification (NCBI taxonomy): domain Eukaryota; kingdom Viridiplantae; phylum Streptophyta; class Magnoliopsida; order Caryophyllales; family Caryophyllaceae; genus Silene; species Silene latifolia. The sequence goes on from NC_133526.1 coordinate 115,839,343, forward strand.
CATCTTTGCCTTATGGAATGTTAACTTTGGTCGGAAAATTTGACTTTTGTAGAGCTTGGTTGTGGTTGACCCTTAACCCTGGTTTTGAGAGGTCGCGATGTTAGAAAGACTTAGGTAGTGTGATGAGACATACTTAGCGATTCTTATACCTAATTCCTTGACAAAGTGAGTATAATTGATTGGTGGATTCTTTGTGTTAGGAATAAGTTGCCTATGTGATTAAAATTATAGAACTTGGCTTTGTTGTTTATGTTTGGGATTTGAAAGCTTAGTAGGTTGAGTGTCGTCACCTTAGGAGTAAACATGAGATAAGTTGAGGATATGAATTTGGAAGAAAACCCAATCTTAGATGTTAATGATCCCGAATAGAATGGTGATGTGATTTGATATTAGTTGTCCCTTGGGAATTTGGTTGAGAAGTCTTTGTTAATTCGTTCTTTGGTTTTTAAAACATCGAGGTTGTGTCGAGAACTTGAGATAAAGAGACGTTGTTATACTTGAGTGGTAGACTTACTTTAGGGATATCCTAATATGTGATAGGATAGGTGAACAATGAGTCTAACCAATGTATCAACCCTTAAGCGAGCGTTTATTTTTACCTTGATCAGTCATAGAGGTGTAACCCTTTAAGAGAGACTTGTATATAAGGAATGAGATGAATTGCCTTGACCCTCGTTTTGGAATTTGGTCGTTTTGTTATGATGGTACGATATCCTAATAGGCGTGACCTTGTTGGAGAGAACCTTAAGTCTTAGGAAGCGTTTGGGTTAAGCCTTGAAATCCCCTTGAAATTTCCTATCATTTCTTGACCTAGTTATTGCTCTTGTTTCTTTAGTAGAGTGATGGCATTGTTGGCTACGTTGTAGAGTGAGTGAGGTGCTCTTTGAGGATTCTTTGTGAGCCTTGATTTCGTCAAAATTGGATTAGTGGAACTTGAGTTGAGTTGGGTAGGAAAAATTGTATGACAAACCTATTTACTTTTGGTTGGTGGTCTTTATGATCTGGGGAATGTGATCATCTATGCTTGTGAATTCGGGTGTGAATAAGATTTTGGTTTGGAGTGCTAGAAAGAATAAAGACCTTGAGATTTTGACCTTTGATTGAGGATTTTAACATAGTGAGAACTCCTAGTAGTCGATAGTTGGTTAGGTGTGTAACTCTTTTAGTAGTTTTGATCTTGTTCCGTGGAAATCGTTTGTAGATGACTTATATTTGAGAGTTATGGAATCACAAATGTGGTGAAGTACCTTATTTCATGGAATAGCTTAGATGTAGAGTGACGTGAGTTATCTTGAGTAATCCTTGGAGGTAATATGGTTGTGAGATTTACTTTATTAGGAAGTTTTAGAAGCCGTCTAGGATCGTGTTGTCACTTGAGATTTCACTTTCTGGCGTTTCCTTGTTGTTTAAATTCCTTCCTTCCTTAAGCATAAACCTTTCCGTTCATACCCCTCTTCTTCGCTTCATCATGCTCCTCCTTTAAATGTGATACTCGTAACTTGTGAAACTCTATCTTTGACGTCCTTGTGAATCTGTCTTCAATTCTTACTCCTAGGAAGTTTATCATAGCTCTCTTGTTGGTTAAGCTTGAACTCTCCTAACATACTTTGTTTTCATGATATCTAAGTTCTTTCCATTTCGTACTATTTCTAAACATTTCAAGCTACCACTTTTGATCCATTGTTAAAAGTTTATGTTACTTTTACAAAACCCTCCCTATTTTTAAAGGTTTGAAAATGAGAATTTGATTTAGTTATCCTTTTGTCCTACGAGTATAACTTCATCTTATTGATTTTTAATTGCTAAACCCGAGCTACTTTTAACGGTGCACAATTTCTAACTAGCTTTGACCTACTTATGATTTCGTTGTCAAGAGTTTAATATTATATTTTCAGGAATTTGACTTCCTTTTGAATTTAGAAATGAAACCTTTATTTCTATTTTGACCCTTGCAAAAGAAAATTTGAGTGAATTGCCTTTTCTTTTGATTTTGACGTTGATCGGATGTTAGAACACGTCATTTGAAACGTTTAATAACTTGTTCTGCGCTCGTCGGCGAATGATTTTTGCTTTAAATTTGTCTTAGACTTGGAAAGTTAGCGTTCTTGTGTGCACGACAAGAGCAATTTCGTTCCATGAATGAGACTTATACCTTTGAAAATTCTTTGTTAACGTTTTTGAAAGTATTTTGATTTTCGATTTATACACATGATTTGCTTTTGACCATATCTTCGATTTGGAATGTGATGTTCTTGAATGCGCAACGAGAGCATTTTCGTTCCTTTGATGAGAATTTGGTTATGTCGGAAAATTTTATTTGGGATCTTTGAAAGGATTTCGATTCTTACGATAAGTAACCTTTTGATGTTTTGTTTACCGATTTCAAAATTTCGGTTTTATTTTTATATCACTTTCCCTTTCTATTTTCAAGTTTCGAGGACGAAACTTTTTAAAAGTTGGGGTGATTGTAACACCCGCGAATTTTCCATTTTGGCAAATATAATTTAATTAACCGTTCTATTGTCTTATTTATATTTTAATTGTTTAATTTAATTAATTTCATTATTAAACATGATTTTTATAAATATTATATTTTTAAAGCTTAAGTTATACAAAATAAATATTTTGGTCGGACAATAATAATAATAATAATAATAATAATATTTCCCGTCTTGAGTTGTAGTGGGCTTGAGACGTCATTTCTAGTAGAAACCGACTCAATTTGAGTTGTTGGGCTTGTTACAACTTATGGGCCTTTTCTCCTTCTCTTTTCTTTTCATAAAACCCTCACCTAACAACTCACAACTTCATCTCCCTCATTCTAATTTCTGAAATTTCCCCCAACAACCTCTCCACCATTGTTAACCCTTTTGCTCTCAACCCTAAAATCACCATAACTTGCTCAATTCTTATCCAAACTAAGTGATTTTCGCGCCTATCTCTTCCTCTCATCGCCCTCCTTCTTTCTAGGTAAGAAAAGATCCGACTTTCCTCCATTATTGGGGCTGTCGAGCCATCCTCTCTATGGTACTCTTTTTCTAGTTTCGATTTTTAGTCTTATTTTGTGTTTTCTTATGTTTAGGGAAAGTTTAGTTGACCCTAAGTGGATTCTTGCTTGTGAGACGATTACTTTAGAGGTTAAGAGCTAAAAAGGTAACGGTGATGGGTTACTCGACTTTTATGTTAAAATTGTGTGGTTTTTGTAGTTATAATCTCACATGAATGTTAAAAGTTGTATCTTTCATGATTGGTGCTAATTTGTATGTTGAATATCATGCTTGTTTGCAATTCTCACATGTTTGGATGAAATTCTCATGCTACATCTCTTGAATCCGAAATTACCCATTCACATGCTCAAATATGTTGTTTTTCCGAGTTAGAATCATGATAGGATACGTAAACAATTGATGGGAAATGATTTTTGTTGGTTTCAAATGGTTTAGAAGTGTTTTGCATTGAATCCGCGTGTTTGTAGTCCCAGTAGGGATCGGTGGCCGGTGGCCCATCTTGACCGGCTGGGAGATCCTGTAAGTTTTGAACACATTTTAGAAAGCTCGTAGTCCCAGTAGGGTGACCGTGGCCAATCAACCGACCTACTGGGAGTACACTGAGGATTTTAGGTGATTTTGAGTTTTGGGCGTATTCCCAGCCGGGTGACCGGCAGCCGGGTGACCGGCTGGGAGTACACTTAAGGTTATATGTGTTTTTTTGGAAATTTGGCTGTATTCCCAGCCGGGTGACCGGCAGCCGGGTGACCGGCTGGGAGTGCACTGAAGGTTTTATGTGTTTTTTGGAAATTTGGCTGTAGTCCCAGCCGGGTGACCGGCGGCCGGTCTACTGACCGGCTGGGAGTGCACTGTAAGTTTTATTTAAATTTTGATTTTGGCTTGTTGTCCCAGCCGGTAGACCGGCAGCCGGTCTACTGACCGGCTGGGAGTCCCCTGTGAGCTCCTGTTCACTTGTTACCTCTAATGATCAATGGTTTATGCATGTATCTTCTTCCTTATTGGTATTTGGTTAATATAAGACTTATCGACGTTATGTTCATGCAAACTATTGTTACTCGTACTTGTGATCGGAGTGTGACGACTTACATTGTGTGACGACTTGACTTTCCCTAATTACCCCTTTCGGACCTTTGGTCACGAGTGTGAGCCATGTTTCCGGATTGGGTTATCTTTCCTTCTTTGGACCTTTGGTACGAGTGCGTGCCATGTTTCCGAATTAGGATATCCTTCCGCCTTTCTTCGGACCTTTGGATACGAGTGCGTGCCATGTTTCCGATTAGAGGTTACTCGACCTTTGGATACGAGTGCGTGCCATGTTTCGAGTCTTGGATACGATTTGGTATCGTTTGTCGAATCGGGTGTCGTCCATCCCGAGAGTCTGGCCCGGTTTAGACTAGGACCGTATTATGATCGTCGTCCTACCAAGAGGTTGGAGTCTAGGGGTCTGTCTTGTTTGAGTCAAAGCCTTTGTAAATGTCTTGCTTGTTACGGTCATTGGTGTGTTCTTATATACGAGAGTGCACGTCTTCTATGATTGTTATGAGTGTCTTGGTCCTATCGGATACTAGTGGTGAGATGTAAGCCCCTAGTTGCGATATGGTCGCCGGGATTTATGTTCCCATCCATTCTTATGGTGAGATGTAAGCCATAAGCATGAATGTGACATTAGTAGCCACGTCCCGTGCTATGGTTGTTAAGAGGTTTTCAAAGGTATGGCTATTGGTTTCCATCCATGTATTTTCTATTCAATTGATCCGTTGTTTACCTTCTTCATATGATTCGATGTCTAATCTCATATCCATGTTTTAGTTACCTTGAATGCATGTTTAATATAATGCAATATGCCTATCTCATTATGATGATCGTTTATATTCTCTTGTTCATATTACTCAAGTATGATGCATGATCAATACGTTTAATTAAGTTCTTGCTTATGTGCATTTTGACATATGGTGGCTGGGAGAACCCTGAGTTACTCCCCACTGACTGTGGCGTTCATGTTTACATGAATGACAGGTTTGTGATGCAGATTATGGGGAAGACGTGTGAGCTAGCGAGAACGTTGACCCTTGGACCTTAGTTATAGGTTGCTTAGACTCTCCTATCGTTAGACTTGTGTTTATTCGTGGGATATCTTTTCCCCAATGCACTTGTTTTAAATTGTAAAACTTAATTATCTTTCTTTTCTTTTTGTTTGATCGCTTATGGTGGATTTCGCACTTTAAGCTTTTAAAAAGGTTTTAAAAACCTCGTATTTTCCGCTTTTATTTTGATGCCCTATCGAGGGGTGTCACACTTAGTGCATATTAAGACTAAGGTGAACTGCTGGCTTCTTCTTGGTGACTTCAATGTAGTTAGGGATGTTGCTGAAGAATCAGCAACACCTCGCCTGTTATGGCTGATATTTTAGACTTTAATGCTTGCTTATATAAGTGTGAAGTTGAAGATATTACTGGATCAGGTTGTGAGTTCACCTAGACTAACAATTAGGATGTTGAAACTAGAATATGGTCAAAATTATATAGGGCTCTAGCTAATACAAATTGGCTGTCAAAGTTCCCTACAACCTCTGCTCAATTTTTGCCCTCTGGTGTTTCTGACCACTCCTCATGTGGTAGTCACACTGTTTGCTGACTCTTTTAAGGGAGCTAGATTTAGTTTTCTCAATTTTTGGATGGATAATCCACATTATAGTTCTTTGGTGCATCAGGCTTGGAGTATTCCAGTTTCTGGTACTGCTCCCTATAAGCGTTTTGCTAGACTCAAGAATGTAAGGAAGGGTTTAAAGAAACTTCATAGTTGTTTTAGGTGGATTTTGTGCAAAGCTGAATTAGGTCAAGGTAGAGTTTACTGCGGGGTTAACTAGCTCGACTACCTTGACTAAAATGGCAGGGCAGGATAAAGTATACGTATAGTATAGCAAATAATGTAAACAAGTAAGATAATAGATTTTGTAAGTGAAAAACCCTTTAATTGGGAAAAAATCATGGGCACCAAGCCAGGAGAGGTTTCACTATGAATTTGGAGAATAATAACGTAAATGAACACAATATAGAGTATTTTGCCTAAGTATTATAATTGTGTTGCTTGTAAGGTGATAGAATGTGTGTTGAAATGATCCTTGACGCTTATTATATAGTAGTCTTCTCTAGGCTGCATAATCTCCACTCTTTATGGCGTAATATTCCTCCTTAATGACGCCATTAATTGCTCCTTAATTACTCTTAGTTACCCGGATAAATGTTTGGTTTTTATGATTGAATCTTCTCCTTTATTGCTCCATAATTGGTGTAATGATGCTGCATTATTCTCCATAATTATCTTTGACTTGGTAAAATATTATCTTCTTGCTTGACCGTTTCTCTCTCCTGCCTGGTGCCAGACTTGAGCTACCCTGACGTTCTTGTCTTGATCGTCAGGTCAGGGTAGGATTGTATCCTGAACATGGTGCTGAAATATCAGGCCCAACAATTGCCCCTTATCTTCTCATTGTCGCTGGGTCAGGCCAGTAATGAGAAGATAATCATTAATTTAATTAAGTAACTTCGTCGGGACAGTTGAGTTGTAATCATTGCAGAAAAAATGGCTAGTTAACTTAAATGTGCCAAGTGTTCTATTTACTGCAACCGCATCAATTACTGCGTGCAAGTTGCAGTAAACCCTAGGTATTCACCGCATTATAAATACTCCTTTAACCTTTGCTTTATTCTTCACCAAAACGCGATTAATTTCTCTAAAATTATCCTAATATTTCTTCAATCTTCAATCTTCTTCCAATTTCTTATAAATTACCAGAATATGAAATCATGGTTGTAAAAAGAAAATCAACTAGGGGTGTCACACCTTTCGTCCCATACCCTGAAAATACTGCTGAGAATAGGCCTGAATCTTTCGAGAATCCGTCTGGTGTACCTGCTATGGAGATGGTCTCCATCTTCTACAAATACTCTTGAGTTTAAGCCACCAAAGGCGCTTGATGAGCAATCCTCTCTTTTTAATTGTCTCAAATCTGAGTTTGAGAAAATTTTGAAGGAGAAGGGGGTCATCCCTACTGATGCTGAAGTCTGGATTCCTGAAGACTCTCCAATCAGGACTGACTGGGCATGTCGTGGTTTGTTCTGTATTCATGTTTGGGCTTTCAGGGCTGGTTGTAAGTTGCCTTTCTCTCATTTGATGATTGAAGTGGTCAAAGAAATTGGTATTCCTCCTTACCAGATCATGCCCATAATCTAGAAGGTGGTTCATCCTATTGAGTTTTTATGTGACAAGCATAAAATGTCTTTTACTTTGGACAATTTGAGAAGCTGCTACTCCCTGAGGACACATAGTTTTGGCAGGATTAGTTTTAAGGTTAGGCCTTCGACTAATCCTCTTTTCAGCAACTTGGATGGTGGTGCCGACAAAAATTGGGCTGCTGGTTATATGTTCATCAGGACCAACTCGGTTGGGCCTAGCTTGGCGTATCTCAATTTTGATGCCGGTGTTGGTGGTAAGTACCCTGCAACTTTTGCCTGTCCTGCACACAGGGCCGTCTCCGAGATTTCGGTGGCCCTGTGCGGAATTTCGAAAATGGGCCCTGATACCACTATTTACGTTAATACCTATATAAATTTAAATGTTATTTTGTTACAAGATTTATTATTTTTTTAGTATACGGGAACGTTTATACGAGTTGTTTATTTCTTTCATATTGTACAAGTAAAGTTTTGAAAAAAAAAATGGAAAAAGTGTAGTCATGGGGAATTGAACCTGGGGATGCATGAATATAGAAAGCCCAAAATAGTCCCAAGCGCAACCACTGAGTCATTCGACACTTCATGATAATAGGCTCACTAATTAGTATATATGCTTAATTTAACTATATTAGGCCCCCAAAAATCGGAGGCCATGTGCGATCGCGCGGCCCACACACCCTAAAAGTCGGCCATGCCTGCATATATTATGTTAGTTCAAAGGAAAGCGGGAAATATTTAACAGGATGTACCCTTTTTTTTTGCAGTGGATGATTGGATGAGAACTATTGAGTATCCTTCTGAGAGATTAACTGCTTTCTTGGTTATTCCTCCCGCGGAGAGGTCGTGGCCATTCTGCTCCGGAGTAGAGCGTTTTCATCGCTGCCTGAAGACTGAGGGTGTTTCCAAGGCTTTTAGGCCTGTCAAAGCTCTTGGTGCTTCAACTTCTGGCAGTAAGATTTCTTTTCTCCTGCTTTTCTTTTAGGTGGGATATTTTGTTGCAACTTGTCTTTATTGCTAATATAGTGCCTCATATTGTAGCTATCAGGCCGTCTACCAGACGTACCGGGTTTGGTATGGCTGGCCTAAATGCCAGGCTTGCCCAAGTTAAGGAAGGAGATTCCCAGGGTAGTGGTGGTCCTGGAACTGAGGCTGATAAGCCGATTGATCTAACTGATGCCCCAGCTGTTCCAATTGTACCTGATGTCTTTGCCGAGACTAGTTCAACTTCCCACAAGAGGAAGCAAGAAGAGGCTGATATTTCTCCTCCTATCAGGGAGGTTAAGGCCAGGCTGGATAATTTGGATGCTGCTAGACTAAAAATTCGGGCCTATGCAGCTTCTAAGTCTGATGTAATGCTAACTCATGACCCTGTTGAGACTTCCGCCCAGGCAGTCGCTAAGGTAGATCATGCCGCCAGCTTCTTGACGGGCGTCCTTGCATCTATGCAGGAGATATTTTATCTTTCCTGCTCTTTTTGGTTTTATTAATATTTTCTATTATTGGGTATTTTTATTGTTTCTAATACTAAAAAATGATTTCACGTTGCACCAGCGTGTCTCCACAATGCTTATCAGGCTACTTCTCTGGTGGCCCGGATTAATATGCTCAACTCTGACTTTGATAACCCGAAGTCTGAGTTTTCCTTTGCTCAGGCTGACCTGGTTGCTACTAAGGCTGACATGAGGAGGGAGCAGGTTGAACGAAATGCTGCCAAGGTCGAGGCTGGGTCTAGCAAGCAACTGCTGAAGGAGGCCCTGGAAAGGAATGCAGAGCTCAACCTTGAGAAGGATGACGTGGAAGGCAAGCTTGATGATGCCGGTTTCTATTTCTTTGTCAAAGGGAAGGTTGTTGCCATGTCTATCTGAACCAGTGGAGGACAGGGCAGAATGGAACCCTGAAGTAGAGATGGCCCTTGATACTAAGAGATATCCTCACCTGCACAACCTTGGTGAAGAGGAGGAAGTCGAGTCTCCAGGGGAGCAGGAAGCTGAGGATGCCAGGGAGGCTAAGGATGATGTTGCTGATGCTGGTTCTCAGGAAGAAGCAGTAAATTTTTAAATAATAGTTATGTTGGTTTTTGGCCCATCCAGGGGGGATGTCCCTGGAAAGACAATTTGGCATTTCGGTCCCCCCTTGTCAGGGAGGTTATCCCTGACAAGTTAAATATTTTGTTGTCTTTGCCCCAGGGGGTGAGGGCTTATTGATGATAGCAGGCTTGCCTTTTTTTACTTGTTATTATTCCAAATCTGTCTTTTTTTATGCTTTTTTCTTAACCTGTTAACCTGTGAGATATATAATTTTCAACTTGTTAACCTATCAAATATACTTTCAAATTTATCAACCTGTCAAATATACTTTCAACCTTGTCAACCTGTCAAATATACTTTTGATAGGATGTCACAACCTAATAGAAGATAAATACTCTAGATACAAATGAATGTAGTAATAGGGGTCGAACTCAAGGAGACGGGAGTTGCTAAATAAGTTGTTATGAAGTGAATTCTATCTAGGTCGGTTATCGATTAATTATATGATTGGGTTTGTAAACAATAATAAAGAAAGAGTCTAGGGAGGTCGGGTCACACATACAAATAAGTAAATACTCCTGTCAAACTAGAAATGCTTTAATAATGATAATTGTTTAGGCCTAACGACAACCACTTCTCAGCCTTATTGTTGACCATAGATCGGGTCCTAGCGAACTCTCGTTATGACTAGCTCGGTCTACTAAAACATGCATTGTCTAATTTATTTTCGTGCCTCTCGGCTTATAAAAGTGAATTAACAAGTTTAATCAAAGATAGTGATCATTTATCAAAGATTAACAAATAATGCAAGCATGTTAAAGAAACAATGAATTGAAATTAAAACATCCTATTTCAACAATTGCAAATACTACTCTTGCATGGCTCCCTTATTCCTTTGACAAAGTAGCTGATGTGACTCTTAATTGCGCACATTTAGTCCCCTAATTGAACCCATTTTGCATACTAATATAGCATTTCATGACCATTTTATCCGTCAATTCCTTCCTATTTTGCTTTCCTATTGTATTGTATATGTCTTGTAGGAAAGAAGATAATAAGGCGGAATTCCCATCTCTCGCGCATATTCGGAAGCTTGTTGACGATCTGGGATGGACTAGTATAAAGAGGAGGCAAGAATGATGAACAAGGATGTAGGAATAAAGAGTATATAGAAGGATCATAGGCTTAAAAGCAAGAATGACGAGAAGGAAGCCATTACAAGAAGAAATTGCTCGGAACCAAACCAAAAGTTGCTTGTTTGGCTCTATGCTAGATGAAACGGCGTCGAAAAATCAAGTGGTCTAGGCATTTGAATCACTCCAATAGGAGTCCGGATGAGGAAATGACGTCCGTTTTACAATCCGAACTCAAATAGACAAGCTGTCCCAGGATCCGCGCGTCCCGAACTCAATTCGCGCGTCCTAGAACTGCTTTGCCATTTCAGAAAACCCTGTGAGACAATCCGCGCATCCCAGACTCAATCCACGCATCCCAGACCTAGGATCCGCGTATCCCAATGCCAGGACGAGCGGATCGTTCTACAGCAAGCCTTCTCTTCAGGCCAATCCGCGCAGATTTCCTTGGGAGTTGATACATGATCCGCGCATGTCCCTTGGGACTTGCAAAGCTCTATTCAACACTTACGAATATTATTTACTAATCTACCCTTGCTTAACCTAATGATGTACCACTATATATACTCCATTTGTAATAATCAAGAGACCAAGCTTCGTTAGATTAGATTAAGCCTTCATTAGGAGTAGATTAGAATAGATTAGTCTTGAATCTTTCCACAAATTACACATTAATCATTCCTCAATAATTTCTCATACAATCTTAGATTTAGCTTGGTACTTGAAGAATTCTTGGGTTTGTATTGGGGAATTGACAACTCTCCACCATTAATAAAAGGGTTTCTTCTATTGTTCTTCCATTTCCTTTGTTCAATTCAAGTTGTTTACATTTGGATCTCTTGGGTATTGTATTTGAAGATTAAGTGACAAGTCTTCATCTTTATTCAAGGATTCTTCTTTATTTATGTTAATCTTTACTCTCTAAGTTGGTAACACTCTTAATCCCTTTTTATTTACTTGTTAATCTCTTGTTTATTGTCTTGCTTAATCATCATGTTCACTTGTGTTCTGATGTTTGACACCATTGCTAGCATAATAATCATGATGAGTAATCTCTTAACTAGGATTAATGGGGGATTAGGAGAGTTAATCATGGGATAGATTTGTTGGAATATGTGTCCTCCGACAATAATGCGATCACAACTGTTGATCATGATGATCACATGTTTAAATCTCATTTTAACAATACATGTGGGATGTAATTATTTACAGTCAACTGGTCCACACATATCGGTAATGATTGGCTGCCTAGAGTTTTACATTACTGTCGTGCGACGGTGGTGATCAGTTGATCCCCTTAGGTCATACCTAAAGGGTAACACTCTTAATTGATTATTTAATTGATCGTATGTCGATACGGGTTAATTAAATTGCTTAAAATTGACGGACGATTTTGTGAGTATTATTGACGTGTCTTATTGTAATTCGATTAAATAAAGATACGGTCTAAGTAATCAAATTGTTTTATTACTTGGATAAAATTATTGTTTACGAAACAATTGAAATTGAAATTGAATGAACAATTTATTATAAATACAAGACGTTGTGATTTATAATTCAATAAACCATTTTGGTACAAGTAATTACGAATTACTAGTCGATTTTGTATATGACATATTTTTATTAGTATGTTGATTTTTAATGTGTTAAAAATACATAAATGTGAGACATAAACATGTAAAATGTTACATGTGACATTGTGACAAAATTGACAAATTGACAAAGATAAAATGGAACCCATTTTATCTTATATGTACCGAAATAAGGGAAGGAGTAGGATTAATATTGTGTTTTTATTTTAAAATAGGAACATGATTATTAACCCTAAGGACTAGCCTTGCATGCCTATCTTCTTGGGTAGAAAAACAAACCCATGCATAGGGCACCCTTCCCCTCTCACCCACCGGTTTTTACAAAGGAAATATAGAGTTTTTTTCCTGCATAATTTTCATTCATTACTTCAACTCATTTTTCTAGTGTAAGAACAAGATATATTCTCTCTACTCTTATGAAAATTAGAGAAATAAAATCTCCAAAATCCTACCTCTCTTGGCCGAAAAACAAGAGAACAAAATTTATATTTTGGGTCATTTTAGTAAGATTAATATTGTTCTAGATCTAATAATATTAGTCTTTTAGGAGGTTATCTTGAGTATTCACTTTTGGGAGAGATTCTTCTTTGGATCCTTTGTTCATCCATATAAGGAAAGCTCAAGAATAAGTAAGAAGGAGATCTTACTTGTGCCCTTTAATCCGAAACATCATAGTAAGAAGTGACGATTTCTTCTCTACTCTTGTTTTAGTTTGCATGCATAAGATCTAGTTTTAATTTTATGACTAAATT